>NC_133326.1:697061186-697661186 GCF_042186555.1 Aquarana catesbeiana
GGAAGTACTAGGAAAGGAAAATTATGGTACAAATTTCCTACTATATTATTTACAGATAGAAAAATTATTTTAGAAACACAGAAGAGAAAAGGATAAAACACAAATATAACAAAATAGAAATGTAGATACTCTTTTTGTTTTATTTATTGTATATAAAAAATGATAGATTATTTTCTTTTACCTACATATTTTGTATTAATTTTCTTTGTAGGAGATGTTTAACAAGAATAATCCGTGACAGAATTCATAAATAGATGTCCAACATGGAAAACTTTAAATTTGTGTGCGCCCGTTGAATGGCAACAGACTTCAGCACCCTATATTTTCTATAGGAAACCCTTCAGAAGCACCCTATAGGTATCAGTTTAGTGTTACGGAGGAGGTCTTGTGCTAGAATTATTGCTTTCACTCTGGCGTGTGCGACGATATGTAACATGTATTGCAATCAATGTTTTCATGCGTAGGCACCTCCAATGCGTGCATTTACGTTCGTATGCACATATATGCGGAGATGGGGCATTTTATGTGCTTGGGTGCAACTTACATTTTTTGTAAAACAAAAAAAAAATACTTAACTTTTTTTTATCACACAGAGGACAAAAAATCCTGCTTATTTTAGTGACAGGTTCTCTTTAATGAGACATGCAAGGTCTAAAGCATCATGGGCTCAACAATCACCCAGAGTCCTGCATTCTCCTTCACTGAGGGCTGCTAAGTCAAAAGAAGAGGTGAAAAGGGAGTAAGGTTATGAATATGGTCTGTGTCTACCATTCCTAGTGACCTCCCCTCATTTCAGTTCTTGCTATCACATGCTGTCAGAAGGACAGGTAACAAGGTTTAACAACTTGCAGACCACCTGCCATTATTATACGTCAGTACTTTGATTTAGAATACTGGGGTTATGGCAGCAGATAGCCCCCATAACCCCTGTATATTCTTAAACAGTGGACAGTCCTCTGTCTGATAAAAGTGGTCTCCGCGGTAGATTTGCCTCAAGATCACTTTTATCAGGGGTGGGAGAGGGCTCCCCTGCCCTCTCACTATGCTCCGGTCGTCTCCGCCACTTACCGGAGCCGTCGTAGCAGCAGAGCCGATCGGGTCCTCTGCCTTCTGAGACATGGAGCGGAGTGAGGGAAAGATGGCCCCCGCTCGGCTCCATAACATTATATGACGGAAGCCAGTAGTGTATTTAGGTTTTGTGCTGCCCTAGGCCTAACTAAACTCGTGCACCCCCTTAATTTAAATATGACCCACCCCTTCCTGTGAAGGCCATGCCCCTTGCTGTTTAAGACCCTTCCTGAAATTTTCAAGTGGGGACACTAGTTCTGAGGGCCTGGGGGGGCAATGGATTTCCTTAATTTGCATAGATTTCCTCTCACTTCCTGTTTGGCTATGGGGCATGAAGTGAAGGGAAATCTCTGCAATGGGACAGGGATGGTAAAAAATAAACATATAGCACAGTGAGGAAGGTTTGTGGTCCAGGATGAGAGGACAGTCAAAATTAGAGGGGGCGCCCCCCACAGTTGCAGAATGCCAGCCGCCCGCATACCGGAGGCATTGAAGCTGCTTTATGGGGGCGCTAGACTAATTTGCCTCTCAGCTCAGTCCATCCCATAAGACTGGCGCTACACTAACAGTGTAGCGCAAGCCGGCGGGGACTCTTTCCATGCTGCCCCCCTGCAAAGTGCTGCCCTAGGCCTGGGCCTTGTCGGCCTAGGCCAGGATACAGCGTTGACGGAAGCGACGTCAAACATCACTTCCGCCTAATTGCCTTACAGGGTAATTTATTTATTTATTTTTTAAAAGTCATTTATTTATTTATTTTATTGCATTTAAGTGTAAATGTGAGATCTGAGGTCTTTTTGACCCCAGGTCTCACATTTAAGAGGTCCTGTCACGAGTGGGCACAATTTTGAAGCATGGCATTTTGGATATCAATTTACTCGGCGTAACATTATCTTTCAGAATATGAAACAAATTGGGCTAATTTTACTGTTGTCTTATTTTTTAATAAAAATACAGTGTGACATAAAATATTGTAATGACCGCCATTTTCTAGGATGTCTGAAAAAATATATATATAATGTTTGGGGGTTCTAAGTAATTTTCTAGCAAAATACAAATGATTTTAACTTGTAAACACCAAGTTTGAAAAATAGGCCTGGTCCTTAAGTGTAATCTCTGCAACAGGAGCCAAGACAGCAAAAAAAACTTAAAAAATAAAGCAGATCTTAGCCCAAGCTGAATGATATTTAGTTTGGTAAAGCAATATGTATCATAAACTACTAACATGTTTTAAAATCATAAAATAACCTTCAACTGTTTTCCTTGTTCAATAGTTTTTTATTGAGTTTTCATAAAAAAACAGTATACAACGTCACATCTTGACAGACAGTTAAACATTTGTTGTTATCATAACAGTGAAAGCACTTTTGAAGATGTATAAATTACAAACAACAAGTGTCAACAATAAGAATATGAGTCAGATCATTAATGTGCCTTGTATAGTTCAAACAAATATGGGTAATATCAGTGTTTCTCAAACTGTGTGCCGGGCACATTTGCGGGTGTGCTGCCGGGAGCCTGGAAGCCATCACTGTATCAGTCGGGCTGGGGGCACAGCAGCAGGGGCCAGCCACTGTTGCATTCTGGGAGTTGTAAACTACATCTCCTGGAGACCTTGGAGTCTTGGAGGCAAGGCGAGCAAAGGAGTTGAGACGCGTGACTGGCTAAGGCTGTGGGGCTGGGCGCTGGCAGCAACTTTACCCCAGGACCAGGAGCATCATCCCCCTAGGAGGCCGTGGTTTGCAAGGACCTGCTGAGCTGCCAGGTGAGAGACCCTGACACCCCCAGCTGACCCCCACATCCCATATCCCCCCATCATACACCTTATTTGCCCTGCCCCAGTGATCAGGCTGCTTTTATGGATACTGGTGAGGCTGCATAAATGGGCACTGGTGAGGTTGCATTTATGGACACCGGTGAGGCTGCATTAAAGGGCACTGGTGAGGCTGCATTAAAGGGCACTGGTGAGGCTGCATTAATGGGCACTGGTGAGGCTGCATTCATGGGCACTGGTGAGGCTTAATTTATGGACACTGGATAGGCTGCATTATGGGCACTGGTGAGACTGCATTAATGGGCACTGGGAGGCTGCATTTATGGACACTGACGAGGCTGCATTGATGGGCACTGGTGAGGCTGCATTGTAAATCTTTTCAGGTGTGCCACACACATTTTTACATCTTTTTGGTGCACAAAAGTTTGAGAAACACTGGATAATATGGATGTGCATGTTGCCATATCAAGTGGAGGTTCTGAAGTACAGTAGAGAAAAGTAAGGAAGAAAGGAAAGACATGAAAGAAAAGATGGACAAGACAGAAGGGGGAGGTGATCCCCAGCAAGTAGGGGACAATGAGGAGGGAGAGTGAGGGAAGAGCCAGGCTGGGGAGGCTTCCGGGGTATTGATGTTCTAGAGCATGGATTAGGTTGGGTCATAGTTTCATCAGATTATGGTCAAAGTGTCTCAGAAGGAATGTTGCAACCCAAGGATCCCAGGTTTGCAGAATTTGGGCATGATGTCCTGTAAGGGTGCTGTCAACATTTTGTTTTTTTAAGGACCAATGTTTTCCCAATTGCACTTCCAAGAAAGAAGTGTTTGGAGATAGCCAGTCTTTAGCTATAACTAGCTTAGCAGCAGTCAGTACATGGGTCATAAGAGCGAACTGGGAATTGGATAGACAATTTAGTAAGGCTTCAGGTGGATCCGAAGTTAGGCTGGTGTGGAAAAGGTTGTTTTGAAGCTTATTCATTTGCTGCCAGAATCATTGAGTCACCAGGCAAGACCACCAAATGTGATAAAAGGTCCTTGATTTTGGGCAATCTCAAAAGCAGGTGGTGGAGAAAGCAGAGGAGGCATGCACCAGTCTACTGGCAACCATATATGATCTGAATAATGCTTTATAATTTGCCTCCACTGCTGCTGTGTTCCTAGAACAGGATTTGATAGTAGTGCAGATCTGCTCCCAGTGTGACAGATCCTGTCACGTGTCCACAGGCTGGTAATGGCCTGTTTACATTTCACCAAACCCGGAAGTGACACAATACTCTTCACTTCTGGTTTCATAGACCATAGAGATGATCAGGGACATTCCAGTTTTTGGTCAGCTCTATGATAAGCTGGCTTCTGCCCCGGGCTCCCTGGTGGGATGGGAGAGCCCAGGAAAGTGGCAGAAGGCGGCAGAAGGCAGTGGGAGGGGAGAACCCCCTTACTCCGCCTGTAAATGTGATCCAGCGGATAATTAGCCACTAGGATCATGTTTACATTAAAGCCTGTCATGAGCTGAAGAAAAAGATACTGGGTTCATGCCTGTAGCTGCAGGCATCATCCCCGTATAACCCCTTCAACCTGACAATATATGGGCATGTTGCTGAGACTGACTTGGTTAATACAAAGTTATGACCCTCCATAGGCTTTAATAGGGTTTGGCTACTTAAAACTTCGAGCAACATTCACAAAACAGTTTTCAAAATGAACCCAGGCAGATTTGTTCATTCCTACTCCCCTCCATGTGACAATGACGATACTATATGGTACAGATACAGATAGATACAGTATAATGAGTGCATTGTCAACCCAGAACAGAAAGTGTTTTACTGGCTGGATCACAAGGTTAAAAACCACCACATCTATGGTCCAGTCAACTTCAATATATCAAATGTCAGTTCTTGGGTTTAGATGCACTTTAACAATATCTTTACCTATTAAAAATATTCATCATGGCATAACTTTATGAATTTGATTTTTTTTAGTGCTGATCCAATCTCTTTATTCCTCAGACTGTATACAATGGGATTGAACAGTGGTGTAACAACAGAGTTTAATAATGATAAGATCTTATTTAAATTAAATGAATTTGCTTTTGATGGAGCGACATAGAGAATGGTCAAGGACCCATAGTAAATGCAGACTACCGTCAGGTGGGAACTGCAGGTGGAGAAGACCTTTTCTCTCCCTGTGACAGAGGAGATGTGGAGGATGGCTTTAAAGATGCAGACATAGGTAACAGTAATGAAAAGAACTTGGCTAAGTACTGTCACAATAACAAAGGTGGACACCTCTATTTGGACCACTATTGTATCTGAACAGGAGAGCTGCAACATTGGGCCAAGATCACAAAAGAAATGATTAATGATGTTGGATGCACAGAACTGAGTGTTGAGTATAAAAGAATGAGTGATTAATGACTGACCAAAGCCTAGTAGCCACGTACCTAGGACAAGATAATGAGGAACATTGGTGTTCATGATAGAGCTGTAATGCAATGGGCAACATATGGCTAAGTATCTATCATAGGACATCACTGCTAGGAGAAAACATTCCATAATTAAGGTTGCACCAACAAAATATAATTGGGTGATACAGGAAAGAAAGGACATAGGTGCTTTCCCTAATAAAATAATCCTCAGTGCATTTGGAGTAACGTTTGTACTAATGACAAGATCGCAGATCGAGAGATGGCTGAGAAATTTGTACATGGGAGACTGTAGAGACCGACAAGAAGAAACTAATGCAATAATTAAAAGATTTCCAACTGAGGTCACAACATAAATTATTGTAAGAAGGACAAGGAATAGGATTTTGAATTGATAAAGATCTTCAAATCCTAAAAGCATGAATTCTGTCACGGCTGTTTGATTATTTTGGGTAAACATCTCCTGAAAAGAAAATTAATACAAAATATGTAAGTAAAACAAAAATAGTATCTATATTTTATTATATTTATGTTTTATCCTTTTCTCTTCCATCTTTGTTTTATCCCTTTTCTCTTCCATCTTTACTGTTTCTAAAATAATTTTTCTATCTGGAAACAATATAACAGAAAATTGTTACCAATACTTACCACAATTTTCCTTTCCTAGCTCCTTTCCTAACTCCTTTCCTAGCTAAAATAATTTAAAAAATATTATCTTTCTTTTGATATTTATGGACTCATGCAAGAGAAAAGAAAGAAGGAAGGTAATCCCAAAACAAATTTCCACACAGCAATATATTGAAATTCTTTATTAGCCAAGTTCCAAAGACTACACTGAATTTTTATAGTTGCCTTTTTGTATTTGTGTATTCTTTTTTAAAACATAGCTAATGAATATTACCCTTTACTTACTCCACTGACTATAAAAATATTATGTCTAAATCTGTTTAATCTAATATACAGTATCTCACAAAAGTAAGTACACCCTCACATTTTTGTAAATATTTTATTATATCTTTTCATGTGACAACACTGAAGAAATTACACTTTGCTATGATGTAAAGTAGTGAGTGTACAGCTTGTATAACATAAAAAGCAAGAAGTGTAGCGCTATATTCAAATGAAATCACATCTAAAAATGTGAGGGTGATACCTGAGGGGTCTATACTTAGGCCACCTCTACATAAAAATGTGAGTGATTATAACAATAACAGATAAAAAATATCTATAAGTGATATCAAAGGGTCTCATTAAAGGTTCCTGTGAACTCTTAATCAGTATAATCAATCAATAGTTAAGTGTTACCACACACAAAAAATGTTGCCACATCAAAACGGTCCCAAGAAGAGCATAAAACTCAAATCTTATGTTTTATCCCTAAAAACCTCCAGGGACCTATTCACATATAACCATACGTGGAAAGGTAACATAAAAACAGAGTGATCAAAAAATAACTGATATAAATAAATGGACTCAAAAGTCTCTGGGGATTAACAGTTCTTAGAGTGTGGAGGTGATTCAAAGACTTATATTCATATCTCACACTGCTATATACATGTTAAGCCAAGGATGGAGCTTCATAAAAATTCTTGCTTTCAACTGGAGGGGATGAAAATAAAATGCCCTTACCAGAAAGGATGGACTCACTGGCCATTGGCGGTGAGTCATACAGGCTTTTACCGTCTGGGCGGTAGGGTTAATGATGCCTCCAATGCTAGAAGGGTACCGGGAAGGGCTTCACGACTTTAATGCTCCTAGGAAGGATCTGCTCCTCCTGTGTTGATTTATTTTGATCAGGAAATGTGTTTGATTGTCGGCTGGAGTCCTCTACCGGATGTTGCTCACTTGGCAACCCCCCGCATGCAATCAAGAAAAAGGAAAGAAAAAGGCTTCCACATGGTGTAAATCCAAATAAAAAAGGGGAAAATTTATTGATAAAAAATTCCAGTAAAAATTGAAAGGTAAAAGTTTGGTTCACATGAACAGGATCTAGCGCAGTAAAATATGGTGGCTATGGTAGCGTAACACACCCTGATGGCTGCTTTGTATATTTGAGTTGGCGCAGCAGTTTTTTCCTTCTATTTACTACAGCTTGTATAACAGTGTAAATTTGCTGTCCTCTCAAAATAACTCAACACACAGCCATTAATGTCTAAACTGCTGGCAACAAAAGTGAGTACACCCCTAAGTGAAAATGTCCAAAGTGTCAATATTTTGACCACCATTATGATCCAGCACTGCCTTATCCCTCCTGGGTAGGGATGAGCCGAACACCCCCCGGTTTGGTTCGCACCAGAACTTGTGAATGGACCAAAACTTTGCACGAACGTTAGAACCCCATTGAAGTCAGTTTCTTCCTCCATCTTCTTCTTCCTCTGCTTCTTCCTCTGATCCTCTGCTTCTTGCTCCGGTGTTCTCGTCCGGCATCTTCCCTTCTTCGTTCTCGGGCTGCTCCGCATCCATGATGGGGGGCTCCCGCTATGTGATGCTTCTCGTCTTCTGACACTTCTTAAATAATGGAGGGCGGGGCCACCCAGTGACCCCACCCCTTCTGACGCATGGGGACTTGATGGGGACTTCCCTGTGGCATTCCCCGTGATGTCAGAGGGGGCTGGGTCACCAGAGGAAGAAGAAGATGGAGGAATATACCGAAGGAAGATAGAAGAAAGAAGATAGAAGAAAGAAGATGGAAAGAAGAGGACTTTAAATAAAGGAATTGTCAAAAACTCTCTCTTGTCATTTTTAACATTTTTGACAGCTTTTTTGTGAAATGGTAGGGGTAAGCACCCCCTTACCATTTCACACAGGGGGGTCCGGGATCTGGGGGTCCCCTTGTTAAAGGGGGCTTCCAGATTCCGATAAGCCCCCCGCCCGCAGACCCCTACAACCACCGTGCAAGGGTTGTGGGGATGAGTCCCTTGTCCCCATCAACATGGGGACAAGATGCTTTGGGGGGACCCAAAAGCACCCTCCCAATGTTGAGGGCATGTGGCCTGGTACAGTTCTGGAGGGGGCGTGCTCTCTCGTTCCCCCTCTTTTCCTGCATCCTGCCAGGTTGCGTGCTTGGATAAGCGTCTGGTATGGATTTTTGGGGGGACCCCACGCTAATTTTTTAAAAATTTTGGCGTGGGGTTCCCCTTAATATCCGTATCAGACCTGAAGGGCCTGTGGAATTTAGGGGAACCCCAACGTCATTTTTAAAAAAAATTTTGGTTCGGGGTTCCTCTGCGGGGAAATCCCATGCCATTTTTATCAATGAACTTTTATGTGTATTGTCGGACCGGCAATTCATTAATAGCCGCGAGTAGTTTTAAATGACTTTTTTCCTTTGTCATTTTGCTGTCAGACTGTTCTAAACATGGGAAACATGTGCCCCTTTACAGGCATACTATAGACACCCCCCAGGTACGAAATTTAAAGGAATAATACACTTTTATTGTTACACTTTAAGCATTATAAAAATCAATGCTCCCGAAAAAACGGACGTTTTTAAAACTTTTTTTTGCATTGATCCATGTCCTCTGGGGCAGGACCCAGGTCCCCAAACACTTTTTATGACAATACCATGCATATAAGCCTTTAAAATTAGCACTTTTGATTTCTCCCATAGACTTTTAAAGGGTGTTCCGCGGCTTTCGAATTTGCCGCAAACACCCCAAATTGTTCGCTATTCGGCGAACAGCCAATGTTTGAGTCGAAACATGAGTTCGGCTCGAACTCGAAGCTCATCCCTACTCCTGGGCTTCGAGTTCACCAGAGCTTCACAGGTTGCCACTTGAGTCCTCTTCCACTCCTCCGTTAAGTCATCACAGAGCTGGTGGATGTTAGAGATGTTTGAGGATGCCCCACAGACACTCAATAGGGTTTGAGGGTTTGGAGACATAATTGGCCAGTCCATCACCTTTACCCTCAACTTCTTTAGCAAAGGCAGTGGTCGTCTTGGAGGTATGTTTGGGGTTGTTATTATGTTGGAATACTGCCCTGTTGCCCAGTCTCCAAAGAGAGGGGATCATGCTCTGCTTCAGTATGTCACAGTACATGTTGGCATTCATGGTTCCCTCAATGAACAGTAGCTTCCCTGTGCCAGCAGCACTCATGCACCCCCAGAAAATGACACTCCCACCACCACTTGACTGTAGGCAAGACACACTTGTATTTGTACTCACCTGGTTGCCGCCACACATGCTTGACACCACCTGAACCAAATTAGTTTATCTTGGTCTCATCAGACCACAGGACATGGTTCCAGTAATCCATGTCCTTAGACTGCTTGTCTTCAGCAAACTGTTTGCAGGCTTTCTTGTGCATCATCTTTATAAGAGGCTTCCTTCTGGGACGACAGCCATGCAGACCAATTTGATGCAGTGTGCAGCGTATGGTCTAAGCACCGACAGGCTGACCCCCCACCCCTTCAACCTCTGCAGCAATGCTGGCAGCACTCATATGTCTATTTCCCAAAGACAACCTCTGGATATGACGCTGAGCACCTGCACTCAACTTCTTTGGTCGACTATGGCGAGGCCTGTTCTGAGTGGAACCTGTCCTGCTAAACCACTCTATTGTCTTGGCCACTGTGCTGCAGCTCAGTTTCAGGGTCTTGGCAATTTTCTTACAGCCTAGACCATCTTTATGTAGAGCAACAATTCTTTTTTTCAGATCCTCAGAGAGTTTTTTGCTAGGGATGAGCTATGTTCGAGTCGAGTTTGCAAGTTTATCGATAAGAAACAAAAAGTGTAGCGCTAAAAGAAAATACACCCTTAGTGTATCAATGTGAAAAAATGATAAGTAATATGTGATTGTCCAATATTTTCAATACAAACAAAGGTGCATCCAAAACAATATAAATGTCTTTCGGTGACCTGGTAATGAACACTAGAGACCTCAAAGGTCACCACTGATGAGAATTTGTGTAATATACCGTCAACAGCGTGTAGTTCAGTATAAATATTTAAATAACAAAATAATTTAATATAACAAGTCTCTGGTTCAGCTGGTTGCTATTATGTCCATAGTACATACACATTGGATCTAATTAGGTGGTAACTATATACAAATCCATTCCAAACACCGCACCATAGTGTCCTTAAAAGAAATGTGCAATGCCCACTCCCCGTGAAGATGGAGGCTTACTGGAGGGTTTGAACCCAGATCAGTATATACTGTCGGGGTCAAACCAGCTTGTATTGCACAGCGGCAATGAAGGGGAGACCTTGGCAACCAGGAGATGGAAAAGTCCCAAGGAGCTTCATGGAAGGGTCTTCTCCGAAGTGGCGTTAACTATCCCCACATATAACTCATAGAAGATAGAAAGGGGGCCACATAGTGTAAATCCGTAAACAAATACTTTTATTGTAAAAAAGAAATACACTTACATTTTAAGAAGATAAAAAAGCGCTTGTGAATAAAATAAAGGCGGCAGTGGAGTCCTCCCGACGCGTTTCGTCTAACAAGACTTCGTCTAGGGGTCAAAATTTGCCAAATTTAGAACGTTATGGGACGTTCGTGGGAAATTCGAGCGCCCGCGGAACACCCCATAATGCACTGTGAGATTGCAGTGCATTGACGGCTGCTGATTGGCCAAAGCATGCTTCTGACCTGCATGCTTTGGCCAATCACAGCGGGCTATGCGGTGAGAGCCATGATTGGACAAGGGCAGGGTGCCTTTGGCCAATCATGGTTTAGGGGGCTAAGTCCATGCCCCACACTATGTAAGGCTGCTTACATAGCGGCCTACATAGTGTAATGAATGAGAGCAGAAAAATTAAGTTTCTAAAGGAAAAAAATGTCATTTAAAACTGCTTGCAGCTGTAATGTATTGTCGGATCCCGGAAATATACATAAAAATCTTTCAAAAAAACAGTGTGAGTTCCCCCCAGTCCATTACCAGGCTCTTCGGGTCTGTTATGTATATTAAGGGGAACCCTGCACCAATTTTCTTTTAATACATTGCGTGGGGGTCCCCCCTAAAATCTATACCAGGCTCTTCAGGTCTGGTATGGATTCTAAGGGGAACCCCACGTAAATTAAAAAAACAATGGCGTGGGGGTCCCCCCAAAATCCATACCAGACCCTTCTCCAATCATGCAACCTGGCAGACCGCAGGAAAAGGGGGGACGAGAGAGCGCCCCACCTCCTGAACCATACCAGGCCACATGTCCTCAAGATGGGGAGGGTGCTTTGGGGTCCCCCCAAAACACTTTGTCCCCATGTTGATGGGGACAAGGGCCTCTTCCCCACAACCCTTGCCCGGTGGTTGTGGGGGTCTGCGAGCAGGGGGGTTTATCGGAATTTGAAAGCCCCCATTATCAAGGGGACCCCCAGATCCCACCCACCTATGTGAATAGGTAGGGGTACATTGTACCCCTACCCACTCACCAAAAAAGTGTCAAAAATGTAAAACTGACAGGAGACAGTTTTGGACAATTCCTTTATTAAAAAAAAAGTGTCTTGCGATGTCCATCCATCTTCAATCACGGCGTCCAACTATCCCGGGAAAAAAATAGCTGAGGGCCGGGCCACCCGGTGATGTAAACAGATGACCCCGCCCCCTCTGACATCATGTGACGTCACATGATGTCAGAAGGGGGTGAGGTCACCCGGTTACGTCACTGGGTGGCCCCACCCTCAGCTATGTAAGTACTAACATCGCAAAAAGGCTGCAGTCGTGGGGACGCCTCCCATGGAGGCAGAGTTTTTCTGTTTTGGGGGGTTTTTTGGTCCATCTGCACTGTGATTGAAGATGGATTTACATCGCGGGACACTTTTTTTAAATAATGGACTTGTCCAAAACTGTCTCCTGTCATTTTTACTCTTTTGACACTTTTTTGGTGAAAGAGTAGGGGTACAATGTACCCCTACTCATTCACATGGGGGGCGGGATCTGGGGGCCCTCTTGTTAAAGGGGGCTTCCAGATTCTGATAAGACCTCTGCCCGCAGACCGACACAACCACCGGGCAAGGGTTGTGGGGAAGAGGCCCTTGTCCCCATAAACATATGGACAAGGTGTTTTGGGGGGACCCCAAAGCAACCTCCCCATGTTGAGGGCATGTTGCCTGGTACAGTTCAGGAGGGAGGTGCTCTCCCCCCCTTTTTCTGCGGCCTGCCAGGTTGAATGCTTGGATAAGGGTCTGGTATAGATTCTGGGAGGGACCCCCACACCATTTTTTTTATTTTGGTGCGGGGTTCCCCTTAAAATCCACGCCAGGCCTGAAGGGTCTGGTATGGATTTTTGGGGGCCCCATGTCATTTTTTTTTTAATTTTGGCACAGGGTTCCCCTTAACATTCATACCAGACCCAAAGGGCTGATTTTTTTCAATGATTTTTATCTACAGTGGGGACGGAAAGTATTCAGACTCCCTTAAATTTTTCACTCTGTTATATTGCAGCCATTTGCTAAACTCATGTAAGTTCATTTTTTTTCCTCATTAATGTACACACAGAACCCCATATCGACAGAAAAACACAGAATTGTTGACATTTTTGCAGCTTTATTAAAAAAGAAAAACTGAAATATCACATGGTCCTAAGTATTCAGACCCTTTGCTCAGTATTTAGTAGAAGCACCCTTTTGATCTAATACAGCCATGAGTCTTTTTGGGAAAGATGCAACAAGTTTTTCACACCTGTATTTGGGGATCCTCTGCCATTCCTCCTAGCAGATTCTCTCCAGTTCTGTCAGGTTGGATGGTAAATGTTGGTGGACAGCCATTTTTAAGTCTCTCCAGAGATGCTCAATTGGGTTTAAGTCAGGGCTCTGGCTGGGCCATTCGAGAACAGTGAAGCCACTCCTTCGTTATTTTAGCTGTGTGCTTAGGGTAATTGTCTTGTTGGAAGGTAAACCTTCGGCCCAGTCTGAGGTCCTGAGCACTCTGGAGAAGGTTTTCGTCCAGGATATGCCTGTACTTGGCTGCATTCATCTTTCCCTCGATTGCAACCAGTTGTCCTGTCCCTGCAGCTGAAAAACACCCCCACAGCATGATGCTGCCACCACCATGCTTCACTGTTGGGACTGTATTGGACAGGTGATGAGCAGTGCCTGGTTTTCTCCACACATACCGCTTAGAATTAAGGCCAAAAAAGTTCTATCTTGGTCTTATCAGACCAGAGAATCTTATTTCTCACCATCTTGGAGTCCTTTAGGTGTTTTTTAGCAAACTCCATGCACTCTACAACTTTCTCCCATTTCCTGACTGCATCTCTGGAGCTCAGCCACAGTGATCTTTGGGTTTTTCTTTACCTGTCTCACCAAGGCTCTTCTCCCCCGATAGCTCAGTTTGGCCGGACGGCCAGCTCTAGTAAGGGTTCTGGTCGTCTCAAACGTCTTCCATTTAAGGATTATGGAGGCCACTGTGCTCTTAGGAACCTTAAGTGCAGCAGAAATGTTTTTGTAACCTTGGCCAGATCTATGCCTTGCCACAATTCTGTCTCTGAGCTTTTCAGGCAGTTCCTTTGACCTCATGATTCTCATTTGCTCTGACATGCACTGTGAGCTGTAAGGTCTTATATAGACAGGTGTGTGGCTTTCCTAATCAAGTCCAATCAGTATAATCAAACACAGCTGGACTCAAATGAAGGTGTAGAACCATCTCAAGGATGATCAGAAGAAATGGGCAGCACCTGAGTAAAATATATGAGTGTCACAGAAAAGTGTCTGAACACTTAGGACCATGTGATATTTCAGTTTTTCTTTTTTAATAAATCTGCAAAAATGTCAACAATTCTGTGTTTTTCTGTCAATATGGGGTGCTGTGTGTACATTAATGAGGAAAAAAATGAACTTAAATGATTTTAGCAAATGGCTGCAATATAACAAAGAGTGAAAAATTTAAGGGGGTCTAAATACTTTCCATCCCCACTGTGTATTGTCGGGATCCAACAATACTTTACAGCCGCAAGCAATTTTAAATGACATTTTTTTCCTTTAGAAATGTAATTTTTCTGCGGTACTGTTATGAACATGGGAAAGATGCGCTACTTTACAGGCAGACTAAGGAGACCCCTCAGGCACGATATTTAAGGGAATATTTCATTTTTAACTTTTCAATATGTTTTTATTTTAAAACAGCTCAAGATATAGTCAAAACATTTAGATGGCCCAACATAAGGCCCAAATTACAAGTATACACACAAAATGAGCATAACTTAGTTGTAATCGGCAACACGGAGCATCTTATGAAAAAACTTAATCGTACAGTGGATCGGGGCAAAGTGTATTCAGACCTTGCACTGTGCTATGGCTGGGTAAAGTAGTGAACCTTCTGGTAAATGGGACCTGCGGATAAGGAGGGATCGCCTGACCCGAGCACCCCTAATGGGAGGAATATTTCATTTTTATTGTTTCACTTTAAGCATTATTAAAATCACTGCTCCTCAAAAAACTGAGGTTTTTAAAACTTTTTTTGCATTGATACAGTGAGTGGAAAAAAGTATTTGATCCCCTGCTGATTTTGTTTGTTTGCCCACTGACAAAGAAATGATCAGTCTTTAATTTTAATGGTAGGTTTATTTTGATGCCGCGTACACACGACTGGACTTTCCAGCAGAAAAGGTCAGACGGAATCATTTCATCAGATATTCCAATCATGTGTGGGCTTCATCTGACTTTTTCTTTCAAAAATTCTGACGGACCTAGAAATAGAACATGTTTTAAATCTTTCCGACGGAATCAATTCCTATCAGGAAAACCGTTCGTCTGTATGCTAAAACGACGCAAGGGCAGCTATTGGCTACTGGCTATTTAACTTCCTTTTTCTAGTCCCATCATACGTGTTGTACATCACCATGTTCTAAATGATCGGACTTTGGTGTGATCATGTGTAAGCAAGTCTGTTTCAGCAGAACTCCATTGGAACTCCGTCAGAAAAACCGTCAGAGTTTATTCCTACGGAAAAAACGGTCGTGTGTACGCAGCATAACAGTTAGAGACAGAATAACAACAAAAAAAAAAACAGATAAACACATTTGAAAAAAGTTATACATTTATTTGCATTTTAATGAGTGAAATAAGTATTTGACCCCTTCGCAAAACATGGCTTACTACTTGGTGGCAAAACCCTTGTTGGCAATCACAGAGGTCAGATGTTTCTTGTAGTTGCCCACAAGGTTTGCACACATCTCAGGAGGGATTTTGTCCCACTCCTCTTTGCAGATCCTCTCCAAGTCAGTAAGGTTTCGAGGATGACATTTGGTAACTTGAACCTTCAGCTTCCTTCACATATTTTCTATGGGATTAAGGTCTAGAGACTGGTTGGCCACTAGACCTTAATGTGCTTCTTCTTGAGCAACTCCTTTATTGCTTTGGTAGTATGTTTTGGGTCATTGTCATGCTGGAATACCCATCCACGACCCATTTTTAATGCCCTGGCTGAGGGAAGGAGATTCTCACCCAAGATTTGATGGTACATGGCCCCATCCATCATTCCTTTGATGCGGTAAATTTGTCCTGTCCCCTTAGCAGAAAAAACATCCCCAAAGCATAATGTTTCCACCTCCATGTATGACAGTGGGGATGGTGTTCTTGGGGTCATAGGCAGCATTCCTTCTCCTCCAAACACAGCGAGTTGAGTTGATACCAAAGAGCTTGATTTTGGTCTCATCTGACCACAACACTTTCACCCAGTTCTCCTCTGAATGTTTCAGACGATCATTAGCAAACTTCAGAGGGGCCTGTACATGTGTTTTCTTGAGCAGGGGGAGCTTGCGGGTGCTGCAGGATTTCAGTTCTTCACGGCATGTGTTACCAATTGTTTTCTTGGTGACTATGGTCCCAGCTGCCTTGGGATCATTAACAAGATTCTCCTGTGTAGTTCTGGGCTGATTCCTCACCGTTCCCATGATTTGAAACTCCACGAGGTGAGATCTTGCAGGGAGCCCCAGACCGAGGGAGATTGACAGTTATTTTGTGTTTCTTCCATTTGCGAATAATCGCACCAACTGTTGTCACCCTCTTACCAAGCTGCTTGGCGATGGTCTTGTAGCCCATTTCAGCCTTGTGTAGGTCTACAATCTTGTCTCTGACATCCTTGGACAGCTCTTTGGTCTTGGCCATGGTGGAGAGATTGGAATCTGATTGATTGCTTCTGTGGTCAGGTGTCTTTTATACAGGTAACGAGCTGAGATTAGGAGCACTCCCTTTAAGAGAGTGCTCCTAATCTCAGCTCGTTACCTGTATAATAGACACCTGGGAGCCAGAAATCTTGCTGATTGATAGTAGATCAAAAACCCTTTTCACTCATTAAAATACACATCAATTTATAACTTTTTTTGAAATGCGTTTTTCTGATATTTTTGTTGTTATTCTGTCTCTCACTGTTAAAATAAACCTACCATTAAAATTATAGACTGATCATTTCCTTGTCAGTGGGCAAAGGTACAAAATCCGCAGGGGATCAAATACTTTTTTTCCCTCGCTGTACATGTCCCCTGGAGCAGGACCCAGGTCCCCAAACACTTTTTATGGCAATAACTTGCATAGAAGCCTTTAAAATTAGCACTTTTGATTTTTCACATTCGTGTCCCATAGACTTTAACGGTGTTCGCTTGTTCGCACAAATTTTTGGCCTGTTCGCGTGTTCTGGTGCGAACCAAAATGGGGGGTGTTAGGCTCATCCCTATTCTTTGCCATGAGATGCCATGTTGAGTTTCCAGTGACCAGTATGATAGAGTGAGAGCGATAACAACAAATTTAACGCTCCCCATTCACAACTGAGACCTTGTAACACTAACGAGTCACATGACACCGGGGAGGGAAAATGGCTAATTGGTCCCAATTTGGACATTTTCCTTTAGGGGTGTACTAACTTTTGTTGCCAGCAGTTTAGACATTAATGGATGTGTGTTGAGTTATTTTGAGGGGACAGCACATTTATACTGTTATACAAGCTGTACACTCATTACGTTACATTGTAGCAAAGTGTCATTTCTTCAGTGTTGTCACATGAAAAGATAGAATAAAATATTTACAAAAATGTGAGGGGTGTACTCACTTTTGTGAGATACTGTATATACATCAGTGTATACCAGTATCTATTCCCATTGTCCATCTACAGGGCAGGACTTTTCCCTCTCTACCCCCTCCCCCATTCCTTCCTACTTCTTCTTTTCTCACCTTCAATCCTTTTACTTCTGTTTATTACTCCCCTAGCTTTCCACTTATTTAAGTGGGCTTCTTTGTTTGATATTGTGTGCAAGTCTACGATTACAGGCTGGCTTGCTTATTCTTTACATACACTATATTACCAAAAGTATTGGCACACCTGCCTTTACACACACATGAACTTTAATGGCATCCCAGTCTTAGTCTGTAGGGTTCAATATTGAGTTGGTCCACCCTTTGCAGCTATAACAGCTTCACCTCTTCTGGGAAGTCTGTCCACAAGGTTTAGGAGTGTGTCTATGGGAATGTTTGACCATTCTTCCAGAAGCACATTTCTGAGGTCAGGCACTGATATTGGATGAGAAAGGCCTGGCTCACAGTCTCCGTCCTAATTCATCCCAAAGTTGTTGTATCGGGTTGAGGTCAGGACTCTGTGCTGGGCAGTTCCTTCACCCCAAACTCGCTCATCCATGTCTTTATGGACCTTGCTTTGTGCACTGGTGTGCAGTCATGTTTGAACAGGAAGGGGCCATCCCCAAACTGTTCCCACAAAGTTGGGAGCATGAAATTGTCCAAAATGTCTTGGTATGCTGACACCTTAAGAGTTCCCTTCACTGGAACTAAGGGGCCAAGCCCAACCCCTGAAAAACAACCCCACACCATCCACCAAATGATTTGGACAAGTGCACAAAGCAAGGTCCATAAAGACAAGGATGAGCGAGTTTGGGGTGGAGGAACTTGACTGGCCTGCACAGTCCTAACCTCAAACCGATAGAACACCTTTTAGATGAATTAGAGCCAGGCCTTCTCATTCACATCAGTGCCTGACCTCACAAATGCGCTTCTGGAAGAATGGTCAAACATTCCCATAGACACACTTCTAAACCTTGTGGACAGCCTTCCCAGAAGAGTTGAAGCTGTTATAGCTGCAAAGGGTGGGCCAACTCAAAGTTGAACCCTACGGACTAATGCCCCGTACACACGGTCGAACTTTGTTCGGACATTCCGAAAACAAAATCCTAGGATTTTTTCCGACGGATGTAGGCTCAAACTTGTCTTGCATACACACGGTCACACAAAGTTGTCGGAAAATCCGATCGTTCTGAGCGCGGTGACGTAAAACACGTACGTCGGGACTATAAACGGGGCAGTGGCCAATAGCTTTCATCTCTTTATTTATTCTGAGCATGCGTGGCACTTTGTCCGTCGGATTTGTGTACACACGATCGGAATTTCCGACAACAGATTTTGTTGTCGGAAAATGTTATATTCTACTCTCAAACTTTGTGTGTCAGAAAATCCGATGGAAAATGTGTGATGGAGCCTACACACAGTCGGAATTTCCGACAACAAGGTCCTATCACACATTTTCCGTCAGAAAATCCAACTGTGTGTACGGCCCATAAGACTGGGATGACATTAAAGTTCATGTGCGTGTAAAGGAAGGCATCCCAATATTTTTGGTAATATAGTGTATATGATACCTGACATTACGATATAGTTGATGCATACTGAATGTATGCACATTACACTGCATTCTATTTTGGTATTTTATTTTATATTATGTACTTTCTATCAAACTCTTTCAACAACAAAAAATGAACCAAAAAAATAAAAGCTTGGCTAATAAATTATTTTTGATATATAGGTGAGCAGCAATTTGTTTTGGGAGTACCTATCTTTTTTCTGCTGCAATACATATACTTTAAGAAAGGAAAATATAATGTACATATAAGAAAAAGTAAAACTTTTAGGTAATTAAAATATGAAATATGAAAATATGCTTTAAATCAAAAATGCTTTTTAAAAACAGGAAAATGTATACAAATTGCATAAACAGATAAAAAAGCTAAATCTAATAAATATTTGTTGCATCTACCCTTAGCCTTTAGCTTTCTCCGCCATGGGTATTTTTTTATTTCTATTTTTTGCACAACTTAAAAAAAAAAAAGCACATTATAGAGATACATAATGATCTTCCAAGTAATTTTTTTTCTTAGAGGGCTTTTCATTAAATCAATCATTAATAAATTAAATACTTACTGTATATTTTCCAATCCTCCTTTCTTTGATTCTTTAATGTATTTACAACAATAGAAGCCTTGTTTTTGCTTGTCATAATTCATTTAGGAAGCGTTGAATACAGAATATAATAGCGCATAATTTAAAGGTGTATTTATGCTCTAGATAGAAAGAAATCTGCAGAGGGATTTAACTCTCAAGGGAAAAATAACAAATCAATGTGAAAAGAAATCTTGTATGTATGATAAATATATCAAATATAAAAATGTTATTGCTGTCAGGCAAAATCCCCAAAGATAAATGCTTACTACAATAACCATGTACAATACCTGTGTGTATATATAATATATACAGTATATATAAATAATATATACAGTATATATATATATATATATATATATACTGTATATATTTTTATTATATATATACTATAATACCAAAAGTATTGGGAAGCCTACCTTTACACGCGCATGAACTTTGATGGCATCCCAGTCTTAGTCCATAGGGTTCAATATTGAGTTGGCCCACCCTTTGCAGCTGTAACAGCTTCAACTCTTTTGGGAAGGCTGTCCACAAGATTTAGGAGTGTGTCTATGGGAATGTTTGACCATTCTTCCAGAAGTGCATTTGTGAGGTCCGGCACTGATGTTGGATTAGAAGGCCTGGCTCACAGTCTCCGCTCTAATTCATCCCAAAGGTGTTCTATTAGGTTGAGGTCAGCACTCTGTGCAGGCCAGCCAAGTTCTTCCACCCCAAACTCGCTCATCCACACTATATTGCCAAAAGTATTGGGCCACCCCTCCAAATCATTTGGTGGAGGGGGGATTATAGTTTGGGAGTTGTTTTTTAGGGGTTGGGCTTGATCCCCTTAGTTCCAGTGAAGGGAATAGGAAGGGACCCCTTCCTGTTCCAACATGACTGTGCGCACAGTGCACAAAGCAAGGTCCATAAAGACATGGATGAGCGAGTTTGGGGTGGAGGAACCTGACTGGCCTGCACAGAGTCCTCACCTCAGCCAGATAGAACACCTTTGGGATGAATTAGAGTGGAGACTGCAAGCCAGGACATCTCATTCAACATCAGCGCCTGACCTCACAAGTGTGCTTCTGGAAGAATGGTCAAACATTCCCATAGACACACTCCTAAACCTTGTGGACAGCCTTCTCAGAAGAGTTAAAGCTGTTATAGCTGCTATGGGTGGGCCAACCCAATATTGAACCCTACATACTATGACTGGGATGCCATTAAAGTTCATGTGCGTGTAAAGGCAGACGTCTCAATATTATTGACAATTATATATATATTATATATATATATATCGTCTTGCTGGGACTGGAGCTGGGAAACAGAGTGTTTCAGGACTGCATTATTTTCTTCTAGAACATGAACATACTGTACTAGTTCATCAAATATATTTTCTAAAGCATTAGTATGTTATCCCATGTGTATTATCTCACCCCCAAGTTCCTGGGCAAGTTTCCCCACCTCTCTGGTAATGGTGCACGTCGGGCTTCACAGGAGGGATTGCAGCTTAGTGTCCAGGATTTCAGGGAGGCCGAGATGCCTGTGGAAGGAGTGGATGAGATCTGTAGGAGAGTGCCCCCGTCCACCTTGAGCAGGTCCCCAGGCTCCGGTGGGGAGTCCTGCATACTCAAGGCCTGGGATTCGGGCCTACACAGGAAGTGGTCTAGTGTCTGTGAAGGCCACACCTCCATGGTGGATAAAATTGTTTTGGCCCGTACTTTACCATGGGCTGCCTGAGGGACTCAGCGGCGAGTGAGGAGAACTCCCGTACCTGGATGAGCTTCTGGTGCCTTACAGAAGGCGGCGGGGATTGGAGCAGATGAATTTCACGTCCGCCATCATCAGATGCCAAGCATGCGCCCCCTTGGCAATCTTCTTATAGCCTAGGCCATCTTTATGTAGAACAACAATTCTTTTTTTCAGATCCTCAGAGAGTTCTTTGCCATGAGGTGCCATGTTGAACTTTCAGTGACCAGTATGAGAGAGTGAGAGCGATAACACCAAATTTAACACACCTGCTCCCCATTCACACCTGAGACCGTGTAACACTAACAAGTCACATGACACCAGGGAGGGAAAATGGCTAATTGGGCCCAATTTGGACATTTTCACTTAGGGTTGTACTCACTTTTGCTGCCAGCGGTGTAGACATTAATGGCTGTGTGTTGAGTTATTTTAAGGGGACAGCAAATTTACACTGATATACAAGCTGTACACTCACTACTTTACATTGTAGCAAAGTGTAATTTCTTCAGTGTTGTCACATAAAAAGTTATAATAAAATATTTACAAAAATGTGAAGGGTGTACTCACTTTGGTGAGATACTGTACCTGTAGGTGCAGGCATCATCCCGGTATAACCACTAACACTGGAGGATATCCATGTATGCCCTGCAGGCGGGAAGTGGTTAAAAGAGAAGTATGGGTTTGGGGTTTTTCCCCCGTCATACTTACCTAGGTGGATGCAGCATTGGTCCGACCTGTCCCCGGCGCCTCTACACTGAGGCTCGGTTCTCCCAGCTCCCTGAGCAGAGAGCTGCTGACTGTCAATCAGTATCTTTCCACTCTGCTCCTCCTCGCCCACTGGAGCGCTGAGCTGTAGAGGGATGGGGTGCGGCCGTCTCAAGCTCTCATCGGCTCGCTAAGAGGTTGAGATAGACATCAGTCCAGGTACCTGGTGGATCAAGACTTCCATTGTTGGAATGACGCAGTGCCTGGACTGATTCCTGTGACGTCAGCAGAGAGCGGACTGCTCACTGCTCTCTGCTGAAAATGGGTTACAGGAGTGCCAAACGAATTGCACTCCTGTGACCCATAGGAGAAGCCCATCCAAACGAGCTTAGGCTGGACTTCTCCTTTAAATTTACTTATTTTCCAAAAAAATTGTGACAAAAAAACACAGCTACAAAAACCTCATCAGGCCTCTTACTAAACACCTTGGGCAGTCTACTTTCCAAAAATGAATCATTTGTGGGGTATTTGTACTGTTTTGGCATTTTAGGGCCTAAAAAAATTAGAGAAGCAGTCAGTACATCAGGACTGGTCAATTTTCAAATATATAAAACCATATCTTGTAGACTCTCTAACTTTCACCCATGCTGAATAATATACACTGTATTGGGTTACTTTTACCAAAGAAATGTAGCAGAACACATTTTGGCCTAAATTGTTAATTTGCAAAATATAATAACAGAAATAAATAGAAAACTTTATTTTCTTCAAAATTTGAAATCAGTGGTGATTAAATACCACCAAAAGAAAGATCTATCGGTCTCAAAAATGATAAAAATGTAATTTAGACACAGTGTTACATAGTTACATAGTTACATAGTAGGTGAGGTTGAAAAAAGACACAAGTCCATCAAGTCCAACCTATGTGTGTGATTATGTGTCAGTATTACATTACATATCCCTGTATATTGCGGTCATTCAGGTGATTATCTAATAGTTTCTTGAAGCTATCAATGCTCCCCGCTGAGACCACCGCCTGTGGAAGGGAATTCCACATCCTTGCCGCTCTTACAGTAAAGAAACCTCTACGTAGTTTAAGGTTAAACCTCTTTTCCTCTAATTGCAATGAGTGGCCACGAGTCTTATTAAACTCTCTTCTGCGAAAAAGTTTTATCCCTATTGTGGGGTCACCAGTACAGTATTTGTAAATTGAAATCATATCCCCTCTCAAGCGTCTCTTCTCCAGAGAGAATAAGTTCAGTGCTCGCAACCTTTCCTCATAACTAAGATCCTCCAGACCCTTTATTAGCTTTGTTGCCCTTCTTTGTACTCGCTCCATTTCCAGTACGTCCCTCCTGAGGACTGGTGCCCAGAACTGGACAGCATACTCCAGGTGCGGGCGGACCAGAGTCTTGTAGAGCGGGAGAATTATCGTTTTATCTCTGCAGTTGATCCCCCTTTTAATGCATGCCAATATTCTGTTTGCTTTATTAGCAGCAGCTTGGCATTGCATGCCGTTGCTGAGCCTATCATCCACTAGGACCCCCAAGTCCTTTTCCATCCTAGATTCCCCCAGAGGTTCTCCCCCCAGTGTATAGATTGCATTCATATTTTTGACACCCAAATGCATTATTTTACATTTTTCTACATTGAACCTCATTTGCCATGTAGTCGCCCACCCCATTAATTTGTTCAGGTCTTTTTGCAAGATTTCCACATCCTGCGGAGAAGTTATTGCCCTGCTTAGCTTAGTATCGTCTGCAAATACAGAGATGGAACTGTTTATCCCATCCTCCAGGTCATTTATGAACAAATTAAATAGGATTGGTCCCAGCACAGAACCCTGGGGGACCCCACTACCCACCCCTGACCATTCTGAGTACTCCCCATTTATCACCACCCTCTGAACACGCCCTTGTAGCCAGTTTTCAATCCATGTACTCACCCTATGGTCCATGCCAACGCACCTTATTTTGTACAGTAAACGTTTATGGGGAACTGTGTCAAATGCTTTTGCAAAATCCAGATACACCACGTCTACGGGCCTTCCTTTATCTAGATGGCAACTCACCTCCTCATAGAAGGTTAATAGATTGGTTTGGCAAGAACGATTCTTCATGAATCCATGCTGATTACTGCTAATGATATCATTCTTATTACTAAAATCTTGTATATAGTCCCTTATCATCCCCTCCAAGAGTTTACATACTATTGATGTTAGGCTAACTGGTCTGTAATTCCCAGGGATGTTTTTTGGGCCCTTTTTAAATATTGGTGCTACATTGGCTTTTCTCCAATCAGCTGGCACCATTCCAGTCAATAGACTGTCTGTAAAAATTAGGAACAACGGTCTGGCAATCACCTTACTGAGTTCCCTAAGTACCCTCGGATGCAAGCCATCTGGTCCCGGTGATTTATTAATTTTAAGTTTCTCAAGTCTAATTTTAATTCCGTCCTCTGTTAACCATGTAGGTGCTTCCTGTGTTGTGTCATGAGGATAAACACTGCAGTTTTGGTTACTGAAGCCCCCCGATTCACTCGTGAATACTGAGGAGAAGAATAAATTCAATACCTCTGCCATCTCCCCATCCTTTGTAACCAGATGTCCTTCCTCATTCTTTATGGGGCCAATATGGTCTGTCCTCCCTTTTTTACTGTTTACATACTTAAAGAATTTCTTGGGATTTTTTTTGCTCTCCTCCGCTATGTGTCTTTCATGTTCTATCTTAGCCATCCTAATTGCACCCTTACATTTCTTATTGCATTCTTTATAAATTCTGAATGCTGTGGATGATCCCTCAACCTTGTATTTTTTGAAGGCCTTCTCCTTTGCTTTTATATGCATTTTTACATTGGAGTTAAGCCATCCAGGATGTTTGTTCGCTCTTTTAAATTTATTACCCAATGGGATACATTGGCTAATGCCCTTATTTAATATGCTCTTAAAGCAAACCCATCTCTCCTCTGTATTCTTTGTTCCTAATATTTTATCCCAATTTATGCCTTTTAGCAAGGTTTGTAGTTTAGGGAAGTTGGCTCTTTTGAAATTCAGTGTCTTTGTGTTCCCTTCATGTCTCCTATTTGTGTGATTTAAACTGAAACTAATTGACCTGTGATCGCTGTTACCTAAATTGCCCCGTATTTCCACATCTGTTATCAGGTCTGTATTGTTGGTAATCAGTAGATCTAGTAATGTTTTATTTCTAGTTGGTGCGTCTACCATCTGACCCATAAAATTGTCCTGCAAGACATTAAGGAACTGGCGAGCCTTAAATGAATGCGCGGTTCCCTCCGCCCAGTCTATGTCTGGATAATTAAAATCCCCCATTATGATAACACTTCCCATCCTTGCTGCTAATCCAATTTGTGATAGGAGATCCGTCTCCACTTCCTCCCTCAGGTTAGGGGGCCTATAGCATACTCCCAGTATTATTTTCCCCTTAGCTTCATCCCTTTGGAGCTCTACCCATAAAGATTCCACCTCCTCCCTAGCCCCCTCAGTGATGTCATCTCTCACATTCACTTGTACATTATTCTTGATATATAGGCATACCCCTCCCCCTTTTTTACCCTCTCTATCCTTGCGGTATAGGGTATACCCTTGAATGTTTGCCAGCCAATCATGAGAGCTGTTGAACCAGGTCTCTGAAATTCCCACAAAATCCAAATCCTCCTTGTACAACAGTATCTCTAGTTCACCCATCTTGTCCGCCAGGCTCCTGGCATTGGTGAACATGCCACATAGTTTAGACCGGTCGCATATTGTCCTTGTATTGGGTGTTTCAAGATTGCAACTTGGACTTGCTACTATACTCACCTTGTGTTTTTGTGCTTTGGTTAACCTACCACTAATGCCCCCAATACTACCCTCTGGAATATCTTCTGCGCTGGCTATCACTGTCTCTGGACCCTCCCCCCCATCGCCTAGTTTAAAAACCCCTCTAACTTTTTGGCCATCTTCATTCCCAGCAGATCTGCACCCTCCTCATTTAGGTGCAGTCCGTCCCTTCTATAGTACCGGTTACCGACTGAGAAGTCGGCCCAGTCCTCCAGGAACCCAAACCCCTCCTTACTACACCAGCTCTTCAGCCACTTGTTTACTTCCCTAATCTCCCTCTGCCTCTCTGGTGTGGCTCGATGTACCGGTAGTATTCCTGAGAACACTACCTTGGAGGTCCTTTTCCTCAATTTAGCTCCTAAGTCCCTAAAATCGTTCTTTAGGACACTCCATCTGCCTCTGACTTTGTCATTGGTGCCAACGTGCACCATGACAGCCGGGTCTTCCCCAGCCCCTGCCAGTAATCTGTCCACAAGATCCGTGATGTGCCGAACCCGAGCGCCCGGTAGACAACATACTGTTCGGCGCTTCAGGTCTTGGTTACAGATTGCCCTCTCTGTCCTTCTAAGAATTGAGTCCCCTACCACCAGAATCTGTCTTTCCTTTCCCTTTGCTGCCCCCCCACTCTCACTGGAGGAGTTCTTCCCCTGGCAGCTAGGAGAGTCCCTCAACTCCAGCAGTGCTGGTCCCTGACTGGTTACACCAATGTCACTCAATGGAGCGTACTTATTGGGATGCTCCAGTCCTGGATCGGCCTCCCTGGCACTTCCCCCTCTACCCCTCCTGACTGTCACCCATCTACTCTTTGCTAGTGCCTGCACCTCTTTGTCTCCACCCGCCTCTGTGCTGGCCCCTGCCGGCACCTGCCGTGTACGTTCCTGGCTCACCTTTAGTATGGAGGGACTTCTCAGTGCTGACAGTTGCTTCCCCAGATTCAGAACCTGGGCTTCCAGGGAAACAATGTGCTTACATTTTGCACAGCAGTATTCGCCCTCGATCGGATGATCAAGGAACGCATACATGCGGCAAGATGTACAAAGAGTCATGCCTTTGTGTTGCATGAGTAATTGTCATTCAAAGTATACAAGGGGGTGCTAATAAGTATTGAGCTTTACCCAGAAAAAATTGAGCTAGGAAGCTGTAAATTTCAGGGTGTACTGGCCAATTTGTCTATATTCAACGGGGCAAAAATCAACTACCTATGATTTTAATTATCTTTCTTTTTCAGGTCCAAAGATAACATGGAAGCACCTCCAGAAAAATTCAATGTGGAAGAGCATAGGACCATAATCAAGTTCCTGTTTCTCCAAGAGACAGGTGCAAAGCAGATCCATGATGAAATGTCACAAACTTTGGGTGACAGTGGCCCTTTATATGCAACAGTTGGTTGTCAATTTTATTTTTTTTTTCAATTTTTTGGTGCAAAAATCAACTACCTATGATTTTAACTCATCTTTCTTTTTCAGGTCCAAAGTGAACATGGCAGCACCTTCAGAAAAATTCAATGTGGAAGAGCATAGGACCATAATCAAGTTCCTTTTTCTCCAAGGGAAAGGTGCAAAGCAGATCCATGATGAAATGTCACAAACTTTGGGTGACAGTGGCCCTTCATATGCAACAGTTCATTGTCAATTTTAAAACTGACCATGGTTTTGGTGTGAGAAACCCAGTGGAAGGACTGTTTATGTCTCTGTGCCTGCAAAAGTCAAAAGTTTTGGGATCCACTTTGCTGCAAGCTTTCTCACTTCCAAGTTGTTGTGGATATTCAGCGGTCCTCCATGATCATGTCATATGCAACAGTTGGTTGTCAATTTTAAAACTGGCCATTTCGGTGTTGAAAGTGAGAAACCCAGTGGAAGGCCTGTTTCTGTCTCTCTGCCTGCAAATGTGAAAGTCATCCATGACATGATCATGGAGGACCGCTGAATATCAGCCAAAAGTATTACTACATACCTGGTAATATTACATGAGAGAGTTGGGGCCATTATCCACAACAACTTGGAAGTGAGAAAGCTTGCAGCAAAGTGGATCCCAAAACTTTTGACTTTTGCAGGCACAGAGACATAAACAGTCCTTCCTAGCTCAGTTTTGTTCTGGGTAAGGCTCAATATGTGTCAGCACCCCCTCGTAAGAGTACTGAACATTTGGGCAAGAAGGAAGTGAAAATATGTGATATTGAAGTGGTTAATATTCTCCCAGGTAGCGTCCCTTAAAAAAAACTTTGCTCAATGCAATTCTTATTTCCTTATTTCGTAATGTGTAAATGATTGGGTTAAATAGTGGGGTTATGATTGTGTTAAAAAGAGATAAAAGTTTGTTGAGGTTTAGTGAATATCCTCTTGATGGAGCCACATAAAGTGTTATAAGTGTACCATAATAAGTAGACACAACTGTCAAATGAGAGCTACAAGTTGAGAAGACCTTTTGTCGGCTAGCAATGGAGGAGATCTGAAGAATCGATGTAAATATACAAATGTATGTGACAATGACAAAGATTAATTGAGACATGACAATTCCAATGACCGTAATAGATACATGAATTTCAACCTGTTTGGTGTCAGAGCAGGAAAGGTTGAGAAGAGGAGCAAGGTCACAGAAAAAATGGTCAATAGTATTCGGACCACAAAAGTCTAATTCAACCACAAGAATTTCTGTGATCAAGGCAAGAAGAAAACCAGCCACCCAGCATAACGTAGCCAAGAACTGAGGCAGTCTGTGCTTCATAATTATTGAATAGTGCAATGGGTTACATATGGCCAAATATCGATCATATGACATTACTGTCAAAAGACAACACTCTATAAGGGCAGAAGCTCCAAAAACATATAACTGTATTTCACAAGATAAAGATGAAATGTTGCATCTAGATGTTAGAATGACTTGTAAGGTTTTGGGGCCTACATTTGTGCTGATCATTATATCACATAAAGAAAGGTGAGAGAGAAAGAAATACATGGGAGATTGAAGAGAGAGGGTCATTGACACTAATGCAATAATGAGGATATTCCCAATCATGGTGGCCACAAAAATTAGAAGTAGGAGAATAAATAAGAGACTTTGAAAACTGTGAAAATCTTCATATCCCAAAAGGATGAATTCACCAACGGAAGTGTGGTTGTATTTAACCATTTCCTGAAATTAAAATATAATTTTGATCTAATCAAGTCAAATATGGCCTGTATAAGTTAAAGTGCATCTAAGGCATGTTAGGCACTTTTGGAAGAGCCCTGGGGCCATCATAAAAAAAAATACAGAATTATGAGTTTGCAAAAAAAATTTTCTTTTACAGAATTCTGAGTTTGAAAGTCAGAATTCTGAGATTCAAAGTCAGAATTCTGAGATTCAAAGTCAGAATTCTGAGTTTGAAAGTCAGAATTCTGAGATTCAAAGTCAGAATCGTGAGTTTAAAAAAAAAAATCTACAGAATTCTGAGATTAAAAGTCAGAATTCTGAGATTAAAAGTCAGAATTTTGAGTTTCAAAGTCAGAATTCTGAGATTCAAAGTCAGAATTCTGAGTTTCAAAGTCAGAATTCTGAGATTAAAAGTCAGAATTCTGAGATTAAAAGTCAGAATTCTGAGTTTCAATGTCAGAATTCTGAGTTTCAATGTCAGAATTCTGAGTTTCAAAGTCAGAATTCTGAGATTCAAAGTCAGAATTCTGAGTTTCAAAGTCAGAATTCTGAGATTAAAAGTCAGAATTCTGAGTTTCAAAGTCAGAATTCTGAGATTAAAAGCCAGAATTCTGAGTTTCAAAGTCAGAATTCTGAGTTTCAAAGTCAGAATTCTGAGAATAAAAGTCAGAATTCTGAGATTAAAAGTCAGAATTCTGAGTTTCAAAGTCAGAATTCTGAGTTCCAAAGTCAGAATTCTGAGTTTATAAATATAGTAGTCTTTATTAGGAAGATTTTAGGACCAATGAGCAATAAGGTAGTAACACCCACAGATCATCATTCTGCAGACATACATGTCTTCTGCTCTGTATATGAATATGTAAATCTATCTTAGTTACAGCACACAGTATAGGGAAGCAGGCAGTGCTGGGTTCTCTGGTTCCTCTACTGTATTAATTAGTTCCTTGGTTTGCTGTCTTATCCTTCTTCTCTGTCATCTGCTCCAACATAAAGAGCCATGCTGAAAACGTGTGTATTGTGTGTGAGTGGGGGGGGGGCACAGCTTCCATAGATAACAGAACACAAGGGCCAGCACAGCTCTGCACCCCAACTTGTAGGACACATTGCACTATTGCCCCTACATGAGGGAATTGTGAATGGCTAGAAGGCAGCAGGACAATGTGTGTCTATGGTCATAACAGATTATTAAATAGCAATTAATTGTATGGGCTGATAAGGTGTTTTACACACAATTTATCTCCTATTCAACATAAAAAGCATTGATAAAGTGTTCTTAAGTGATAGCCTAGTGGCTAGAGTAACAGGCTTATAGTGTTGAAAGTTGTGGGTTCTAATCCAGTTCAGGGAATAATCTTTATTTATATATTTTCAATATATTGATTTTATATTAAACATATTTTAAAATATATTATATATATGTATTTTATTTATATATCCAAATTGATTTCAAGGCATATTAACAAAGACATATTGATAAAATTGTTGTATATACTGACTACTATAAATTAGAGAGTAGGGATTTTTTTTTACAAATCGGTGTATATATTGGGATGATTTTGGTGACATGGGGCCAGTTCTCAATTTCAGGAGATTGTCCCTGGAAGCTGCATGATAACCATCATATTTCACAACTCAGCCCTGGGCTCTGCACTATAATCTGTGTGTACTACAATGTACACGCCCATATCTCCCCTTCACTGATTGGCTGCACTTTATCCCCACTGACACCGATGCCGTGCCATTTTCCTCTTAGCTACACCATTGACACAGAAATTTTTTCCATCCAGTGACACCACCGATGCAGGGTCATTTTTCCCATCCAATGACACCACCGATGCAGGGTCATTTTTCCTATCCAATGACACCACCGATGCAGGGTAATTTTTCCTATCTAATGACATCACCGATGCAGGGTAATTTTTCCCATCCAGTGACACCACCGATGCAGGGTCATTTTTCCCATCCAATGACATCACCGATGCAGGGTCATTTTTCCTATCCAATGACACCACCGATTCATTGTCATTTTTCCTATCTAATGACATCACCGATGCAGGATCATTTTTCCCATCCAGTGACACCATCGATGCAGGGTCATTTTTCCCATCCAATGACATCACTGATGCAGGGTCATTTTTCCTATCTAATGACATCACCGATGCAGGGTCATTTTTCCTATCTAATGACATCACTGATGCAGGGTCATTTTTCCCATCCAATGACATCACCGATGCAGGGTCATTTTTCCTATCCAATGACACCACCGATGCAGGCTAATTTTTCCCATCTAATGACATCACCGATGCAGGGTCATTTTTCCCATCCAGTGACACCACCGATGCAGGGTCATTTTTCCCATCTAAAGACACCACCGATGCAGGGTCATTTTCCCCATCTAATGACACCACCGATGCAGGGTCATTTTTCCCATGTAATGATATCACCGATGCAGGGTCATTTTTCCCATCCAGTGACACCACTGATGCAGGGTCATTTTTCCCATCCAGTGACACCACCAATGCAGGGTCATTTTTCCCATCCAATGACACCACCGATGCAGGGTCATTTTTCCTATCTAATGACATCACCGATACAGGGTCATTTTTCCCATCCAGTGACACCACCGATGCAGGCTAATTTTTCCCATCTAATGACATCACCGATGCAGGGTAATTTTTCCCATCCAGTGACACCACCGATGCAGGGTCATTTTTCCCATCTAAAGACACCACCGATGCAGGGTCATTTGGGGGCACTGGATCTGAGTCAGAGCTCTGTGTGTCCATTTAGACACGGAGCCCTGACCCAGCCCTGCCCCCTCTCTCCCCTGATTGGCTGATTGACTTTGATTGACAGCCATGGGAGCCAATGGCACCGCTGCTGTGTCTCAACAAATCAGGAGGCATGTCTCAGATGGCTTAGACACTTGTGGAAATACCTGGAGAGGGATGGGGCTCAGGTAAGTAATTAGGGGGTGCTGGGGAGGCTGCTACACACAGAAGGTTTTTTATCCTTTAAAAGAAAAACAAAGCACAATATTTACCCAATTTTTTTTTTATATAATGTGAAAGATGATGTTACGCCAAGTAAATAAATACCTAACATATCACGCTTTAAAATTGCACACACTCGTGTAATGGTGAAAAACTACTGTACTTGAAAATCTCCATAGGTGATGCTTTAGACGCCTTTACAGGTTACCTGTTTAGAATAAACTTTAATTCCTATTACAAGGAATATAAACATCTCTTGTGATAGAAATAAGGATGACAGGTTGTCTTTAATAAAGAGATCTGGGGTCAAAAAGACCTCTTCTTTACCTTTAAAAGCAAAACATCAAAAAAACTTTTTTTTTATCTTTCGCTTATAAAAAAAATAAATAAATACTTCCAGCCTGGACCGGAAGTGATGTCATGACATTGTTCCAGTCCTCCAAGGCCATAGAGGCGATCAATGAGTATCTACTCTTTGATCATCTATGGGAGCAGCTGGCAGCATCATTGGATCATTTCTCGAGTGAACTGGAGGAAACAATAAGCCCGAGAAACACCGGTGAGCAGTGGGAGAGGGAGGGGGTGTCCCCTCCCGCTGCTTCAGAAACTGTTCCTGCGCCTCATAAGAAAGCTGGATGCTGGCTGCTGGCTGCAAAAAATGATACTGGGGTTATGGCTGATATGTTCAGCCATAATCCTGGTAAACCACTTGCAAACTGTAATGTATATACACTATTTTGCCAAAAGAATTGGACGCCTGCCTTTCCATGCACATGAACTTTAATAGCATCCCAGTCTTACTCTGTAGGGTTCAATATTTAGTTGGACCACCCTTTGCAGCTATAACAGCTTCAACTCTTCTGGGAAGGCTGTCCACAAGGTTTAGGAGTGTGTCTATTGGAATGTTTGACCATTCTTCCAGAAGCTCATTTGTGAGGTCATGTGGATGAGAAGGCCTGGCTCGCAGTCTGCGCACTGATTCATCCCAAAGGTGTTCTATCGGGTTGAGATCAGGACCCTGTGCAGGCCAATCAAGTTCTTCCACCCCAAACTAGCTCACCCATGTCTTTATGGAAATTGCTTTGTGCACTGGTGTGCAGTCATGTTGGAACAGGAAGGGGCCATCCCCAAACTGTTTTCAAAAAGTTGGGAGCATGAAATTGTCCAAAAAGTCTTGGTATGCTGACGCCTTAAGAGTTCCCTTCACTGGAACTAAGGGGACAAGCCCAACCCCTGAAGCACAACCCCACACCATAATCCCCCCACCAAATGATTTGGACCAATGCACAAAGCAAGGTCCATAAAGACACGGATGAGCGAGTTTGGGGTGGAGAAACTTGACTGGCCTGCACAGAGTTCTGACCTCAATATAGGAGACTGCTAACCAGGCCTTCTTATACAACATCAGTGCCTGACTTCACGAATGCACTTCTGGAAGAATGGTCAAAAATTCCCATAGACACACACCTAAACCTTGTGGACAGCCTTCGCTGTAGAGTTGAAGCTGTTACAGCTGCAAATGGTGGGCCAACTCAATATTGAACCCCATGGACTAAGACTGGAATGCCATTAAAGTTAATGTGCGTAGAAATGCAGGCATCCCAATACGTTTGGTAATATAGTGTATATACGTATTGCGGTCGGCAAGTGGTTAACAAAAATTCTTGTTTAATACTACACTCAGATGGTGTATCTTCTTTTCCCCCTTGTCCCGGCTAATCCAGAAAGCAGTGGACTGGACTAGGTATGGCCAGGTGACAACCTACAGGCTTGTGAGACAAAAGTCATATCAAAACCCCCTCCGCAACATCTTCTTAGCTCACCACAGTGAAATCAGGCACAGCCTACATGAGAGTGGCAACTCTGCTTTGAGTTTAAGAGCATAGCCACCCTATCACAGGAAGTTCCATTAGGTTGACTTCACTGGCAAGGTCAACAGGTATTTGGGGAACTTTGCAGGGGGATTAAGAGAAAACTATAAGTGCAGATTCACATATAATTAAGTGAAGCAGCACATATTTTTAAGGGAAGGCAATCATTCTACTTTAAAACATTATATATATTGAAGCTCAACTCTGGGCTGGAAAACATGGAAGGCAAAAGGAGAAGAGGACAACAGAAAACAGGATGGATAGATAGCATCCTCAAAACAATGAACATGAAGTTAAGAAAGCTTCGGGAGGCAGTGGAGGACAGAAAAGCCTGTCGTGCTATGGTCCATGAGGTCAAGAAGAGTCGGATACAACTAAACAAAAACAACAACAATAAAAAAAAGAGAATGTAGGGAAACACAAGTATCACTCAAGAGCAACCAGATACTGATGAGTTGCTAGTTGCTTGGCATTTGTTAAACAATATTGTACTGTAACATAAATTATACTGTAATTGAATATATGTCCAAATTAAAATCAGGAGGCAATAACAAGGGTATGTTTGTTAGTTTAGTCACATATGTAGCACCTTCTACCTTAGGTAGGTGCTAGAAATAGGTTTTTTTTTTTAGTGCAGGTAAATTTAGGCAGGCCTCGCTTGAAAGCCAGGCCTGTTTGTTTTGATCTGTGGGGCTGGGAGTGGCTTAGAGTACTCTGGTGACTCACAGCTAGTTTCATATTTTGGTTACCTCCCTTATGCTTCTAGAGGCTTCTAGAAGGAAGGTGGGGAAGAAGGGTGGAGCTGTCTGGGGTGTTCTAGAGACACAAGTGTGAGATTATATGTCAGTATTACCTTGTATATCCCTGTATGTTGCGGTCCTTCAGGTGCTTATATAATAGTTTCTTGAAACTATCAATACTCCCCGCTAAGACCACCGCCTGTGGAAGGGAATTCCACATCCTTGCCACTCTTACAGTAAAGAACCCTCTATGTAGTTTAAGGTTAAACCTATTTTCTTCTAATTTTAATGAGTGGCCATGTGTCTTGTTAAACTCCCTTCTGCGAAAAAGTTGTATCCCTATTATGGGGTCACCAGTACGGTATTTGTAAATCGAAATCATATCCCCTCTCAAGCGTCTCTTCTCCAGAGAGAATAAGTTCAGCGCTCACAACCTTTCCTCATAACTAATATCCTCCAGACCATTTATTAGCTTTGTTGCCCTTCTTTGTATTTGCTCCATTTCCAGTACATCCTTCCTGAGGACTGGTGCCAGAACTGGACAGCATACACTAGGTGCGGCCGGACCAGAGTCTTGTAGAGCGGGAGAATTATCATTTTATCTCTGAAATTACCCAAATGCATTATTTAAAATGTTTCTAATTTGCCATGTAGTTGCCCACCCCATTAATTTGTTCAGATCTTTTTGCAAGGTTTCCACATCCTGCGGAGAAGTTATTGCCCTGCTTAGCTTAGTATTATCCGTAAACACAGAAATTGAACTGTTTACCTCATCCTCTAGGTTGTTTATGAACAACTTAAACAGAATTGGTCCCAGTACAGAACTCTGGGGGACCCCACTACCCAGCCCTGACCATTCCGAGTATTCCCTATTTATCACCACCCTGAACTTGCCCTTGTAGCCAGTTTTCAATCCATGTACTCACCCTATGGTCGATGCCAACGGACCTTATTTTGTACAGTAAACGTTTATGGGGAACTGTGTCAAATGCTTTTGCAAAATCCAGATACACCACGTCTACGGGCCTTCCTTTATCTAGATGGTAACTCACCTCCACATACAAGGTTAATAGATTGGTTTGGCAGGAATGATTCTTCATGAATCCATGCTGATTACTGCTAATGATACCTTTCTCATTACTAAAGTCTTGTATATAGTCCCTTATCATCCCCTCCAAGAGTTTACATACTATTGATGTTAGGCTAACTAGTCTGTAATTCCCAGGGATGTATTTTGGGCCCTTTTTGTTGTCACGGTCTGGAGTCAGGCTCAGAGGCCAGTAGTTATAGCAGCAGAGCAGATATTCACACAGGTCACCCTGGCTAATGACACGGGTTCACCTGAGGTGTGAGGTCTAAGCACTAATCATTATTCAACAGAGCTCCTGATGGTGGAGATGTGCTTTGCTGCGTGTTAGTACCAGGTTGCGGTCCTCAGGATAGCCTCACTAAGAAGTGAGCAAGCCAGGGTCCAGTAGCAGATATAGCAGGTAGGGATCAAGCAGAAGCGTAGTCGAGAAACAAGCCAAAAGTCAGTAACAAATAGTTTCAGCTTGGGATTCAGCAGAAGCATAGTGGAGGAACAAGCCAAATGTCGGTAACGAATGGTAGCGAAGATACGGTCGGCAGCAGGAGAGACAAGAGCAAGATATTGGCTGGTGAAGGCACAATATTCTGGCGACCAGGAAGTGCAGAGACATGGCTTAAATCAGGAAGTTCATGGGAGGAGCAAAGAGTTCAAGGTTCAAGGCAAACAAGATTCAAGACAAGATCATTCAAGGAATTGTCTAAGGAACTGTCCAGCATTTCAGGTGGCAAAGCAAGCAGAGTCACCACCAGACACAGCAGAGGTCCCAGGTCCTAACAATTGTCTTGGAGCATCTGGAAGTGAATGCCGGGCTGGGCAGGGTGACATGTGGGCCACAATCACCCAGCAGCCCCTACAGGGGTACCGCTACACATATAACAACTCATATCTTGTTAATTAGCACCTGCCTTGTCTAGCCCTGCCTTTGGTGACATCATAAAGGCATGTCTTAGCTACCACTAATAAACACATTAGCAGTCTTTATCTGCTTGTCGACTATGCACTGCAGTCTGCTCACATAATTTGTAATAGTAACATCTTTGCCATTATGAAGCTTCCCTCCAACCACTTTGCATATTTTATATATATACTGTGATTCTGTACTTGCCAAATATGCTGCAGAAATCTCCCTCCACTAAGTCTGGCTACAGCCATTTTAACTGTAGACATCTGAAGCTGCTGCCTGTTCACTTCCTGGATTTACACAGACACACAGAGGCACACATCCAGCTCTGCAGCCCTGCAGCTCTCATTGGCCCTCTTATGACTCACCCCTCTCCCTTCTTGGCAAACTCTCGGGAGAGTGAGAGAGCTGTGCATGATGTCATAAGCCTAGACTAATGACCAGACAAGAAAAAGGAAGTGGGCTGTATAAGGTATTTACTGGCAGAAAAAAATGTTTTACTATCAAAAGTTAAAACAACAACAACAAGGGCAGAAGATTTAATAGATGGAAAGTTGATCCACTTTAAATATTTTCTAAATGATTTTTTTTTGCATTTCCTCTACCCAGAAGATAAAATTACTGAGTTTCAACAAATGGAATTATTAGTTTTTACCTTTCAATTTTCCTTGATTTGTTTTTAAAAAATGTTTTTGCATTGTTATACTTTTCTTTTATCTGTATTTATCATGCTTATCCATAACAGACAAAATCAGCTGAAAATAATTTTGTTCTGTGGCTGCAAAAAACATAAAAATTAAAAACGATTTTCCTTTTAGCTGTGGCAGTGAAGATTTATTTCTGCATCCATTCACAAATCTCAGCAATCTTCTTAAAATTATTTTAATGGTTGTTTCTTGATTGAAATACACATTTTGGTCTGCTTATAAATACCTGGTTGCACTGAAATACTGAAAACAGGTCAGATAAAATACAGTCTGCTAAAATTCAAGCACATGTCCAATCTGAAGAGCATCACCTTTTACAGATTACATAAATAAACATTAACATGCACAGTACATATCATTTTATAGCGTAAAAGTCTAACAAGCCTAATCGAAAAACGATGTCTTGGGATTGGCATTAACCTAACAAACAGGACTGAGAGGTCCCCGTGAGAAACAGTCCTATTTTTGTGTTCAGGAAATTACATATGAAATTGGGAATAGTCTAATGAATGTTTTGAAATTCTGCTTGTGCTATTAAACATTATAAAATAACATTACATTTTTAAACCCAGCTCTGCTCTTTTTTATTAACATGGTCCGAGGATCCATAAGTTTGCATATCATTTTTTTTTTCCTTAATATTTTATTGGTAAAAAAAATAAGGTTTACATTGCATTTAGACACGGTGATTGAGGCAAAACAAAATATTTGACAGTAGCGATATTCAAAGCTAACAAGCAGTAATGGTTTTAAAACATTTTTCGACTAAGGGTGATATAGTAGACACTTATATAAAACATGAGATATGGTTGTGAATGGTCAGTTGTATAATTGCCTTTATCCCAATACTATTAGTTCTGTCTGATACCTAAGTATGTTTGGGTGTGTTTCGTGAATAGAATCGAAGACTTGCTATATCGTGAGGTAATAGCTAACTTTGAATAAATAATTCCATCTACAATCTAAGCAGCTAAAGTTGGTTGAATATCAGTGTTTAGAAAAATGGGGTTCTGCCAGATGGGGGAACTGGTTTATGGTGTAAACCCAAGTAGATAGGAGAAGAAAGACGAAGAGGAGGGGGTGGGAGAGAAGAGAAGAAGGAGAACGCAAGGGAGGAGGGGAGGGGGGGAGGAGGGAAGAGGGGGTGGATGGGGTTTGGGATACCTCCCTGTCTCCGCCACCATATCTGAAGGATTGGATTAATGAGGGTAAGGACGCCTGGTTGGTAGATCTTTGGGTTTGTATGTAGATAAAGTGACAAGGGACCTCCCTCATTCTTCCCTTTTTTAGGTGAGGGAGGCCAGTCACCACATGTTTTGATAAGGTTAGCTTCTGAATGTAGTAAAAAAGTTATTAAGAGTTGCCAGCGTCCTGGGGTGTGTGGTTTCTTATGAGTTTGGTTGGTCAATCGTTTGTACTGATCTGTGGTACGAAAGTGGGGCCAACAGGCCCATGTGTATGAAAATTTGGTTGGGCAATCTTTGGCTATGGAGATTAGTTCCTCCATTTCCGCAATTTTTTCTACTCGTTTGAGCCATTCCGGGATAGTAGGAACATGGGTTGTTCCCCAATGATGAGGGATACACAATTTGGCTGCATTTAATAGGGGTGGTATTAGTGTTTTGCGGTATTGATGTGTCGGTATGTCCGAGTGGTGAAGGAGGAATTGTGCTGGGGTGTGTTCTAGGGTGTATGTGGAGATTTGTGAAGTCAGTCCCTAATCCAGCCTAGTCCAGAATGGCTGGATTAGGGGACAGGACCAGAGTTTGCGTATCATAACCACCTGCCATTTTAAAATAATATTAACCCTTTCAAATCCAAGGATAATTTCAACCTTTATGACCAGACTAAATTTATTTGTACAGTTGTGCCCAAATGTTTGCACACCCTGGCAGACATTTTGGCATTTATAATCATGCCAAAAAACTGTCTTTTATTCAAGAATAGCAATCACATGAAGCCATTTATTATCACATAGTTTTTGGCTTCTTTTAAAATCATAATGATAACAGAAATCACCCAAATGGCCCTGATGAAAAGTTTACATACCCTGGAATGTTTGGCCTTGTCACAGGCACAGAAGGTGGCACACACAGGTTAAAATAGCAATTAAAGGTTTTTGGCTGATCTGTATACCACGGTCCCATGATAAACTGCAGGGTCTGCCCGAGTGCTGAGTGTTCAGGTAGGAGGAGATTTCCACTACAGCTTGTGTACTCATGTTGTTATGGGAGGCGGATCATCCATGAATTAAGATGTGACAGCCCACCCACTGTGTTCTTTTTTAGTAACTGGGCATGGAGGAGGAGGGAGGGACTGGTCTGTCATTTAGGATCTGTACACACGCCCACATGTGTGATGTCAATATCATGTGACCTGTAAAGCTCTGATCAATCAGGAAATGTTCTCTCCTGCAATAGAGACAAAACTGAGCATGTGCAGTTTTACTACCCTCACTGTCTCTTATCTGGCCTTGCCAAGAGAGATCCTGCAGGAGGTGGAGGATCTGTGCATAGAGGATCAAAGAGCCTTTTTGCACAATACAGAGGATTAACATAGTGCGTATAACAAGCATGCTATGCTGCATATACAGACTGATTTTACTGTTGTGGGTTTAGTAACACTTTATTAAATATTAAATCTTGTGCTAAAATGTATGTGCACATTACAGCCCATCAATTCTGATATAAACTGCAATGATGTTCCTAAAATTCTGCATCTGACATATGTTAGGGTTGTGTAATATGCAATTGCAATTTATGTACATACAGTAAAACACTGGATTGCGAGCAGAATTCCTTCCAGAAACATGTTTGTAATCCAAAGCACTGGTATATCAAAACAAATTTCCCCGTAAGAAATAATGGAAACTCAGATGATTCGTTCCACAACCATTTATTCATAAATCCTTTGGTTTATAGTCCATATAAAAAGATTATAGCAATGTGACCAGGTTGTGTAACCATAAAATGTCCGTCCACAAACGGAAGCCTCCACAAGGGGATTAGAAGTAACATCCAGCAGGAACTACAGAGTATAAAAGAGAAGAGAGGCGCCTCTAAGTGTAGCAATATGGTTACATTTAATGAAGGTCCAACCTTTAGCAACTCACATGGTTGATGATTAAAAGAGGCACATCTAAGTATGCAGGCATCTGGGGTAAAGCTGTCCACATAGACCATCCTCCACACCGCCAGCTCTCACCGATGTCAGTCTGCGATTGTGACCAGGAATACTACCCTGTAGTAGAGCCAGAGGCGGCTCTAGGCTTTGTGAGGCCTTAGGCAAATCTTAGACATGAGGCCCAACTCACGCCCATAATGGGAAAAATAATTCAAATATTTTCCTGGCCCCCACCCCTAGCAATTTCGCTTCCCATCCCAAAAAACAAATGCACATAGACTTATCTAAAAAAAACTTTAATAATGTAAACATAAAGATCTAGTTGACACTCACTGATTGCTCCAGGCCCACTAATTGGTTTCTAGAGGTCACTGCACATCATTACTGCTTACTGATTGGTTACTAGAAGCTACTGCACATTATTACAGCTCACTGATGGATTGCTAGAGGTTACTGCACCTTTACTACCGCTCACTGATGGGTTGCTAGAGGTTACTGCACATCATTACAGCCTACTCATTGGTTGCTAGAGGTTACTGCATGTCATTACCGCTTACTCATTGGTTGCTAGAGGTTACTGCACATTATTACCACTCACTGGTGGGTTGCTAGAGGTTACTGTACATTATTACTGCTCACTGATTGGTTGCTATGGGTTACTGCTTATCATTATCACTCACTTTTTGCTCACTGGGTGGCAGGGCAGTATTATGGTATGTGATGCAACTGTTGGGGTACAGTTAGTTGGATGACAGGATGCAGTTTGGGGTAATGGTGGCAGTATTGGGGAGAGGCTGAGATCATATCTCCCCTATAATGATAGGGGGTAGGGTGATAGGATGCCAGAGGTGGGGTACAGGAGGGATGAGGATGATAATGACAGGAGGTAGGGTAGTAGTATGCCAGAGGTGGGGTACAGGGATGATGGGGATGTTGATGACAATAGGTGCGGTGGTAGGATGTCAGCAGTGGGGTACAGGGGGATGATGATGAGGTGGGGTGGTAGGCAGCTGACAGTGGGGTACAGGGGATGAAGAGAATGATGATGATAACGGGGGTAGGGTGGTGGATGCTAGAGGTGGGGTATGTGGGGATAAAGATAAGGATGATAACAGAGGTAGGGTGGTGGATGCTAGAGGTGGGTTACATGGGGATGATGATGACAGGAGGCAGGGTGGGAGGATGTCAGGGTTGGGGTACGGGTTGGGGATGATGACGGCAGGGGGTGGGGTGGTAGGAAGCTGGCAGTGGAGTACCAGGAGGAATTAAGATGAGAATGATGACAGGGGGTGGGGTGGTAGGATGCCAGAGGTGGGATACAGAGGAGTGATGGGGATGTTGACCAGTGGAATGTCAGCAGTGTGGTACAGGGGAGGGGGGGTGATGATGATGACGTGGGGTGGTAGGCAGCTGACAGTGGGGTACAAGGGGGAGATGATGATGATGTGGGGTGGTAGGCAGCTGACAGTGGGGTACAGGGGGGATGATGATGACGTGGGGTGGTAGGCAGCTGACAGTGGGGTACAGGGGGGATGATGACGTGAGGTGGTAGGCAGCTGACAGTGGGGTACAGGGGGGGATGATGATGACGTGGGGTGGTAGGCAGCTGACATGGGGTACAGAGGGGATGATGACGTGGACTGGTAGGCAGCTGACAGTGAGGTACAGGGGGGTGATGATGTGAGGTGGTAGGCAGCTGACAGTGGGGTACAGGGGGGATGATGACGTGAGGTGGTAGGCAGCTGACAGCGGGGTACAGGGGGGATGATGATGACATGGGGTGGTAGGCAGCTGACAGTGGGGTACAGGGGGATGATGATGATGTGGGGTGGTAGGCAGCTGACGGTGGGGTACAGGGGGGGGATGATGATGACGTGGGGTGGTAGGCAGCTGACGGTGGGGTACGAGGGGGGGATGATGATGACGTGGGGTGGTATGCAGCTGACAGTGGGGTACAGGGGGGATGATGATGACGTGGGGTGCTTGGCAGCTAACAGTGGGGTACAGGCTGGGATGATGATGACGTGGGGTGGTAGGCAGCTGACAGTGGGGTACAACAGGGGTAGGGTGGTGGATGCTAGAGGTGGGGTACATGGCAATGATAATGACAGGGGATGATGATGACAGGGGGTGAGGTGGTAGTCAGCTGGCAGTGGGGTACAGCAGAGATGATGGTAGGGTGGTGGGATGCCAGGAACAGGGGGATTAGGATGAGGATGGAGATGATGACAGGGGTAAGTTGGTAGGAAGCTGACAGTGGGAAGTGTTACAGGAGGTAGGATGCCAGGAACAGGGGGATGAGGAGGATAATGATGATAGCATGGGGTCAGTAGGTGGCATCATATGCCGGATTGCTTGCATATCATCACTTAGGGCAGTGTGTGTGAGGTCGGAAGGCAGCGGTAATTCTCTGGGCACCCTCAGTCAGGAGGTGACGTCACGTGTCGGGATGTGTCAGTGTCGAGCACGGGCATGACTGTACCTTTGAGGCTGTTAGTTGCAGACTGGCTCGTGGATGATCGCCGGGCGTCAGCTCTGACGGGTCCTCCTCCATTTCAGATCGTCCACTTTGCAGAGAAGATCGGGGAGCCGGGGGAGCTGCTCAGCCACTGCAGGCATTATCGAAGCTCTGCACATAGCCGGAGGCAGAGATCCGCGGTGCACGGCAGGAGGAAGGAGCCGGGGGAGAGGAGTAGATGGTTCCACCCACTGACCCTCCGACCTCGGGCAGTGGTGAGTGACAGTCCGCCCCTGGGTGGGGAAAATGAGTTGCGTCCCCGGACGCAAGACGGGGCCACCGACCGGGGGACATTCCCAGCAAATCCCACACACATGTTAGGCATATTAGGCGGCCGCGAGGCCCCTGGAAGTGCGAGGCCTTAGGCGGCTGCCTTATTTGCCTAATTAGAGAGCCGCCTCTGAGTAGAGCGATTTGAAAGCAAGGCTTGAAGCTCTCATGGAGTGCAGAGTGAAAGGGACAATGTTGATGGTGGGGTGGAGGACGGTCTATGTGGACAGCTTTACCCCAGATGCCTGCATACTTAGATGTGTCTGTTTTAATCATCAACCATGTGACTTGCTAAATGTTACATTAAATGTAACCATATTGCTACACATAGAGGCACCTCTCTTCTCTTTTATACTCAGTTGTGACATGACGTTACTTGTATATCAAGATATCCCTTGTATATCAAGTCAAAATTTATTTAAAAATGTTGCTTGTCTTGCAAAACTCTCTCAAACCAAGTTACTCTCAAACCAAAGCTTTACTGTATGTGTTTCCGGGACGTTTATGTGTACGTCTGTGTAAAGAGGGTCTTTCATTTTTTTTTAAATTACGCTACTTTTTTGTTTGTGTGCGTGTGTGCTACTATCACAAGAAGCTTTGGAATGTACACTGAGTTGAGCATGGGCATGTGCAAGATTCCCATAATCTCAGGCCATTCAATAAGCCCGAAGATGCCAAACCTGGAGGAAGATGGGGTTAATATGTCAGAATTGATGAGGGAGCCTGTGAACCTTGCATCAGGCTCAGGGAGAAAATTGGCAGAGCGGCAAGCAATATGATTGGAAGGAGAGAGCCTAAGATTGGTACAGCGCTGATTACTGCAAATCTTGACCTAGTGTGAAGAACATGTACACAGCACTTGGGGTTTGCAGCATGCATGCGCTAACACAGGAAGAACTTGGCTGGGTAGCAGAGTGGCAGGAGAGCACAGGGACACCTCTTGGCAATGCTCTCATGTTAGAACCGAGCTAAGCAATGCTCTCCTGCTAGAACATAACCAAGCCTTTCTGCTGTATCAATCAGCTGCTCAGGCTTTCCCCTTCCATGTCTTACAGCTCCACATAGATATCTGTCAGAATACTGTCCTCAAGACCTGACTGGCTCAGAGAGGCATGCTGCCAGTGGAAGCATTGTGGACCAGACAGGGACAGCCAAAGGGCCATGTGGCCCATGGGCTGCAATTTTTCCAGGTCAAGTAAGATGAGGCTGGACATCCTCCAGACAAGAAAATAGCCATGCTCTATCTGATTTGATTCAGCTAGTAATGCACATTGGACAGTGGAAAGAAGGGAGGTGGAGTGAGAATCTCCCCATAGCACCTTTCAGTTACTTCACCCACCTCCCTCTTCGACACTCTCTTCATTTAAAGCACATCGTATGCATCTATTTTCTCCAGTTTCTTTAGGAATTGCTGTGATCTACCAGCCTACTGGACCTGTATCAGGTACCTGTATTGATGACTTCTCTGCCTGGGTACCCTGCTTCTCTCTTCTGAAACCCCCACAATCATTCTCGGTGAGTTCAACATCCCTGTTAATGCTAATATTACTGCTACTTCTAAAATTCTCAGTCTACCCTCCTCTTTTGACCTGAAGCAATGCATATACCACAATAGACTAAGAGGGTGGTGGCTGCGCTGTGATAGAAAGGAGGGGGGGGAGGGGGGCTAAACTAAATCTATAAATAACAAATAGCCTAAAAATGTGAATAAATCATGTAAAAGCGTACTTACAAATGCAAATAGATAAATAAGTAAATAAAGTGTACGCACAAACAAATGTCACTAAATGATGTATAAAGAATTGAGTTGTGGATGGGGGAGGGCGCACGCTAAGGTAAACTGTGGAACATGGGGGAGAGAAGGGGGGTTGAGCTGTGGGGTGGGGGGAGAAGGTGAGCTGTGGATGGGGAGGGATAGGTTGAGCTGTGGACTGGGGGGGTTGAGAGGGTGACCTTTGGACAGGGGAGGGGAGGGAGAAGGTGGCCTGTGGATAGGGAGGGAGAGGGTGAGCTGTGGATGGGGAGAGGGTGATCAGTGGACAGGGGAGGGAGAAGGTGAGATGTGGATATGGAGGGAGAGGGTGAGCTGTGAATGGGGAAAGGGTGATCTGTGGACAGGGGAGGAAAGGGAGAAGGTGACCTGTGGATATAGAGGGAGAGGGTAAGCTGTGGATGGGGGAGAGGATGACCAGTGGACAGGGGAGGGGAGGGAGAAGGTGGTCTGTGGATAGGGAGGGAGAGTTTGAGCTGTGGATGGGGGAGAGGGTGATCTGTGGACAGGGGAGGATAGGTAGAAGGTGACCTGTGGATAGGGAGGGAGAGGGTGAGCTGTGAATGGGGGAGAAGGTGACCTGTGGACAGGGGAGGGGAGGGAAAAGGTGACCTGTGGATAGGGAGGGAGGGGTGAGCTGTGAATGGGGTAGAGGGTGACCTGTGAAAAGAGGGGTGGAGAAGGTGACCTATACACAAGGTGGAGAGGGTGAGCTGTGGATGGGGAGGGAAGGTGAGTTGTGAATGGGGGGAGACGGTGAGCTTCAGATGGGGAGGGAAGGTGAGAGAGTGTGACCTGGGGACAGGGGGAAGAGAAGTGACCTATACACAAGGTGGTGAGGGTGAGCTGTGGATGTGGACAGAAAGTGTGGTTTGGATGGGGGGGAGACGGTGAGCTTCAGATGGGGAGGGAAGGTGAGCTGTGGATGGAGAAGAGGGTGACCTATAGACAGGTGGGAGGCAGTGAGCTTCAGATGGGAAGGGAAGGTAAGAGAGGGTGACCTGTGGACAGGGGGGAGAGAAGATGACCTATACACAAGGGGGAGAGGGAGAGCTGTGGATGGGGAGGGAAGGTGAGTTGTGGATGGGGGGAGATGGTGAGCTTCAGATGGGGAGAGAAAGTGAGAGAGGGTGACCTGTGGAGGGTGACCTCCCTGACTGGAGTGGGTGGGAGTTGAGCTGTGAATGGGGATGCTAATATTTTTTCTGCACACTTAGTGATACACACTGCTCAACACTGCACAACTCTGTGTGTTACACTTTCCTGAACTTTGAATTGTGTGCAAAAGGCAGTTCTGAGCCTTGACCACACTCATTATTTGGCATCATTTTACTTCTCTTTCCCAAGGAATGGTGAGATTAGGGGCAGTAGGGGTGGGATTGTGGGCGAGAGTGGGTGGGGCTGAGGGCGAGGAGTTGAATGGCGAGAGTGGGTTCCTGTACCTATTCCCTGAGAAAAAAAAGCCCTGCTCACACTACACTAACACTACACTGACACTACACTAACTGACACTACACTGACACTACACTGACACTACACTGTATTCACACAACATCCCCTGTGACAGCATGGGCCCTGACAGGTCGTTTTTATGGAGAGATCTGGGGTTTATTAGACCCCAAATCTCTCCTCTAGCCTCCCATGCAGCCAATCAAACACAAATAGGTCTGATTGGCTGCTTTTTCTGGCCGCTGGTGGCCAGGTAAATAAAAACGCGGAACCGGAAGTGACGGCATAACTCATCGTTCCCAGTTTCTGGGGTTACAGAGAGAGGAACGAGAGAGTTTTTTGCAATATGGCATTGCGTTACTTTAACTGACAATTGCGCGGTCTGTACCCAAATAAAATGTCCTTTTTTCCCCTCAAATAGAGCTTTCTTTTGGTGGTATTTGATCAACTCTCCAGTTTCTATTTTTTGCACTATAAACAAGCGTCAATTTTGAAAAATTAAAAATTTTACTTTGTGCTATAAAACATACCCAATAAAAATGTTTTTTAATGGCATACCTTTCCTATTGTGTTCTATGTTATTGTATCTAGGTTTGGTTAGCCATGCAAAAATGTGATATTTATGTTGAGGTCTGTGATATGCTTTTTATATAGTATTTTGAGAAATGCAGACATTTTAATAGTTGATATTTGCCAGTAATTGTGGCCGCAAAGCTTCAGGTAAAGGAAGAAGGCATATAATACATATCCAAGCTTTTAGAGGAAGTTTTTCAGGGCACGTGTGGTACACCTACAGTCCAGAAATGGTTATTTACCTTTTAATGAGTATCTCCTTAGGAAAGTTTTGCTAAAGGCAGATTGTATTTCTTTATTTCGCAGGCTGTAAATAATTGGGTTTAATAAAGGAGTTATGATTGTGTTTAGAAGAGATAACACTTTATTAAGGGTTTGAAAGTGCCCACTTGATGGTGCCACATAAAGCGCAATGAGCGTCCCATAATAAGTAGAAACCACTGCCAAATGAGAGCTACAGGTTGAGAAGATCTTCTGGCGGCCAGTGATGGAAGAGATCTGAAGGATGGAGGTGAAGATGCAAATATAAGTGACAATGACAAAGATTACCTGAAAAATTCCAATTATAGAGACTATGATAGTGACACAAATGTCAGTCATTTTGGTGTCAGAGCAGGAAAGTCCTAGAAGACGAGTAAGGTCACAGAAAAAGTGGTCTATAACATTTGGTCCACAATAGTCCAATGCAACTACAAAAGACTCTATGATCATAGAGACAATAAAACCAACCAACCAGCATACTGCAGCCAAGAACTGAGGAAGATGGTGTTTCATAATAAATGAGTAGCGTAAAGGGTAACAGATGGCTAAATATCTATCATAAGACATCACAGACAACAGACAACATTCTGTTCCAGTAAAGGCTCCAAAAAAGTACAACTGTGTGTGACATGAGGAAAACGAGAGGTGATGTCTCCCTGTAAGAAGGACTTGAAGTGTTTTTGGAGCCACATTTGTGCTGATCAGGATGTCACACAGAGAGAGGTGGGAGAGAAAAAAGTACATGGGAGACCAAAGCTGGAGAGTAATTGCCACCAATGCGACAATGAGAAGGTTTCCAGTTACGGTGGCCACATAAGTAGGAAGCAGGAGAATAGATAGTAGATTTTGTTTATTATGAAACTCTTCAAATCCCAAAAGAATGTATTCAGTCACCAAAGTGTGGTTAGCCTTGGTCATTTCCTAGACATAAAATATATGGTTTATATAAAATGTATGTAAATCAAAGAACAAAAATATGTATCGTAACTTACCAGCCCTTAGATGTAGTGGCTACAATAGTTTTCTATTTTTTTCTGGCTAGTTTCCTTACATTTTAACTTGGTAATCCTGGCAGTAACACACTTTGGGGTTGATTTACTAAAGAGTAAAAGACTGCACTCTGCAAGAACAGTTGTTCCAGGGCTTAGTAAATGAGCAGAAACTGTGTCAGAGCTGGGCTCAGCCCTTCCTTCCCTGAGCTGGCCGCTCAGCTGTCGGCTAATTGCCAGTTCCCATCTCTTAACACAGTTACTCAGCTGTTGATGATATTCTGCTCGTCAGTCCTGCCTATGTAAGCCGTCCAGTCCAGAGGATCTTTGCCTTCGCCTTAGTCAACATCACAGAGACGCTCTCTTGCATTCCTGTTGAAAGACTTTATTGGCAGCCATCCCTCTGGAGCCAGATCCTGCTTGCTGTTTTACTACGCTCATCTCCGGCTCCCTGACGTTTGGCTTGTCTGACTATCTGTTTTCCGGTTCCTGAACTCTGGCTATGTTTTGACTAGGTTTGTTCTATTTACTTTTTAACAAGTGTGATTTAACTGTACTTCTGTCTCGGTCTGATTTCATGGTTTCTGACACTCTGCTAACTTCCATCATCCAATCGTGTGCAAGCAAAAATTTTTTTTATCTTCCTTGCACGTGATTGGGTACTCTTTGGAAAGTGAAGCCTTACCTCGTTTACTATCGAAAGGTTTTCTTTGTGTGTTCGGTATATATAGGGGAGGTGATCAACTAGAAAGATGTGCCAGTGGAGGGTATCATCCCTATAGTAAATATATTGCAATACAAGGTAGGTAGTAGGATTTTTAATACCCCTCCAGTGATCACACAAGTACACTTACTGTATGTAAAAAAAAAAAAATATGTACAAAACCCAAAATCTTTATTTTTAACAATAAAATATTAAAAACACGTGTCAAATTGTGATGGCTTGCATACTGATACCAGCAAAACATTATCCACTACAAACATGTATAGCTGTTATATAGCTAAGTAAAATAGCTTGTATAACAGTGTAAATTTGCTGTCCCCTCAAAATAACTCAACACACAGCCATTAATGTCTAAACAACTGGTAACAAAAGTGAATACACCCCTAAGTGAAATTTTCCAAATTGGGCCCAAAGTGTCAATATTTTGTGTGGCCACCATTATTTTCCAGCACTGCCTTAACCCTCTTGGGCATGAAGTTAACCAGAGCTTCACAGGTTGCCACTGGAGTCCTCTTCCACTCTTCCATGAGGACATTATGGAGCTGGTGGATGTTAGAGACCTTGCGCTCCTCCATCTTCCATTTGAGTATGCCCCACAGATGCTCAATAGGGTTTAGGACTGGAGACATGCTTGGCCAGTCTATCACCTTTAACCTCAGCTTCTTTAGCAAGGCAGTGGTCGTCTTGGAGGTGTGTTTGGGGTTGTTATAATGTTGAAATACTGGCCTGCGGTCCAGTCTCTGAAGGTAGGGGATCACGCTCTACCTCAGTATGTCACAGTACATGTTGGCATTTATTCTTTGTACTTCTCACCTGGTTGCCGCCACACACGCTTGACACCATCTGAACCAAATAAGTTTATCTTGGCCTCATCAGACCACAGGACATGGTTCCAGTAATCCATGTCCTTAGTCTGCTTGTCTTCATCAAACTGTTTGTGGGCTATTTTGATACTGCATAAATGTCTGGGTCCACTTTATACCTGCTTCTTTGGGATATTTTCCCATTGATAAATTTAGTCACTCAACTTCCTTGGTCGACCATGGCGAGGCCTGTTCTGAGCGGAACCTGTCCTGTTAAAGCACTATATGGTCTTGGCCACCGGGCTGCAGCTCAGTTTGAGGGTCTTGGCAATTTTCTTATAGCCTAGGCCATCTTTATGTAGAGCAACAATTCTTTTTTTTTCAGATCCTCAGAGAGTTCTTTGCCAGGAGGTGCCATGTTGAACTTCCACTTTTGTGATATACTGTGTATATATATATATATATATATATATATATATATATATATATATATACCGTATTTATCGGCATATAACACGCACTTTTTTCCCTTGAAAATCAGGGGAAAATCGTGGGTGCGTGTTATAGGCCGATCCCCCCCAATTTTGTGTGATCGGAGCGATCTCGGCGATTGCCGCGATTGCCGCCGACATACACAGCCGTGTGTAAATTTAAATATGGCGCCGAGACTGCAGGGACTCGGCGGAGCCGAGATACACATACCCGAGAGTCCTCGGCTTTTCTCGGCGCCTCTTACAGTCCCGCCCATAGGGCGGAACTGGGCGGGACTGTAAGCGGCGCCAAGAAAAGCCGAGGACTCTCGGGTATGTGTATCTCGGCTCCACCGAGTCCCTGCAGTCTCGGTGTCATATTTGAATTTACACATACGCTGTGTATGTCGGCAGGGATCGCGGCGATCCCACAAAGCTGCACGGGGGCAAGGCTGCACGGGGGCAAGACTGCACTGGGGCAAAGCTGCACTGGGGCAAGGCTGCACTGGAGAAAAGCTGCACTGACAAGGCTGCACTGGGGCAAAGCTGCACTGACAAGGCTGCACTGACAAGGCTGTACTGGGGCAAAGCTGCACTGACAAAGCTGCAATGGACACTGGGGCAAGGCTGCACTGACAATTCTGCACTGGGGCAAAGCTGCACTGACAATTCTGCACTGGGGCAAAGCTGCACTGACAAGGCTGCAATAGACAATGGAGCAAGGCTGCACTGACACTGACAAGGCTGCAGATGGACACCGATAACGCTGCATTGATGAGCATTTTAATGTAAGTTTTTAAAAGTTTTTTTCCTTAAAATTCCCTCCTAAACTTGGGCTGCGTGTTATACGCGGGCGCGTGTTATACGCCGATAAATACGGTATATATATATATATAGTGCCTTGAAAAAAGTATTCATACCCCTTGAAATTGTCCACATTTTGTCATTTTACAACCAAAAGCGTAAATCTATTTGATTGGGATTTTATGTGATAGACTAACACAAAGTGGTGCATAATTGTGAAGTGGAAGGAAAATGATAAATGGTTTTCAACATTTTTTACAAATAAATATGTGAAAAGTGTGAGGGGCATTTGTATTCAGCCCCCCCGAGTTAATACTTTGTAGAACCTCCTTTCTCTGCAATTACAGCTGCAAGTCTTTTTGGGGATGTCTCTACCAGCTTTGGACATCTAGAAAGTGACATTTTTGCCCATTCTTCTTTGCAAAATCTGCTCTGTCAGATTGGATGGAGAGCATCTGTGAACAGCAATTTTCAAGTCTTGCCACAGATTCTCAATTGGATTTAGGTCTGGACTTTGACTGGGCCATTCCAACACATGAATATGCTTTGTTCTATTGTATCTCTGGCTGTAGGTTTAGGGTTGTTGTCTTGCTGGAAGGTGAACCTCCGCCCCAGTCTCAAGTCTTTTGCAGACTATAACAGGTTTTCTTCTAAGATTGTCCTGTACAGGCATACCCCACTTTTCAGTACACAATGAGGTTTATTTACTAAAGCTGGAAAGTGCAAAATCAGGCTCACTTCTGCATACAAACCAATGAGCCTTTAACCCCAGCTTGTTCAATTAAGCTTTGGTAATAAAACCTGGAAGCTCATTGGTTTCTATGCAGAAGTGAGCCTGATTTTGTACTTTCCAGCTTTAGTAAATAAACCCCATTGTGTACTTAAAAGTGGCGTATTTGGCCCCATCCATCTTCCCATCAACTCTGACCAGCTTCCCTGTTGAATAAAAGCATCCCCACAACATGAGGCTGCCACCACCATGTTTCACGATGGGCATGGTGTGTTCAGGGTGATGTGCGGTGTTAGTTTTCCGACACACATAGCGTTTTTCTTTTAGGCCAAAAAGTTCAATTTTTTTTCATCTGACCAGAGCACCTTCTTCCACATGTTTGCTGTGTCCCCCTCATGACATCTCACAAATTGCAAACAGAACTTCTTATGGCTTTCTTTCAACAATGGCTTTCTTCTTGCCACTCTTGCATAAAGGTCAGATTTGTGGAGTGCACGACTTATAGTTGTCCTGTGGACAGATTCTCCTACCTGAGCTGTGGATCTCTGCAGCTCCTCCAGAGTTACCATGGGTCTCTTGGCTGCTTCTCTGATTATTGCTCTCCTTGCCCGGCCTGTCAGTTTAGGTGGACGGCCATGTCTCGGTAGGTTTGCAATTGTGCCATACTCTTTCCTTTTTTGGATGATGGATTGAACAGTGTTCCGTAAGATCTTCAAAGCTTGGGATATTTTTTTATAACCTAACTCTGATATAAACTTCTCCACAACTTCATCCCTGATCTGTCTGGGGTGTTCCTTGGCCTTCATGATCCTGTTTGTTCATTAAGGTTATCTAACAAACCTCTGAGGGCTTCACCAAACAGTTATATTTATACTGACATTAAATTACACACAGGTGGACTCGAATTACTAATTAGTTGACTTCTGAAGGCAATTGGTTCCCCTAGATTTTAGTTATCAGAGTAAAGGGGGCTGAATACAAATGCACGCCACACTTTTCAGATATTTATTTGTAAAAAGGTTTGAAAACCATTTATCATTTTCCTTCCACTTCACAATTATGTGCCACTTTGTGTTGGTCTATCACATAAAATCCCAATGAAATACATTTACATTTTTGGTTGTAACATTAAAAAAAAAGGTGGACAATTTCAAGGGGTGTGAATACTTTTTCATGGCACTGTATATATACTATATATATATATATATATATATATATATATATATATATACACACACACACAAATAATAACAAGTATCTGTCTATCTTACCTATCTATTGTAAAAAGGGAGGTAGTTTTGGAAATGTTAAAAAAACATTGATATTTTACGTAGGAGGATCAAAACCAAATATAAATTAAATACATTATAAATAAATCAATATTTGCTTCAAAATAAAAAAAATTCAAAAGGAAAACAAATAAACTCTTATAAAACATTGTACAATTTTTTAGAAAAACATCAATTTGAATAATTTTCTTGATCAGCATTTTAGTCTCTGTAAGTTTCAGTAGCCATTTTTAATTTGAGCCCTTGGAAAAACATTTAGCCTGTTTTTGAAACAACTTACAGAGTTGATTAGATCCAGCTCCTGAGTCCTGACGCAGACTGTTTCAAATTTTCATGGATCTTACAGTAACACTTACAGGAACACAAGCCCTATAGAACACAATACAAAGTTTAACTGAAGTTTCCTCCTGTTAGAGAATGTTGCAGTGACCTTAAAAGAAACACTCTTCTGTTATTTTTATATATGTGCTAGGTGCGAGTCCTGTCAATATGAATCCTTATTGAGCCTTTAATTTAACGAAAAAAAAAAACCCTTAAAAAATTACATTAAAAAAAAAAAACTTTTAAGGGAACAAATAAAGTGCTAAAAGAAAAAAAAAAACAAAACACAAATTTAATCCTGAGTGAAAATATGTCTTTTTGTCAATTCAAATATTCTAGTAGAAATAATTCAGGGTGTGCAATTTTGCAGTATATTTATTTCATCTCATAGTTATAAATATTTGGTTATGTTGAAAAAAAATAAAATAAAACACTTCAGTTATGCTGGACTAATTAAAAAAAAATCTCTTCATTCTTAGTGAATCATGGAGATCATATTTATGTGGCACATTACCATGATATGCATTCCTGTAATGTGCATGAACCTTTTTATATTGTTTTCTAAGCTTGATCTTTAATTCATGTTAAATTAGTCTTGGGAGTTGGGACTGGGAGATTGTAAGTACAAAAAAAAAAAGTAGCAAAGATTCTCTAGAGAACATGTTCTCCACAATGAATTGGTCACATGAGAGATTAATATTAGACATGTGCACAGCCAAAAAATGTGTTCATTTTCGTTTTCGTTTCATTCGTTTATTTTTTTTTTCATTTTTCAGGTCATTTGTTATGATCACAATACATAAATTCGTACATTCGTAAATTCGTACTTTCGAAAATTCGTTCATTGGTACATTCGTACAGTTGTAAATTCGTACATTCATTCATTCGTACATTCGTACATTCGTGAATTCGTACATTCTTACATTCGTACATTCGTACATTCGTAAATTTGTAAAATCGTACATTTGTAAATTAGAAAATTCGGAAATTTTTAAATTCGAAATTTGAAAATCCAAAAACCCGAAAATTCGAAAATCTGAAATAGTAACTAACTATTAAATTATAGGTATTGTAATTTTCTTTCAAATTTGACTGTCAGTGAACGTAACAAATACGAATTTATCTGAAGTTACGAATTATCCAAAAAGAATGCTGCATCTAAACATATGTAACGGAACAAATTAATAAGAAATAATAATAATAATAAAACTTTTTTTTATTATTATTGTTATTTATTATTATTAATTCATTACATTCCATTCGTTTGGATACGGAATTCGTTATTTCGGATCATTAATAACTTCGGATAAATTTGTATGTGTTACGTTCACTAACAGCCAAATTTGAAAGGAAATTATATTACCTATAATTTAATAGTTACTAGTAATAGTTAAGTTATTATTAGTCAATTATTATTTCAGATTTCCGAATTTCCGAATTTACAAATTTACAAATTCACTAATTTACTAATGTACAAATGTACGAATTTACAAATGTACGAATGTACATTCGTAAATTACGAATGTACGAATTTACGAATGTATGAATTTACGAATGTACAAATTTTTTGAATTTACTAATATTCGGAAAAATTCGTTAAACGGGTTTTCGTTAATTCGGATATTTCTGAATTAACGAATTTGTCGAAATTCGTTAAAAAATGAATTCGGAACGAAACGAATTGCACACGCCTAATTAATATAAAAACTCTTGTGTAATTTAGACTGGCTCCGGTATAATACTATATATTGGTTTGCCTATGTAAAGTTACAATGATTTGTCTGTAAATAAAATCAGACTGAATTGATTTCAAATAAAAGCCACTTATAAATAGTTGAGCTGCTCTTGTACTACCCCAAACAACCAGCTACAAGTTGAGATTGCCCATTGGCCATGTTAGTACACACTGTTGTGGTGACGGTGTGGCACAGCAAAAATTATACCACAAGTCACATTCAGTGGGTCAATCTTGACTCATTCAAGTGAATGGGGCTACAAAAAAAAAACAGGGGTGCAGCGCTGTACTAACTGATACATACAAAACATACTGTAAATGCAAACAATTATAATGTTCCAAAATAACTCAATAGAGAAAATTGTGATGGTGCACATATAAATCAAACAAACTGAATAAAACATTATTATTAACGGGTGCTTATTAAAAAAAGTCCCATATGAAACTCCATGGTGAGTGAAAAAGGGAATCCAAGGACAGCCAAGTAAAAAAAGGGGAACCAAGAGCAGCCAAGTAAAATAAGGGGATCCAGGGACAGCTAAGTAAAAAAAGAAGATCCAAAGGCAGCCAAGTAAAAAAAATGGATCCAAGGACAGCCAAGTAAAAGAAGAGAATCCAAGGACAGCCAAGTAAAAAAAGGGGATCCAAGGACAGCCAAGTAAAAAAAGGGGATCCAAGGACAGCTAAGTAAAAAAAAGGGGAACCAAGGGCAGCAAAGTAAAAAAAGGTTCATTTCAGCAATATGTGTAGTTAAGCCTCATACACACGATCAGATTTTTCGGGAAATGTGTGATGTCCGACCGTGTGTACGCTCCATCGGACAATTGCTGTGAGTAGACGAGAAAATCCGGACAGCCGCACACCAGGAAGATATTATCCAAAGAAGTTTTCTTTATTGTAAAATCAGGATCATATCATGTACAGGACACCATGGACAGAATGTACAGGCAATCAGCTAACGCGTTTCGCACTTATGCCAAGTGCTTAATCATAGCTAACAATAATAAAAAATGAGACCACATATATACTATCTATCATGAATCATGTGAGCATGTGATAAATCTAAAATGCGGAACAGCTGAGGTCCGGCTGTGAAGAATGTGAACACTTGTCAGTGATTGATGAATACTGGGATTAAACATCCCCATGAATGCAAAGTATGTATGTGTAAGCAGCAGAGAAATATAAGAAAAAAGAGCCAAATGTGTGAAATACTAAATGTGAGTATAAATGTGAAAGAACCATGAAATTAATAATAACCAATTTCAATTCGTAATTTTTACATCACTAGATAATTATTGCCATGCTTCACTTTCTCTCTCTTTGGCTCTGTACTTATTCCATATAGCATAGCTGTCACATCACAGTGACAACTATTGCACACATGGCAACTTCACATTTCATTTGTATTTCACTCCACTAAACTATTCAATACGCATTGATTCTTTCTCATATTTGGGCATAATATACATTTATACCAGTACTCACTATTTATTGAGATTTTATCCTTCTTTACTATTATTCATTTTTTATTTCATCCTTTCTTAGCCCAAATTCATTCCGCATTCACCCTTTTTATTATTAATTTCATGGTTCTTTCACATTTATATTCACATTTAGTATTTCACACATTTGGCTCTTTTTTCTTATATTTCTCCGCTGCTTACACATACATACTTTGCATTCACGGGGATGTTTAATCCCAGTACTATTCATCAATCACTGACAAGTGTTCATATTCTTCACAGCCGGACCTTAGCTGTTCCGCATTTTACTCACAGCATGAATCAGCATTAGCCAGCACCTGGGGCTCCTCATCTCTGGAGAGTAACATTCACTTTATACCTGGTTTGGATCCATACTGGTGTGGGGAAAACACTCGTGCTCCATCGGACAATTGTTGTCGGATTTTCCGTGGACAAATGTTGAATCGCAGGTTTTACATTTTTCTGCGGACAAATGTCTGTTGCCAGATTTTCCAAGCGTGTGTACACAAGTCTCGGACAAAAGTCCAAAGTACAAACACGCATGCTCGGAAGCAAGAATGAGCCAGAAGCGGCCGGTCTTGTAAACTAGGGTTCGTAATGGAGAATTACCGTAACATTTGTGACGTGGCAAAATATGAAATCTCCAAATGCAGTGCACAATTCTCTTCTTCTTTAATGGGATAATAATGAAGCTGCTTTGCTGGTGATACTGATGGAGTTATTGCAAAAAAATGTTCAAAGGCTTTTATTTTCTAGTGATATTAAGAATAATATTATTATGCTTTTTTTTTATTTGGGCAAGTTACCACAACACCATTATCCCATAGTTTTTAAGATCAAAGATACAACTATGTTGGTGTCCCTTGTCAATTTTACATTGTATTTTTTTAAATGTAACTGCCTACTCCCAAAATTTCATTTGAAGTAAAACACATAGCCAAGTATTATTCTACACATTTTTTTTATTGTGCATTAAAAAAAGAAAACAAATACAATTAGACATGCTATCTGCCAATAGAACTTAACCAAGAAGAGCGTTCTATGCATCCAAAAATATAGAAAATATACCAAATCAAATCATTATTCAACCAAAAAAATAATGTCAAACCAATAACTCCAAGGCCAATAATAAATAACACGTTATCTCCTCCGATTCCGCAACATGGCTGGTTGACGAACGGCCTTTCAGAAACGAACTGAAATGCACAAAATGAAAAGTGCGAAATGAAAAGTGAGAATCAACACTCACCAAACTTCTGCTAACACGAAATTAGCAGAAGGAGCCCAAAGGGTGGCGCTAAAGAGCTGAAAAACAACTTAGTACTTCACCACGTTCATATTTGTTGGCCAACAATTCCTTGCTGTTTGTATGCAAGACAAGTTTGGGCCAACGCCCTTCGGACAAAAGTCCACGGTTTTGTTGGCCAAAAATCCAATCGCGTGTACGAGGTTTTCGAATTTGACTGGATTTCAATGTAAAATTCGATTCGAACTTCAGTCCGAATTTCGTTACGTTATTTGGAGCATTCTGTAAAATTTGTTTATATTGTAATTCGAGTATTCGGATATATACAAATCACCGAATAACGGAAAATTTGTCCGAATATTAATTCAGAACGAAACGAACCGCACATGTCTATACTGTACCCAGATACCCTGCAAGATGGATGGTAATAATGGGAAATATATAGTATGCAGTATGGCAAACCAAAAGACAGATGCTTATGCTGATGTCACCTACGCCTAGCTGGAGCAGGCATCAGCGGCATTGTGTGATTGCAAGCAAATATTCTGTAAGCAAATAACTTTAACTGAGGGGTAGGCTTCCTTAAAGAGGTGGAGATCTACCTGAACAACATGAGAGAAGACAAAGGCACATTGTTGCCTCCTCACACCTGATTTAAACCTCCAATTGCCATACTACTGTGCATCGTGCATTGCATGGCAATCATGGGTTTAATTCAGGTGAGGAGGAGGCAACATATCATCTCCTCACCACCTGTCAAACACACTCAGATCGCTTTTTAGAGGCGCAGCAGTGCCTGCTGCACTTGTGTATGAGCACTTCGTGGTATTCGGCAGTGCATCAGTGTGAAAGCAGCCCTATACTATTATGCCCAGTGTATTACTTCACACAGACTTGAAGATCTATTTCCTGCTGCTGGCACCCTTCTGGAGACCGTTAGCCAGGATAAGAGATGGAGTGCAGTTGGTATCACTCCGCATGGGACAAGAACCAGCACTACAGAGGAGGTATCGGCTTATGCGGCTCTTGCTCCCCACTACAGCTCCAACTTTACAAGTAGTCCCTCTGCATTGCACTCTGCTTGATGCTCTGGGGTGGTGGATCAGCAAGCCCAGACTGCGATCTACTGGTAGATCACAATCTACAGGTTGCTGACCCTCGCTTTAAATGGTATCACACTATCAGAGGTTTCTCTTTCTGTTGAGGTCCCGATGTGAAGCACCGTTCAATGTCTCTCGATCAGATGATCCATTGCTGCATACATCATGCTGTTTCAGACCTATAACTTTGGGTTTGTTCTTTTGGTAAGAGGCTGGATGTGCTGAGGTGGTGGGCTCACTGATCACATTACGATTTTGCACATTATCTAATGATGGTCACTAGTCAGTAAGCACTATGGATCAGATCAGCTCACTTCACAAGATAACCGTTTGTGGATTTTATCTAATTGTTTTATTTATCACTGGACTTCACTATTACATATTTCATTAAATTTTATTTTAATTTATTTATGGTTAACACAATCAATGTCATTTATTTACACATTTTGGGATGCATTTATTCAGCTGTTTGGAATTTTTGTGTTACAGAGTGCAGCCGTGGAGATCACTAACTGTTGATATTGCAATTTAAATTTATGGTATTATTGCTTTTAGGTTTGAGGAACTAAGTGTTGTTTTCTTCATAAACCTGTAAAATGCTCCAGAGGTGAACTTATCCTTTAACATGTAATATTTTATATTTCATTGCCTTGAAATTGATTCCTTTTTAAAGAGCATCTCCTGGCAAAATCCCTCCCTCTACTCTTCCCAAATCCTTCTCCACCTTCACTCAATCTTACCATTTACCAGTTTAAAAAAAACAATTATCCCTTCCAAAGCTGTCTCTTTTACCTGGTATAAAACAAATGTCTAGGCACATGGACGATGGCCCAATTGGGTGAGGGAAATGAAGCTGAGGCCGCTGCTGTCCCAAACTCATAGACCAATGAGGTAAAAACTGGCAGACCAACTAGGGAAGAACAGCGCAGAACCACAGCAGTAAATAAAAAATGTACCTCAGGTAAGTTAAAGGAAGACTTTTAATCCATAGGAAGTAGTAATAAAATGCCAAGACATACAGGAGCCTGGGAACAGTCAAGCAGAGACCATGGAAACCGGAGCTGACAATACCTGGAGGCTCTAGCGCTTGGCGGGTCCTGGATTCCTAGGTTGCGGCTTTTCCATCCATTGGATCCTTTCTCCTCTGGTCCCAGTTGGGATCCCCTGCCAGTAACGTTCCTGTTACCTCCTGCTCCACGGCCCAGCCACATTCCATCTAAACCCCTATGACATCCATGTGGCCCCAGCCTCCAGGTATTGTCAGCTCTGGTTTCCATGGACTCTGCTTGACTGTTCCCAGGCAGCTGTACATCTTGGCATTTTACTTCTACTTCCTATGGATTACAATTATTCCTTTAACTTACCTGAGGTCCATTTTTTATTTACTGCCATGGTTCAGTGCTGTTCTTCCCTAGTTGGTCTTCCTCTTCTACCTGGTGTCTCTTCTAGGAGTGAAGACTGATAATCCACCATTGTCCATCCAAACCATAGATTGTTTTTTTTGCTGTCCCTCTTCATGACATCTACTGTATACACCCCTGAGGTCTTCAGAACTATGATGATAGACAGCCAAAATAAGGTGTCCACTTCACCGGCCAGAGACTTGGGCACCTGAATAATGAGCCTCCCACTCTGTAGTCCAGAAGATAGCAGACTTGGGACCCAGCATACAATGATTGTGAATACAGGTAAATATTTAGGTCTTTTGGTGTATATTTTTTGGAAAAAGGATTACGTGAATAGCTGGTGGATTGCAAGGGGCTAAGCCTAAAGCTGCCCCTCTTCATGACATCTACTGTATACACCCCTGAGGTCTTCAGAACTATGATGATAGACAGCCAAAATAAGGTGTCCACTTCACCGGCCAGAGACTTGGGCACCTGAATAAGGAGCCTCCCACTCTGTAGTCCAGAAGATAGCAGACTTGGGACCCAGCATACAATGATTGTGAATACAGGTAAATATTTAGGTCTTTTGGTGTATATTTTTTGGAAAAAGGATTAGGTGAATAGCTGGTGGATTGCAAGGGGCTAAGCCTAAAGCCAGCCATACATGCATCAAAGTTTGGCTGGTTCAGCAGGATCAAGCGATCAACTTGTGTACACCCAGCGTGTCAGGTTTTTCCTAAACAATTAGTGCCAACGGCTATTGCCAGCAACAATAATCATTGTAATAATCAACACAATAGCACTATGGGAGGGATTCCCCCATCAACATTAACCTGTTGATGGGGGAATCAATAATTTTCTTTCCTTGCACCCATGGTGGAAGGAAAAGAAATTGCATAATATATGGTCTGCCTATGGCTTTATCATAATGAGGAAAACATATGCACAACAACTATACCTTCTATTTAATACATTTGAATTCAGGAAAAATAAGCATTACATAATATGTAAATTGCCTGGATGTGATAGCAAGCAGATACCTTTCACCTTAACCACCTGCCAACCACTCACAGTAAATATACCGCAAGCGGATGGCAAGTACAGGCATAATCATGGCAGGTTCTTCTGGGTTAGGCGCATGTGCATGCCCCCTGTTGACCCATGCTGGGATTGGACACAGCATGAGTTTGGCAGTGGATTTTGGCCTAGCCAACTGATCGGCTATGTCCAATCACACATAGAGTTCTGTGTTTGCAAAAATACAGAACTCTGTGTACTATGAACAGTGATCTGGCTGCTTCTTCTCTTCTCCCTGCAAAAGTAGGTAGAAGAAACAGCCAGATAGTAAAGTAAAAGCAACACACATTACACATGGTTAGGCAAAAAGTTAACCCTTTGATTGCCTCTAGATATTGATCCCTTCCCAGCCAGTTTACTTAGTACAGTGACAGTGTATAGTATTATCACTGATCACTGTATTAGTGTCACCAGCGACATCATCATTAGTTAGTGACCCTCCCAGATAGTGTCTTTTAGCACCAGATTGCCCATCACCCTATCACAGTCCAACTATAAGTTGCTAATCACCACCATTATGGTATAGTGTCTATAGCTGCATTAATTTAATATATATAACATAGTTTGTAGATACTATAACATTCACACAAACCAATTAATATACATTTATAGTTTTTTTTTTTTTTTTTATTTTACCAAATATGTAGCAGAATACATTTTAAAAATGTCTAGCCTTTTCTGGTTTGTATAATAAAAATATAATAAAAATCAAAAACCCAGTGGTGATCAAATACTACCAAAAGAAAGTTCTATTTGTGTGAAATAAAAAAAAATGTAATTTGCATACAGTGTTGCATGACCAAGCAATTGCCAGTTAAAGTAGCGCAGTGCTGAATAGCAAAAAATGCCCTGGTCATAAAGAGGGTAGAACCTTCCTGAGGTCAAGGGGTCAAAGTGTATTTCCACTTTTGCAGCCAAATTCAGATAACATCAGCTTTATATTTGTTTCATGTTCCCATTCACATAGAATAACCTAAAATCTCACCTGTCCCATGGTCCAGCAATGTGGGTGTACAAAGCCCTGCTCCCCTCCCCCTCCTCTCCAAGGGGCCGGCATTCTAACTGTGGGTGTCCGGCTGTGGCTCTGTGCTGTGAATGGCTGGGCAATCTTCTGGGACCTGTGAGATGTTCCAGAAGATTGCAGGGAGAGAGGGGGGAGAGGTAAACTTCCTTCCAACGCCGCAGACCCAGGGGGGGGGAAGTGGGAGCTGGGTGCCTGTAAAAACTGGATACCCGCTCCTCCACCAAAAAAATTACATGCCAAATGTGGCATGTCAGGGGGTCACCTGCATTTAAAGCGGAAGTTCAAATTTTGGGTGGAACGCCGCTTTAAAAAATGCTCTTCCTGCTTTGTAATGCTTAAGAGAGGGCTGTGGAGAAATGTTTAACATAATTAACTCTATCTGTACTGTGTTCATAGTTCTTCGTTATCTTCTGTAAACTATACTTGAACACCATCTGACCTAGCACAGGGTTAAAAATTTACAGACCGTCCGTGGAACTGTCCAGAAATTCTTAAAATGAGCCATGACACCTTCTCCTTGAAACGTTCATGGGGACAAACTTATAGTGAAGTTTTCTCAAATTTGACTGCAAAAGTGAAAATACTCTTTAAGAAAGTTCTACTGCACTGGCTTAGTGCAGGGATTTTTGGTTAGGTCCAACTGTCAACAACTTGCCTGCTAACTTTCTTGTTGGTCCCTAGCACTACTACTTATGAACTACAGTTTTTAAACACAGGATTGGTAATGGCTAATGAACCTAAAACTACTGTATGAAATTTAGAACAAATGGTTCTAAAATATTAAGTCCTCAAGCACACAGGGCGTTAGAAAAAAGGAGTGGTAAAACCACTACTGATACCGAAAGCAGCTGTAAAAAAACATTTTTAGTAGCTTTGTGCATTGGCGTTATTGCACGTTTAGTTAGTGTTAATGTCTCTCTGCCTCTATTCAAAGTCAATGGTTTTCTATGAGAGCCGTCTTAACTGATCCGACTTTCAGCCCATTGATTTGAATAGAAGTCACATCCAAGTCGGATCATCATGATCCAACTTGTGGCATGTGACTTGTGCTCTGAAGATACTGAAGGGGAACCCCACACCATTTTTTTTATTTTAACGTGGGGTTCCCCCCAGATCCATACCAGGCCCTTTGAGTCTGGTATGGATCTCAAAAGAGAACCTCATGCCTTGGTATGTTCCAAGGGGGGGCACTCACTTGTCCCCCCCCTTTCCTGACCTGCTGGGCTGCATGTTTGCTGCCTGTTTTGTATGTATTTTGGGGGACCCCATGGCATTTTTTTGGCATGGGGTATCCCCTCAAAATCCATACCAGACCGGAGGGTCTGGTATGGTCTTGGGGAAGACCCCACCCTTTTTTTTTTAATATTTTGGCACGGGGTTCCCTTTCAAGATCCATGCCAGAGTCAAAGGGCCTGGTATGGGTCCTGGGGGAGGGGGGACTGCACTCCATTTTTTTTTTTTTTTGGTGTGAGGTTCCTCTTCAAGATCCTCAGAGCACAAATTGCATGTCACAAATCAGATCATGATGATCCAACTTGGATGCGACTTCTATTATTATCAATGGGTTGAAAGTCAGATCAGTTAAGACGGCTCTCATAGGGAACCATTGATTTTGACATTTCAAAAAAAAAACGCTTAACGCTGTATCCAACATTAAGCCGCGTTTAGTGTCATTAAGCAGCAGCAGACCGGACATTTTAAAAATCTACAGTTTTTTTTTTGTTTGTTTTTCTTTATATCTACTGGGGCGCCTTGACTACAATGGCTGTTTTCTGGGAAATGTGAACTTAGCCTTTACTTATACAATAGGTAATTATACAACTACTATACAGTATAACATCATACATTGCTTTATTTAATCTTTCTTTTACTACCTCATTGTTTTTGTTTCCCTAAAGTGTATCTAAAGCCAACACTTTTTTTTGTATAGTGTAGAGAATGATGATAACATCTGATGCGTTTTTAATGCTGTCTACTTCCTCTGCTGCCCTGGGAGCTTGACTTATGGTCTACAGTGTTCTGCTACCTGCTACTTGTTCCTGTGCTTGATCTCCTGTTGCCGTTCTGCTATCCATCTGATGATGCTTGAACTCTGCCTGAACTGACCACTGGCTTGCTCTTTGACCATGTCCCTGTCTGATCCTTCTGCCTATCTGCCTACTCTTGCCAACTCCAGCCTGATCCTGACTACTCTTTTGCCTGCTGTTCTGTTCCTGACATGCTTGCTAGTTTCCAACCTGGCTTGCCTGACCCTGCTCTGTGTCCAGCCTGTGGAGGCTATCCCTACTCCTGTAGTCTGCTGTCTGCCATCTGCCAAGTGCTTGCTGCCTGTGACCTGCCAGCTGCCAAGTGCCTGCTGATTGTCTTCTAGCCTGCTGCCCTGCGTCACGATCCAGCCTGCATCCAAGTGTGCACAGACCCCTCTTCTGCAGCCGTCATCACCAGGACTGCTAGGCACTTGTGCCACTCCAGGCTCTTGTCCCTCATGTTACTTTACCAGGGGTACCGAGCCTGAGGTGTAAGAGATTGCCTTTCTCTCCATGTCAGGCTCCATCACCAGGTTTGTGACAAACTGTTTCAGTGACAACTGTAAAGAGGTCATCTTCCACAATTTGGAGAGATTTTCTCTCACTCATGGTTGAGTCTACAGGCTAGGGAGTGTAATTTCTCCAATAAGGCAAAGCTAGTTTAAAAAAAAGCTGTTGGGTTAACCATTCCCTATTCAAAACAAAAAAAAAAGTCTGGGCTTCAAATATACTTTTATTAATTAGCATTCAATAAGTTTCTTGTTAAAGATTTTCATCAAGGCAAGCCTTATTTCTTTTTCCTCAGGCTGTAAATAATTGGGTTTAATAGTGGAGTGATGACTGTGTTTAAAAGGGATAAAACTTTGTTAAGTGTCTGAAAGTGCCTTCTAGATTGTGCCACGTACAGTGCAATGAGTGTCCCATAATAAATAGAAACCACCGCCAAATGAGAGCTGCAGGTTGAGAAGATCTTCTGCCGGCCAGTGATGGAAGAAATTTGAAGAATGGATATAAAAATACAAATATAAGTGACGATGACAAAGACTACCTGAAAAATTCCAATTATAGAGACTACGATAGTGACACAAATGTCAACCATTTTGGTGTCAGAGCAGGAAAGCTCTAGTATACGAGTAAGCTCACAGAAAAAGTGGTCTATAATATTTGGACCACAAAAGTCCAACACAAGTATGAAAATCTCTGTGATCATTGCGGAAAAAAACCCAACCAACCAGCATACTGTAGCCAAAAACTGAGAAAGGCCGCGTTTCATAGTAGATGAGTAATGCAGAGGGTCACAGACGGCCAAATATCTATCATATGACATTACCGACAACAGGAAACATTCTGTAGTGGCAAAGACTCCATAAAAATACATCTGTGTGTAACATGATGGAACCGACTGGCGACATTTCTCTGTAACAAGGACTTGAAGTGTTTTTGGGGCCACATTTGTGATAATCATAATGTCACACAGAGAGAGGTGGGAGAGAAGAATATACATGGGGGACCAAAGTTGGTAAGTAATTGCTACTAATGCAACAATGAGAAGGTTTCCAGTCACTGTGATTGCATATATAAGCAATAACAGAAGAAATAGAAATAGCGTTTGAACATTATGAAGATCTTCAAATCCCAAAAGTATAAATTCAGTTACGAAAGTATGGTTATTATTTGTCATTTCCTGGAAAGAAAACATTTATTGTAATACAAGTCTAATTTGGCAATATAACCTATTTGTGTGATGAAATCATTTTTAAACACAAACTTTAGTGTCCATGGTTTATGTCCATTATTTTGTTTCTATAATGTAAATGATGTAAAACGGACATTCTTTGAAGATTTCATTATTTATTTTACATCAAAGATAAATATTTATTAGAGGTCAATAGCCAATCTTTTCACCTATCCTCTATTGGCTTATTACAGTTTAATGTTTATCCATGTGATCTATTGTTTATTCAACTTTAAGTATGTCAAACCCCTAAAACAGAAATGTAATATATCGCAGCTTGTGGGGCCTTTGATGTGGCAGCTGCATTTGTTTTGTTTTTTCATGATAAGTACATTTTCCACAAGTACAGATGAATTCCAGTTTATCCTTCCAGATCTCTAGTGACCTTATGTCTTCCTATTTATTTATTTTTTAAATTACAAAGGAATGGTAAGGTGTGATATATTACATTTTTGGGCTTGGTTTTAGGTACCGAGAAGTCTTTTATAAGACTGAATGATGTACTATAAAGCCTGGCACACAATATGAGTTTTGAATGAAAAAAAACCCTGTCAGCTCGTTAGTACAGCAATCTCCCTTGCTGAGCTTTTGTGTTCTGATCTGACCAGCACTCTCAGACATTGGCTGAGAGTGCTGATCGGGAGATGGCTGGCTGCTGGTTTTTCAGCATGCTCGTCTGACAGAAGTCGGCCCAACTGCCAAAGTTTAATATGAAGTTTCCAAAAGCAGATTATTTTTTCTGTAGCATAATTTAAGTTAAAATGTACATTAGAGAAAATGATGATAGAGGGAAAGACTACTGTGCTAGAGCATGGGCATCTAATCCTGCAGCTTCGCTCCAGCGCTGAAAAGCTCTCCTCATAAAGGTGCCTCTTGCTCACCCCTGTCACCTCATACTGCTCCTTAAGGGCTGGTGCAACAGCAAGAATGACCTGCAAGAGGAAAGAGGCACCAAAGCCAAAGAAACTCTCTAATTTCTTCCCCGCAGTGGCCTGGGGACACATCCAAGATGTTACTGGTAGCTGTTCCCCTGAATTCACAAGCAGCTCTATGCCCCATAGCCCGCACTCTGTTGGTGTTCAGACCAGACTTTAGCCTGTATCCTCAGCTGCCTCTACACCACTCTCTATAAGACCTGCTAAGTCCAGACCCCACATCTCTACAGGCTCAAGCTGTGCTGAGGTAAGCACACGTAACTCCTCTATGAATGTCTATGAATGGCACTCTGAAGCTTAAAGATTCCATTAACTATTTCCAAACCAGCAACCAGCCCATTTTGGAAATTACACTTAAGGGCATGCTTATTTGATTGGTCTCTTCACACATACATGATATCCTGTATCCAAACATTTAGGATGGAGGTCCAGAAGCTGGGGGGCAGGGTGGACCACATGTAACAAAAATATTTATTAATTTGCTACCTCTTACAACTCGCTTGTGGATTCACACAGCAAAAATGAGAATGACATAGAGTGGCTTAAAGCAAAAGTGGTAGACTTGGAGGATAGGTCACAGTGGAAAAACATAAAAATACCTGAATCTGTACAACCGACACAGTTGCAGCAGTATGTCTGTGACATTGCCATTCATTCCTGAAACAGAATTAGTCATTCACAGAATCCACAGGTGGCCCAAACCATCACACCTGCCTGACAATGTCCCTAGGGATGTTATCCTGCACATACACTTTTTTTATGTGAAAGTAAAGCTTCTTGCCACTCTGCGTAACTCTGCACAAGCACTGGGAAAATACTTCTCACTTCAGTTTTACTCTGACTTATCACAATATATTCTGCAAAAACTGAAATCTTTGGTTCCCATTACCAAAGCTCTGTGAAACCATAAACTTCCCTATCCTTGGGGATACCCCACCAAAGTGACCATTACCAAATAGGGCTCAGCCTATATGATCACCATGGTGGATGAGGGCCTCACACTCCTGCATGAATGAGACATTTTCTCAGATCAGAACTGTCCCCCGCCTTCCACATCTCCTAAACTGGATACCTCAAATGAATGACAAGTGGTCACGCACAAGCGTAAAAACAAGAAATCTTCTTCATAGGCACCTCATTGTTATAATCAACACCATCATTCAGCTTGCTGCACTGGCATGTTGGACCCAGTATACCACCTAAGACCCCCCTCCCGATGCTAAAGTAGAGTAGAGCTGGAGTAGAGCTGTAGAGTAGAGCTGCATTTGGATTCCTGCTGGGTTCTTTTTTTTTACTTTAAGCCCGGGTTCACACCTATGCGAATTAGAGGTGCGTTTCCGCACCTCTAATTCGCATAGCAGGAGAATGTGACTGGCTCCCTATGGAGCCAGTTCACATATCTCCGGGGCGGCTGCGGTGCGTACTGCACAAAAACGCTGTGCGTCTTTGGCTGCGTTTCAGGGCCGAATTCAGGCATAGAATCGGCCCTGATTCGTCCCTGAAACGGTGAACAGGGACGCACAGCGCTCCTGTGCGATCCGCAGCCCGTTGTGGTGTGAACCCGGGCTCAGGCACTGTTCACGGTTCCCTGTTCCTGTTGGTGTCTTTCCTTCCAGGCATGTTATGTGTAGTACAAATCACTCTTCTGAAAACCATCTTATATCCAGCTCTTTCCTACCACCTGCCACAAACACTCAGCAGACCTGCTCAGAGGATCTTCTCTACATACAGCTTATGGTCAGGTACACTTATCGCTTTTCACCCTTCTGTTTGTGGGGAAAAAAAGGACATCAATTTTATTTGGGTACAGCATCACTGATCATGATCATCAAATGCTAATGTATGTAATACTTTGAACAGATTGATTCAATTAAATTTTAGTGCAGCAATCTTCTGGATTTTTCTTGTGTGTGTGTATATATATATATATATATATATATATATATGTATGCATTTGCACTCTTATGCCCCGTACACACGGTTGGATTGTCCGATGGAAAATGTCCGATCGGAGCGTGTTGTCGGAAATTCCGACCATGTGTGGGCTCCATCGGACATTTTCCATCAGATTTTCTGACACACAAAGTTTAAGAGCAGGATATAAAATTTTCCGACAACAAAATCCGTTGTCGGAAATTCCAATCGTGTGTACACAAATCCGACGGACAAAGTGCCACGCATGCTCAAAATAAATAAAGAGATGAAAGCTATTGGCCACTGCCCCGTTTATAGTCCCAACGTACGTCTTTTACGTCACCGCGTTCAGAATGATCGGACTTTCCGACAACTTTGTGTGATCGTGTGTGTATGCAAGACAAGTTTGAGCCAACATCCGTCGGAAAAAATCCTAGGATTTTGTTGTCAGAATGTCCGAACAAAGTCCGACCGTGTGTACGAGGCATTAGAAATAAATGTAAACAAACATCTTAAAATATAGTATAGTATAGTATAAAAAGTATAAAAAGATAGACGGTTTCAGTAGAACAGTGTCAGAAGGGCTATTTTTTAGGAGCCCAGTTGGAGGGCTTTGGTGAAATATCAGGGGTATAAACTTTGAAACTTTTGAGACAGAGAAAGGAGAATGAGGACAGAGATTCCCCAGTCCCTTTCTCTGCAGAGGCAGGAGAAGAGATGAGAGGAGGGAAGCTGGCAGCACTATGATAGGGGTCCTGGGCAGTAGGGGGGAATCTGCGCCACACAGAGTGATTAGGGTGTGCCCAGACACACCTGGAATGCCCCATGGACATGCCTTTGGGTGTAGATCAGGATACTGTTATGGCATATGGCGTGATCAGGACACTGGTTTGTCATTTGGCAGTGATCAGGATGTTGGTATGAGGTATGTTGGTGATCAGGATGCTGATATGGCATATGGAGTGATCAGGACACTGGTTTGTCATATGGCAGTGACCAGGATGTTGGTATGGGGTATAGCGGTGATCAGGATGTTGGTATGAGGTATGTTTGTGATCAGAATGCTGGTATGGCATATGGTGTGATCAGAATGCTGATATGAGGCATGGCTGTGTTCAGGACGTTGGTATGACATATGGTGGTGTTCAGGATGCTGGTATGGTGTATGGCGGTGTGATAATACTAAAATACTAAAATACTATTAATAATTAGTATTTTTAAATAATATATATATTTCTTAATATAAATGCAAATAGTTACCATTAGTTATTCCAAGTCTTATTTATGTATATGTGTTAAAGCTGAGCTCTAAGTACTTATAAAAGACACACATTAATGCAGCTCTGTGGTCAGTAATACTTCATTAGATTTATTTTTTAAATTCAAGCAGTGTATGTACCTGAATTTTACCTGGTATAAGCCTCTTGGAATCCCTGTACAGAAGAGCCGGAGAGTGACAAGGAGGAGAAGAAGTACAAGCTGCCAATCAGTTTATGTGCTAAGAAGAAACATACTGATAGAAGGTGAACAGAGAGTGCAAGAGAGATGGGCTCATCAATGTGTTGATTTTTCTTTCACTGGAAAACCACAATATGAGGCTAATAAGGCCTGGGCTCAGACGAAGTGGGTTTAATGATGCTGACAATCAAAATGAGGGCATCTAATGGCAGAAAAAAATAGTATTGTATGGGAAAACTCAAGATGGAAGTTAGAAAATACAGCAAAACCGAGTTTGTTCCTTTATCTTTTAATGAGCTATTCATTTTTACCTTTTATTTTTTTTTTGCTGGAGTTCTGTTTTAAGAATAATCAAATGCAATCTGAATTTTTAGGGCAGAAAAAAGAATCTACAAAGAAAATGTGATACTAATATCTTTTCAGTACCAAATGGATGTTTGTCTGCCCATTCTCAAGTCAAATAGTTGACTTTTATTGTATTGTTGCGCCTGTAAATATTTGGTCTTGTTGGAAGAAAATAAAATATTTTACACTCCTCAGGTGAAATTCAAAGTCACGCCTTCAGGTAATATGCATGAACATGAAATGCACACAATTTATATTATTACCTAAGCTGGATTATTGTTTGTTTTGTATTACTCTTGGGATGAAGAGATCATTACAAATAAATAAATCCCTAAAGAAATGTAAAACCAAACTGTCCATGAAATTCAAAATGGATCCTTGAATTTATATTGTTTTTTTTATGGTAAAGATAATGATACGGATATGTAAAAAAAGCAAATCAATCAAAACTAATTTCAGGTTTAGGATTAATCTTCTCTTCTGCCATAATATTTATGATTTTTGTTTAAAATGAGATACTAAAGTAAATGTATTTTGATATGGAAAGCACAGGATCACCAGCTAGAAAGGTTGGACTTGATGGACTTGTGTCTTTTTTCAACCTCACCTACTAATTACCTACCTAGTTAATTAACCTAAAGGTCTCACAAGAGGAGAAGAACATATGGAATGTAAATGATCAATGGTGTTGATTTACTAAAGCAAATGGACTGTTTACTTTGCGAGTGCATTTGCAATCTGCAAGGGAATTAACTCCTGAGCTTAGTGAATTAGGTGAAGCTCTGCTGACTTCCATTATCCAATCATGCACAAGCAAAAATCCCCCCTTTTTTTTTTCTTTGCAATTTCACCACATTCATTAATCTCTGAGGAAAATTGGCTTGTGGAGTGCAACTTCACTTACAAAGTAAAGAGTGGGGCTGATTTATTAAACACTTCAATACGGGGCACTTTCACCCCCTTCCTGCCTAGGCCAGTTTTCAGCTTTCAGTGCTGTCACACATTAAATGGCAATTGTGGGATCATGCAACACTGTACCCAAATTACATTTTTACCTTTTTTTTAAACTTATAGAACTTGCTTTTGGTGGATTTTAATCATTATTAGTTGTTTTTGTTTGTTTTTTGCTAAAAAAAAGTTTTTCTTAGTTTCTGTCATAACATTTAGCAAAAAAGTAATATTTCTTGTTCACTGATGTGCACTGATGAGGCTGCATTGATGGGCTTGGTGAGGCTGCACTGATGGGCACTGATGGGCACTGATGAGCCTGCATTGATGGGCACTAATGATAATGCACTGATGGGCACTGATGATCCTGCACTGATGGGCACTGATGATCCTGCACTGATGGACACTGATGGGCACTGATGAGGCTGCACTGATGGGCACTAATGAGGTTGCACTGATGGGCACTGGTGAGGCTGCATTGACTAGCATTGGCGAGGCTGCATTGATGGGCATTAATGAAGCTGCATTGATGGGCACTAATGAGGCTGCATTGATGGGCACTGGTGAGGCTGCATTGATGGACAATGGTGAGGCTGCACTGATTGGCACTGGTAAGGCTGCATTGATGGGCACTGGTGAGGCTGCACTGATTGGCACTAGTGGGGCTGCACTGATTGGCACTAGTGAGGCTGCACTGATGTGCACTGATGAGGCTGCACTGATGGGCACTTGTGAGGCTGCATTGATGGGACTGGTGAGGCTGCATTGATGGGCACTGGTGAGGTTGCACTAATGGGTGCTAATGAGTCTACATTGATGGGCACTGGTGAGGTTGCATTGATGGGCGCTGGTGAGGCTGCACTGATTGGCACTGGTAAGGCTGCATTAGTGGGCACTGGTGAGGCTGCACTGATGGTCACTGATGAGTCTGCACTGATGGGCACTGGTAAGGCTGCATTTATGGGCACTGGTGAGGCTGCACTGATTGGCACTAGTGGGGCTGCACTGATTGGCACTAGTGGGGCTGCACTGATTGGCACTAGTGAGGCTGCACTGATGGGCACTGATGAGGCTGCACTGATGGGCACTTGTGAGGCTGCATTGATGGGCACTTGTGAAGCTGCATTGATGGGCACTGATAAGCTGCACTGCTGGGCACTGATGAGGAGGCACTGACGAGGCTGCACTGATGAGTCCCGATACACTGATAGGCGGCACTGATGGGCACTGATAAGCTGCAATGCAATCAGTGCAGCGTCATCATATCACTGGTGTGGCAGTGAACAGGCACACTGACTGGTGACAGTACATTAAAAAAAAAACATACATTTTTAAATACATACATTTTTTAAAAACATACATTTTTTAAATATAACGTTTTTTCTTTTTTTTTCATACAGTGTCCAAAGCTATACAGTGTTACCTCAGTAACACTGTACTACTCTGTGGATGTGTTCATGATTGTTTTTTTTATTACTAGTAATAAGCAACCATTTTTTTCTGAATCCTTCAATGTTTACTATTGTGATGAGCTGTGATTGGCCACAGCTAATCACATAGTACAGATGACCTGTGATTGGCCCTGTCTGTACTATGTGATGACCGTGACCACAGAGCCCATCACAATAGCACACAATGAAAGGCATGTACAACTGTCATGCGATCTGTTGTATAATTATGGGTATTCTGAATAATAACCGCCCTTTATTCAAAAATACCCCCACTGCGCCACTAGATGGAGTGTGATCAAATTAAGAGTGTGATCTAATAAATGATCACCTAAATAATGTGAAAATCTACTATGTGATGACTGTGACCAATCACAGAGCTCATCACAATAGTACACAATGAAAGGCATGTACAACTGTCATGTAATCTGTTGTGACTGGCCACAGCAATCACATGATACCGGCACAGACCACTTTGTGCTACAGCTAAGCCTATAATAAGGCTTAGCTGTGGCTACCCAGGAGATCTTCTAAGCCTGGACGGTATAGGAGATATCCCTGTATTTGCATGTGCCAGCGTCATTGGCACATGCACACTGACACAAACTGTAGCAATAGCACATATGTGCTGTTGCGTCAGTGAGTGTGCCGTTACCATGCGCATGCGCGGGTGTGACATCATCGCTGCTCCGGCCAATCACAGCACCAGAGCTGCGATATCCGGAACTAACCCCCGGGAGTGATGTCGCCAGCTGGTGCTGTGTACGAGCAGTGCAGCAAGGGCTTCAAACTCAGGTGAGTATTACATAATGAGCTAGTATGCTATGCATAATGTAATGTATGCTATGCATAATGAGCTAGTATGCTATGCATACTAGTTCATTATGCCTTTGTCTTACAGGTGTTAGTTTTGTTTTTTTTCAAAGTGTGTTTACAACCTAAAGGAACGTCAAACATGGAATTGGGCTTTCAGGTCAATAAGTGGTAGGAAATAAGTGGTAAGTATATAGAAACAAGATGAAGATACTGCAAATGAGTAAATAAAACAATATGAACCACTCTCCTGGTAAGTGCCAAAACAATACTGTGAAACGGTGAAATGTCATCCAAAAAACAATAAATATAAAGGTGATAAAACGTCAAATAATAAATGGCACAGAATGAATATCAAAAGATAATAAAACAAAATTATTCATCAAAAGGTGAGTGTAGGTGCTACTCATAAATAGCATAGGAAGTCCATATAAAGTTTTCAAAAATGAAGTGAATCAAAAAGGAGTGGTAAATACTTCCACTGTGCAATAAATAAAATAAAAATTACACGTGTCTCTTCTTTCATTGCAGTGACACCTCTGTGCAAATTGGCCTCTCACCTTACTGCTGTAAGGTAACAGCATATGTGAATAATCTGATGGGCTCCAGTGGCTGTAGATAGTCCTCCTCTCTCACATAGAACATTCCAACTTTGGGGTCACCCTCTCTTTAGTCCAGTGTGTGGCTTGGTAGGGGGGGTTGTGAACTCTTCTCTAGGGATCCTAAGTCTGGGGATCCTCCCAGACTCACCCATGTGATATGTAGAAGGAAAGGATACTCATATAGTGTAGTAGCATTTAAAACAATTTATTAATAAGAATAGCTAGTGCTACTCACACGAACACAGATACAAACAGTGTAAAATCCACGAGCAGCGAGCTCGAATACCTGCGTCACTTCCTGTGTGCCTGTCAACCAATATTTTCTGGTGAATGCATTTGTAATTTCACTGGTAGTGGAGGATACACTGTAAAAATTATTTTGTGAGCTTCTGAGTGCTCCAGTTTGGAGAAATTTGAGTAGTGACAATTGGCAGTTAGGATTTAATACAATGCCTTGAAAAAGTATTCATACCCCTTGATATTTTCCATGTTACAACCAAAAATGTAAATGTATTTTATTGGGAATGTATGTGATAGACCAACACAAAGTGGCACATAATTGTGAAGTGCAAGGAAAATGATAAATTATTTTCACCTTTTTTTTACAAATAAATATATGAAAAGTATGGTGTGCATTTATATTCAGCCCCCATTACTCTGATACCCCTAACTAAAATCTAGTGGAACCAATTGCCTTCAGAAGTCACCTAAGTAGTAAATAGAGTACCCCTGTGTGAAATGTAATCTCGGTATAATTACAGCTGTTCTGTGAAGCCCTCAGACTTTTGTTAGAGAACCTTAGTGAACAAACAGCATTATAAAGGCCAAGGAACACACCAGACTGGTCAGGGATAAAGTTGTGGAGAAGTTTAAAGCAGGGTTAGGTTATAAAAAATATCCCAAGCTTTGAACATCTCGCGGAGCTCTGTTCAATCCATCATCTGAAAATGGAAAGAGTATGGCACAAGTGCAAACCTACCAAGACATGGCCGTCCACCTAAACTGACAATCCAGGCAAGGAGAGCATTAATCAGAGAAGCAGCCAAGAGGCCCATGGTAACTCTGGAGGAGCTGCAGAGATCCACAGCTCAGGTAGGAGAATCTGTCCTCAGGACAACTATTAGTCGTGCGCTTCACAAATCTGGCCTTTATGGAAGAGTGGCAAGAAGAAAGCCATTCTTGAAAGAAAGCCATAAGAAGTCCCGTTTGCAGTTTGCGTGAAGCCATGTGGAGGACACATCAAACATGTGGAAGAAGGTGCTCTGGTCAGATGAGACAAAAATTTAACTTTTTGGCCTAAAAGCAAAACGTGATGTGTGGTAGAAAACTAATACTGCACATCACCCTGAACACACCATCCCCACCGTGAAACATGGTGGTGGCAGCATCATGTTGTGGGAATGATTTTCTTCAGCAGGGACAGGGAAGCTGGTCAGAGTTGATGGGAAGATGAATGGAGCCAAATACAGGGCAGTCTTAGAAGAAAACCTGTTAGAGTCTGCAAAAGACTTGAGACTGGGGCGGAGGTTCACCTACCAGCAGGACAATGACCCTAAACATACAGCCAGAGCGACAATGAAATGGTTTAGAACAAAGCATATTCATGTGTTAGAATGACCCAGTCAAAGTCCAGACCTAAATCCAATTGAGAATCTGTGGCAAGATTTGAAAATTGCTGTTCACAGACGCTCTCCATCCAATCTGACAGAGCTTGAGCTTTTTTGCAAAGAAGAATGGGCAAAAATGTCCCTCTCTAGATGTGCAAAGCTGGTAGAGACATCCCCAAAAAGACTTGCAGCTGTAATTGCAGTGAAAGGTGATTCTACAAAGTATTGACTCAGGGGGGCTGAATACAAATGTATCCCACATTTTTCACATATTTATTTGTAAAAAAAAAAAAAAAAAACTATTTATCATTTTCCCTTAACTTCACAATTATGTGCAGCTTTGTGTTGGTCTATCACATAAAATCCCAATTAAAAATACATTTACGTTTTTGGTTGTAACATGACACAAAGTGGAAAATTTCAAGGGGTATGAATACTTTTTCAAGGCACTGTAGTAGTTTACTCTATAAGCAACTAGATGGAAACAAAAAAAATACAACACATACGGAAAATAGCATCTTCACTATGGCTGCTGATAAATAAAGTAAGCAATTATTTATTTTATTTTATAAGCTAATTCTATAATAAAGTTATCTTTTATCATATCTATAATATGTATATAAAAGAATGGCTTTCAAGTATACAATTATTGATATTATTTCTTATAACTGAATTGTCAACTCTTTTTGAAATGTTTTCTTAAGAATGTCAGCTGGCGTAGGGCTTCCTGTAATTCTTTGTTTCTCAGGCTGTATATGATGGGGTTGAATAAAGGAGTCAACACGGTGTTCAAAACTGATAAGGCTTTCTTTAAGTTTGAAGAATACCCTTTGGATGGCACTAAATTAAGAGAAATAAGTGATCCATAATATGTACATACAACAGACGAATGAGCACTGCAGGTAGAGAAAGCTCTCTTCCTCCCAGCTGTGGTTGAAATTTGGAAGATGGCTTTGAAGATGCAAATGTACGTTACAAGAACAAACAATAACTGTAGAAGCCCAATCACCCCAGCCACCACTGACACCGCTATTTGCACGGCCGATGAATCTGAACAGGAAATCCCCAACAGAGGAGGAAGATCACAAAAGAAGTGGTCGATGACATTTGGACCACAAAACCGAACCTGAAGTAGAAGGAAATTAGTGATAATGGCTATTACGAAACCCATTGACCAAGACCAAATAGCAAGATAATAATGAAGAGGGAAAGCCATAATGGAGGCATAGTGCAACGGGTCACAGATGGCCAAATACCGATCATAGGACATCACAGAGAGGAGGCAATTTTCTATAATGGCGGAAGAACCAAAAAAATACAACTGGACAAAGCAGCTTTGAACCGACATATAGGTGGAGTTATTTAATAGAACATGAAGTGTGTTTGGTACCACATTTGTGCTGATTAAAATGTCACATGCTGAAAGATGACTGAGGAAAAAATACATTGGGCTATGTAAATGATGGCTATTCATTACCATGGCAATTATGAAGGCATTTCCAGCTACTGTTGATGCATAGATCAATGTGAAAAGAAGGAAGACCGGAATCTGAAATAGGTGAAGGTCTGGAAATCCAAGGAGAATAAATCCCATCACTTCAGTCTTATTGTCTGACATTTTCCCAATTTTACTGTAATATAGAAGACATGGATAATTATTAAAAGAATAATGTCAAATTCTTAAGTAATAGCACACAATTTTTGTATATTAAAAAAAAAACAGCATGAGGTGTTTTTTTTTACAGACAGAGAGACTTGTACAAAAACTCTTTAAGCGCTTGCCAACCAGCCGCCGTCATTATACTGCGGCAGGTCGGCACGTTCCGCCGAGCTGTTGTAGCTATACCTCAGCTCCTTTAAGTGGGATAGGGGGCGCGTGCGCTGACGGAGGCCCCTGCACTGTGGGGGGGGTGCCGATGCTCATGGCCGACTGTCGCGATGACCGCCAGCCACGAGGGATCGGGGGGCATGAGAGGCAGAACAGGGACGTGTGTGTAAAAACACACAAATCCCTGTTTTGCTCTGTGAGCAGTGACAGATCATGTGTTCCTAATAGCTAGGAAACACGATCTGTCATTTCCTCTAGGTCAGTCCCCTCCCCCTACAGGTAGAAACACACACAGGGAACACAGGTAACCCCTTGATCGCCCCTAGTGTTAAAGAGGGGTTCCCATTAAAAAAAAAAATCAAAAGTCAGCAGCTACAAATACTGCAGTTGCTGACTTTTAATCGGACACTTACCTGTCCCAGGGTCCAGCGATGCGGGGGATCGAAGCCCCGCTCGTCTCCCCCTCCGCTCGGCGGCGCCGGCATTTTAACTGTGAGTGCCCGGCTGTGGCTTCACAGCCGGACACCCACTGCGCGATGCGGGACCTGTCACGTGTCCCAGATGATTGACAAGAGGGAGGGTGGAGAGGCTATCTCCCTTCCTGCACCGAGGGAAGTGACGTCAGGAGCCCAGGCACTGAAGGAGGCAGACTGTGAGGGACTCCCTAGCAACAGCCATTTAGAGGTAAGTAAAAAAAAATTTTTCTCCAAATGTTTTTTTTTTATTTTTTTAAGCACAGTACTAATTTTATTTTTTTTTTGGGGTGGAACGCCACTTTAACCCCTTCCCTGCCAGTGACATTTTTAAAGTAATCAGTGCATTTTTATAGCACTGATCGCTGTATAAATGCCAATGGTCCCAAAAATGTGTCCGATGTGTCCGCCATAATGTCGCAGTCCCAATAAAAATCTCAGATCACCGCCATTACTAGTAAAAAAAAAAAAATATAAAAATGCTATAAATCTATCTCCTATTTTGTAGACACTATAACTTTTGCGCAAATCAATCAATATAGGCTTATTGCCATTTTTTTACCAAATATATGTAGAAGAATACATATCGGCCTAAACTGAGGAAAAAGTCAGCTTTTTAAAAAAAAAAAAAATGGAGATATTTATTATAGCAAAAAGTACAAAATATTGTGTTTTTTTCAAAATTGTCGCTCTTTTTTTGTTTATAGCGCAAAAAATAAAAACCGCAGAGGCGATCACATACCACCAAAAGAAAGCTCTATTTGTGGGAAAAAAAGGATGTCAATTTTGTTTGGGTGCAGAACCACACAATTGTCAGTTAAAGTGATGCAATGCCGAATCGCAAAAAATGGCCGGTCATTCAGCAGCCAAATCTTCCGGGGCTGAAGTGGTTAAAGTGATTGTAAACCCTAAACACTTGCGGCAAAATCACGTACCTGTACGTCATTTTGTTGAAGTGGTTGTAGCGGGGTGATCGCCACCGTTTTTTTAGAGCCGACGGTTGGGTTTCTTGTAATGAAGGCCTCTTGAGCCCCCTAGGGAAAGAGAGCCTTGACTGATGGGGGCATGGCTAGGTGTGTGTCAAGGGGAACGATTGGTTGGGACATGGGGATGGGATGTGCCTGAGCTCAGGAAATCGTGTGCCCCAGGGAATTCTGGGTCTTTCGGAGGAGTCGTTGGAAGAGCTGAGAGCTGCTGTGGACCCTGCACCCTCTATCATGGACAATGACCTCCTGTTGGCCGGGGTCCACAAGCTGCCTCTCCAGGGACACGCTGACTGGGTATGCTCCCTCCTCACCCCTGAGATGTCCCCCCCCTTCTCCGCTGTCGCCTGGCCCCCCCTGCCTCCAGGCTCAGGGGAAGTACCTCCCCCCACCCTTCCAGGCGTTCATACACTGCGTCGTCCCTCTGGAGACCCTGAGGCCACTGGTCCCGCCCCCCCTCTCCTTCCCCTCATGCTGCCATCCGTCTCAAGAGTCCTCCCCGGCGGGTCTTCGCCATCAGTGCACACTGCGGGCTGGGTCTCCTCTCGCCCGGCTCGCTCCCGGAGCCCCAGAGATCACCACCCGCGGGCGCCAGCTACCGTTGCCCGTGGTCCCCCCCGCTCCGCCGGGGGTGCACTCGGGTGGCATCCCGCAGTGCCAGACGACGGGCATGCCGCCCGGAGTTTCCGCACGTGCAGCCCCTCCTCCTGCTCCTTCCTCCACGCTGTCTCTCACAGCTGGCGTGCCACAGCCAGCCAGCGTCTCTCCCTGTGCCCAGCGGGGCGGGAGATTCAATTTTCGCCACAGTCCATACTGCCTCTGTCGTGGCCACTGTGCATCCACATCCCTCTGCACCCAGCTGGGTGGGGGATGATGGTGTACCTGTCATTCATCCCCTGCAATTAACCCCTGCATTACCAGATCCCTCTGCACCCAGCTGGGTGGGGGATGATGGTGCACCTTTAATTCATCCCCTGCAATTAACCCCTGCATTACCAGATCCCTCTGCACCCAGCTGGGTGGGGGATGATGGTGCACCTGTCATTCATTCCCTGCAATTAACCCCTGCATTACCACATCCCTCTGCACCCAGCTGGGTGGGGGATGATGGTGCACCTATCACTCATCCCCTGCAATTAACCCCTGCATTACTGCATCCCCCTGCACCCAGCTGGGTGGGGGATGGCAGGGCGGCTAATGCCACTCAGCCCCTGCCACTGCCCCCTACCGTCCTGCATCCCCCTGCACCCAGCTGGGTGGGGGATGGCAGGGCGGCTAATGCCACTCACCCCCTGCCACTGCCCCCTACCGTCCCGCATCCCCTTGCACCCAGCCGGGTGGGGGATAGCAGGGAGGCACAGGCCGCTCACCCCCCTACTGTCCCGCATCCCCCTGCACCCGGCTGGGTGGGGGGTGGCAGGGCTGCACAGGCTGCTCACTCCCTGCCACTGACCCCTGCCTTCCTGTATCCCCCTGCACCCAGCTGGGTGGGGGATGGCGGGGGCGGCACATGCCCCTCGCCTTCTGCCGCTGCCCCCTACCGTCCCACATCCCCCTGCACCAGGCCGGGTGGGGGATGGCTGCGCTGCTCAGGCCTCTCACCCCCTGCCTTATTACATCCCCCTGTGCCCACCAGGGCGGGGGATGGCCTGCAGTTGCCTGATCCCCTCCCCTCATGACTGACCTCTGCCCACTATCAGCTCCCTGCGCCCGGCTGGGCGGGAGATTCCATCCAGACGTCCGCTGACACAGCCTTGCCCTGGTTTGCCGCCCTGCACCATCTCCCTGCACCCAGCACGGTGGGAGATGCCCATGTAATTCCTGCCACTGTGGCCTTGCCCCTGCCTGCAGCTCGGCACCATCTCCCTGCGCCCGGCAGGGTGGGAGATGCGCACGCCACGCCCGGGATGTGGGCTGCACCTGCCATGAGTCCTACACCTGGTTGCTCCGGATGCTGCTTGGTTGCTGTCCTCGGACACCCCGGGCTCCTCAGGTTCGGTGGCCAGACCGCCACCCCTGGACCTCCTTCCACTATCCTTCACAGATGATCCTGTACCGGGTTTTCCTCCTGGACTTGCTGTTGGTAGCCCTTCTTTGACTGCACACCTGCGACTCAGTGAGTATGATTTTGATTTGGGTTAGACATGTAGTCCAGCCTCTTTCGCGGGTGGCGCTTTGTGGGCGGTTTAGCCTAGCAGCACACACCTGTCGGAAGATGCCAAGGATAAAATCTGGTGATGTGAATTTATGGATTTCCTCTCCTCAGTCCCTCCCCGACCGTGAAACGATTGAAAAATCCAGTCGGGTTGACGTGGCGGTGCGAAAAATTGAGGCAGCTTCCTCGGACAATCAGGAACTGGCTGCCAGGGTTCCGTGCTTACGCCAGAGTGCTTTGCGAGCGTTTTCCTGAGTTGGTACATCATTTTGTATCTTGATCTCACATTTGGGGTGCCTACAAGGCGTACAGGGACCAGTTTTCCACTATGACACGCAGTTTCGCCAAAAAGAGGCATCAAGGAAGGAGTTCTGCTTGGATTGCCAGGATGGTAGCCTGTGGTTATTGCTTATGCTCTTTCCCGGCCGGGGAGGCCAATCGTGACATTTCTAAACCGGAAGACCCCAGTGATCGTCTCAGAGATGCTTCCCTGGTTAGACCGGTACTCCCCCCCCTTCATAGAGGGGCCTTGGCCTTGAGGGATGGTTTAGACCGTGGTTTTTGAACTCCCCCCTATTACTGAGAGATTGCATAGTGGCTAGAGCAGCAGACTTACATTGGTGAAGTTGTGGGTTCTAATCCAGGTGAGAGAATTTTAAAACACTTACTCCTTCGGGTGTGCCGACCCTGGCACCTAATTAAAAAAAAAAAAAATTCGCCTTATCCACCACTTGTCCTATCCTTCTGGCTCCTCAGTCTAGGACGGCATCGACAAGGAGGAGACCAGGGTCCACTACGCCTCATTTTACAAGGCGCTCCACTTTATCAGGATGGCCTGGCCTTCTGCCTTTTTCTGGCCAAGGTGGATTGCGTCCGCCTTCCGCCTCCTCCTGGCCACCCGCAATGCTTTCGTCTGCTGGTATGCTACTTTCAGGGAAGTTACTTTTTAACATGTGCCTTCCCTTGGGCTGTGCCATTTCTTGGTATGTCTTTGAACTCTCCAGTAGTTTTCTTGATCGGGTAGTTGTCCAGACGGCTGGTTTGCAGTCCGTGTTACACTATTTGGATAACTTCCTCTTCGCGGGCCCAGCTGACAGCTGTGAGTGCCATCCCGCTGTCAGCCGACAAGACCGAGGGCCCTGTGATGGTTCTGGCCTTCTTGGGTATTGTAATCGACACCGTGGAGATGGTTTTCAGCTGGCCAGGCTACTCTCCCTGGTTCGCTTGGCAATAAAAAAAAAAAATTTCTGCAGTTGAAACAACTTCAGTCTTTGCTGGTTCAATTGGTCTTTACCTGCCGCGTCACCTGCATGGGACGGGCTTTCTGCAGACATCTGGCATGGGCCACAAAGGGGGTGGCTGCCCCCCACCATTATATCCGTATCACCAAGCCCATGACTTGGGGATGTCCTTCCTCCAGTCCTACAACAGCCAGTCATGTTGGTTGCTGGAGGAGGTAATGAACTCACAGCTGGAGCTATACGCTGATGCGGCAGGCTTCTGTGGTTTCAGTGTTTTTTCCAAGGGGAGTGGTCTGCTGAATGTTGGCCGGCCTCATGGGCCCGCATGGATTTTTTGCGCAACCTCACACGGCTGGAGCGCTTTCCAATTATTGTCGCCACTGAGCTGTGGGGCGAGCGATTGCGCAATCAATAGGTGGGTATTTTCTGGATAACATGGGCTTGGTGCAGGTGGTCTATCCACAGTCTGCCAGATCCCCTCTGGTCATGTCGTTGCTGTGTTTTTTTGTTTTAAAGTGCCTGCAGTTTAATGTTTGCTTTAGAGCTGGCATGTTCCTGGAACTGCTAATGATATTGCTGATGCTCCCTCTCGTTCACAGCTCCATCATTTCTGCACCCTCGCCCCGTCGGCTGCCCCGGAGGGCCTCCCCTGTCTGGCCTACTGGTGGAACATCGTTTTCGAGGTTTGCCAGTCCTCTGGGTGTCGCTTTCCCTTCGGACGTGGGCGTTGTACTGCCGCGTGTGGGACAACTAGGTCCAGGCATTGGGCGGTCAGTTTTTTCCATCTCGTCTTCACAAAAAAAAGGTAATACGCGTGGCTTTATTTCTTACCTGGTTTATTTACCACAAGAGGTTCTTCAGGTTGCCATGGTTTCGTTGGCCATTCCTTCTTTGTCCTTTTTGGTTTTAGCTCCTTGAGTGGGAGGACATCACAAAAGCGTTTGCAACCCGTCGGATCCTGCGGGGTTGGAGGTTATTCCTTCATTTACTAGGCCGCGCATCGGACAGAGGTTCGGAGCTACGGGAAGAATTGGGGTTTTACCTATGATCTCGACTGACTCTGCTGGCTTGGGCTTCACAGTTTACGCTGGCCTCCGGTCCTTCCAGAGGGTTTACGCATTCGGTCCCATGTGTCTGGCCCCATCATCTTGATTCTTCACGCTAGAGGGAATTATGTGGGTTATACATGTTCTGTGACTTGATCTCTGCCATCAAGCGGGACATTGCTCAAGGCTATGCAGCTTACACTAATTTGGTGCCCATCTGGTTGGAAATTGTGCCTCGCCTGCTGTGGGCAAGGGAATTACCCGCTAGAATGCTTTCGTCAGAAAGTGAACGCTCAGGTCACCAAGTTTGTTCAGGAAATAGGGGGGTTCGTCATCAGTCACAAGGACCTGGAGGGTAATAATGATGATCTGTTGAGACCGGATGGTGATCACTTTAATTACATTGGGTTGGATATATATTCAACCTTGGCCTGCAGCGAGGTGTGAAACAGGTGCTGGCTGCGGTGGGGCGCTCGTCAGTTATTAACTGACGGGCGTTTGGCGGTTTTCTTGACCTTGCCAGCAGTTAAAGTTGCTGTAATGGGCTATGCCCTTGTTGGAAAATTGGAAATAGGCTGTCTGTCCAGCACTTATGGTAAGGACAGGCCCCACTTCCCTCTTTTGATTAAGTGCTCACAGTACGACTGTGACTGGTACTGGTTAAATATGTTCACCACTTCCCTCTTTTGGTTAAGTGCTCACAGTACGACTGTGACTGGTACTGGTTAAATATGTTCACATGTTATGTGTTGGAATTTAATAAAGCTGTGGCCTTGCCCTTTCCAACCTAATGGTTGTAAGTGTCTTATTTAATGGAGTGAAGGGCAAGGGTGGTTGGGGATTTTATCCCTTGGTGTTACGTTAAGTGGAACCTAAGCCCATTGCGCCTCAGCAGTCATGAAGGCCTCTTGAGCCCCCTAGGGAAAGAGAGCCTTGACTGATGGGGGCATGGCTAGGTGTGTGTCAAGGGGAACGATTGGTTGGGACATGGGGATGGGATGTGCCTGAGCTCAGGAAATCGTGTGCCCCAGGGAATTCTGGGTCTTTCGGAGGAGTCGTTGGAAGAGCTGCACACCCTCCCGCCCCCTTTTTTCCTATTTTTGGTATGTCACAGCTTGCTGCGGTTTTCTTGACCTTGCCAGCAGTTAAAGTTGCTGTAATGGGCTATGCCCTTGTTGGAAAATTGGAAATAGGCTGTCTGTCCAGCACTTATGGTAAGGACAGGCCCCACTTCCCTCTTTTGGTTAAGTGCTCACAGTACGACTGTGACTGGTACTGGTTAAATATGTTCACATGTTATGTGTTGGAATTTAATAAAGCTGTGGCCTTGCCCTTTCCAACCTAATGGTTGTAAGTGTCTTATTTAATGGAGTGAAGGGCAAGGGTGGTTGGGGATTTTATCCCTTGGTGTTACATTAAGTGGAACCTAAGCCCATTGCGCCTCAGCAGTCATGATAACTGAATGCGGCTAAGCAGCCACTCAGGTGTGTGGCTGACACACAAGCACTCACACACAAGCAGTGGGAGGGGACTCCACCGATCCGCCCAGGTCTCCCGTCCTACCAGGAGACCCGAGCCACCAGCCAGCACGTCCGCCGGCTAGCCAGAGACCCAAACAAAGCCTGATTTGCCTTTGATCGGGTCTCCGATGTAGACATTCTTTGTGACAGCAAAGAAGTGATTAGAATAAAACATTTTAATGGGACAGTGTAAAAAAAATATATAAATAAATAAGAAAATAAATAAACAAAGTGCCTCATTCCTCTGTGCTCATGCGCCAAAGCAAACGCAAAGGTAAGTCGCGCCCGCAAATGTAAACAGTGTTCAAACCATGCAAGTGGGGTATCGCCACAATCGTTAGAGCGAGAGCAATAATGCTAGTGCAATAACTCATCTGTAAAGCTAAAGAGGTAACCGATAAAGAATTTTAAAACACCGCCTATGGAGATTTTTAAGTACCATAGTTTGTCACCATTCCACAAGTGTGTGCAATTTTAAGGTGTGACATATTCGGTATCTATTTAATCGGCATAACATCATCTTTCACAAAAAATATGGGCTAACTTTACTGTTTAGTTAAGTTTTTAATTCATTGAAGTCCATTTTTTCCCAAAAAAATTTTAAGACCAATGCGCAATTACGGTGTGACATAAAATATTGCAATATTCTCTAAGGTCTCTGCTAAAAAAAAATCTATATCATGTTTGGGGGTTCTAAGCAAAAAATACTGATTTTAACTTGTAAGCAACAAGTGTTAGAAATAGGCCTGGTCTTGAAGTGGTTAGAAATTTATTTGAAAAAAAAAAATGATAAGCATGTTCTGCTTACCTTCTTTTTGCAATGGTTTTGCACTGAGAACCCCCAATCCTCCGTTTCTTGGGTTCTCCGATGGTGGTCCTGGCTCCTCCCCTCTCCTGAGTGTCTCCATAGCAAGCTAGAGTGGGGCACTCCTTCAAACTTGCGCCCGAGCCAGCTCTGTGTGCCCATTGGCACAAAGAGCGTGGCACTGACAGCAGCAAGAGCCATTGGGGAGGGAGAGAGCCTGGAGAGAGCAGCTGCTCTTGTTCACACTGCTGGATCAAGTCTTTGCAACCACGTTATTTAAGGCTATAAACGTAAAAGTACATCTTACAGATGTTCAAGTCAACAGTAGAATGAGCTGGATCCTTTTCAGCAAATATTTATACGAGGGCCATACCCAAAGTCCTGCATAAGTGGGAATATTTTTTTCATTAACCCCTTTGCCACTGCCCCACACATACATTTACTGCAGGTTAGCGGCTCCTGTGTGCAGAATCACTTGCAGGTACATGATTCTGCACCCTCAAGTCTGGGGCGCGTACGCGTGCCACCAACGACCCGCTCCCACTGTGATTGGACACAGCGGGAGCCAATCAGCAGGTCTGGTGGACCCAATGTCTGCCAGGACCCGCCGATTGTTCCCGAGAGAGGCACAACAGCAGCCTGCCTATGCAAACAAGGCAGATCACCGTTCTGTTAGTAGGGAAGATAGAGATCCTGTGTTTCTGATAAGCAGGAACACGGATCTCTGTCTTCCCACAGTTAAAGCACCTCCCCTCAGTTAGAAATCACTCCCTAGGAACACATATAACCCTTTGATCTCCCCTGATGTTAACCCCTTTCCTGCCAGTGTCATTAGTACAGTGACAGTGCATATTTTTTAGCACTGATCACTGTATTAGTGTCACTGGTCCCCAAAAAAAGTTTTAAAAGTGTCACTTAGTGTCCGATTTGTCTGCTGCAATGTCACAGTCCTGCTATAAGTCGCTGATCGCGGCCATTACTAGTAAAAAAAATAAATAAATAAAAGTTTTATAAATCTATCCCCTATTTTGTAGACATGATAACTTTTGCCCAAACCAATCAATATATGCTTATTGGGATTTTTTTCTTACCAAAAATATGTAGCAGAATACATATTGGCCTAAATTGATGAAGAAATTAACTTTTTTACATTTTTTAAAAATTGAATATGTTTTATAGCAGAAAGTAAAAAATATTGGTGTTTTTTCAAAATTATTTCCTTTTTTTAGTTTACAGCACAAAAAGTAAAAACCGCAGAGGTGATCAAATACCACCAAAAGTAAGCTCTGTTTGTGGGGAAAAAAAAGGACAAAAAATGTATTTGGGTACAGCGTTGCACGACTGCGCAATTGTTAGTTAAGGTAACGCAGTGCCGTTTCGCAAAAAAATGACCTGGTCAGGAAGGGTGGTAAACCTTCCGGAGCTGAAGAGGTTAACTTACATAGGTTGTTCAAAGTTCATACGTTGGTAGGTATTTTTCATTGCAGGTAAAAAATGGATTCCAAGCAGAATCAATGTGTCGTCATTGAGTTCTGGGTGAAGGAGGGGTGTAAACTGTCCAACATTGATGGTCTCCCTCTGCTTGGTTTGCCTTCAATGCTGGTTTCTCCTTTTCTAGACTTCCATCTTTGCACATTGGTGTTGTCAATGTGTCATCTCTCTGGCAAGTGCAAAATATGGTCTGCATAGAAACCAATCAATTTCCAGCTTTTTTTTTGGGCCAAAGCTTACTTGAACAAGATGAAGTTGGAAGCTGATTGGCTGCCATGCACAGCTGCACCAAACTTTGCACTCTACAGTCTTAGTAAATCAACCCCAATATTTTATTAAAATCTGTGTCCACATTAGCCTGCTTTTTTCAGTTTCTTTTAGGACTGGAAGTGGTTGTTATTCTTTCCAATGGAAATACCAGCATGAACTTCTGATAAAATTTTATTCCTTTCCAATGACAACTCAACCATTCTTGTAAAAATATCAAGGGGACAGGAAGTGAGGAGAAATATCCTCAGTGGACTTCAGTGGTGGCTGGTGCTCAAAATTTTTAGGGGGGTGCAAACAAACTGAAAAATTCTGAAAAAAAAAACATCAAACGCAGCCACTGTGCCATCAATTGATATATATACACTATATTATTAAAAGTATTGGGACACCTGTCTTTACACACACATATGAACTTTAATGGCATCCCAGTCTTAGTCCGTAGGGTTCAATATTGATTTGGTCCACCCTTTGCAGCTATAAGAGCTTCAACTCTTCTGGGGAGGCCGTTCCCAAGGTTCAGGAGTGTGTCTATGGGAATGTTTGACCATTTTTCCAGAAGTGCATTTGTGAGGTCAGGCACTGATGTTGGACGAGAAGGTCTGGCTTGCAATCTCCGCTCTAAATCATCCCAAAGGTGTTCTATCGGGTTGAGGTCAGGACTCTGTGCAGGCCAGTCAAGTTCCTCCACCCCAAACTCGCTCATCCATGTCTTTATGGACCTTGCTTTGTGCACTGGTGCGCAGTCATGTTAGAACAGGAAGGGGCCATCCCCAAACTGTTCCCACAAAGTTGGGGGCATGAAATTGTCCAAAACGTCTTGGTATGCTGACGCTATAAGTGTTCCCTTCACTGGAACTAAGGGGCCAAGCCTAACCTCTGAAAAAACAACCCCACACCATAATCCCCCCTCCACCAAATGATTTGGACCAGAGCACAAAGCAAGGTCCATAAGGGCCAACTCAGTATTGAACCCTACGGACTAAGCCTGCAGACTCCATTAAAACTCATGTGCGTGTAAAGGCAGGTGTCCCAATACTTTTGGTAATATAGTGTATATATCTATATATATATAGATATATATAGGTATATATATATCTATAGATATAGATATATATATATCTATATCTATATATAGAGAGAGAGAGATAGATAGATAGATAGATAGATAGATAGATAGATAGATAGATAGATAGATAGATAGATAGATAGATAGATAGATAAGCTCTCTCTCTCTCTCTCTCTCTGTATATGTATATATATATATATATATATATATATATATATATATATATATATATACAGAGAGAGAGAGAGAGAGAGAGAGAGAGAGAGAGAGAGAGAGAGAGAGATCTATATATATAGCTATAGATATACACTATATTACCAAAGTTATTGGGATGCCTGCCTTTACACACACGAGCATTAATGACATGGTGGCATGGTGTATATATTTTTCTACAGACAAGAAGTCTGAAAATCTCTACCTGCATGCATTCACCAATATAATTAACGTTCTAAACCCCCAGCAACGAAATATGAGTCTAAAAACTCCAAAATATTCCAATAACCCACATGAGAACAAACCACAACACAAACATTGGCAATCAATGCTTGATTTTATATCGCAGATATAGAAGGTGACAAACCCTTGAGGGACTTCATTAACTGAGAGATAATAGAGTGAGTTAACTATTGTTATTGCTGCCAGTTTAATATACTCCCAAAGGAGACAACAGTTACATCAATCATTGTATCCTGACATGTTTTAAGGTAAACATGGATTCATTAGAAATGTATTTTATAATCACATATTTTGCTTGTTGTAACAGTGTCTCAGGAACAAAATAGGACCTATGTGATTAACATTTATTAAAGTACGTAAAAAATGCAGAGATTAAAAATCAATATATCAGATTATATATTAAAGCATTTGAGATGTAAAATGTGAAAAATATCTAAAATGTATCTAAACCCAAAAACAAGAATGTAATATGTTAACTGACCAGTCCTTAGAAAACAAATCCATCTATATGATTGCATTGTGAAGTAGTATAGCCATCTTTACCTTTAGGTAAGCTTAAAGCGATTGTAAACAATCACATGGTAAAACAACCTATTCAGTTTAAAATTGAAATGAAAGGCAAAACATTTGTGTATAAAAAAAAAAAAAATATATATATATATATATATATATATATATATATATATATATATATATATATATATATATATATATATAAATACCCCCCCCCTTTTTTTTAAATAGATGATCACATTCCCTCTGTTCACAGCTGCATAGGAGCTGGGGGAAGAGAAGCAACAGCACTCTGATCTTCCCGGTGAATGGCTGTGCAGAGGGGGTGTGTCAGAACAAGTCTGATCATTGGAGGAGAGAATATTGACTTCCCAGCATAGCTGGAGAACTGACCACGGTGTGCTCTTCTTAGTGTGGTCAGTTTTATTTTATAGGAAAGCAGAGGGACTGGCAGGGACACCAGGGATTTCACACAAAAGAAGTAATCCAAAGAGAAGAGGAGACTTACTCATACAAGTACATAGGACAGCAGGCACATATGAGGGATATGAAATTATGGGGTAAGAAACAATTTAAAGTTGAGGTCACAATTGCTTGGAGTCACCAGAATGTACAAGCTCCCATACATTACAATTAAGCAGATAAAATAAATGGTAGGTATTAGGTAAATGCAATGTTTGAATATACCTATAACCATGATACAGTGCCTACAGAAAATAATGTGGTGATACATGTCCACAGTATGTTCCAGGTATCAGGAACCCAAGTTCTTACCAGTGCTTGGGCATGATCATGATGATCGTGTGACCTGATCTGAAGTTCTGACCTTGCTTGTTTCACACTGCCTGGTTCTGAAACTCTGTTGCTGACTCTAACTTGTGATCCGGTCTCGTCTTCTGCCCACTGGCCCGGTACCTTTACCGCTTGCCCGATACTGACCTTTGTCTGGTTCTGATTCCACTTCTGGTTCTTGATTTTGTACTCTGCTGTGAGTTTTGTTCACCGGCAGCCCTCGCACTCCTTGGACTTTCCCCGAGTGATTACACCCGCCTGTTACCCAAGACCACATTGTATGTGTATTTTATTAGCATTTTTGTGTTTTAACAATAAACTGTGCTACACCAGGGGCGGCCTGGCATCTCCCTTTCCCTCCCCACTTATGATTTTCTACCCCTTGGTGGTTGCCAACACCTGCCCGCCTGAACATGCATCTGAAATCCTGCAAATACCAGCTTGCCTACTGCACAGTCTTCAGCATCACATCTACTAAAACTTTTCCTGGCCTGGTTGTCCTACAGACACACATGCCACTCATCTTATACCCTCTCATCAACTCCTGGGGAAACAGAAGAAGGAATGTAAGGGAAGCCCTCATGTCAACTTGGCCTTGACGAGATTCGTGACACCAGCTTTCTAGCGTTTGTAGGAAAACAATTTATTAAGCAGTGTCCTGCCATAAATCCTTTTGTCTTTATAAATAACAACCCCACCATAAAGTTAAACACAGCTAATTGCATCCACACAAGTCCAACCTGGAGTCAGGGGCGCACGTAGAGGGGTCACCATTGCAACCTGGCTCCATGCTCCAAGGGGCCCATGCGGCCCCCCGTACACCTGGATAGGAGGATGGCGGGGGCAGCGGCATGTAGAGGAACCGACTCTTCCATGTAGCTGCTGAATGCCAGCGTCTCCTCCTCTCCCTCCCACAGACAATGGAGGAAAATGGAGGGAAAATGAAGGGCATTTGGAGGACATTGGTTCCTCCACATGCCACTCTTGTTGCCTCCCCTATTGCTGCCCTGCTGCCCCAGGCTCTTGTGTCCTTCCCTGGCTGCCCCTCACCCCCCACAGGCTGCAGCGGGTGGGTTTGTCAGTAAATTTGTCATTTACCGGCTCCTTCCTCATCTTAACCACTTCAGCCCCGGAAGGATTTACCCCCTTCCTGACCAGAGCACTTTTTACAATTTGGCACTGCGTCGCTTTAACTGCTAATTGCGCGGTCATGCAATGCTGTACCCAAACGAAATTTGCGTCCTTTTCTTCCCACAGATAGAGCTTTCTTTTAATGGTATTTGATCACCTCTGCCGTTTTTATTTTTTGCGCTATAAACAGAAAAAGACTGAAAATTTTGAAAAAAATGACCCCATTTTGGAAAGTAGACACCCCAAGGAAATTGCTGAGAGGCATGTTGAGCCCATTGAATATTTATTTTTTTGTCCCAAGTGATTGAATAATGACAAAAAAAAAAAAATTTACAAAAAGTTGTCACTAAATGATATATTGCTCACACAGGCCATGGGCCTATGTGGAATTGCACCCCAAAATACATTCAGCTGCTTCTCCTGAGTATGGGGATACCACATGTGTGGGACTTTTTGGGAGCCTAGCCGCGTACGGGGCCCTGAAAACCAAGAACCGCCTTCAGGATTTCTAAGGGCGTAAATTTTTGATTTCACTCCTCACTACCTATCACAGTTTTGAAGGCCATAAAATGCCCAGATGGCACAAAACCCCCCCAAATGACCACATTTTGGAAAGTAGACACCCCAAGCTATTTGCTGAGAGGCATGTTGAGTCCATGGAATATTTTATATTTTGACACAAGTTGCGGGAGAGTGACAATTTTTTTTTTTTTGCACAAAGTTGTCACTAAATGATATACTGCTCATCCATGCCATGGGCATATGTGGAATTACACCCCAAAATACATTCTGCTGCTTCTCCTGAGTACGGGGATACCACATGTTTAGGACTTTTTGGGAGCCTAGCCGCGTACGGGGCCCCCGAAAACCAAGCACCGCCTTCAGGATTTCTAAGGGCGTAAAGTTTTGATTTCACTCCTCACTACCTATCACAGTTTTGAAGGCCATAAAATGCCCAGATGGCACAAAACCCCCCAAATGACCCCATTTTGGAAAGTATACACCCCAGGCTATTTGCTGAGAGGCATGTTGAGTCCATGGAATATTTTATATTTTGACACAAGTTGCGGGAAAGTGACAATTTTTTTTTTTTTTTTTGCACAAAGTTGTCACTAAATGATATATTGCTCAAACATGCCATGGGCATATGTGGAATTAAACCCCAAAATACATTCTGCTGCTTCTCCTGAGTACGGGGATACCACATGTGTGGGACTTTTTGGGAGCCTAGCTTCATACGGGGCCCCCGAAATCCAATCACCGCCTTCAGGATTTCTAAGGGCGTAAATTTTTGATTTTACTCCTCACTACCTATCACAGTTTTGAAGGCCATAAAATGCCAAGATAGCACAAAACCCCCCAAAATGACCCCATTTTGGAAAGTAGACACCCCAAGCTATTTGCTGAGAGGCATGGTGAGTATTTTGCAGGTCTCATTTGTTTTTGAAAATGAAGAAAGACAAGAAAAATGTATTTTTTTTTCCTTTTTTAAAATTTCAAAAGTTTGTGACAAAAAGTGAGGTCTGCAAAATACTCACTATACCTCTCAGCAAATAGCTCGGGTGTCTATTTTCTAAAATGGGGTCATTTTGGGGGGGGTTGCCATCTGGGCATTCCATGGCCTCCGAAACTGTGATAGGCAGTGAAGAGTGAAATCAAAAATTTACGCTCTTAGAAAGCCTGAAGGTGGTTCTTGGTTTTCGGGGTCCCGTACGCGGGTAGGCTCCCAAAAAGTCCTAAACATGTGGTATCCCGGCACTCAGGAGAAGCAACAGAATGTATTTTGGGGTGTGATTTCACATATTCCCATGGCATGTTTGAGCAATATATCATTTAGTGACAACTTTGTGCAAAAAAAAAAATAAAAATAAAAAAATTTGTCTTTTTCCCGCAACTTGTGTCACAATATAAATTATTCCATGGACTCGACATGCCTCTCAGCAAATAGCTTGGGGTGTCTACTTTCCAAAATGGGGTCATTTGGGGGGGGTTGAACTGTCCTGGCATTTTATGCACAACATTTAGAAGCTTATGTCACACATCACCCACTCTTCTAACCACTAGAAGACAAAGCCCTTTCTGACACTTTTTGTTTACATGAAAAAATATTTTTTTTTTTGCAAGAAAATTACTTTGAACCCCCAAAATATATATATTTTTTTAAAGCAAATGCCCTACAGATTAAAATGGTGGGTGTTTCATTTTTTTTTTTCACACAGTATTTGCGCAGCGATTTTTCAAATGCATTTTTTTTGAAAAAACACACTTTTTTAAATTTTAATGCACTAAAACACACTATATTGCCCAAATGTTTGATGAAATAAAAAAGATGATCTTAGGCCGAGTACATGGATACCAAACATGACATGCTTTAAAATTGCGCACAAACGTGCAGTGGCGACAAACTAAATACATTTTTAAAAGCCTTTAAAAGCCTTTATAGGTTACCACTTTAGATTTACAGAGGAGGTCTACTGCTAAAATTACTGCCCTCGATCTGACCTTCGTGGTGATACCTCACATGCATGGTGCAATTGCTGTTTACATTTGACGCCAGACCGACGCTTGCGTTCGCCTTTGCGCGAGAGCAGGGGGGGACAGGGGTGCTTTTTTTTTTTTTTTTTTTTTTTTTTTGCTTTTTTTTTGCTTTTTTATCTTATTTTTAAACTGTTCCTTTCATTTTTATTTTTTTTAATTATTTTTATTGTTATCTCAGAGAACGTAAATATCCCCTATGATAGCAATATGTAGTGACAGGCTCTTTTTTGAAAAAATTGGGGTCTATTAGACCCTAGATCTCTCCTCTTCCCTCAAAGCATCTGACCACGCCAAGATCGGCGCTGTTTACATCCGGCAAAATCTAAGTCATGAAATGCTCGTAGCTTCCAGTTTCTTAGGCCATAGAGATGTTTGGAGCCATTCTGGTCTCTGATCAGCTCTATGGTCAGCTGGCTGAATCACCGGCTGCATTCTCAGTTTCCCAAGTTGGGACAGGAGAGCCAGAGAAAAACATGGAAGACGGTGGGGGGGTCATTCCCTCCCACTGCTTGTAAAAGCAGTCTAGAGGCTAATTAGCCGCTAGGATTGCTTTTACATGAAAGCCGACCGCTGGCTGAAAAGAATGATACCAAGATGATACCTAAACCTGCAGGCATCATTCTGGTATAACCACTCAAAGTCCAGCAACATACCAGTACGTTACTGGTCCTTGTTGGGCATATATTGTAAACTTTTTTTTCATGCAGCCTGTGGGCTGAACGAAAAAAAGATATTGATCGGTGGGTATGCCCACCATTAGAATACCTCCCTTCATCCACCCACTTCTAATGATGGGCATACATGAACCGTTTATATATGCCGAAGCATGGGGGCATCCTCCCGCAAAAGTCAGGAGCAAATCGCTCCTCCACCCACTGCTGCCCCCACGCTTCGGCATATATGCTGAAGTATGTAACTGTGGTGGTGAAATCACCTCCGACAGCGCTGGAGTCACAGCTTTATGTATCGTGGGAGCAAACGCTGTTGCTGTCAAGATAAATAAATCCGCGCTGCAACTGAATGGCGTACCTGCTAAGCAAATGATGGTTAACAAAAAACAAAGTAACATTACAGTATAACAGTAATACTTACCATACCTGCAAAGCAAATACAAAAAAAAAAACATAGTAAAAAATAAAACATTTAATGCAACCTGTGCCTACCTAAAATATATATATGCCAAAGCATGGAGGCATCCTCCCACAAAAGGCAGGAGCAAATCGCTCCTCCACCCACTGCTACCCCCACGCTTCGGCATATATGCTGAAGTATGTAACTGTGGTGGTGAAATCACCTCCGACAGCGCTGGAGTCACGGCTTTATGTATCGTGGGAGCAAACGCTGTTGCTGTCAAGATAAATAAATCTGCGCTGCAGCTGAATGGCGTACCTGAAAACAAAAAAATGGTTAAAACACAGTAAACTATAAAAAAATTACATGGGAATGTAATGTAGATGGGAATGTAGAAATATCATGACAATTAGAGTTACAAAACATCTGGGGTGCCAAGGCTCACCATCACTGCCTTAAGAGTTCACTGGAACTAAGGGGCCAAGCCCAACCCCTGAAAAACAACCTCACACCATAATCCCCCCATCACCACGATTTTGGAAATTTGGAGGGGTGGCCCAATACTTTTGGCAATATAGTGTGGATGAGAGAGTTTGGAGTGGAGGAACTTGACTGAATATTGAACCCTACGGACTAATGCCGCGTACACACGGTCGGACTTTTCGTCTACAAAAGTCCGACAGCCTGTCCAACAGACTTCCGACGTACCTTCGGCGGACTTGCGGCAGACTTTCTTACGAACGGACTTGCCTACACACGACCACACAAAAGTCCGACGGATTCGTACGTGATGACGTACACCGGACTAAAATAAGGAAGTTCATAGCCAGTAGCCAATAGCTGCCCTAGCATGGGTTTTTGTCCGTCGGACTAGCACACAGACGAGCGGATTTCGGGGTCCGTCGTACTTACGACGTAAAGATTTGAAGCATGTTTCAAATCTAAAGTCCGTCGGATTTGAGGCTAAAAAAGTCCGTTGAAAGTCCGGAGAAGCCCACACACGATCGGATTATCAGCCAGCTTTAGTCCGTCAGCGTCCGTTGGACTTTTGTAGACGAAAAGTCCAACCGTGTGTACGCGGCATAAGACTGGGATACCATTAATGTTCATGTGCGTGTAAAGGCAGGCATCCCAATACTTTTGCCAATAGCGTGTATATTGTGGTATACAATTGATATTGATTTCACAGAACAACACAATGTTGGTATATGTTAATTGGATATCGTAGAATTCAATATTAGTGAGTGTTGCTATATATCAAATTGCACTGATTTAAATTGTGAACAGATTTCAAACATATAATTTTATTATTTATAATCAGTTTTTATGATTATTATATTTTTACACCTAGTGCGGTTACCCATTTTTTTCCATACATCTTAAGCTGTTTTAAAAGCTTGCAACCACAAACAGCTTCATCTATGATGAACAAAATATTATTAGTATACAGGATTTACAATGTTTAGTGTGTCAACAGTTTGCACAGTGCTTGACAATATACAGAAGAGTGCAGTAATAATACAATTTAATACAAAAAGGGTGGGAGGGCCCTGCTCATTAGAGCTTACAATCTAATAGATCACACAAGTATGTTCTGGTATGAAGAATATTTATTTAAGTGAAAATCTCACAAGAGTAGAATGGTCAGTAGTGCCTTGCTGTGTTTCCAGGGAACTGGTTAAAAGCATAATTTTTTACCAGCTTTCACACTGGTGGCTGACCTCAACCTATTAGCAGCAACTCAGCTCTTCCCTTAACCACTTCAGCCCCGGAATATTTCACCCCTTTCAAGACCAGGCCATTTTTTTGTTAGATGGCACTGCATTGCTTTAACTGACAATTGTGCGGTCGTGGAACGCTGTACCCAAACAAAATGTATTGTATATACTCGAGTATAAGCTGAGTTTTTCATCACTTTTTTGTGCTAAAAAAGCCCCCCTGGCTTATACTCGAGTCTCCTGCCTCACTGTGCCCATCTGCAGCCTAATGCACCTGATCTCCCGGCACTGTGACATACAGTCTAGTCGGCGGCCGTCCAGTGTAACAAAGCCCCGCCTTCTCCTCGTCCTCATCCGTGATAAGCGGAACACTGACTCACTGTATGGGAAAATGAATCAGTGTTCCATCATAGGCGAGGACGAGGAGGAGGCGGGGCTTTGTTACACTGGACGGCCACCGACTAGACTGCATGTTACAGCGCCGGTGTTCTGGAGATCAGGAACATGAGGCTGCAAATGGACACAGTGAGGCAGGGAGATGGGCACAGTGAGGCTGCAGATGGACACAGTGAGGCAGGGAGATGGGCACAGTTAGGCATGCAGATGAGCACAGTGAGGCTGCAAATGGGCACAGTGAGGCTGCAAATGGGCACAGTGAGGCATGCAGATGAGCACAGTGAGGCATGCAGATGGGCACAGTGAGGCTGCAAATGGGCACAATGAGGCTGCAAATGAGCACAGTGAAGCTGCAAATGGGCACAGTGAGGCTGCAAGTGGGCACAGGGAAGATGCAAATGGACAAAGTGAGGCTGCAGATGGGCACAGTGAGGCAGGGAGATGGGCACAGTGAGGCTGCAGATGGACACAGTGAAGCATGCAGATGAGCACAGAGAGGCATGTAGATGGGCACAGTGAGGCTGCAAATGGGCACAGTAAAGCATGCAGATGAGCACAGAGAGGCATGCAGATGGGCACAATGAGGCTGTAAATGGGCACAGTGAAGCTACAAATGGGCACAGTGAAGCTGCAAAGGGACACAGTGAGGCTGCAAATGGGCACAGTGAGGCACAGTGAGGCTGAAAATGGGCACAGTGAGGCTGCAGACGGGCATTGTTGACCCTCTTTTCCACTTACAGTAGTTGCTGCATTTCTCACCCTAGGCTTATACTCGTCAAAGCTAAAAAGGGAGTTGGGACTTTAAATGAAGCAACTGGATAGTGGAGGTATATACACAAAATAAATGTATTAAATAACATTTAAAATACATAGTTCATCTTGTATATGTAACATAGAGCATGCATAGGGCCTGAACATGATGTATAAAAAAGTTGTATATAAAAAAGTACATGCAACCAACATATGATCAAAGTAATGGACATATAAATATTGATGGCAGAAAGCCAGATGCTGGTACATGCGTCCACATGGTATATGTGCATTCATCAATGAGTATATAAGTAAGGTCATAACGTAAAATGGTTGTAAATAGGTATCAGTCCATATGGGGTGTAGTTGTGGCATCAAGTGTAGCTCTACGCGTTTTGTGGGTTATCCCACTCGTCAGGAGCAGATGCGATAGACATACCTATGAAGTATATATATATAGAAATGGGGTAAATCATACTCTAAAGAGAATTTATTTATCATATTTTTGATGTACAGAGCTAGTTGGCCAACCACACTCACCCACTCGGACAGTAAATGCAATGTGGGGCAGCCAGCATAGGGTTAGCCGAGGACATAGCTCCACCACGGGAGCTGAGGCGGCATAATGTGACAAACAATACTGTGTATTCCAAAAAACAGGGCCATATGGGAACAAATATTAGATGTATGTATAGTTATAAACAATAAAATATTGGAAGTAATAATAGTATTTTTTAATAATTAACCCAGTGTGTTCCATGGGAGATAAAGGCAAGGTTTGCATGCTGCTAGGAGTTGAGTAGAAAGGGCTATGTCTAAGAATAATAAATAATTATATAGATGTGAAGGGATGTGAAGAACTAAAAGAGTTGCCACGTGAAAAAGATTGAGCAGAATAATAGTGTAAAAGCTGCACCATCAAACAACAAGAAAAGAGGAAAGGGAAGTCAGAACCGGAAATGGAGACAAGTGAATACCTTACCCCAACGTTGCATCAAAGCACCATCCAGCAAACCAGTGTACATTACCTGACTGCGAGATTGTGTTTCCAGCACGATGGTATCGCGCTGGTTCTGGGTGACAGGGTACTGTGCATGTCGCGCTGGCACACTCATCGGAAAAGGAATTTCGCAATGCACACTCATCGGAATTTCGCAATGAGTGACAGGCAGTGCTGACAGCTGTCTGGTATGAATCCTGAGGGGGAACGCCGCGCCAAATTTTAAATGAAAAAACCCGGGTGGACTTAGGTCTGGTATGGATTGTAAGGGGAACCCCCTACACCTAAAAATCATCATGGGGGTCCCCCCAAAATCCATACCAGACCCTTATCCGAGCACGCAGCCCGGCCAGCCAGGAAAGGGGGTGGGGATGAGCGAGCGCCCCCCCTGAGCCGTACCAGGCCGCATGCCCCCAACATGGGGGGTGGGTGCCTTGTCCCCATGTTAATGAGGACAAGGGCCTCTTCCCGACAACCATGGCCGTTGGTTGTCGGGGTCTGTGGGCAGGGGCTTATCGGAATTCGGGAGCCCCCTTTAATAAGGGGGCCCCCAGATCCTGGCCCCCCACCCTGTGTGAATGAGTATGGGGTACATGGTACCCCTACCCATTCACCTAGGGAAAAGTGTCAATAAAAAAAAAACAGTACACAGGTTTTAAGAGTAATTTATTAGGCAGCTCCGGGGTCTTCTTCCGACTTCGGGGGTCTCCTTCCAACTTCTCCCCGTGTTCGGCCTCTTCTCCCGGTGTTCGGCCTCTCCCCGTGTTCGGCCTCTTCTCCCGGTGTTCGGCCTCTTCTCCCGGGCCCCGCTGCTATGGTCCCAGCATGCGCAGGAACTCTGGGTCACGCCCCCTTATGACGCCAGAGTCCCTGCGCATGCTGGGACCATGACGTCACAAGGGGGCGGGGTCACCGCCTATATAAATGGCTCCGCAGCTCGCACAAAGCATTCCAGCCGGAGAGAGTGTCGTGTCAACATCGGAAGAAGAGAAGAAGAGAAGAAGTGACGAGACAGCGGCGGCAAGACATCGGCGACAAGACAGCGGCAGTAGACCGGGCCCCTTGCTGGCAAAAAGAGCTGTAAGAAGATAGCGCGGGGCCCAGGAGAAGAGGCTGAACACCAGGAGAAGAGGCCGAACACCGGGAGAAGTCGGAAGGAGACCCCCCGAAGTCGTAGGAAGACCCCAGAGCTTCCTAATAAATTACTCTTAAAACCTGTGTACTGTTTTTTTTTTATTGACACTTTTCCCTAGGTGAATGGGTAGGGGTACCATGTACCCCATACTCATTCACACAGGGTGGGGGGCCGGGATCTGGGGGCCCCCTTATTAAAGGGGCTCCCGGATTCCGATAAGCCCCCCGCCCGCAGACCCCGAAACCAACAGCCAGGGTTGTCGGAAAGAGGCCCTTGTCCTCATCAACATGGGGACAAGGTGCTTTGGGGTGGGGGGGCCCGCAGCCCCCCCTCCCCCAAGGCACCCACCCCCTATGTTGAGGGCATGCGGCCTGGTACGGCTCAGGAGGGGGGGCGCTCGCCCATCCCCACCCCCTTTCCTGGCCGGCCGGGCTGCGTGCTCGGATAAGGGTCTGGTATGGATTTTGGGGGGACCCCATGACGATTTTTAGGCATAGGGGGTTCCCCTTACAATCCATACCAGACCTAAGGGCCTGGAATGCCCCTGGGGGGGACTCACGCCGTTTTTTTCATTTAAAATTTGGCACAGCGTTCCCCCTCAGGATTCATACCAGACAGCTGTCAGCACTGCCTGTCACTCATCATGAAAGGAAAACGAAGTTTTCCTTTCCCAATGAGTGAGCCATCTCGGCGCTGGCTCCTGCGACGGGGCTCACGGGTGTCAAATCTTGCCGAGAAATGCGGCGAGATTGACACAATATCGCAGTAACCTACTGTAGCTGGTGTGTGATGACCCCAGAGGGAGACTGGTCAAAATGAGCAGCTCACTTCACTGGGGAAGTGAATATATGCCGCCAACGCCATATACTTCCACTATCCAGTTGCTTCATTTAAAGTCCCAACTCCCTTTTTAGCTTTGACTCATTATTGGGATGGAGGCACCTTTGGGTGCTTCATTTAAAGTCCCAACTCCCCTCTCTATTTACAAATTAGGCTTATACTCGAGTTTTTGTGGTAAAATTAGGTGCCTTGACTTATATTTGGGTCGGCTTATACTTGAATATATACGGTATGTCCTTTTTTTTCTCCACAAAGAGAACTTTCTTTTGATGTTTTGCGCTATTAACAAAAAATGACCAACAATTTTGAAAAAAAAAACAATATTTTTTTTTTTTTACTTTCTGCTATAAAACATATCCAATAAAATGTAAACAATCAAATTCATCTGTTTAGGCCAATATGCATTCTGCTACATGTTTTGGTAAAAAAATCCTAATAAGCGTATATTGATTGGTTTGTGCATACGTTATCGCATCTATGAACTATGAGATAGATTTATGGCATTTTTATTCTTTTTTTTTTAAATTTTAATAGCAATGGCGCTGATCAGCGTTTTTTAATGGGACTGCAACATTGTGGCGGACAATCAAAAATTAACTAACACTTTTTGGGGACCAGTGACACTAATACAGTGATCAGTGCTAAAAAAAATGCACTGTCACTGTATAAATGACAATGGCAGGGAAGGGGTTAACACCAGGGGAGATCAAAGGGTTAAAGTGATTGTAAAGTCTTGTTTAACAAAAAAATAAAAAAATGCTCTATGCAGTTGATTTTCCAGAGAGCAGCCCAGAATCTCCTCTTCTCGAGTGCCTCTTTTTGATGCTCCTGGCCCCTCCCTACTATTAAGTGACTCCACAGAAAGCAGATTGCTATGGGGGCACCCGAGCCGAGCTGCAGCTCTGTGTTTACATTCAGACACAGAGCTGCCGTTCAGCCCCGCCCATCTCTCCCTTGATTGGCTAACTGACTTTGATTGACAGCCATGGGAGCCAACGGCGCCACTGCTGCGCCTCAGCCAATCAGGAGGGAGAGCCCCGGATGGCCAAGGGATTCATGGACATCGCTGAACAGAGATGGGTCTCAGATAAGTATTAGGGGGTGCTGGGGTGGCTGCTGCACACAGAAGGTTTTTTATTTTAATGCATAGAATGCATTAAGATAAAAAAATCTTCTGCCTTTACAACCCATTTAAATGTGCTCCTAGGGAGTGCTTTCTAACTGTGTGGGGAATGGACTGACTGGAGGAAGAGAGACCTCTGTGTTCCTTATTAGCAGGAACACATGATCTTTCTCTTCCTCTCTTCCTTGTTTACAAAGGCAGTTCACTGTTCGGCCTCTCCAGCGAACTATCGGCGGGATCGGCTAATTGGCTCCCATTGTGTCCAATCACAGCGGGAGCGGGTCAGCGGCGGCGCGCCTGTGCACCCCAGACCTCAGGGCGGAAACAACATATAGGTACAATGTTTTACGCAGCCGGGCCGCCCTGCCCCAGTAAATGTGCGGTGGGCAGTCCAGAAGTTAATTAATTATACTAATTATCCTTAACCACTTCAGCCCCAGAAGGATTTACCCACTTCATGACCAGACCAGACAAATTTCTTCATCAGTTTAGGCCAATATGTATTCTTCTACATATTTTTGATTAAAAAATCGCAATAGGTGTATATTGTTTGGTTTGCGCAAAAGTTATCACGTCTACAAACCACAGGATAGATTTATCGATTTTTATTTATTTATTTATTTTTTACTGGTAATGGCGGCAATCTGTGATTTTTAGCGGAACTGCGACATTGCGGTGGACAAATCTGACCCTAAGTGTCACCTTTCCGATACCAGTGACATTATTACATTGATCAGTGCTATAAAAATGCACTAATCAATGCATAAATGACACTGGCAGGGAAGGGGTTAACACTAGGGGGAGATCAATGGGTTAACTGTGTTCCCTCGGTGTGTTCCAACTGTAGGGGTGATGTGCTGCCAGGGACATGACAGAGACCGCTGTTCCCGATCACTGAGAGCAGAAGATCTCTGAGATGTCCCCTGTCAGAATGGGGATCTGCCTAGTTTACAAAGGCAGATCCCCTTTCTGCCTCTGTCTACAACAATCGTGGACGGTGAGCAGACATTGAGTCTGAGGGACCCATGGGCGCGCCTGTGCCCTCAATCTCACATGCATGGACCGACGTATGGGTACCTTGGTTCGCGCAGGAGAGCCGACCTGCCACAGTATATGTGCGGGCGGCTGGTCAGCAAGCAGTTAATCAAGCAACTGCTGCTGAAAAAACCTTATGCAACTTAATTTAAAGTGTATGTATAGTCCAAACTTTTTTCTTCGGAGTAGGGAAAGGGTAAAACCAATGACACTCTATTTTTTGCTATCCCAGTAAATGGATTTACCTTCACTTCCTGTCCCAGAGATGCAAAAGGAAGTCATCAGAAATCTCTACACACGCAAATGTGTCTAATGCTGTATGCCTTCTCATGGAACTCAATAAATATTAATTCGGAAAAAAAAAATTTCTACACATTGAGGAGAATTTTCCTCTTAAGCCTCGTACACACGATCAGATTTTCTGACGGGAAATGTGTGATAACAGGCTGTTGGCGGAAAATCCGACTGTGTGTACACTCCATCAGACAATTGTTGGCCAACTTTCCGTGGACAAATGTTGGATGGCAGGTTTATAAATTTTCCACGGACAAATGTCTGTTGTCGGATTTTCCGAGCGTGTGTACACAAGTCCATCAGACAAAAGTCCAAAGTAAAACACGCATGCTCGGAAGCAAGGACGAGCTAGAAGCGGTCGGTCTTGTAAACTAGTGTTCGTAATGGAGAATTAACATTCGTGACGCGGCAAATTATGAAATCTTGAAATGCAGCGCACAATTCTCTTCTTCTTTAATGGGATAATAATGAAGCTGCTTTGCTGGTAATACTGATGGAGTTATTGCAAACGAATTTTCAAAGGCTTTTTTTTTCTAGTGATTTAAGAATAATATTATTATGCTTTTTTTTTTTATTTGTGCAAGTTAACACAACACCATTATCCCCTAGTTTTTAAGATCAAAGATACGACTATGTTGGTGTCCCTTGTCAATTTTCGACTAAAGAGCCCCAGTTGAAGGCTCTTTAGTCAAAACGCGTAGGGCGTTCAGCTTTCCACATTGCCACCAATTTTTATCTAGTGATCACTTTTTACTCTGTAAGGTTTTTTATTCAATAAATCCCTTTATTTTTGACCTACGCCATGTGGAGCCCCTTCTTTCTTTTTTCTCCATGACTTCGTCCATGATTGGTCCCTTTGAACCTGCCTGGAATCTGAGAGCGTGCGAGAGAGCTGTCCACCTCCACCGTTGACTGTCCTGGCTATCGGTGACCGTGACCCAAGTGATAACCTCGCCGATCGGAGATCGTGACCGAAGGGAGAATCTTTGGGGAGAGTTCACGGGAGGCTACCTCCACAAGCTCCGATAGATGTACTGCTATATGGCTGACACGTCCCACTCGATCTGGTAAAAGTACCTTTCTATAGATGTCTATGTTGTGCTGCCCATGATTGATGTGCTTTCCAGTCTCCAGTCAACATCATGTGTCCAAGCACCCCCTCTGTTTGAGAAGACTCCTTCTATGCATTGACTCCAGTTTTTGACTGTAGTCTGTGGAGCTTAACATATTGCTATTGTTGATATAGGAGAATCTTCCACATGGTAATAACACCATCTACCACCCACAGTGTGATATGACCTCCACCGTAACAGAAATGTCTGCTTACCAGCTAGATTGGACCCTTTACACAGAGAGGTCAGTAGCGCTTGTGGCTTATACCCAGCCAAGGCCTTTATTCCTCCAGGAAAGGAGAAGAGATTAGCAAATCCCACCATGCACGAAATAGTGACAACAACAGATCAGCATACGAGCATGATTCTGTAATAATTGCGCTCCTCATCAGAACACATATAGCGTATGGTCCACCTCAGAATATCCCATACAGTGGCATTCCCCGAAAAGAAAATATAAAATTCGCCATAGTGTAAAAACATATGAAACGTTTAATCTTGGATAAAAGGGTGCACTTACAGCAGTACAGCATAAAAACCGCATGTAGAAAAAGTAGCAGGTCGGCTAATACGAATTTGCCTGTCCTTCCGGGATCACAGTAGCGCGGTGATGTCAGCACGCCGCTCCACAATAAAATTATTATTTGTTAACAATCACTTTATACAAAAAATAATAAACATTACTTTTAGAACTTTAAAAAGATCCATTAAGTACATATGAATAAAATATTTAGCTGGAGGTTTATCTTATAACTGAATGTTAACTCTTTTTTAAACGTCTTCTTGAAAACATGACTTGGCGTAGGGCTTCCTGTATGTCTTTGTTCCTCAAGCTGTAGATGATGGGGTTAAATAACGGGGTCAACACAGTGTTTAGAACTGATAAAGCCTTCTTTATATTTAAAGAGTACCCTTTGGATGGTACTATATTAACAGAAATAAGTGATCCATAATATGCGAATACAACAGACAAATGAGCACTGCAGGTGGAAAAGGCCCTCTTTCTCCCAGCTGTGGTTGAAATTCGGAGGATGGCATTGAATATGCAAATGTAAGTAACAATAACGAACAAAAATTGTAAGAGGCCTATTATCCCAGCCACTAAGGACACTGCTATTGCCACAGCTGACGGATCTGAACAGGATATCTCCAACAGAGGAGAAAGGTCACAAAAGAAATGGTCAATGACGTTCGAACCACAAAATTTGACTTCAAGTAGAAGGAAAATGGTGATGATTGCTACCATAAAACCCATTGACCAAGACCATGTAGCAAGATAATAATGAAGACGGAAAGCCATGATGGAGGAATAGTGCAACGGGTTACAGATGGCCAAATACCGATCATAGGACATCACAGAGAGAAGACAACATTCTATGATTGCTGAAGCACCAAAAAAATACAACTGGACAAAGCATCTTTGAACTGACATATAGGTGAAGCCATTTAGTAAAGTCTGAAGTGCATTGGGGACAACATTTGTGCTGATTAAAACATCACATGCTGAAAGATGACTGAGGAAGAAATACATTGGACTATGCAGAGGATGGCTAAATAATACCAAGACGATTAGGAGAATATTTCCAACTACTGTTGCTGTGTAAATCACGGTGAACAGCAGGAAGACTGGTATCTGAAATAGATGAAGATCTGAAAACCCAAGTATTACAAATTCCATGACTTCTGTGTGGTTGTCCAACATTATCTGCATTTAAGGTGATATATGAACACAAACATGGTTATTCCAAATGTTATATCAATGGCTTCAAATACCACAACATTTTTAGAGTAACTCCACTTTTGTTAAGAAAAAATATTCCACTCTGGGTGATCTATGTACATTGCAAGGATTTTAACAAACTTTGTTGCAGAGTCCTACCTTTTGTTATTCTGAATAAATATCTGTGTGTTTGTGTCCATGTGTTATGTGATTCTAATGGGAGTGGTTTCATAATTATCAATCAGCTCCTGCACCTGTAGGGCTCTAATGAGGAAAATGCATCCCTTTAGGCGTGATTTCCTATTGGGAGTATCTCACCAAAATGACAATTTTGTTGCAGGGGATGCCTGAAATCTGACTTGTATCTTAGTGCAGACTTCTGGGAAAATTGGTGAGCCAATCACACAAGCAGGAAATTATGTTTCTGGGGGGCGCTCTGTACACATTCTGTCTACAGAACAACTCCAGGTAGCCATATAGCATTGTACAGAAAATTACAGTGCAGCAGATTGAAAAGAAAAGGTAATTTTTAATAACAAGGTGGCTTTAATCATACCAATGGATGTTCTTTCTTGGGGATGGGTGACCGTATAGACCCAAGGGCGCCACTAGGGGTGGGGTGGGAGTATTTATCCTGTGCATATAAATTATTGCGGCGCTGAAAAGTTCAAAAATGAAATTGAAGAGTGGGAGGAATCCAATCACCAAATATATTGTGCAGATGTAGAAAGAGTCACTCGTCACCACGTGGTAATGTAGTCTGCTTACCAGAAGGTATTAAGGATTAGGCATAGATGATAAATACTCAAAAGCATCCAGCAAATCCAGCCCACTGGAACCCCTCGTCAGACCACAACGTCTGTGGGATTTCCTTCACATATAAACTTCTCCCAATGGTCACTTCAGAATTAGGCATTCAGGCATGTAGTCATCATATATCCGAGAAAAGAAAATGAAGGACCCATAGTGAAGCCAGTAATGATAGATAAAAAACTTTTATTGTAGTAACTTACAGTTGAAGCTTAAAACAGCATGCATCAAGGATAGGCACAAACGGCTGCAGCAATCAGCGTACGAATGTTAGCCTGCCTGACATGTTTCATCATAACAGATGTCTTCAGAGGCATATTGATTTTATCATATTCATTTTTGGGTAATATCCAGGTAATGGGGTTTCCTTTGATGGTCTTCAATTGTATGCATCTTCGAGAAATGTAATGTATTTACTTATTGCTATGATTTATTACATACATATTTATGCTTTTTGCACTTTTGATAAATGCTAGTCGCATATGTGACCAATATGTTTAGTGATTATGTATGCAGTACTTATAAAAGTCTCCTGAAGAAGCCATATTCTGGCGAAACATGTAGAGCTGAAGTCACTGCATTTGTATCATAATCGCATGGATCATGTATGATGGTTTTAGACATGAAATGCTGATTTTAACACGTGAAAATAAAATTTTGGCCTCCCAGAATCGTGCTCCTGCGCGGTCGGGAATGTCCGTGGCCATCAGGTCATCTGGACCATGCACATCACGGAACGGGGTAAAGGGCCAATGACAGTGGCCCTTTGCCACGTGATCACCCCATCCAATAATGGAGCGATCAGTTGTCAAAAGACCAGAGCATGTCCGGTCAGCTCCTCCACTCTCCCTGCACTGATCATTACAGTGTGCGAGGAGAGAAAGGAGTTGGTGCAGCAGCGCTGTGGGCTGGATCTGAAGTGCTCACAGTGCTGATCTCTGCCCATTCTTTCCCATCCATGCTCCATCCATGGCTCATCCATGCTATATCCATGGCTCATACATGCCCAGCCATGCTCATCCATGCCCAGCCATGCTCATCCATGCTCCATCCATGGCTCATCCATGCCCAGCCATGTTTATCCATGTCCAGCCATGCTCATCCATGACCAGCCATGCTCATCCATGACCAGCCATGCTCATCCACTCCCAGTCAGGCTCATCCATGCTCATCCAAGCCCAGACATGCTCATCCATGCCCAGCCATGCTCATCCATTCCAAGTCAGGCTCATCCATGCAAAACCATGCTCATCCATGTCTAGCCATGCTCATTCATGACTCATCCATCCCCATCCATGCCCAGCCATGCTCATCCATGCCCAGCCATGCTCATCCATGGCTCATCCGTGCCCATCCATGGTTCATCTGTGCCCACCCATGATTCATTTATGCTTATCCGTGGCTCATCCGTGCCCATCCATGTCTCATCCGTGCCCATCCATGGCTCATCCTTGGCTCATCCATGCTCATCCATGACTCATTTATGCTCATCCATGCCACATCTGTACTCATCTGTGCCTCATCCATGCCACATCAGTGATCATCCGTGCCACATCAGTGCTCATCTGTGCAACATTCATGCTCATCTGTGCCACATCCATGCCACATCAGTGCCACATTCAAGCTATATCAGTACTCATCCATGCCACATCCATGCCACATCAGTTCTCATCCATGCCACATCCATGCCCTTACAGTGCCCATCAGAGCCACTACAGTGCCCATTGGTGTCTCACAAAAGTGTAATAAGTAGTCAAATTAGATTTGAAATGTATGTCCCTAGAACACCTGATGGTGCTCCCTGCATGTTGGGCCTCTCTATGTGGCCAGGCCGTGTAAAAGTCTCACATATGTGGTATCGCCATACTCAGGAGGGGTTGCAGAATGTATTTCAGGGGGTGTAATGTTTGCTATGTACATGCTATGTGTTAGAAATATCTTATACATGGACAACAATGTGTAAAAAAAATGCGTTTTCATTTTCTTTCCACATTTTCCAAAAACTTGTGGAAAAAAATTACATGTACAAAAGACTCCTTATGCCTCATAGAATATATGTTGGGGTGTTTTCTTTACAAAATTGGGTAATTTTTTGGTTGTTTCCATTGTCCTGGTGCTCCAGAACCTTCAAAAGTGTAAGAGGTATTCAGGAAATGATATGTGTAATTTTTTTCCAAGAACACCTGATGGTGCTCCCTGCATGTTGGGCCTCTGTATGTGGCCAGGCTGTGTAAAAGTCTCTCACATGTGGTATTGCCATACTCAGGAGGAGAAACTTACAACTTCAAAAAACTCACCATGACTCATACTATATACCTTGGAATGTCTAATTTCAAAAAAGGAGTCATTTTGGGGGGTATTTGAACGTTCCTGGCTTGTTAGTGTCTCAAGAAATGAGATAGACCGTCAGTACATCAGGTGTGATCAATTTCAGTGATTGGAACCATAGCTTGCAGACTCCATAACTTTCACAAAGACCAAATAATATACAAACATTTTGGTTATTTTTATCAAAGATGTGTAGCAGTATAAATGTTTGTCAAAATGTGTGAAGAAAAATTACTAATTTGTAAAACGTTATAACTGAAACAAAGAAAAATGCTTTTTTTTACAAAATTTTCTGCTTTTTTTTTCATTTAGAGAGCAAAAAATAAAAATCCAGTGGTGCTCAAATACCAACAAAAGAAAGCTCTATTTGTGTAAAAAAAAGGACAAAAATTTCATATGGGTACAGTGTTGCATGACTGAGTAATTGTCATTCAAAATGTGAGAGCACTGAAAGCTGAAAATTGGTCTGGTTAGGAAGGGGGTTTAACTGCCCACTGGGCAAGTGGTTAAAAACCCCACTTTCCTGTTTTTTCTTCAATGTTTTCAGTTACAATATGACTAGAGTCTGAATATGCTATATTATTTAAAAAAAAAATGCTATTATTTTTTCCTTTAAGTTTCCATAAAATCAATATTATAGTGATGTGTTTATAGACTGGGAGATATATAATAGAAGTCCCAATTGCATGTCCAACCCAAACCTTTTTTATTTTTTAAAAGTAGGGTAGGATATAAAACATTATTGTATTCTTTCATTTTTCTAGGGCTCTGTTAGAGGGATTTGTCCTTTTTTCCCTGTCCTGGTGACAACAATTTTACTGGACAGGAAGCAAGGGAAGGAAACTCACCTTCTAACATTTTTACTGCTGGATGTGTCCCTACATAGTTACATAGTAGGTGAGGTCGAAAAAAGACACAAGTCCATCAAGTCCAACCTATGTGTGCAGATTTTCCCTCATTTCATGTCTAATGAAGCTGTTGTCATTAAACAATAACTAAATCTCTCAAATGGAGCTCCAGATAGCAGTAAAACCTGACAGGGATCCAATCGAATCTATATCCATGGCTAAAAAAAAACAAAAAAAAAAGTTCTGGCTAGATATACACTTTAACCACATGTTTACTGGACACGTATGCTCCCTTCCTGCCCAGGCCAATTTTCAGCTTTCAGGGCTGTCGCACTTTGAATGACAATCGCGCGGTCATGCTACACTGTACCCATATGAAATTTATTTTGGTGGTATTTATTCACCGTTGTTTTTTTTTTTTTTTTTTGCTAAACAAAGAAAAAAGGCTGAAAATTTAGAAGAAAAAATAAATAAATGTCTTCATAGTTTGTTATAGATTTTTAGAAACAGGTAATTTTTCTCCTTCATTGATGTGCGCTGATGAGGCTGCACTGATGGGCATTGATAGGTGAAACTGATGGACACTAATGAGGCGGCACTGGTGGGCACTGATCAGGAGGCACTGATGAGGCTGCACTGATAGGTGGCACTGAAGGGCACTGATAGACAGCACTGATAGGTGGCACTGATGGGTGGCACTGATTGGCACTGGAAGGTGGCACTTGAGGGTACTGCTTAGCAGCAGTGGCTGTCAGTGTGTGGGACCAATGTCTCTTTTACATGAGTCGGTAATCGGCTTGTTTTTTTCTCCTCACGCTGTCAGTGTAAGGAAACAAAAAAGGCGATTACTGGCTTCTGTTTATATCCCGTGATCAGCTGTCATTGGCACTTAAAGGAGAAGTCCAGCCTAAGATTGTTTGCACTCCTGTGACCCGTTTTCATTAGAGAGCAGTCTGAAGTCTGCTCTCTGCTGATGTCACCAATATCCAAGCCAAGCCAAGCCAAGCCTAAGCCAAATAGATTAAGATGTATTCAGAAGATTTCTTAAACATTGGTGATGAACACTAAACATTTATCACTCTGTGATATTTCTCGGTAGGCATTCAATTACAAATTGTGACAAAACATTTTATGCCTTTGGGGACCTAACCTCTGTTCCTGAATTTGTGTGCTACCAATTTTTCACTTGTTATCTATTATTAATATATTGAGTTTCTGGCACCTTTACAAATATAATTAAAGCTTAAAATGTAACTTTACAGATAACAGCTTGATACAAAAATAATTGTTCTTTAGCAAGGAACATCCATTCCACATTAATAATGATGCTACCAAAATGTGAGTGTGCTGTAAATTGCCTCCAGCATTGCTCCTGTTTCGTCTTGCGCCTGAGCAGCAGTAAATCTTTAAGCTGTCAGAAGATCGGCCTCTAGTGGCTCTGAATTTTGGCACAATGACAAAAATGGAGAACAACTGAACGTGTGCAGAGCAGGGTGAGACAGTGTATTACTGGATTTTAAACAGTATAGACACTAACATAGCTATACCCGCAAAAGGGCCAGCATGAAGTGATCTAGCAGGACCTAATTTTCTGAGTGAAGTTCCAGTTTAAGTAAGGTCAAAACTTAATTATTTTAATCTTAGGTTAAGCACTGAAGGAATAAAGCCCCCTAGGTGATCATGTTTTAACATCTGTGACCTCCTGCTCTCAGTCTCCCTTGTCACCTCATCCGATGCTAGCCTTCAGGACTTCTCCAGAGCTTCTCCCATCCTCTGGAATGCTCTACCCCAATCTGTCCTATTTTCTTCTACTTTATCCACTTTCAGACGATCCCTGAAAACTCATCTCTTCAGAGAAGCTTATCTGGCCCCCACCTAACAACTGTACATTTATCTTCTCAATCAGCACATCACCCACAGTTATTACCTCTTGTATCTCTTGACCTTCCCTCTTAGATTGTAAGCTTTAAGGAGCAGGGCCCTCTGATTCCTAATGTATGAAAGTGTTTCGCATTTGTACTGTCTACCCTTAAGTTCTAAAGCGCTACGTAAACTGTTGGCGCTATATAAATCCTGTATAATAATAATGAAAAAAAAATAACTACAGAGATATCCCTATGCTTTCTGTCCTGAATACATAACAGGAAATCTCACTAAAATCAAAGTAAATCCCATCTAAGAGAGTTTCCAAAGGAACATGGTACCTCTCGTAGGATTTTCTGCTCCCTTTTGCTTCAATGACAACTCAAACTTGTTGGATTTTTCCTTCTTTTCTGTCTTGGTTACTAATTTCACCAGGAGAAATATAGAGGCAAATCTCCCCAGGACAGATCCAAACAGCAATGAAAACAGGTTCTAATTGTTCTCTACTCTATACTTAATATACATTAAGTGAAGCCAATGTTTCAGTAATTTATTCATGGTAAAGAAGATTTTTTTAGAGAAATTTTGAATTGTATTAAATTTCTCAGGAAAGTATTCTAACCTAAGATATTATCAAGAAGATCCAGTACTGCTTCGCTTTTCATATTCCGACATGGCACATATTTCGGTTGATTTACTAAAACTGGATAATGCTAAATCTGGTGCAGCTGTACATGGTAGCCAGCTTCAATTAAGCTTTGACAAAAAAAAACAAAACAAAAGCTGATTGGTTTCTATGCAGAGCTGCACCAGATTTAGTACATCAATCCCATGGTCACAATCCTTTTCTGCTTACTTCATTCCTTACCTTCTTTCCTTTACTCGTGTTTATACCTTTTTAATCTTTCTTAAAAACATAGAAAGGCAAGGCATCATTTTTGTAATATCTTGTTTATGCTGTACAAAAAAAAGTATTTAAAATGTCTTGTTATAAATGTATGTTTATGCTGTACAAAAAAAAAGAAAAAAAAAAGAAAATGGCAACTATTCTTAAAATTTGAAGTCCATAGGTTCACATAAATTTTCAAGAACGCAACTTTAATAAATGATCTCCAAAGTAAACATTTTTTATTGCATAATATCTGGTTATATTTTTTCTTGAAGTCATTTAAAATTTTTAAATATGGGGCATCTAACTACTTAATAATATGGGTTCTTTTCATCAACCATCAAATGTGTATATAAATTAATTTACCTGATTGGTGTATCGGCTCCAACAAAAGGTGATACTCACAAGAGATTCGATTATAGTGTAAAGGTTGGAGGCTAATGCCTTATTTATACTTTATGTATAGCAACACAGAGACCCCTGAGGGACGTATTCATTGACATAATCATTTGATCTGTTTGTTGTTGTTGCCAATTTAATATATTCCCAGAGAAGAAAGTTTATATAATTATTTTATGCAGTTTTTTTTTTTAGAAATATGGGTTCTACAAGAACAGAAAAAAAGCCTTTGTTTACCAAAAATAACTTCTCGCTTTAATAAAATGTCCAAAATTCTGTTGGCAGTTGTATTGTAATACATTTTAAAGTTTCTGAATTCATATTAAATCATGTTTAGTCAAGGCACCTTGCTGTTTTAATTCAATGTTCTTAAAAAAGGTTGCTGCTCTGGGCAAACTGCACCAAAAAAAAAATGGTGGCTGCTACACCTTAACCCCATTTGTTCACTCCCATCCAGGGTGGATGATTACAAACCACAGTCCCTCCTTTCTTTTCTTATATTGCATGACCAGTGAGGATAGACTTATGTTGAATCTAGATCAACATACTCAAACAGGATCTGTGAACTTTTAGACCTGCACATGTAGGCATATGAAGGAAAACTTCATACAAGCCTGACTGTGCTGGTGAGGTGGCTACCACATAGCAAGGCTTCCATCAACGGGCACCCAACTGTAGCTCAAACCTTAGAAATACAGAAAGGGGATGCACGGAGGCGACCAAGATGGACAACTAGCCTAGGAGCTCCGCAGCTCTCCGGACATCTAACCCCCACTGCAGCCGTTAGAGTCCACACAGCGGCCCCTCGATACAGCCACTCAAGTGGGCACACTCCTGGGAGTCACCCACAGCAAGGAGGGATCTCTCCACGCAGCTAAACACGGCAGCACAGCAGTGCGGCCCGTCCAAGATGTCGGCCCGCAGACACATGAGGCTCGGCCTCAGAGCCAGAGGACTCGATAGCCGATCAGGACAACGGGAGTCCCCCAGCCTGCACAAAAGAAAAGGGCACAGTGAGTACCCCTCAGCAGCTGGCTCTTTCCCCAGCATCAACAGAATCTCTGATAGGAAGATCACTGCAAGGCCTAATTCTCACTCCTATGGGAAATCTTTTAGCCACCCCTGGGACCTGGGAGCAGGATGAGCATGACTACCCCCACACCCCGAATGAATTTTCATCAATGAGGTCAGCCTTCTCCAATATGCTCTCCAGGGGTCTAGCCCAAACGGCTGCAGAGATCACCGCCACAATGCATGCGGACCTCCAACAGATAGAAGCACGGATAGAGATCTTAGAAAAAAGAGCAGACCAGGCGGCCGACAGAATAAACCAGAACTCTGCTTTAACAATATTGCTTGAGATTTCAAATTAGAGCACAGGTAGTTACAAACCCAGATAGCAAGCAATTGTGCTACAAATTTGAAAATGACTTGCTAAGCTCTTGCTAGACTTGCCAGGCTTCTCAAGTTTGTTGCACAATTGAAGCAAGTCTGCATTGCATGACTCCAAAGCAACTTTCTGTGCAAACATTCTGCAAGTCTGCTGCAAGTTCTGGTTCTGCTATGTTGTGCAAGTCATCCCACCACAGAGGTCACTGTGGCTGAATTTTTATGCTGTAGACTTGCAGAGCTCTTGCTGTAGACTCATCACTGCAACTTTGCTCTTGCTAGAGACTTGCCATGCACATTTGCTACAAATTGGAAAAGTGTCATGGATCATATTAGGGGCCACATTGGTACTAATTAAAATGTCACATAAGGAAAGCTGACCAAGGAAAAAGTTCATTGGGTTTCTGAGAGAGTGTCTGGTTGACACCAATATTAGTATCATCAGATTTCCAACGATAGTACTAGTATAGATCAAAATGAGTAGCAATAAAATGAAAATGTGGTAATGATGGAGGTTCTGAAATCCAAGAAGAAGGAATTCATTTATTTTGGTTTTGTTGTTCATTTTTATGGAATATGGCCACAACTATAAAGACTTTTTTTTATATTGTATAACATTTTATAAGATCAGTAAATAAAATAAAAAATAAAGTATTCATTCTTGTACAATATTATTTTTTTGTAAAGCAGTCGTGGTAACACCATATGTGTTACTCTGTTTTGGCAAGTTCAAAATGTGTCCAAATCTCATTTTCCCATTCTTCAGTCTAAGTACTAGCTTCATATCTTGTATTTAAATACGAATATCAGCAACACATTACAGTAAGTGACCTAGTGAGATTTGTTAATTGTAACAAAGCTGTTGAACATGGGGGATTGTGATAATTACTATATACCCAGTTGTATTTCTTTTTAATATTAAAACGGAACTTCGCTCTCTCAATCAACATTGACTATTTTTAATCCTTATTTTGCTAGCGTTAGTAAATAGATAGAAAAGTAAATTATATTTGCTTACTTTAAACCTTTTTTTTCACATTTCTTTTGTTACTTCCGGCTTTCCATTAGACATGTGCACAACAAAAAATGTTGTTTTGTTTCTTTTCTTTACGATTCCGTTGATTCATAACGATTTGTAATTTCGTAAGACGCAAGTTTTCATATTCGAAGTCGTTCATATTTGCGTAACAGTTACATTTTCGTTGATATGGAATGATTTGTAATTCCGTCTAATTTTCTTTGATTCGAAATTCGTAATTTTGTTAGATAATCATTTTCATTTATTTGGTAGACTACTTGTAATTTAGTAATTGTTACTTTTGTGAGATTGCCTTGTCCGTTGATTCACACTTTCGCAGGAAATAAAGAATAATAATCCTATGCTTGCTTTTCTAATAAGTCCTGTACTTACTCCAGTCCACTCCCTCAGTCACGAGACCTAACTCAGTCTCCTCCTCAACTGAATCTAAAAAGATTCAGGAATTCGGTGTGACTCAGACACAAAAGGGATAAGCTGATTGGCTAAAGATATTAAGTAAGATACATCACTCACTAATACACTGCCCATTCGAAAGAATGATTTGAAAGCACAAAATTACGAACATACGAAATTACAAACATACATATTAAGATACACTTACACTGTCCATTCAAAAGAACGATTAGAGAACACGAAGAAGCGAAATTACGAACAGACAAAGAAACAAAATTACGAACACACAAATGAAAATATAAACCTACGAAATTATGAACAGACAAAGGATTGAAAATACGAAATGTAAATCATTCGTTATAGGTGTCATTATCTTTCTTTCACTTTTCCGGAGTTTCGTATTTTCATTAATTTGTCCGTTCGTAAATTTGTATTTTCACGTGTTCGTTATTTTGCTTAGTCGTAATATCATAATTTTTGTATTTTGGTTCTTTCAGCTATTCGGATGTTCGGATTGATCCGAATGTATGAATACTAACCAATTCGTATGCCTGAGCTAAGGGCAGATGTATTTCGGGAAGTATATGTTACATGAATCATTTGCCATTACTCAAGATGGCCACGGCCAGAAATGCTAGGGGGGTGTATTTCAAAGTAATTTCTCAAAATAAAGCATGGAGACATGGATGAATGGGGGAGTTTGCTTTGAATATTAAAAATTAATGAAGTGTTTTTGGTTTATAGTGTTTAGATGCATTGTAGTTCAGCTTTAACCACAAGACCACCCACTGCATATAAGCTGCGGCAGGGTGGCTTTTTTGCGTGAAACAACGTACCTGTTCATTGTTTTGTGTACTGGATACTGTGGGTGCATGCACGCTGCCGGAGGCGCATAGAGGGGGAGCCAATCCATGGGCACATCTGACCCGATGTCCGCCAGCCACCCGCGATCGCTCCACAGAGAGGCAGAATGGGGATTTGCCTATATAACCCCTCCCATATACAGAGTACCTCAGTTTTGTAAAAAAGCAATAAGTATCCCAACGTATAATCCTGAAGAGGGGCAGGAGCTCTGTGTCCCGTGATGTACTCCCAAGAAAAGGATTTTACAGGTAAGCTGTTTTAAAAATTCATATTTTTTTGTTCATACATCACGGGACACAGAGCCTTTGATAATTACTTAGTGGGATGTCCCAGAGCAATGCCCAAATTTGAGGGGAGGGAGACACAGATCAGAAACACAGACCGCCAAGGGACAAGAGGACCTATATTGTTGCCTGCAGCACAATGCGCCCGAAGGCGGCATCCTCATGCCCTCTTACATCCACCTGGTAGAACCTTGTGAATGTATGGAACGAAGACCAAGTTGCAGCCTTGCAGATCTGAGCCATGGAGGCCTGGTAATGTACTGCCCATGAAGCACTAACTGCTCTAGTCGAGTGCGCTTTAACCTGAAAAGGAGGAATTTTCTTCTTTACACCATAAGCCTGAACAATAACCTGTCAAATCCATCTAGAGATAGTGGATTTTGATGCTGACTGGCCCTTTTTGGGGCCATGTGGCAAAATAAATAGGCAATCAGTCTTTATCTGAGCCATTGCCTGCAGATAGATTTTGACTGCTCTTACAACATCTAGAGAGTGTAATAACTTCTCCTCCGTGGACTGCGGATCTGGAAAAAAGAATGGTAGGACCACATCTTGATTCAGATGGAATCCTGAAACCACTTTAGGCAGAAAAGTCGGGTGTGGACGCAACACCACCCTGCCTTTGTGAATAATCAAATATGGCTCTTTACAGGAAAGAGCCGCTAATTCCGATACTCCCCTAGCTGAGGATATGGCTACCAGAAAAAACAATTTCTTTGTCAAAAGAACTAAAGAAGCATGTTGCAATGGTTCAGAAGGTTGTTTCTGTACAACAGACAAAACCAAATTTAAATTCCAAGGGCACACGGGAGGATTAACTGGTGGATTCAATTGCAGTGCCCCCTGAACAGAGGCCCGGATCAGGGAATGAGAGGCAAGCAGCCTTCGAAAGACCGGCCGAGACCTGGCCCTTGATAGTGCTTGAGGTCAGCTTAATTTCTACGCCTAATTGAAGAAATGCAAGAATCCTGCTAATGGCATACTTTCTAGGATGCCACCCCCTGGATTCACACAAGGAAACATATGTCTTCCAGATTCTGTAGTAGATGAGCCTGGAAGCTGGCTTCCTAGCATTAACCAGAGTGGATAGGACTGGCCCCGAGAGCCCACGGCCCTTCAGAATGTGGGTCTCAACAGCCAAACCATCAAATTCAGACTTCGTAAGACAGGATGGAATATTGGACCCTGTGAGAGTAGATCTGGGTGCAGCGGAAGAACCCAAGGTCTTTCTTCTGCCATCTTTACTATCTCCACATACCAAGATCATCTGGGCCGGCCAAGCCAGGGCCACAAGAATTATTGGCTTTCCTTCCCTTTTGACCCTCTGAAGGAATTGCGGGAGAAACAGAACTGGAGGGAACGCATAGATCAGAGTGTACTGATCCCATGGAATCATTAAGGCATCTGACCCTTGTGCTAGCAGATCCTTTGTTCTTGACACAAAGCTGTCCAGTTTTTTGTTGAACCTGGAAGCCAACAGGTCTACATCTGCAGTACCTCATTTCCGACATATGGACTGAAATATTTGGGGTGTAGAGACTATTCTCCTGGACACAGCTGCTGGCTGCTTAGGAAATCCACCTGCCAATTTTCTACCCCTGGAATGAAGACCGCAGACAGGCACAGAACATGCCTTTCTGCCCAAGAAAAAATGTGATTCACCTCTTTTTGGGCATCCAGACTCCTGATGCCTCCTTGGAAATTGATATAGGCCACTGCCGTAGCATTGTCGGACTGTATCCAGACAGGACAACCGGTATGGACCCTTTAAGTCCATACCCTGAGGGCTAGACAAATCGCCCTAATATCCAGAATGTTGATGGGCAAGAGCCCTTCGGCTCTGGACCATCTTCTGTGGGTGGAAGCTTCTTCCAGGACCGTTCTCCAGCCTATTATGCTGTCATCCGTGGTTATGACTTTCCAAGTAATTGAGACAAAGGATTTTCCTTTCAGTAGATTCTCGGTCAGCGACCACCAATTGAGGCTCTGGCATACCCATGGTGATAGGCATATTGGAAGATCCAAGGCTTAAACTATTTTGTTCCAGGCAGAGAGAATGCTGCTCTGTAAAGGCCTTGAGTGAAACTGGGCGTAAGGAACAGGAACAATGAGGGTACCATTTTCCCTAATAGTCTCATACATAGTTGAATGGAAGGATTTTTCCTTGCTATAACTACCCAGACCAAATCCTTTATGGCTTTGGCTTTTGGCTTTCCCCTAGTATTGGACTAGTGAGGCCGTCACCACTGCCTGGAGGTCGAGGCTCAAGGGGCTGGGGAACGAGAACGTCTAAATGAGGGACTTTTATTCTTCTTCTTAACCAGTAACAACGTGGTCTTGCCACCGGTAATCTGCTGGATATATTTGTCCAGATCATACCCAAACAGGCATTCCCCATAAAACGGGAACCCAGTCAAATATCTTTTGCATGAAGCCTCAGCTGCCTAATGCTTATGCCAAAGGGACCTGCGCATGTGTACCAGCAGGAGAGTAAGGCAGGATGCTTGCTGGACAGAATCCATAATAGCATCAACCGCAAAACACAAGGCCTTAGGAAGGTCTGCATAAATCTCGACCTCCTCAGTGGAAAGGAGGTTAAGCACCTGCTCCTTTTTTTTTCCTTCAGGAACTGGCACATGCCAACTGCTGTGACCACAGGTTTAACCACAACACCAGCCATAGAAAAAGAGGCTTTAAATAAAGTTTCCAGCTTCTAATCAGTTGGATCGTTGAACCCCTGAGCATTGTCCACAGGACAGGTCAGGCTTTTATTCACATGGGAAACAGCCGCATCAATTGCTGGCTCCCCCCATTTCTTGGTGAACTTTTCCTCTACTGGATAAAGCATGAAAAACCTCTTAGGAGGAGAAAATAGTTTATCTGGATGAACCCAGTCCTCATACAACACTTTCTCCAGCAAGGGGTGAATTGGGAAGGTATACATAGACTGTGGGGATTTCTGAGATCCCAAGGAGGAAACAGAGGATATGGCAGCCTCAGCAGAGGGCAATTTGTATGTGGTACTCACCAACTCAGTATAATATTGCACCTGCACTTTGAGGGCCTGAGAGGCAGAAGAAAGCTTCTCCTCTTCCCCTGAATCATCCGACTGCTCCTGATCCCCATCCCCAGATAGGAATACTTCCTCATTATCAGAATGCTCATCCGATAGGGAACCCAGAGCAGAGGAAGGGGATCTACCACTTTTTCTGCTATTCTTTAAGGAAGCTGTGATAAAAGTGGTAATCCTTCCTTCTAAACCATCCAATGCAGCTTTCATAGTGTCTTTAGTAAAATATACAGGATCTGCAACATTGAGAGAGGCTGCAAAGCCTGACAGGGGCACAGACTCAACCTGTGAGGCTACCTCTAGTCTTTCAGGGGGGATGGTATACTGCAGGCATGTCCAGAACCCCTAGATCTAGGTGGAGATTTCTTAGTGCCTCTTTTACCTGCCCCTGAAGCCCTCTTACAGGGAGACATAGTCCTAAGCTGCAAAAATGCAATCACTGTTGTGCCTTAGTCTTACAATATTAATATTAGCTCAGTCTGCACAACCTGATGCCGAGTAGGTGTCTTAGGTATGCCTGGATCCGAATCCACTGAGATGCTTACTGCCCACAGCTCTGTGTCCCACCTCTTACGGGGGCTCTGGCATTCTGGGCTTCAAAGATAGCCGCCTTGCGCCTGCGCACTGGTGCGCCGTGCACGCTGCATATGCACGGCGCTGCAACCATGCCCCCTCCTTCCCCGCCGAAACCACTGTAATGCCCCGTACACACGGTCGGATTTTCCGATGGACAATGTCCGATCGGAGCGTGTTGTCGGAAATTCTGACCGTGTGTGGGCGCCATCGGACATTTTCCATCGGATTTTCCGACACACAAAGTTGGAGAGCAGGAGATAAAATTTTCCGACAACAAAATCTGATCGCGTCAATTCTGACCGTGTGTGGCCTGTTCCGACGCACAAAGTGCCACGCATGCTCAGAAGAAATTCCGATACGGGACAGCTCGTTCTGGTAAACTTAGCGTTCGCAATGGATACAGCACTTTCGTCACGCTGCAATGTTAAAAATGGTTTAATACAGCGCACTCTCTTCTTCTTTATAATGTGACAAGAATGAAGTAGTTTTGCTGCTCATATTCACACACACTTCTCACAAAGTTTTATTTGTGTTTTTTTAGTGGGATTCCCTGAATATATTGTTATTAGTTGTCACATCTGACAGTTTTATATTTTTTATTTTTTTTTAAGCCTTTTTTTTTCTTTAATGTTTGGATTTTTTCCAAGGCTGATCTTTGTTCAATGTTATTTTTATTTTTCCTCCAGAATATTTTTGGGTGTGTTTTGTGTGTCAAGTTACCCCAACACCATTGATATCTTTTATTATTTAATCTCAAGGAGATTGTTTGGTGTTGGTGTCCCTTGTTCATTTCACATTGTATATTTGAAATGTACCTGAATCCTCACAAACCAACTGTCCTTTTTGAAGTAAAACACATAGGAGAGTATAATTCAAAACAAAAATCTTTTATTAAGGGCTCAGAACAAAGAGGAAGGCAACACTGGATCAACAGGAGAAATTAGCGAAGCCTGGGACCCCCACGGCAGACAACAATTCTTCAACATCAAAATTGGTGGCCTGAGGAGTCCATATCTAAGGGAGGGCAGTCTGGTCCGGGATTCGCAGAGATCTGGATAGCAGCAGATGACATCTATGTCCCCAGGCTGTGGTACCACAAGAGGCTGCATCTTTTGGCCGACCAGACTGAACCCAGGGCAATCACTGTCTGGTCTTCCTTCCACGCTTCCTTCCAGGCTGTGGCTGTGCAGTTGGAGATGTGGCAGGAGGAGGAGTAGGACCTGGAGGAGGAGGAGGACTGGGGGGACCTGGAGGAGGACTGGGGGGACCTGGAGGAGGACTGGGAGGACCTGGAGGAGAGGGAGGAGGAGGAGGACCCGCAGGAGGAGGAGGAGGACCAACGCGAAGGTGTGTCTGAGGTGTAATTTGGCCCCTCATACCTTTCTCCAGAGCCTCCAATATGAGGGCCTCACACAAGACTTTTTGGCCCTCCTCCATCCTCTGCATTTTATATGCTATGAAGGCAGCAATGTTCTCCTCCATGGTGTGGGGTGCTCCCAGGACCTCTGTAGCCCTCCAAAAGAATGCTATAGCAGCCTCCTCTAGGGTACTCGTCCTACTGCCACTTTCTCTTTTCAGGGGGGGTGGAGGGACCTGCAGATCAGCCAGCCGGCTCAGCCCGGCCACCTCCTGGCTGAGACTTCCCTGTGTATGATAAAGGGACATGGTTGTAATGTTTTGCATCATCAATCACAATCCTAAATTAGTACTTCCAACTAACATCTAGTTAACATCATTGATTGGACAAGCAGAAATATTTAGAGGAATGCTATACCTGGCTCAAGCTGGGCTCCTCCACATGTGGCCTGGAAGGCCCAGGTTGGGCGTCAGAAGCCTCACCCGTGGGGAAGGAAGCCTGGAAGGAAGACTGGAGAGGGATGGCCTGGGTTCAGTCTGGCCTGCCAGAAAGTGCAGCCTGTCGTAGTACAACATCCTGGGGACATAGATGTCATCTGCTGCTCCGGATCTCTGTGAATCCAGGACTTTCTTGCGCTCCCTCAGATATGTGCTCCTCAGGCCACCAATGAAGATCTTTAAATAGGTGATGTCTGCCGTGGGGATCACCTGCTTCACAATTTCACACAATTGCTCCAGTGCTGCCTTCCTCTTTGCTTGGTTCTTGAAATGGGGGTGGGTAATCTCCCACAGACAGGGCAGTTCCCTTAGCATCTCTACGAATACTGACATGAAGTCATTATCTTTTAATAAGATATCCATGTTCACTGCAAGACACAACACAAGACAAAGCCTAATGTCAGACAAAACTCTCCTAATCTTGTTACAATATAGGCCTCAATCTAGAAGCAGTATAGGCCCAAGTTTGTCTCTTACCTTCGTTCTTACGATCGGCGCGTCCAATGCTCCTTCCTCCGCTCACAGATCGTACGTAATACGCACGCGTGTTACGCTTTATACACACTGCGCATGCGTGTAACTCCGCCCGCCCCTGACGTTCTTTCTAGTCTATTCCCCGCCCCTTTTTGTTCGGCGCAGTGGGTGAAGAGCACATGGCGGAGTTACAGCAGGTGCATGCTAATTCTAGCAACGAGGAGGAGGAGGAGGAAAGCCCGGATCCAGGCACGTCCCGATCCAGAAGGAGACGTTTTAAGGCCACAAATATGTCCTTTGGGGAGATGTTGGAGATGGTTGACATCATGAGGAAGTCCGACTATGACGGAAAATATGGGCCTTACCCACACTCCAACATCCGAAAGGCAAAAATCATTGCTAAAGTGATCAAAAGCCTTCACAGGAATTTCGGGGTACGAAGATCTAAAGATCAGCTCAGGAAGCGGTGGTCGGACCTGAAGTTGAGAGAGCCAGAGCAGTACCGAAAGATCCGGAGAGTGCTGCAAAAAAGTAAGTAGTTGTGCTGTGTTCCTATTCTTTCTGTCTTTATTCTGTTCGTTCTGCTCCATATGCTTTTATTAATTGTAACATTTAAAAGGGCAACTTTAATGTTCATGGGCCCATTATTCGTTCGTATCAAACATTTTTCTTTCGGCCTCTAGAACACCATTGTTTAGGCCATATGCATTTTCACACATTTTTTGGGGCCTACTTGGATGCCAAATATTTGTTTGTGTAGATGGGTTTGTTACTAGAATGAAATGCCAACTAGATTGTGTGTAAGGAGAGGACACTGAGCAGCTGTTTTCACATCTGGACACTGGAGCACTAGTGTGGGACCCCAGAACACCATTTTTATTAGGGGGGGCACACAGGTGCTCCAGTGTATACTATAGGGGGGGCTACATCTGTGAAGCTTGTACCAAACAGGTAAAGTATTGCAGCTTGACAAAGGCCACTAAAAAATATACATCTTGGAACTCGGCTAAAATAGACAATTGTACCCCACTTCCAAGCAATGTTTCCTATTTCTAGTTCTGCCATCAAATATCTGTGTGCTAAGTATACCATTTTTGTTTTACATAGGGGAGAAAAGACTCGGAGGACACCCCTCATCCCAGGAGAACACAGACCCCCCACCTATGGAAGAAGGTGAAATACCACCAACACAAGAAGAAGAGCAGGAGGAAGAAGAAGATGTGGTGGAGATTGGCACCACAACAGGTGAGTGTCTGCGACCACAGACTCAGGTAAAAGAGATGGATGGTGGCAGATTTTTGAGACCTTTTTTTTTTGTTCTTTATCTCTTTTTAGGTGATCGTGATGTGAGGGATAGAGAACGCTTTACTTCTGAAAGTGCCTAGATCCTGATCGGGAAGATCATGGGGTGTAATCTCGAATTGCACAACATACAGCAACAAATCAGTGATGTTATTAAAAAAAATAATAACATCATTGATGTTTTGGAGCGAATTTAAACCCCACAAAATCACCTGTTTTATTGTGGTCCAATTTTCTAAAATTTTTTTCAATGTTTAGAAAAGCCAAATTTGGAGGATGCACACAGTGTGCCAACATGTGCTATCTGCCATCACGGGAGATCAATGGACGCGTTTTGGGGGTGCAACCCCTTCCTCAATTATAAAGTCGCGTTGAGGAAGGGCTTGCTCCCCCAAAACACATCCCTTGATCCCCCCTGATGGCAGATAGCACATGTTGACATTCGTAAATTGGTGTGCATCTTCCAAATTTGGCTTTTCCAGGGGTGATTTCCCCCCATCTGAACGCTATATCAAACCCAGTTCCTAAATACTGATGTCTGATATAGCCTTCAGGTTTTCCCATATGTGAACTTTGTAAGTTCAAGTTTTTTGGCTTTCTTGTTGGTTTTACACAGGCCTGTTTTATCTGAAATGGATATTTCGATTTTTGATAATGCTACTGCAAAAATTGTTATACAACAAACATGTTGGTTTGTTTTAAAAACCTTTCGTAAATGCACATGTGATTGTGCAGGTATAAAAAAGTGGCTTACTCAAGAATGTGTGGATTATTGTCTCAACACTACAACACTTTTGGGGTGATGTAATTGCTGTTTTATGCAAAAATGGGGGTTATTTCCTAAGGGCAAATACACTTTGCACTACAAGTACAGGTTCAGTGCAGTTGCAATTGCACTTGTAGTGAAATGTGTTTTTGCATTTAGGAAGTACCAGCCAACACTGTTTTTTATAAGGTTACCCAATCACGACATTTTCTGCACTCAACACATTTCTGTCAGGGTCAGCTAAAACAAACACAAGCAGTAAATGTCCACAAAGAATTTCTTTTGGTTGTTTTTTATTTGAAAAAGGTTTCACAGATTGTCTGGCATATTGATAGCCCCCCTACCCGCAAAGAACTCCAGGTATCGTAACCGGACATCACGGGCACTCAGGGAGGGCAAGCCAGGACGGCCACTTTCAAGCGCCATCAGTGTTGATGGATTTGGGATTCCGGCCTCAGGCCCAACTGAGCCAGCATAGTTGGCTGAATGTTTTCTTAAAAAATTATGGAGAACACAGCAGGCAAGCATTATATGGTTCAGTTTATACTCTGCCATATGGATGGGTGTCAGAAATAATCGGAACCGGCTGGCCAGGATTCCAAATGTGTTCTCCACCACTCTTCGGGCTCTGACCAGCCGGTAATTAAAAACCCTCTGTTCTGGGGTGAGGGTCCTCATCGGGAATGGCCGCATCAGGTGGTCCCCCAGCGCAAATGCTTCATCAGCAACAAACACAAATGGGAGACCTTCAACATTGTCCTCTGGAGGTGGCAAGTCCAAACTGCCATTCTGGAGACGCCTGTAGAACTCCGTCTGGGCGATGACTCCACCATCGGATATCCGGCCATTCTTCCCCACGTCCACATACAGGAACTCGTAATTAGCCGACACCACCGCCAACAGCACTATACTATTAAACCCCTTGTAATTATAATAGTACGACCCCGAGTTGGGTGGTGGGACGATGTGGACGTGTTTCCCATCAATTGCCCCTCCGCAGTTAGGAAAGTCCCACCGCTGGGCAAAGTGGGAGGCCACAGTCTGCCATTCCTGTGGCGTTGAAGGAAACTGTTGAGGAAAAAACAATAAACATTACTATTTTTTCACAGAAACATGGCAAGCAGATTATACACAAACATTATGGGGCAACCTCCAGATAGCATTTATTAAGGGGAATTTAACAACAACAAAGTATAAGGTACACCTATCATATTCCCCCTCCCCCCCTCATGGGCCATTTCTAACATTATAGGGGGGGAACTCTTGGACAGGTAACCCTCTTCACTTCATTGAGAGATGAATGCCTAAATACAGGGTATGACTTGGAACAGCCCCTCCTTAGTTACACTATTGGCAGACCACTGGACAGGTAAGAAGTGTCATAATACAAAGATATAAATACACACTGTACACATTTGAGCACATTTGAACATTCTGCTATTACCTATCAAGATAATAATAGGATACAAAAACTTTAAACAGTACCATTGGAAAGTGTTCAGGCAGGCCCTTGCACTACATGCTTTGGGGAATTAATCCATAAATCTGACCACTAAAGAGATGGGTATAGTGTGTATGGGTTTGGCAAAGTCAGCAGATAGATGATTGAGGATAGAGAATTGGGATCAGCTGACTTAGCAGTTGGGGGGGAGGGAGGGTTACAAAAAATTTGGGGACACCACAAAAAAAAGCCTCTGGCACTCTGCCTGAATTTAAATCAAAAATAACATTTCCAAACATTTTAGGGGGTGTTTGGGGTAAAGCACTACTATAGAGCTGATAAAATACATTGTTAAGTGACTACATGAGGTGAATATAGGGCAGGAGACACCATGCTGGAGAGGTTATTGAAGGGCAAATATGTATGAAGGACATAAAATAATAATTACATAAAAATCCAGCATGCATGAGGACAAAGGGGACATTCACAGCATATTACAATCATGGTAATTAGGGAATGAGGAAAGAAATATAATATATTAGCAAACATTCAATACAATAAAATGTGATATAAAAGGAAAAAAATCTTACCTTCATATACTCCTTCTGCAGGACCTGGATGATGGCAGAACAGGTCTCTGGGATAATGATACCCAGAGCCTGGGGGGAGATGCCTGTCGAGAACTTCAAGTCCTGCAGACTTCTCCCTGTGGCCAAATACCGCAAGGTAGTGACCAACCTCTGCTCCGGAGTGATGGCTTGCCTCATGCAGGTATCCTGCCTGCTGATATAGGGGGTCAGCGAAGCCAACAAACGGTGAAACACGAGGTCCGTCATCCTGAGAAAGTTCCTGAAATCATCAGGATTATTCTCACGGATCTCACGGAGCAAAGGCATATGACAGAACTGGTCACGCTGAAGCAACCAATTCTTGGTCCATGAACTCCTCCTCACCCTGTTCATGGACTGGACTTGTGTCAAGGTCAGGACCCCAACACCAAGCCCCCGCACAGCACAAACTCTACGAGGAGTACGCATACGAAACATGGCTAGAAAACTGTCGGCTGCTCAGAACGAAGTAACAGAACGCACTGAAGAACAGCAAGGCCTGTGAAGAGTGACCTGAAAAACAGCAACGAGCAGGCAAGATCACACAGGAAACTCCGATACGAACTGACTGCACGCACTGAAGAGCAGATACAAACCCACAAGCACAAACTGAACGGTAGAAAACGATCTGAAAGCCACGAGTCTGAAAAAGCGCGAATCGTCTCTCACCAAACTTTTACTAACACGAGATTAGCAAAAGGAGCCCAAAGGGTGCCGCGCTTGGTTCTGAACCGGCCTTTTCTAGTCTCATCGTACGTGGTGTACGTGACCGCGTGGTTGTCGATCGGAAATTCCGACAACTTTGTGCGACCGTGTGTAGGCAAAACAAGTTTAAGCCAACATCCGTCTGAAAAAATCCTAAGATTTTGTTGTCGGAATGTCCGAACAAAGTCCGACCGTGTGTACGGGGCATAAAGGTGTGCCCCCTGCTCGCGCGCCTAGGACCGTCATGGCGGCACCCAGGGGTGAGGGGGGAGAAAGGAGACCACCTGAGGACTACACGGGACCCCTAAACTGCGTGGGATCCCCCTTTCAGTTTATGTGGCAGAGCCTTCAGAGGAGGAGGTGAGCCACAAGCATGACACCCAGAGACATGATGGGACTTGTAGTTTTGCAACAGCTGGAGGTCCGCTAATTGCATATCCCTGATATAGGAGGTACAGCACTTACTGTATACTAATATTATTTTCCAAAAAAAATCCATCAATAAACAATCAAAATCAAATCATAGTTTATAAATCCTCATCATTTCACACTGTTTGAGTGCTCAGTAGGGATGAGCCGAACACCCCCCGGTTCGGTTCGCAGCAGAACTTGCGAACAGGCAAAAAATTTGTTTGAACACGCGAACACCGTTAAAGTCTATGGGACACGAACATGAATAATCAAAAGTGCTAATTTTAAAGGCTTATATGCAAGTTATTGTCATAAAAAGTGTTTGGGGACCCGGGTCCTGCCTCAGGGGACATGTATCAATGCAAAAAGAATTTTTAAAAACGGCTGTTTTATTCCTTTAAATTTTGTACCTGGGGGTGTCTATAGTATGCCTGTAAAGGGCCGCATTTTTCCCGTGTTTAGAACAGTCTGACAGTAAAATGACATTTCAAAGGAAAAAAAGTAATTAAAAACTACTCGCGGCTATTAATGAATTGTCGGTCCGACAATACACATTAAAGTTCATTGATAAAAACGGCATGGGATTTCCCCACAGGGGAACCCCGAACCGTAATTTTAAAAAAAAATGGCGTGGGGGCCCCCCTAAATTCCATACCAGGCCCTTCAGGTCTGGTATGGATATTAACCACTTGCCGACCGCCGCACAATGATGTACGTCGGCAGAATGGCACGGGTAGGCATAAGGACTTACCTGTACGTCTTTGCCTGCCCGCGGGCGGGGGGTCCGATTGGACCCCCCCGGTGGCTGCGGTGGTCGGATTATTGTCAGGGGTGATCAAAGGTGAGGGGGAGGCCACTCATTCTTGGCTCCCCCCTTGCGATCGCTCCTGGCGAATGACAAGCTTCCTCAGCTTCTGTAATGTAAACAGAAGCAGAGGAAGTGATGTCATCTCTCCTTGAGCCGGTCTTTTCTTTCCGGCGCCGAGGAGAGAAGACATCAGTGTGAGTTTGCACAACACTACACGTACAGTAGAACACACTAGGCATACTTTTCACCCCCCAGTCACCCCCCGATCACCCCCCTGTACCCCCTGTCACAGTGACACCAATCACACCACTTCAACCAACGTTTTGCAGACTTGTTTACTCCCCATCAAGTTGTCTGCATTGATGAGTCCCCGATTAAGTTTTCTTGCTGCTTGTCATTCAAACAGTACCTTCCCAGCAAGCGTGCCAGATACGGGGTCAAGATGTATAAGCTCTGTGACAGGGCCACAGGCTATACATGTAGTTTTATGGTTTACGAGAGAAAAGATAGTCACGTAGAGCCGACAAACTGCCCTGACTACATAGGAAGCGCTGGCAAGATTGTGTGGGACTTGGTGTCACCCTTATTCGGAAAGGGGTACGATTTATATGTGGACAATTATTACACGAGCGTGCCACTTTTTAGTCACCTTTTTGATCATCAAATTGGAGCATGTGGCACCGTGCAACCTGATCACCGGGGCTTTCCCCAGCAGCTTGTAGATTCCCATCTTAGGCTGGGGGAGAGAGACTGCTTGCGGTGTAATAATTTGCTCGCTATGAAGTGGAGGGACAAAAAGAATGTTTTCGTTCTTACCTCCCTTCATGCAGACACGACGGTCCAAATTACTATGGCGACTGGTGTTGTGGAGAAACCCCTCTGTGTCCACGAATATAACCAAAATATGGGAGGGGTGGACCTCAATGACCAGTTGTTGGCGCCGAACCTAGTTGCCTGTAAGGCCAGACGCTGGTATAAAAAAGTGTCTGTATACTTATTTCAATTGGCTTTGATGAACGCTCATGTGCTATACAGAGCTTCAGGACAGACTGGATCCTTCCTTAAATTCCAGGAAGAGATCATCAGAGTCCTTCTGTATCCAGATGGTGCTTCACCTCACCTTCACCAACCAAATGCAGTAAGCCGGCTGCATGAGAGGCATTTTCCTTATGTCCTCCCGAGTACCCCTACCCAACGAGCCCCCCAAAGAAAATGTTGTATCTGCAGAAAGCACGGATATAGACGTGACACCCGGTATTATTGTCCCTCCTGTCCTGACAATCCTGGTCTATGCATTGGTGAATGTTTTGAGTGCTACCATACACTAGTTGAGTTTTAGCGTAGGGTACAGCATTGCACAAACTAGGACACACTTTCACAGGGTCTCCCAAGATGCCATCGCACTGGTACCAGTTACAGTTATAAAAGTTACAGTTATAAATAAAAATGTAAAAAAAAGTAAAAAATACACAAAAAAAATATAAAATAAAAAACACATAAATAGTTGTCGTTTTATTATTCTCTCTGTCTCTATTCTCTCTTTATTATTCTGCTCTTTTTTACTGTATTCTATTCTGCAATGTTTTATTGTTGTTATGTTTTATCATGTTTGCTTTTCAGGTATGTAATTTTTTTATAGTTTACTGTGTTTTATTGTTAACCATTTTTTTTGTTTTTAGGTACGCCATTTAGCTGCAGTGCGGATTTATTTATCTTGACAGCAACAGCGTTTGCTCCCACGATACATAAAGCCGTGACACCAGCGCTGTCGGAGGTGATTTCACCACCACAGTTACATACTATTTCAGCATATATGCCGAAGCGTGGGGGCAGCAGTGGGCGGAGGAGCGATTTGCTCCTACCCTTTGCGGGAGGATGCCCCATGCTTCGGCATATATATATTTTAGGCACAGGTTGCGTTAAATGTTTTATTTTTTACTATGTTTTTTTTGTATTTGCTTTGCAGGTATGGTAAGTATTACTGTTATACTGTAATGTTATTTTGTTTTATTGTTAACGATCATTTGCTTAGCAGGTACGCCATTCAGTTGCAGCGTGGATTTATTTATCTTGACAGCAACAGCGTTTGCTCCCACGATACATAAAGCCGTGACTCCAGCGCTGTCGGAGGTGATTTCACCACCACAGTTACATACTTCAGCATATAAGCTGAAGCGTGGGGGCAGCAGTGGACGGAGGAGCGATTTGCTCCTACCTTTTGCGGGATGATGCCCCCATGCTTTGGCATATATAAACGGTGCATGTATGCCCATCATTAGAAGTGGGTGGATGAAGGGAGGTATTCTAATGGTGGGAATACCCACCGATTAATCTCTTTTTTCATGCAGCCCACAGGCTGCATGAAAAAAAAGTTTACAATATATGCCCAACAAGGACCAGCAAGGTACTGGTATGTTGCTGGACTTTAAGTGGTTATACCAGAATGATGCCTGCAGGTTTAGGTATCATCTTGGTATCATTCTTTTCAGCCAGCAGTTGGCTTTCATGTAAAAGCAATCCTAGCAGCTAATTAGCCTCTAAACTGCTTTTACAAGCAATGGAAGGGAATATTGCTACCATAGGGGATATTTACATTCCCTGAGATAACAATAAAAATGCTAAAAAAAAAAGAAAGGAACAGTTTAAAAATAAGATAAAAAAGCAAAAAAAATAAGAAAGAAAAAAAAAAAAAAAAGCACCCCTGTCCCCCCCGCTCTCACGCAAATGTGAACGCAAGTGTCGATCTGGCGTCAAATGTAAACAGAAATTGCACCATGCATGTGAGGTATCACCGCAAAAGGTCAGATTGAGGGCAGTAATTTTAGCAGTAGACCTCCTCTGTAAATCTAAAGTGGTAACCTGTAAAGTAAAGGCTTTTAAAAATGTATTTAGTTTGTCACCACCGCACGTTTGTGCGCAATTTTAAAGCATGTCGTGTTTGGTATAAATGTACTCGGCCTAAGATCATCTTTTTTATTTCATCAAACATTTGGGAAATATAGTGTGTTTTAGTGCATTAAAATTTAAAAAAGTGTGTTTTTTCCCAAAAAAAGCGTTTGAAAAATCGCTGCTCAAATACTGTGTGAAAAAAAACAAATGAAAAACCCACCATTTTAATCTGTAGGGCCTTTGTTTTAAAAAAAATATATAATAATATAATAATATAATGTTTGGGGGTTCAAAGTAATTTTCTTGCAAAAAAAAAAAATGTTTTCATGTAAACAAAAAGTGTCTTCAAGTGGTTAGAAGAGTGGGTGATGTGTGATATAAGCTTCTAAATGTTGTGCATAAAATGCCAGGACAGTTCAAAACCCCCCAAAATTACCCCATTTTGTAAAGTAGACACCCCAAGCTATTTGCTGAGAGGCATGTCGAGTCCATGGAATATTTATATTGTGACACAAGTTGCGGAAAAAAGACAACATTTTTTTTTTTTTGCACAAAGTTGTCACTAAATGATATATTGCTCAAACATGCCATGAGAATATGTGAAATTACACCCCAAAATACATTCTGTTGCTTCTCCTGAGTTCGGGGATACCACATGTGTGAGACTTTTTGGGAGCCTAGCTGCGTACAGGACCCCAAAAACCAAGCACCGCCTTCAGGCTTTCTAATGCCGCATATACACGACCGGACTTTACGGCATACTTTGCCCGGCGGACTTTACGACGGACTTTACGACAGACTTTCCAAATGAACGGACTTGCCTACACACGATCAACCAAAGTCAGACGGATTTGTACGTGATGACGTACGACCGGACTAAAACAAGGAAGTTCATAGGCAGTAACCAATAGCTGCCCTAGGGACGGTTTTTGTCCATCTGACTAGCATACAGATGAGTGGACTTTTCGACCGGACTCGAGTCCGTCGGATAGATTTGAAACATGTTTCAAATCTAATGCCGCATACACAGGACTGAACTTTACGGCATACTTTGCCCGGCGGACTTTTCGACGGACTTTACGACGGACTTTACGAATAAACGGACTTGCCTACACACGATCAACCAAAGTCCCACGGATTTGTACGTGATGATGTACGACAGGACTAAAACAAGGAAGTTTATAGCCAGAAGCCAATAGCTGCCCTAGTGTCGGGTTCTGTCCGTCGGACTAGCATACAGACAAGCGGACTTTTCGACCGGACTCGAGTCTGTCGGATAGATTTGAAATCTGTTTAAAGTCCATCAAACATTTGAGAAAACAAAGTCCGCTGGAGCCCACACACAATCGAATTGTCCGACGAAATCCGGTGCGCCGGACCAAGTATGCCGTAAAGTCCGATCGTGTGTACGCGGCATAAGGGTGTAAATTTTTGATTTCACTCTTCACTGCCTATCACAGTTTTGGAGGTCATGGAATGCCCAGATGGCACAACCCTCCCCAAATGACCCCATTTTGGAAAGTAGATACCCCAAGCTATTTGCTGAGAGGTATGGCGAGTATTTTGCAGACCTCACTTTTTGTCACAAAGTTTTGAAAATTAAAAAAAGAAAAAAAAAAACATTTTTCTTGTCTTTCTTCATTTTCGAAAACAAATGAGAACTGCAAAATACTCACCATGCCTCTCAGCAAATAGCTTCGAGTGTCTACTTTCCAAAAACCAAAAAATATACCCTTATTGACATTTTTTTTTACCAAGGACATGTGGCCGAATACATTTTGGCCTAAATGTATGACTAAAATTGAGTTTATTGGATTTTTTTTATAACAAAAAGTTGAAAATATCATTTTTTTTCAAAATTTTCGGTCTTTTTCTGTTTATAGAGCAAAAAATAAAAACCGCAGAGGTGATCAAATACCATCAAAAGAAAGCTCTATTTGTGGGAAGAAAAGGACACAAATTTCGTTTGGGTACAGCATTCCAAGACCGCGCAATCAGCAGTTAAAGCAACGCAGTGCCAAATTGTAAAAAGTGCTCTGATCAGGAAGGGGTTAAGTCCTTCCGGGGCTGAAGTGGTTAAGGGGAACCCCGCTCCACAATTTAAAAAAAAATGGCGTAGGGGTCCCCCTCAAAATCCAAAAATTTGCAGGACAGCTTGTTCTTTTGAAAAACAGACTTACTGGCAAGATCACCAGATGAAAATAGAAGAAAGAAAGCCTAAGAAAGAAAATGAATGCAGCCATCACAATTAAGAATTGGTAAGCTGCATTATAATAAATGTTGGCTTTTGTGTTTAATACTGATATTATATTAAAACATGACTTGTATAGCAATTGTATATGCCCAATGTATTTATGACCTCTGACCGCCGTGCCTGTGTAGTGGTAACGGACGCGTGCGCATGCGCAGGCATCTGTCGTCATATTTAAACCCAGCCACGGTCTGTTTAGTACAGAGCCGTGACCAGGGCCGGCCCAAGACATTGTGCTGCCTGGGTCCAAGAATAAAATCCTGCCTCCACCCCACCCAAAAAAATAAAAAATCACGCCCACCAAAAGCCCCCCACATCCATTATTTTATATCATGATAAATAAAACTATAATAAAATTTTACATGCAACATCATCTTGCCTATATGCAAAATGATATGACATACCATTATGTTCAATTCCAAGGGGCGGGCTAGGGCAGTATAAGGGCAGGCTAGGGTAGTATAGGGCAGGCTAGGGCAGTATATAGACAGGCTAGGGTAGTCTAGGGACCGGATAGGGTAGTACATAGACAGGCTAGGGTATTATATAAACAGACTAGGTTAGTATATAGACAAGGTAGTGGGGACGGAAAGTATTCAGATCCCTTTAAATTTTTTACTCTTTGTTATATTGCAGCCATTTGCTAAAATCATTTCATTTTTTTTTCCTTATTAATGTATATACAGCACCCCATATTGACAGAAAAACACAGAATTGTTGACATTTTTGCAGATTTATTAAAAAAGAAAAACTGAAATATCACATGGTCCTAAGTATTCAGACCCTTTGCTCAGTATTTATTAGAAGCACCCTTTTGATCTAATACAGCCATTAGTCTTTTTGGGAAAGATGCAACAAGTTTTTCACACCTGGATTTGGGGATCCTCTGCCATTCCTCCTTGCAGATCCTCTCCAGTTCTGTCAGGTTGGATGGTAAACGTTGGTAGACAGACATTTTTAAGTCTCTCCAGAGATGCTCAATTGGGTTTAAGTCAAGGCTCTGGCTGGGCCATTCAAGAACAGTCACAGAGTTGTTGTGAAGCCACTCCTTCATTATTTTAGCTGTGTGCTTAGGGTCATTGTCTTGTTGGAAGGTAAACCTTCAGCCCAGTCTGAGGTCCTGAACACTCTGGAGAAGGTTTCGTCCAGGATATCCCTGTACTTGACCGCATTCATCTTTCCCTTGATTGCAACCAGTTGTCCTGTCCCTGCAGCTGAAAAACACCCCCACAGCATGATGCTGCCACCACCATGTTTCACTGTTGGGACTGTATTGGACAGGTGATGAGCAGTGCCTGGTTTTCTCCACACATACCACTTAGAACTAAGGCCAAAAAGTTCTATCTTGGTCTCATCAGACCAGAGAATCTTATTTCTCACCATCTTGGAGTCCTTCAGGTGTTTTTTAGCAAGCTCCTTGCGGACTTTCATGTGTCTTGCACTCCGTCGGGCCACTCTGCCATAAAGCCCCAACTGGTGGAGGGCTGCAGTGATGGTTGCAGCTATTACCTTTTGTACCACCACCCCCTCCCTTTAGAATGTAAGCTGTACAAGCAGGGCCCTCCTGTACCTTTTGTATTGAACTGTACTGTAATTGTGTTGTCCCCTTATACATTGTAAAGCGCTGCGTAAACTGTTGGCGCTATATAAATCTCGTATAATAATAATAATAATGGTTGACTTTCTACAACTTTCTCCCATCTCTGGAGCTCAGCCACAGTAATCTTTGGGTTCTTTTTTACCTCTCTCACCAAGGCTCTTCTCCTCCGATAGCTCAGTTTGGCCAGACAGCCAGCTCTAGGAAGGGTTCTGGTCATCCCAAACATCTTCCATTTAAGGATTATGGAGGCCACTGTGCTCTTAGGAACCTTAAGTGCAGCAGAAATTTTTTTGTAACCTTGGCCAGATCTGTGCCTTGCCACAATTTTGTCTCTGAGCTCTTCAGGCAGTTCCTTTGACCTCATGATTCTCATTTGCTCTGACATACACTGTGAGCTGTAAGGTCTTATATAGACAGGTGTGTGGCTTTCCTAATCAAGTCCAATCAGTATAATCAAACACAGCTGGACTCAAATGTAGGTGTAGAACCATCTCAAGGATGATCAGAAGAAATGGACAGCACCTGAGTTAAATATATGAGTGTCACAGCAAAGGGTCTGAATACTTAGGATCATGTGATATTTCAGTTTTTCTTTTTTAATAAACCTGCAAAAATGTCAACAATTCTGTGTTTTTCTGTCAATATGGGGTGCTGTGTGTACATTAATGAGGAAAAAAATGAACTTAAGTGATTTTAGAAAATGGCTCTGCAATATAACAAAGAGTGAAAAATGTAAGGGGGTCTGAATACTTTCCGTCCCCACTGTATATGTACAGGCTAGGGTAGTCTATACGAAAGCTAGGGTAGTCTATAGACAAGCTAGGGTAGTATATGGACAAGCTGGGGTAGAATGTGGACAGGCTAGGGTAGTATATGGACAGGCTAAGGCAGTATAGGGGCATGTTAGGGTAGTATATAGACAGGTTAGGGTAGTATATAGACAGGCTAAGGCAGTATAGGGGCAGGCTGGGGTAATATATACACAGGCTAGGATAGTATATAGACAGGCTAGGGCAGTATAGGGGTGGGCTAGGGTAGTACAGGGGCAGGCGGAGCGGCCAGGGGGCAGTTGTCATCATGACACAACTGCTGGAAAAAAAATCTTGGTCGTCAATTTGCTGCGTAAATAGAGGAGAAGGAGAGGTGGATGTGGTTCATTTTGCTGCCCCTCTCAAAGTGCTGCCTGGGTCCAATGGACCCACTGGGACCCATGGTAGGGCCGGTCCTGGCAATGACAGGACAAGACACTGCATAGATTGCAACCCTGGAAACACTAGGTATGTGAGGATACCCCTTCTTTACTCTGCCTTATGGGTCCCTGGTCTAAGCCCTAGCGGTTCAGACTTTGGATCTTCATAGGGGACTTTGTTTGGCATGAATAGTAATACAGACTATGCCTCTATTTACCCCTTAGGGGAAAGCCCTTCAAGTAGTGAACTTCTAGAGGTCCTACAGTGGCCTTCCGGGTCTTGGACTTGGCTACATGAATTATAGCCCTAATATTAGACTACAGGTATGTTGGCACTCTCCTCACACTACATTGCTTGTAGATTGGGATATAGACATCCTTTCCTTTTTTACAATGAACCATTTGTTACTAGAATAGGAATAACTCATGGGAGCAGTATGCTTACACTTGACGTCAATGGGACTAGGAGCCGGTCATTAAATATGACCGGTGCGTCTCATTGGTTTGATAAAGTACAAAATGCAAAAACTCTTGCCATAGAAGGGCAAAACGTACCACATTATGGGGACAACAATATAGAAAACCGTATTGAATAGAAAGAGGGAGTAGGAATAGATAGCAAGAAAAAGATAAGAGAAAGTGAGGTAGATGAGAGGGGGGAGGGGGAAAGGTTATCCTGCCTCAGTAAGACACCAAATTGTACAGTAAATGACTAGTCGACAGTTTACACCGTTTGAGATATGATTTCCGCATGTGTAGCTGAAAATTTAAAGGCAAACCAACAGGACCATATCTTCTTAGATAGTTTGGATTTATTTCTAAGAGAGTAAGTAGTATCTTCCATATGGTATATGTGATTTACTTCCATTAACCATTGGCGTATAGTAGGGATGGTCTGTTGTTTCCAAAAACTGGGTATAAGCACTTTGGCCGCATTCAAGAGGTAGGGTGTTATTGATTTTTTATACGGTCCTATTGATTTGCCTGTGCAATTAAACAGTATCACCCATGGATCATTTGGGATTGCATAGCCCTGAATATCTTTGATCCAATACAATATAGTAGCCCAATATGGGCGAAATGTGTGGGCAGAACCACCAGATGTGAGCATGTGTCGCCTGTTCTCCACATCCTCGCCTACATAGTGCTGATATGGACAGAAAGACTTTGTGAAGCAACACAGGGGTATTGTGCCACCTGGTCAACATTTTATAGTTCCCCTCTGCAGTTTTAGAGGATATTGAAGAAATGTGGGTTAGTTGAGGATAATTGCATTTCTGAGAGAGGATTTTATAGGTCTTGTTCCCATTTAGATAGGAATGCGGGCTGCATCGATGCGTTTAGGGCCAATAATACCTGGTAGAAGTAGGAGATAGATTTCTCAGGTGGTTGATCATCCACAAGTAATCTCTCCACCAGAGTTAGACCTGAAAGGGAGCGTATTGGTTGTGGTAGAGATTTGACAAACCTGGAGAGCTGGTGGTATTTCCACTAGTCCATGAATGAGATTGTGGGAGATGGTAAAAGTGTGAATATAGGTAAGATACAATTGATCGTTGTCACTTGGTGGAGTAAGACTGGGGATGTGGAAATCCAGTAGCTTATTAACCCATTCGTAGAAGTGTTGGGCAACTATGCAAAGTTGGGATTCATGTTTGAAGTGGAAAAGGGCTTTTAATTCTTCTCTCTTCAAAGTCAGAGAGTGGTAGAGTGACAGTGAGTGTGAAGTTTTCCCAGAGTACACCAGGTGACACATCTGGGGTCATATTGTCCTTAAAATAGAGAGAGAGTTCATCTCCAATCTGCTTTTTGTCATCAGAGATAAGGGAATCATTCAACTTCCAGTTTGTGAATTTTAAGGGTAGGGATGGGATTTTCAATTTGAGACTAATCAGACATGGCCAGTGATCATTGAGGTTTCAGTGTGGGAGTGTATTGGCAAAGCTAAGTGGTGATGGTCTATAAGGAATAAATCTATCCTCGAATAGGAGCAATGGAGGTGTGAGTAGTGAGTGTAGTCTTTCTCTCGCGGATGCATCAAACTATAAAGGTTATGTCTCTTACTGGGGGCATAAAGTCCCCTCACATTGAGGGAAATCAGGTTTGTCATGGCCATTGGAACCATCGGGGAGGCTTGTGGTAAACATACAACTGAGGTGTCTAGGGTAGAGGGAGGGAAGGGAAGACGGTCAGGAAAGCGGGAAGAAGAAAAGGGCAGAAAAAGGAAATGAGAGAGCATAGAACAAGAGCAGAGAAGGTCAACTGAGAAGCATTAACTGACATACATACATGTCCATTGTATGCATGCAAGACAGGGCAGGCGCAGGGCCCGACACCACCGAGCATATCATCCTAGTGAGGGCGACCACACAGGGGAATAGGGTCAAACAGTGCCCCATAAGGGGGGGTAATGCAGGCCTGGGTCTCAGACTGTGCATGCCAAACTAGTGCGTGTATCTGGCCAGAGCACTTAGATGCACGCACAATTCTGCAACATTAAACCTTAGTTACAGGTAAAAACACGAAAGTGTGCATCTTACAATTAACAGTAAAAAGGCACAACCAGGTCACTGACAAGCAGCGAGTAAATTGTCCAACTGAACAGAAATGACAGCAGGAGTAAACACAACAAACAGAGTGATACTTGCTTGCGGTATTCAGAGGTGAAAACCCCACTCCGGGTTATCACATCTACGGTATAGGGAGCTAGCCCATTTGTGGTGTAGAGACTGGTGTGGCAGAGTGGCGTTTCCATACCACTTTCTGCCTATGCACTTCAGAAGTATTAGGAAGTGTAGGGATGGCATCCTGCCAGCCAACGAGTTCCGGAGGCTCAGTGCTGAGATCCATGCAGAATCTGTCTAAATCCTCAGGGAAGTGTATAGCTGTTTTACCATCTCTGTTAGCTATGAGGGCGGCCAGGAACCGACTACCCATCGGTAGTTGATATAGGCAGAGCACAGCTTATCTTTTAGGGGTTTTAGTGCCCTCCGGCATTCCAGGGTTTCCCTAGCCAGGCCAGGGAAGAAAGACAGGGTGACTCCATCAAATTCAAGGGTGGCAGCTTACCTCACCTTCCTCATAATGAGTGCCTTTTCTTCAAAATAATAGACCATACAGATGACATCCCTCTGGTGTCAGAAGACAAGTTGCGGGGTCGGAGAGCCCACTGAACTCTGTCCAGCTTCAAAGGGTGATCTGCTGGATTGCCCAGTAAGCTGTTAAAGATGCTGCGGATCGAGGTGGGGAGGTCATCATCCCTTGTCGCCTCTGGAAGGCCTCTGATCCGTATGCTGTTCCACCTGTTGCGGTTCTCCTGGTCATCGATTTTGTAGAGAGCCATTTGGTGGGCTATAGTGAGATTGTGGGTAGTAGCCTGTGGGTCTCTCTGTTAGCTATGAGGGCGGCCAGGAACCGACTACCCATCGGTAGTTGATATAGGCAGAGCACAGCTTATCTTTTAGGGGTTTTAGTGCCCTCCGGCATTCCAGGGTTTCCCTAGCCAGGCCAGGGAAGAAAGACAGGGTGACTCCATCAAATTCAAGGGTGGCAGCTTACCTCACCTTCCTCATAATGAGTGCCTTTTCTTCAAAATAATAGACCATACAGATGACATCCCTCTGGTGTCAGAAGACAAGTTGCGGGGTCGGAGAGCCCACTGAACTCTGTCCAGCTTCAAAGGGTGATCTGCTGGATTGCCCAGTAAGCTGTTAAAGATGCTGCGGATCGAGGTGGGGAGGTCATCATCCCTTGTCGCCTCTGGAAGGCCTCTGATCCGTATGCTGTTCCACCTGTTGCGGTTCTCCTGGTCATCGATTTTGTAGAGAGCCATTTGGTGGGCTATAGTGAGATTGTGGGTAGTAGCCTGTGGGTCTCTAATGGCCACCACTTGTCTATCAAGGCATTGTTCCGCCTCATCCACTCGTTCCAGCACTTGTGCTAGATCGGATCACCGATACTTCGTTTTTAATTGCTCTCTCAAGGCTGATAAACATGGAGGCCAGGTCCGACTTGGTGGGGAGACCGCTCACAAGCTCTGCAACTCCCGAGTGTCTGGGTGGGCTTCTATCCCCGTTCAAGCCGACAGAGGATACTGGGGACCGGCACCTGGAATCAGGCCTATGATGGGAGGCAGAGCCAGTGCCTGAACTGGCGAGCAGCACAGGCCGTCCGTCTCAGTGATGTCCTCCAGTCTTGTGGCTAGAAAGCGCTTGATGGAATCCATGGAGGGGTTCTTTTTAGGCAGGGTCTTACCCGTTGTCTGTCCCATACTGGCCATACGAGGTAGGTTGCGATTTATTGTGATAAAGGCTGCTATAACAAGTGCCAGCACTGGAGCTCACAGGAGAAATGTCCTCACTGCTTCATGTCGAAACCACGCCCCCCACTAGATATCATTTTGACTTTTGCAGATGTTATGCTTTTAGTGCCTCATAGCTGTGGCCCTCAATAGAGGTGGACCTCTGGAGGGGCAATCTTGACCTCTTGGGTGGCTGTTATTCATCTTCCCATACCTAGCTCTCCCTTTTGCAACTGACCTTCTAAGGTCTTTTAACGTTAAGTGCAAGATCATGCTATATAACATATGGTACAGTGGGGACGGAAAGTATTCAGACCCCCTTACATTTTTCACTCTTTGTTATATTGCAGAGCCATTTTCTAAAATCACTTAAGTTCATTTTTTTCCTCATTAATGTACACACAGCACCCCATATTGACAGAAAAACACAGAATTGTTGACATTTTTGCAGATTTATTAAAAAAGAAAAACTGAAATATCACATGGTCCTAAGTATTCAGACCCTTTCCTGTGACACTCATATATTTAACTCAGGTGCTGTCCATTTCTTCTGATCATCCTTGAGTTGGTTCTACACCTTCATTTGAGTCCAGCTGTGTTTGATTATACTGATTGGACTTGATTAGGAAAATCACACACCTGTCTATATAAGACCTTACAGCTCACAGTGCATGTCAGAGCAAATGAGAATCATGAGGTCAAAGGAACTGCCTGAAGAGCTCAGAGACAGAATTGTGGCAAGGCACAGATCTGGCCAAGGTTAAAAAAAATGTTTTGCTGTACTTAAAGTTCCTAAGAGCTCAGTGGCCTCCATAATCCTTGAATAGAAGATGTTTGGGACGACCAGAACCCTTCCTAGAGCTGGCCGTCCGGCCAAACTGAGCTATCGGGGAAGAAGAACCTTGGTGAAAGAAGTAAAGAACCCAAAGATCACTGTGGCTGAGCTCCAGAGATGCAGTCGGGAGATGGGAGAAAGTTATAGAAAGTCAACCATCACTGCAGCCCCCCACCAGTCGGGGCTTTACGGCAGAGTGGCCCAACGGAAGCCTCTCCTCAGTGCAAGACACATGAAAGCCTGCATGGAGTTAGCTAAAAAACACCTGAAGGACTCCAAGATGATAAAGATTCTCTGGTCTGATGAGACCAAGATAGAACTTTTTGACCTTAATTCTAAGCGTTATGTGTGGAGAAAACCAGGCACTGCTCATCACCTGTCCAACAGTCCCAACATTGAAGCATGGTGGTGGCAGCATCATGCTGTGGGGGTGATTTTCAGCTGCAGGGACAGGATGACTGGTTGCAATCGAGGGAAAGATGAATGCGGCCAAGTACAGGGATATCCTGGACGAAATCCTTCTCCAGAGTGCTCAGGACCTCAGACTGGGCCGAAGGTTTACCTTCCAACAAGACAATGGCCCTAAGCACACAGCTAAAATAACGAAGGAGTGGCTTCACAACAACTCCGTGACTGTTCTTGAATGGCACAGCCAGAGCCCTGACTTAAATCCAATTGAGCATCTCTGGAGAGACCTAAAAATGGCTGTCCACCAACGTTTACCATCCAACCTGACAGAACTGGAGAGGATCTGCAAGGAGGAATGGCAGAGGATGCCCAAATCCAGGTGTGAAAAACTTGTTGCATCTTTTCCAAAAAGACTCATGGCTGTATTAGATCAAAAGGGGGCTTCTACTAAATACTGAGGAAAGGGTCTGAATACTTAGGACCATGTGATATTTCAGTTTTTCTTTTTTAATAAATCTGCAAAAATGTCAACAATTCTGTGTTTTTCTGTCAATATGGGTTGCTGTATGTACATCAATAAGGAAAAAAAATGAACTTAAATGATTTTAGCAAATGGCTGCAATATAACAAAGAGTGAAAAATTTAAGGGGGTCTGAATACTTTCCGTGCCCACTGTATGTATAATTTAACCTCTGAAAGTGTTGTTTCTCTTCACTGTCTCCATGTAATGTCCTCTGTAATGCCACATGCCTTTTTCAATTATTAGAGTTATTATACAAATACAGCTCTGGCTAGTACCCCCTGAAGAATTTTATAGCCAGAAATGTGTCGGAAACTTCGGAGTGTAAAAAGTATTTGTATATGTATTCTATACTCCTTTTTGTCATCTACGCTATTTGTCTTTGCATAGACAAAAGTTTTTACTGTTATTGCTATGTCTAATATTTTCTTTGTAATTAAATTTTTATATACTTTATCATCTTTAGTGTGCTTGTTGCCTTTAACTACTTCCAGCCCAAGGATGTCATATGACGTATTTGACTTTCAGTGGGGATAGCTGCAGGCATCATTCAGATATCATATTTTTAGACCCTACAATTCTGTGCACCGTAATAACGCTCATAGCAGCGGTTCACCCACTTGATCGTTCTTACAGGCGGCAGGAAGGGACACCCCCTCCCGCCACCCTCTGGTGCTTCTCCAGGCTCGATCGAGCGATCAGTGACCCTGAGTAAGAATCCGTCACCGCCGTACGATGATCATAGAAATTTTCGGTGAACAGATGGTCAACAGTCATCTCTATAACTGTCGGAAGCCCCAGCGGAACGTGATGACTTCACGTCAAGCTGGCAGAAGTAAACAAAGCCGAGCTCTTGGCTGGAAATAAAGAGATTGTTATTTTTTTTTAACCTCAATCTTTCCAGCCTCGAGGAGAGATGCGGGGTCTTAAAGACCCCACATCTCTCCATAAAGATGACCTGTCACACACCATTCCTATTACAAGGGTAGTTTACATTCCTTGTAATAGGAATAAGAGAAAGTGTAAAAAAAAAAAAAAATTGAGTAAAATAAACAATAAAAAAAAATAACTTAAATGCCCCCATCCCTCCACATGTAAGTAAACGCTGTTCAAATCATACATGTGAGGTATGGCCACATGCGTTAGAGCGAGAGCAACAATTCTAGCACTAGACCTCCTCTGTAACTCTAAACTGGTAACCTGTAAAAAAATGTAAAGCTTCACCCATGGAGATTTTTAAGTACCTTAGTTTGGCGCCAGTCCATGAATGTGCACAATTTTGAAGTGTGACATGTTTGGTATCTATTTACTCAGCATAACATCATCTTTCACATTATATGAAAAAATTGGGCTAACGTTACTGTTTTGTTATTTTTTAATTCATGAAACAGTTTTTTTTTTAAACGCATTTGAAAAATTGTTGCACAAATAACGTGTGACATAAAAAGTTGCAACAATCGCAATTTTATTCCCTAGAGTGTCTGCTAAAAAAATATATAATATTTGGGGGTTTTGAGTATTTTTCTAGCAAAAAAAAATGATGATTTTTACATGTGGGAGTGGAGTGCCAGTATAGGCCCGGTATGAAAGTGGTTAAAATCCCGTTCCCAAGGGGGATCTTCTTTTGTTCTTACAATATTGGGATGTTGGCAACATCATAATCGGTTTCTTTGATGGTGGAATCCTTCAAAAAAAAAAATCCTTAAATGTATTTATGTATTTCTATTTTTTTCCACAAAAGTGAAGTTACCCTTTAAAGGGGTTGTAAAGTTATTATTTTTTTTTTTTTAAATAACAAACATGTTATACTTACCTTCACTGTGCAGCTCGTTCTGCACAGAGTGGCCCCGAACCTGGTCTTCTGGAGTCCCTCGGCGGCTGTTTCAGCTCCTCCCCGCAAGCATTTACCACCTTCATGCGAGCTCCCTCGCACGGTGGTGAGTGCTTGCGGGCGCGCTCCCGTGATACAGCCAGCGGCTATAGCCGCTGGCTGTATCACTCGGCCCCGCCCCCCGGCGCGCCGCATCATCGGATGTGATTGACAGCAGCGCGAGCCAATGGCTGCGCTGCTTTCAATCCATCCACTGCAGCCAATCAGCGACCAGGCTGAGCTGCAATGAAGATGACGAGCACAAGCAGCGAAGATTCGAGGCGTCAGGTAAGTAAAACGGGGGGGCTGGGGGCGGCGGTACTGTCAAAAGTTTTTTCACCTTAATGAATAGAATGCATTAAGGTGAAAACATTTTTACCTTTACAACCCCTTTTAACCAAAACATTGTGAGATTATTATTTTTTCACTGTGATATATTATGTGTGGGTCAGAATATTTGAATTTGTGTATCAAAAACATTCAGAAGTTTTTTGCCCAAATACACTGAAGCAGCAACTCCAATTATTGGAGTCAATCGATGTGTCACTGTGAAAATGTGCTTTTCTGGCTGGTTCTGTCCAATAATACAAAACATGCTAAATGGCTTCTAGAAAGGGAATTATAGCATAGAGATTGGGCTGCATTGGAAACCAAACTAGTCTGTTAATGTTATTATTATTATTATTATTATTAATAATAATAATAATTTGACTATGCTGGTGACTTGTAAGCCTCTTTAAGGCATAGATTAAATTAATTCATTTTACACAATATATAATAGGGTCCCTTTCACACAGGGTGGACTCCATCCAGCGGATCCACCTGCTCAGTTGGGGGATCTTTCAACTGATCCCCGCTGAGCAGGCAAATAACAGGTCCGTGTCCGCTCCACTATGCAGAGTGTACACAGACACAGTCCGCTCTCCTCTATGGGGCGGCCGGATGGAAATGGACCGCCTGTCCACAGGACACAGGACGAATGGGAAACAGATCCACATCTGTCTGTTTTTGGCCACCCGATTGGATTGGATGCCAGCGAGTGTCATCGGACACATGTCCACTGACATCCACCACTGACATCCACCGTTCCGAATTCGTTTTTTTATGGATTTGTTCATTCGGAAACATCCAAATTAACGAAAACCCGTTTTAACTAATTTTTCAGAATATTCGTAAATTTGAATATTCGTAAGTTCGCAAATTCGTACATTCGAAATTTGAAAATCCAAAAAAATCCTAAAGTTTGAAAATCTGACATAATAGCAAACTATTAAATTATAGGTATTGGAATTTCCTTTCAAATTTGGCTGTTAGTGAACATAACGAATACAAATTTATCCTAATTTACAAATATCCAAAATAAAAAATGCCGTATCTAAAAGAATGGAACATAATTCATTAATAATAATAAATAACAATAATAATAATAAAAAATTTTATTTTTATTATGTAGGAAATTCCAATACCTATAATTTAATAGTTTGTTATTATGTCAGATTTTCGAATTTCAGTGTTTTCAGATTTTCAAATTTCGAATTTTTGAGTTTTATTGTAAGTTAGTTAGTTAGTTAGTTAGTTAGTTAGTTAGTTAGTTAGTTATTCTTTCGAATTTAGTTCTTTCAGATTTTCGGATTTTCAAATTTACGAATTTACAAATTTTCGAATTTTCGAATTTATGAATTTACGAATTTTCTAATTTACAAATTTTCTAATTTATGAATTTACAAATTTACTAATTGTGATCATAATGAATGACTCAGTCAATCAGAGGAAGCTTTGCATTTATTGCTAGTATGTAAAAAGTGTGGCGCTATAAACTCAAAAAAGGAGTTATAATAACATATGTGACATATCTCAGGTCAAATGCAGTGAATAGATATACCATTTAGTTACATGTGATATGAAAAACCAAAAATCATCTATATAATATACAAAGGTATGAACCAATGTGTGAGGAAATTTTACAGTATTAATACAAATTTGGAATAATATACTGTGTATACACTATAACATATACCAAAAAGGCATATATATAAATATATAAAATAAATCAAAACATGTGTATATCAAAACATGTGAAAAGTGATACCAAATAAATAATAAAGTCCAAAAAGATGAATTGGCACCACCGGGAGACAGCAAGTTAAAGTCCACCAACAGTGTAAAACAAGAAGAAGAAGTGAAGAAGTCACCACCTAGGATCATAGGGGGCTTACCAAATGCAAATGACTTGGAACGGTCGTATGCCGGCCAAGTCATAACAGGCTATGAGACTAGCAGGTCGCACAAGTGTAGTATTTTAAATGCCCATATTGGATTGAAGATTGGAACAGGGATGTATGAAGAGGCTATGTAGAAGCAACCAGAATTCCCAGGAAAGGCAATAATGATAGGGAAAAGCCGTCACCTGAAGATCTTAAAGGGGTTGTAAAGGTAAAAATTTTTTCACCTTAATGCATTCTATGCATTAAGGTGAAAAAACTTTTGACAGTACCGCCGCCCCCAGCCCCCCCGTTTTACTTACCTGACGCCTCGAATCTTCGCTCCTCGTCCTCGTCAGCTTCATTGCAGCTCAGCCTGGTCGCTGATTGGCTGCAGTGGATGGATTGAAAGCAGCGCAGCCATTGGCTCGCGCTGCTGTCAATCACATCCGATGACGCGGTGCGCCGGGGGGCGGGGCCGAGTGATACAGCGAGCGGCTGTAGCCGCCGGCTGTATCACGGGAGCGCGCCCGCAAGCACTCCCCACCGTGCGAGGGAGCTCGCATGAAGGTGGTAAATGCTTGCGGGGAGGAGCTGAAACAGCTGCCGAGGGACCCCAGAAGACCAGGTTCGGGGCCACTCTGTGCAGAACGAGCTGCACAGTGAAGGTAAGTATAACATGTTTGTTATTTTAAAAAAAAAAAATAAATAACTTTACAACCCCTTTAAGGCTTACCAGAGGTTGTTGACCTGGGAAGACTTATGTCAACCAAGTCAAATAGGCATAGTGACCAACTGGTCGGAAAGGTATTCCCCTTCAACGTATCCTCAAAATACTCCAAATTGGGGCAGCTGCTTGGCGTCCACAGTAAATCTCAACAGTCATGGAAATAATATCTCAATGGAAGGCCACAAACGAGTATTCATATGCCATGTGAGAAATATCATAGCGTAATAACGTAGGTACTGGTTTATTAAAAATATTGAAAACAAACTCACATTTTCGTAGATCATCAAAAAGTTTCAAAGGTCAAGTAGCGGTAATGGTGAGGGGTCCACCCATTTATTGCTAGTATACATCATTTTCTTAGATTGGCTGAGTGCTGATAGTGGGCTAGTGTGTTCTTGGCATGAGACAGGAGGTCTCGGCTCAAACCCAGAACACAGTGCAGTATGCTGTATCAAGTCTCAGCTACATACAGTTTATACCGCGCTTCCAGTGGCCACACATGTTAGCAAGGGACATAGTTTGTTTAGGCCAGAGTTCAGCTTTAAGCCAGATCTTTGCACTTCCTGTTTGTCAGGTTATTGTGCTCTCTCCAGCCAATATCTCACTCTTGTCACTCCTGCTGCTGTCCATATCTCTACTACCACTCGTTACCGACCTTGGCTTATTCCTCAACTATGCCTTTGCTTAATCCAAACCTGCGACCACTTGTTTCTGGCCTTTGACTTGTTTACTGATTATGCTGACAACATCGGTTAGTCAGAGTTTAGACTCTGCACCTCGAGTGAGCCCTTGTCATTTACCAGGGTAACCTGCTGCTACACATATCTAGTTGATAGGTGGGAGCCTTTTTAATGCTATAGCTATACTGGCCCCTGAGCATGACCCCTGACCATGACAATCTCATATAAAGCCCAAAGTTTTATTTTAAATAAGCAAGAAAGAGATGGACCTCTTGTTACATTTTTACTGTTGTGTGTGTCTTTGAAGGAAGGGAAAACAAAAATCCAAAAAGTGATGGAAAATCTAAAAAGTTGAATTTGTCACAGGGACAGGAGGTGGTGGGGAATCTTCCTGGGGATGCTCTGGTTTCTATGGACAAAAATATTTTCTTTAAAAATAACTGTAATGCCAAAATTTACTAAGATTTATATAACAAATTTGATAACAAAGTTTAGTTAACATACTGTAGTTTAATGTGTATGTAAAGCCAACATTTTTCTTCAGTTTTGTGATAGAATAGGGAAGGATTCAGACCCCTGTTAGAATTTATTTATTTATTTACTGTGCCTCATTGAGGACATTCCCGTCTTAATAAAACTGCAGACAGTAAGCAATGATCTAGTTTAAAAGGCCCTTTAACTTTTGGGAGTGAAGATAGCCGAAAAGTTAGAGGGGCTTTTTAAATTAGAAGACAGGGGGGTCCAGAGGTAGGGATAGTCAGCACGGAACATATTCCAGAGGGTAGTATCTAGTGGTGTGTGTATATATATATATATATATATATATATTAGTTATATATATATATATTATTGGTAGGTTGACTAAAGCACCTATACCCGAGGTAAGTATAGTAACAAGTCCTATTTGCAACCCTGGAGCACCCAATATGGAGATAGTATGCGACCGGTCTAAATTACCTGGCATGTTCACCAATGTTGTACGAGGAGGATTTTGATTTTGTAGGAATTTCAGAGACCTTGTTCGACAGCTCTCATGATTGGCTGGCAATCATTCAAGGGTGTTTCCTTTATCGCAGGATAGAGAGGGTAAAAAGGGGGGAGGGGTATGCCTGTATATCACAAATGATGTACAAGTGGATGTGAGAGATGACATCACTAAGGGAGCTAAGGAGGAGGTGGAATCCTTTTGGGTAGAGCTACAAAGGGAGGAAACTAAGGGGAAAGTAATACTGGGAGTATGCTATAGGCCCCCTAACCAGAGGGAGGAGGTGGAGACAGACCTCCTATCACAATTTGGATTAGTGACAAGAATGGGAAGTGTCTTTATAATGGGGGATTTTAATTATCCAGACATAGACTGGGTGGAAGGAACCGTGCATTTATCTAAGGCTCGCCAGTTCCTAAATGTCTTGCAGGACAATTTCATGGGTCAGATGGTAAATGCACCAACTAGAAGCAAAGCGTTACTAGACTTACTGATTACCAACAATACAGACCTGATCACGGATGTGGAAATAGGGGCAATTTAGGAAACAGCAATCACAGGTCAATTAGTTATAGTTTAAATCACACAAATAAGAAACATAAGGGGAATACAAAGACACTGAATTTCAAAAAAGCCAACTTCCCCAAAATACGATCCTTGCTAGAAGATAATAATTGGGATAAAATCTTAGAAACAAAGAACACAGAGTAAAAATGGGTATGCTTTAAGAGCATATTAAATAAGGACATTAGCCAGTGCATCCCAATGGGAAATAAATTTAAAAGAGCTATTAAAAGTCCTGGGTGGCTTAACTCCAGCGTAAAAATGCATCGGAGTATGGCCTAGCTCCACTCTGAGATGGACGCCTAATCTCTATCCTCCTGCATAATGGAGCAGCAACTTCAGCTATAGGGGACACAAAAGAAATTTCCAGCCATGGGAAATGGGAACAGACACTCCTCAGCCGCCTGTAACTCCCGCGATTCAGCTCTGCCACCGGTGGGCAACATACCCACAATGTTTAAAGCCACATAGGAAGAAGGCCATGCAGCTTCGGCCCCTGCACCTCCATTACAGACCAAGATACCGCTCAGAGGCTCCTGTCCCCTCACAGACAGCGGACACAGCCCAGCACAGCCTGCACAGAGCCTCAGCATGTCCGACCTGCAGATGGTAGCCATGGACATAAAATCCACATTGTCAGCAGTCATTACAGATCTCAGATCTGACATACAAGGCATCGCAGCCAGGATGGGGACAGTGGAGCAGGCCTCAGCATGCCATTCGGACGCCATTAGGCAAGTGCAAAAAGCTTCTGATATGCACCTCTCACACATTATAGAGATCCATAGACACTTAGAAGATCTTAAAATTAAAATAATATTATTGATGCGCTCTAATAAATATCAATCGGTGCACGATCTACTTAAAGTGCATGAAGTGCATACATAGCCTCTCTATTAGGCTTAATAAGGGTGCCTATCAAATAACAAACCCAGTATATAGTAATGGTGTATACACAGCCTCTCTAATGGGCTTAGTAAAGTGTGTAAAAAATGACAAATCCAAAAAATTATAGTGACACAAAATATAAACATACAATGATGCTATGTGCAAGTGCTAATAATCAAATATGTGCACTTGGGAGAGTATTAGAATGTACAAGTCGATCAGAAAAGGTTGTTAAATCAAGTTGAATTAGATCAATTAGCCCAGCAATCCATCCATCTAAAAGTTGAGGGGCTAACTGCTATAACAATTGGCAGCCCTGTTGAGAAACTCCATTCAGCAAGAATAAAAAGTTTTCTTTTCCCTGACTTGAAGAAACCATATAGCGCTTTGGCTCAGTGTGTAGTTTCAATATGCAATGGATTTATGTAAAAGAAAACAAAAATAGAGAGAGGGAGCTTCGTTCACAAGCGGTTGACTGCTAACCTCTATGCCTTATGTTATCGGATGTCTGTGAGTGTATCTATATGAGATTTTATCTGCTCGTTTTCATGATAATTAGTTCACTGCACAATGATATATATTTTTGTGTTCTTTTACATAAATCCATCACATATTGAGCACTGAAACAAATCAAATTACAACTTAAAAACCTCATGTTGCATGACGTCTGGAGAACTAAAAATTCACAAGTAAAAGATTTTACATATTTCTCCCCTATACATTAAAAATAATCTACACTTCCGGTTCCGGCGCCACATGAGGAGGAGGTGAGCAGCTCCAGCTCCCGCACAGCTCCTCACAAAACCGGCATTTAAGTCAGTCACAGCACCGGGGGAAACCCCCTACTGCCTCCGATCCATCCCAGGCAGGCATGGATCGCTTTGTGGAGCGATCATACGCTCGGGCGCTGTCCTCGCCCCCCTCCACAGCTCCGCCGGCAGGAGACATAGCGGCTGACACAGCCAAGATGGCGGCCGCTCCGGACATAGCAGAGCGACCTCTGCAGCAGCCACAACCTCCCCCTGCCCCTGCTATGGCAGAAACTGACCCCACATCCCCTGCCAACATTGCCCAGGCTGTAGTTCAACTACTGGGGCCATCCCTAACAGCCACTGTGGATGCAGCGGTGCACAGAGGGCTGGAACAGCTGCACATAGAGCTCCAGGCTCAGGCCCAGCACATCACTCAGGTGGAGGAAAGGATTTCTATAATAGAAGATGACTGCACAGCCTCATCTGCAGCACTTGCACGTATCAATGCTTCATATAGAGACATATGGGACAAGCTGGACGATTTAGAAAATCGCTCAAGAAGAAACAACCTGCGCATCATTGGCTTGCCAGAGTCGATCCCAGCCTCCCACCTTACAAACATATGTGCGAAAACCATCCTAGAGCAACTTGGCCTCCGCATACCATGCACTGTTGAACGAGCGCACCGTATGGGTCAATATTCTGACACACGCGCTAAACCTCGGCATGTGATAGTGAAATATTTAAACTACGCTGACAAAAACACCATATTGCAAAAATTTCGTCGCACGCGCTCACTGGCAGATGGTGCGAAACTGCTGCTTTTCGCGGACTATTCCATAGAGGTAATGAAACAACGTAAGGCATTCTCCTCGGTATGCTCCACTCTGCACCACAATCAAATCCGATTCTCCCTAGCCTATCCAGCTGTCCTCCGCGTTCAAACATCTGAAGGGGAGCAGCTCACCTTTCATACACCTGAAGAGGCGGAAACCTACCTAACCAACAGAAGCTCCGAAATGGAACACAGCGCCGCGGCAGAGGGATCACCATCGTCATCTTCACAGCATGCGTATGGACCCCCTAAACACCCCCGAAGCTCGACCAAACCTCCATATAAGCGCAGCCGCTTCACCAACCAGGAAGATCACTCTGGGAATCGTTGAAGGAATCGTCGAAGGACTCCACATCACCACCTCTTTCACGTCGCCACCTTCTAACGGGTAGTATCAACCCATCTTATACTTTTTCTTTTTCTTAAATTTTTTATCCTTAAGATGAGGATGCTTTTGATGCCTTTATAAACTGCCGTACATGCTCTCTATGGAGCACTACCCCTTCCAACCTGTAGCTGAAAGTTACGCAGCTAAAAGTTATGCAGTTATAATGTTATGGTCATGTAACTCAATAACAGTGATAGTCCCCCACTACCCGGGAAACCTTCCTTTTCAGGGACACTTGCAATGCTATGATTACTTGTATTTTCTATTTTCTGGTTTGTTTAAGCCTAATTTTAAGAGGGGGGTCCTCCCCTGTGTTTAGCATACCTCGCCATCGATTAATTTACAACCTGCACTACCTCCTCAGGGGTTCCCCCCCAGACTACCCCCCCTTTCTATCCTGTACCCCCCCCCATCCCCCTTTCCTCTCCCCTACCATCCCTATCCTCACCCCCCCCCGTTGCTACCACCCTGCCCCTAAGTGAGGAGCTGGCAATCAATGGGAGCTATGCTAACTAGATAGGTGGGACCTCATGTGGAAAAAAGAGAAGTCCACAACTCAAGTTATGTATTTCCTTACACGATATACTGCCTTATTAATGTTCATAACTTATTGTTGCTTAGAGAAGTTTAAGTTCATGTTTGCCAACCTAGTTCATATGTCTTCAGGGGCTCTGAGGCGCTTTGGCGGCTCCCAAGAGGTAGATAGCACATCCACAAAGGGGTTCTTGTACAAACCCCTAAACCAAAACACTTTTAACTATCAATTATGTCACAGTCTGCAGTTGGGAGTCACCTAAAGTTTGTCTCATGGAATGTTAAGGGGCTGCATTCCCCAAACAAACGTATGTCCATCCTCAGACACCTGCGTCGTCTCCGGGCTGATTCGGCTCTACTTCAAGGGACACATCTGGCTGCACACGACCTGCAACGTCTTCGTAGATTGTGGGTGGGCTCTGTTTATGGTTCACCAGCAGTAGGCCGTAAAGCGGGTGTTGCTATCCTTCTGCACAAGAATCTACAGCACACTGTTAGGGATGTCAAGGTTGACTCGGAAGGAAGGAAAATGACTCTACATCTGACTATAGATGACAAACTTATAGCACTTACTAACATCTATGCTCCCAATTCTCCTGACACCTCCTTCTTTCAAGATTTAGTGAAATGGGTGCTAACTACACCAGAGACGTTACACCTATTGGGTGGAGATTTTAATTCAGTCATGTCCTCCCTAGCTGATCGCACAGGCCCCCCTACACATAGAACACACACCCGTACCCCCTCATCATCTGCATCTACCCTACTGTTACAAGCCCTCGCCTCCATGCAATTTGTGGATGTCTGGCGCTTAATGCACCCAACGGATCGGGAATACACTTTTTTTTCGCCCCCGCACAGTACGTTCTCACGTATAGACTATTTTTTTGCCTCCCCGGCCCTAAGCTCCGTAATCAGCGCACCAGACATACAAGACGCAGTGATCTCAGACCACAGCCCAATCGTGGTTCATCTAACCCAAACAGCTCGCTCATCTCCCTCCCCTACTTGGCGCTTCCCCTCCTATTTAGTTGATAATGAGGATTTTCAACATACACTATACTGCGCCTGGGAGGAATACATCTCCACTAATGGAGCTCACATTACAGACCCTAACCTATTCTGGGAAGCAGGCAAGGCCTTCTTACGGGGTAAAATAATTTCATACACAACCCAGTTTAAAAAAAGAGCCAAGCAACAATATAGTAAATCAAGTGAAGCCCTACGCCTGGCACATGAGCAGCTCACATTAAACCGCACCATAGAAAACATACAAAAATGGAGACAGGCCAAAAGCACCTTTGACCTCTGGGCAGAACAGCATGAAGCGGCCAAAACATCATACTCTCAGCTACATTTTCATAGATTTGGAAACAAGGCTGGTAGGATCCTGGCCAAGATGTGCTCAGGCCCCAGACGTCCTACCCGTATCTCTGCTCTTAGAGCTAAGACAGGCTCTCTGGTCACCTCCCCAGCTGAAATTAGCAACCTACTCGTGGAATACTACACTAATTTATACAAAGCTGACCCGATTGACTTGCCTACTACTGACTTACTGCTCAACAAAATACGTCTACCCAAACTCCACCACACACAATTAGAGACGATTAATGCCCCCATTACTGTTGATGATATTCGATTTACGATCAAAAACATGGCCTCGGCCAAAGCCCCGGGACCCGACGGATACACCGCCGAATTCTATAAAATGACCAGGGAATTTATAAGGGAAAGATCCCCTATTACCGGGCTCATACAGACCGATATCATTAATCAATGTCGATGTCAAAATCCTATCCAAAATAATTGCGTCGTGGCTAGCTCCCCTACTGCCATCATTATTACACCCAGCCCAATCTGGCTTTGTTTCGGGCAGATCGGCTACCCTAAACATTCGCAAAGTGTTAATGGCTCTGGAATACGCCAAAACTCACCCTAACCAAGACATTGCCATCATGTCATTAGACGCGGAAAAGGCCTTTGACAACATCAGCTTCTCTTGGCTCTTTAGAGTGATGACACAATTTGGATTCTCAGGACCGATTGTGCGATTCCTTTTACAAATGTACGCATCCCCTACCGCATGTCTTGTCACCCCTGACTTTATCTCAGACACGATTCCATTAACAAAAGGAATGAGACAGGGCTGCCCCCTGTCTCCACTCCTGTTCAATCTAGCAATCGAACCCCTGTCCAGAATACTAAATTCAGCTGATGGAATCAGTGGCATCACTCTGGAGAACCACACTCTTCGTTCGGCATTATTTGCAGACGACATACTATTATTCTCCACTGACCCTATAACAGACTTTGACAGACTCAAACAACTTTTTTCAGACTTCAGACTTTGCTCGGGATTCAGAATCAATTTTGATAAAAGTGAGATCCTACCATTACACCCCCATCTCTCCAGTAAATCGAAACACCTATCCCCCCTGGCCATAGCCAACCAACATATTACATACCTGGGCATTAAAATAGGACGTGAACCATCCTCTCTGTACTCTTTGAATTACCCCCCTTTGATAACCAAAATTGTGAAGGAGTTGGAGGCTTGCGGGTCCCTACCTCTCTCGCTCTTTGGGAGATGCCACCTTTTCAAAATGGTGTCTTTCACACGCTTGCTCTACCCAATGCAGACCATACCTCTTCTAATTAAACATTCAGACATCCAAAAACTCCAGAAGGCCCTAACTGCCTTTATATGGTCTCACAAGAAACCTCGCATAGCGCTACAGAAACTATGTCTCCCGAAGGGCGAGGGCGGGGTGGGACTACCCAATATGCGTTTTTACAACCTGGCATGTTTACTTAGACAGGGGTTAGACTGGCTAACTGGTGGTTCTAAATATTCTAACCTATTCTTAGAAGAGGCTATGGTACAGGTACACCCATATGCCCTCTCGGCCATCCTCCATTCTAATCCCAATACATTACCCCCCCACCTCAAAACAAGTGTAATAATTAAGGATACAGTCATTGCATGGAGAGAAGTAAGAAAATTGCTCAAAGTGCCATCCAGCATCTCCAAATACCTCAAAATACAAGGCAACCCTATGTTTCTTCCATCTATCATCCATAAAGCTTTTGGCCAATGGAAACTTAAAGGCCTCACAGATGTCTCGTCTGTCTATCTCAACAAGCCGGGCAAATTCAAACCATTTCAAACCCTGATGCGAGAATACTCCCTACCACCAACTCATGTTTTCTTCTATCACCAACTCATCAATTATCTCAAATCATGCTCTGGTCCTAGTAACAACCCACTTGAAACATCCTGCATTGATACTCTCATCAAAAGCAATAACTACTCCATCTCCAATATTTACTCCTGTCTCATACAACATCAAACACGGAAGTATGCCCTCAAACCCTTTCAAAAATGGTCACACGTATTAGATGACGAATCTCTGCCAGAAAAAATACTTGAGGGGTACAAGACAGTCCGCAACCTTACTGCTTCTGAATCTTGGAGGGAAACACAATTCAAGATCATTCACAGAGCTTATTTCCCTTTCCGCTTCAACAAGAAGGACCCCACCCAAGCGCAATGTTCCTGGTGTAACATACCCCGCCCCACTTTACTACACAGACTCTGGGACTGTAACAAGATTGATGCTTACTGGACTAAGGTGATCACTTACATCAACGAGGTCCACAAAATTCAGTGCACTAAGGACCGCCTATTATGCCTGTTTAGCATACCCCCTTCACCCTCATCGCCAACGAGGGTCTCACAAAATATTCCACATTGGGCTCACCTGTGTCTTCTAGTGGCTCGCAGGACTATTATGTCTCACTGGATATCAGCTACTCCTCCTACCCTAACAACGTTTAAAAAAGCCTTGGCATCACTTTTCCATCTAGAGAGACTGGACACCATCACCCTTAATTTCCGATCGACTTCCCGTTTTTTCAAAAGATGGAGGAAATACATTAAAGCTACATTTGCTCCGCAGGCACTGATCGAGATAATGAACCCATTTCGCTACACGAAATGGTACTTGACAAAAGATGTCACCAACTCTCTTGGCCGACTCAAAATACCCCCCACCCCAGATTCCTTTACTTTTAACCCACCGTAGGATATCCACAAATCCATTGTGCCCCTTGGCATCCACCCCCTCACGTTTATTCAGACGCTGCCTCCACTCCTGAAGGTATTTAGATGTTAAGATTTCATATGTCGAGCAAAGCTACGCTCCATAGTGTTAATAAGATGGCAAACATGAACTCCCCCATCTTCCCTTTCCCCTAATTTTCTTTTTATGTTTTCTGTTACTTCTCTCTTGTTCTAACTGATATGACAAGATTGTATTTCAACTACTATGAGAAGTCATTGAACTTTATAGATTGTAACGAATAATACTCTGTGACTTTTGTTACACTAAGTTTTTATACTTTTGTATGCCATAAAACCCAATAAATATTTTTCAATAAAAATAATCTAGGATAGATTATTTCCTCTTATCACAACCTGATCTCAACCTCCTAAAAAACACAACAATTGAATCCATGACTCTATCAGACCACCACCCCGATCACCATGACATTAGAGTTTCCCGAAAAAATCCCAAAAAGCCAAAACATGGAGACTGAACACGTCCATACTCAAAGACATAATAGATATCCAATACTTCCAAATTTGCTAGAGGGAATACTTCTCAAGTATAAACAATGAAGTTGGTGAGGAAACCAATATCTAAATTTAGGCCATTGTTTTTTGTGTCAAAAAGAAGTATCATTCTTAGCTCAAACATTTTCCTTTCCTGGACGTTTGAGCTAAGAATGATACTTTTTTTTGACACAAAAAACAATGGCCTAAATTTAGATATTGGTTTCCTCACCCACTATACTACAGTTTTATGACCCCCTCTGTGACTGTGATCCTTCCCCCCGTCCAGTCTATAGCTTTGCCTCTGTCTTATCCCACTTGCTGTTAGTTTTATTACCATTGCCATACTATTGATTTGTATGTGTTTGTTTTTCTTTTTCCTTTCCCTTTCCCTTTTTTAAATTTTTTTTGTGTTTTAACATTTTACCTTCTGCTAAAACTTTTGTGGATCAGTACTGCTTGGACCTTGAAGAAGGGGACATACCCCGAAAGCTGGTCCATGAAAAATGATATGTTAGTGCAAAAAAAAAGTATCACGGACAGTACTCAATTTTCTCTGTCACAATTGCACTAACACGGCTACAATCACTTCAAGTAAAAACATTCAACTCACTTAAATCAGAAAACCAAATAACAGCCCAATTCCTAGAAGCTCATATAACTGTAATACGCAAAGAAGGCAAATATGATTCCCAGGTCACTAATTATTGTCCAATATCCCTCATAAACTTTGACGTAAAAATATATGCGAAGATATTAGCAAATAGATTATTACCCTTATTGTCATCAATCGTATCATTGGACCAAGTTGGTTTTACACCAGGCAGAGAGGGAAGAGACAATACAATTAAGGCCTTAACTGCTTGCTGACCAGTGCATGGTGATATACGTCTGCACAATGGCACGGCTGCGCAAATTGGAGCACCTATACATCCCCTTTAAGACGTGGCATTGTGGGTGCATGCACCCGCCGCATACTCCGTGACTGTGCCCACGGGTCCTGTGAACTCGATGTCTGCCGGTGTCACGCGATCGTGTCATGGAGCAGCAGAACGGGGAGATGCCTAAATAAACAAGGCATTTCCCTGCTTTGCCTAGTGACATGATAGGGATCTACTGCTCCCTGTCATCGGGAGCAGTGATCGCTGTCATGTCACTGGTAGCCCATCCCCCCACAGTTAGAATCACTCCCTAGGACACACTTAACCCCTTGACCGCTCCCTAGTGTTTAACCCCTTCCCTGCCAGTGTCCTTTATACAGTAATCAGTGCATTTTTATAGCACTGATCGCTGTATAAATTATAATGGTCCCAAAATAGTGTCAAAAGTGTCCGATGCGTCCGCCATAATGTAGCAGTCATGATAAAAATTGCAGATCGCCGCCATTACTAGTAAAAAAAAAATAAATAAATAAAATTGTCATAAATCTATCTCCCTTATTTTGTAGACGCTATAACTTTTGCACAAATCAATATACGCTTATTGCGATTTGTTTTACCAAAAATATGCAGAAGAATACATATCAGCCTGAGCTGAGGAAGAAATTTGTTTTTTTTATATATTTTTTGGGGATACTTTTTTATACCAAAAAGTAAAAAATATTGCTTTTTTTTCAAAATTGTCGCTCTTTTTTTGTTTATAGCGCAAAAAATAAAAACCGCAGAGGTGATCAAATACCACCAAAAGAAAGCTCTATTTGTGGGAAAAAAAGGACATCAATTTTGTTTGGGTGCAACGTCGCACGACTGCGCAATTTTCAGTTGAAGTGACGCAGTGCCATATCGCAAAAAGTGCTCTGGTCAGGAAGAGGGTAAATTCTTCCGGAGCTGAAGTGGTTAAACATCCACCCCTGGCTCACATCCAAAAAGAAACAAGGATTATTTCTCTCTCTCGACACTGAGAAGGCATTCAACAGAGTGACCTGGGACTTTATAGACGCAGTACTGTGCTCCATTGGTCCCTTACCCCAAATGAGAGCATATATACGTGCACTTTATTCTAACCCAACAGCAAGAGTGCGCGTCAACGGCCACCTTTCGAATGCCTTTAATCTTTGCAATGGTACAAGATAGGGTTGCCCCCTGTCTCCCTTATTGTATGTCCTTACATTAGAACCTTTACTAAATAGGCTAAGACCCAACCCAGACATAAAAGGAATCAAAATACAGGACCAAACATATAAAATCGCAGCATTTGCTGACGATATGCTGTTATTTCTCTCTAAGGCCCATATTTCAATACCAAATCTTATACAAGGTCTGGAACACCTCCAATCTATTTTGAATTTAAAAATCAACCACTCTTAATCAAATGCCCTAAATATAACATTGGATCCGATCAATATCATCGGATTCAATATCACTTTGCGAAAAAAACTTCCCCTTTACATGGGCCAAGAATACAATTACCTACTTAGGGATACAAATACCCACCAACTTATCAGAACTATTCAACTGCAACTTTACCCCTGTCCTTAAAGAAACATATGGGGACCTAAAACGCTGGAACTCCATGAATGTCTCCTGGTTTGGTAGATCCTCAATAATCAAAATGACAATTTTACCCAGATTACTATACATCATGCAAACTATTCCCATCAGAATGCCAGCTACATTCCTTAACTCTTTCAAACGAGCCTGTTCTACTTTCATCTGGAGGAGTAAACCTCCCAGAATCAAATACACAAGACTTACTCTACCTAAACTTAACTGAGGAATAGCACTCCCAGACTTACACAAATACCATCAGGCAGCCCTTTTAGCAAGAATAGTAGACTGGAATATACATCAACAAGTCAAAGATTGGGTAAGACTGGAACATTTGCAATCCTCTCATAACTTAAGATCTCTTCCATGGATTCACCCAAATCACCATCCCCCCACAATCAAAACACATCCTCTGATAGGCCCTACATTAGAGATCTTCCGCAAAACTTTTAAAACTAACAATCCAACACCCTGGTTGTACCCCCTTACCCCGTTAAAGGCCAATCCAGACCTCCCTCCAGGGCTAGAACAAACTTCCTTTCTAAAATATGGCCCCATAGAGACATCTTATCCAAACATTTCTTTAAAAGGTGTTCTCTCTTATCTAGAGATGAACTCAACATTGATCTCAATACAAGTTCAATTTCACAATGGAATTACATGCAAATTAAACACTATTTAACCAGACGGGAATCATCTCTGGCTTGGATAAGAACCCCTATGGATCTAGAAAACCTTTGTTCAAAAAAGCCCCACAAAGACACCTCATATCAATTCTATACCTCTCTCTTTTTGAAGGAAAACATGATTTCCCCAGCACATCATGCCAAGTGTGGAAACAAGACCTTAATATCAACTTAACTAATACAGATTGGGAAACCCTATACAGGTATGCACACAAAGGATCATTAAATGTAGCTACTCAAGAATGTGGGTACAAAATTCTCACAAGATGGTCCAGAACACCTGTTTTGCTAAACAAATTCTCATCCCGGACATCAAATAGATGCTGGAGATGTGAAAACGAAGAGGGATTGATGATACACATATGGCGGTCATGCCCCATGATCCAGGAATTCTGGAGGATGGTTCAGGACAACATCAGTTCAATCACATCTGAAAGTCTGAATTTTAATGCAGCACAATATCTCCTACATCATATCACTATTCCCAAGAAACAATACCTCAAATCATTACCCATGTTCATGATTAATGCAGCGAGACATTGTATACCTTGCCACTGGTGTTCAAATATCATTCTTTCCAAAAGGGAATGGTTCAGCAGAATCAATAACATAGAGGAAATAGAAGAGCTTATTTGTATATCCCAGGAAAAAAAATCTAAATTCACCTCCACATGGTATGACTGGTTACAATTCAAATCCTTTTCGGCCTACGTAGCATCTATTGTATAACCACTGAAAACAATACTCAACAATAAAATACATTAGACATTAGAGGAAGAAAGAAAAGAATAAGAAAAGAGAAAAACTCTGATATAATATGATCCCCTCACCCTACCCCCCCACTTTTTTTTATTAATATCACTGCAATATTTTTCAAAAATAGGCACAAATTGCCATTTTCTAAACTCATTTTACTAATGTAAGAAAAATTTTGAATTTCACATCTACAAACTAGAGCACAAAATCAATATATAAATGAATAATAGAGTATGCATATGTCAGTAAAGTATTAACAGATTATCCTACTTTGCAAAAACAGATTGTTTCTCTTTCATTGTACCTAAATGCTTTCAAATGTTATATTGAAATGTTGTATGATTTTTGCTTGTTCACTTAATAAAAATTTATGAAACCAAAAAAATGCATATAAAAGCAAAGGAGAAGGCCTTTAAAAAATACAAGGCTGAGGGATCATCATCAGAATTTCAACTTTACAAAGAATGCAACAAGAAATGTAAGGGTGCAATAAGGGCGGCTAAGATAGAACATGAAAGGCACATAGCGGAGAAAAGTAAAATAAATCTCTAGAAATTCTTTAAATACATAAATAGTAAGAAAGGGAGGTCAGATCATATTGGTCCCATAAAGAATGATGAAGGGAATCTGATTACAAAGGATGGGGAGATGGTGAAAGTATTGAATTTATTCTTCCCCTCATTCTTCACAAGGGAATCAGGGGGCTTCAGTAACCAAAACTGCAGTATTTATCCTCATGACATGTAACAGGAAGCACCCTCATGGCTAACAGAGGACAGAATTAGAATTAGACTTGAAAAACTTAACATTAATAAGTCATCGGGACCAGGTGGCTTGCACCCGAGGGTCCTTAAGGAACTCAGTCAAGTAATTGCCAGACCATCATTCCTAATCTTCATGAACAGTCTACTGACTGAAATGGTACCAGCTGATTGAGAAAAGCCAATGTAGCCCCAATATATAAAAAAGGGCCAAGATACATCCCTGAGAATTACAGACCAGTTAGCCTAACATTAATTGTATGCAAAGTCTTGGAGGGGATGATAAGGGACTATATACAAGATTTTAGTAATGACAACGGTATCATTAGCAGTAATCAGCATGGATTCATGAAGAATCGTTCTTGCCAAACCAATCTATTAACCTTCTATGAGGAGGTGAGCTGCCATAAACGTTTATTGTACAAAGTAAGGTCAATTGGCATGGACCATAGGGTGAGTACATGGATTGAAATCTGGCTACAAGGGCGAGTTCAGTGGGTGTGATAAACGGGGAGTACACAGAATGGTCTGGGTGGAAAGTGGAGTCCCCCAGGGTTCTGTTCTGGGGCCAATCCTATTTAATTTATTTTAATTATATTTAATTACTAAGCTAAGCAGGGCAATAACTTCTCCGCAGGATGTGGAAACCAAGAAGATCTGAACAAATTAATGGGGTGGGCAACTACTTTGCAAATGAGGTTTAACATAGAAAAATGTAAAGTAATGCATTTGGGTGGCAAAAATATGAATGCAATCTACTCACTGGGGGAGAATCTCTGTGGGAATCTAGGATGCAAAAGGACCTAGGGGTCCTAGTAAATGACAGGCTCAGCAATGGCATGCAAAGCCAAGCTTCTGCAAGCAAAGCATACCAAATATTGGCACGCATTAAAAAGGTGATTAACTCCAGAGATAAAAAAAATAATTCTCCCACTCTAAAAAACTCTGGTCCGGCCGCACCTGGGGTATGCTGTCCAGTTCTGGGCACCAGTCCTCAGGAAGGATGTGCTGGAATTGAAGATAGTCCAGAGAAGGGCAACAATACGAATAAAGGGACTGGAGGACCTTAGTTATGAGGAAAGGTTACGAGCACTGAACTTGTTCTCTTTGGAGAGGAGACGCTTGAGAGGGGATATGATTTCAATGTACAAATACTGTACTGGTGACCCCACAATAGGGATAAAACATTTCAGCGAAAGAGAATTTAACATAACACGCGGCCATTCCCTAAAACTAGAAGATAACATTTTAACCTTAAACTGCATAGAGGGTTACTGTAAGAGCAGTTAGGATGTGGAATTCTCTTCCACAGGAAGTGGTCTCAGTGGGGAGCATCAATAATGTCAAAAAACTAATAGACAAGTACCTGAACGACCACGACATACAGGGATATACAATGTAATACTGACATAAAATCACACACATAGATTGGACTTGATGGACTTGTGTCTTTTTTCAACCTCGTCTACTATGTAACTCTCTAACTATCTACAATTTTTGACAGCTGGCACCAAACAGGTTTCCCTATCAAATTATTTACCCTCACCTCTTTATCCTATATTGACTCAAAAATATCGGATTTTCCATCTTTTTCTGTACCGAAGTCAATGGACAAAAGGACCAACAGAAAGGGTGAAAGGTAAGACTCTAATGCTGCATACACACGAGCGGACTTTTCGACTGGACTGGTCTGACGGACCGAATCCGGCGGACAATCCGACCATGTGAGGGCTCCATCGGACCTGCAGCGGACTTTTTCGGTCGAAAATCTGACAGACTTTAGATTTGGAACATGTTTCAAATTTGTCCGACGGACTCGAGTTTGGTCGAAAAATCCGCTCGTATGTATGCTAGTCCAACGGACGAAAACCCATGCTAGGGCAGCTATTGGCTACTGGCTATCAACTTCCTTATTTTAGTCCGGTCGTACGTCATCACGTATGAATCCATCGGACTTTGGTGTGATCATGTGTAGGCAAGTCCGTTTGTTAGAAAGTCCGTCAAAAGTCTGTCGTAACTCCGTCGAAAGTCCGGTGGAAAGACCGTCGGACCTTTGATGCCAAAAAGTCCGCCCGTGTGTACGGGGCATTAGCGCTAATTCTTTCACTTTCTATCCAAAACAAAAAAAGAAATTATGTATACTTTAAGTAATCCTAAATTCTATGGAAAAAAACTAAAACTTTAAATAACCTCTAAAACATGACAACCAACCCTACTTTTGAGTAGCTACAATTTCCTTACCATGGCCTACCTTCTAACCGGCAATGTTGCTGCCCTTTATTTATTATAGGGTTTATTGGTCAATAATATAGCTTTGGCAGCTTCTTTGATATCTTTATTTCTTAGACTGTATATGATAGGATTGAGCATTGGCGTCACCACAGTGTACAACAGGGAAATCACTTTAGATATATTTAAAGATGAACTGTTTTTTGGAAGCATGTAAATGCCAATAAGAGTTCCATAAAACATGCAAACCACTGTTAGATGGGAACTGCAAGTTGAGAAGGACTTCTGTCTGCCAATATTGGATGAAATCTTGAGGATAGCTTGAACAATGCATCCATATGATGTTAGTGTTATCATTAGTGGGAGTACCATTACAGGGACACTTAGTAAGAGAGCCTCCAAGCGAACAGTGTATGCATCTGAACAAGATAGTTCCAAAATGGGCTCCATATCACAGAAAAAATGATCGATGACATGAGGCCCACAGAAATCCAAAGTACATATAGTTATGGTGGGTATTATTACAAAGGAAAAGCCCAACAACCAAGAAAGAAGGATCAGGTTTAGAAACATTGGATAGTCCATCATTGAGGAATATCTGAGAGGGTTACAGATAGCCAGGTACCGGTCATAAGCCATCACAGTTAATATAAAGCATTCCAAAGCTTCAGAAGCACCAAAGATATAAAACTGAGTGATACAACCAACAAGGGACATAACAACCCCCCCATTCATTACATTGGCAAGTGTGTTGGGGGCAACATCTGTTGTCAGCAGTATGTCCGATATGGACAGCTGGGTGAGGAAGAAGTACATGGGAGACTGGAGCTTCTTGGTGTTTGCTACCAAAGTTATGATCAAGAGATTTCCTTTAATTGTCACTAAATAAATTAGAAGGAGCAGGACAAATATAATACTATTGAACTTGTGAAGATTCGGGAATCCAAGGAAAATGATCTCAGAGACTGGTGTTTGGTTTCTGTCATACATAATCATTAGGTTAATAGAAAACAGATTTAGAAAAAATATTTCACTTTACTGCATCTCTGGAGCTTATATTATTCGTAATTTTGAACACAAGTTAACAAGTTAATATTCATTTTTTAGATAGAAATTAACATAGCATTATCTATTTTCTGAAAGTAGAGGCCCTGTAGAATGTAAAGAGGTTAGTTGCATTATTTTGTTGTACTATATTTGCACGACTGTTTATAAAATCTATATTTTCATGAAAAAGTACAATAAAACATTTTTTTGTGCACAGAAACACAATTTCTTTGCCTTGTTCAATTTGTTTATTGGGGTAAGAACAAGGTACAAGATAATGCAAACGTTACATCAAAATATACTAGTCTTCAGTAAAGAATGAAAGCAGCCATTGGGGTACACGAATGATGTTCGTAGAATGTAGTTCTCAGGTGCAAGGCATTGAAGAATAAAAAAAGATAACATCTCAAAGATTTAGGATGGGTCAGATGAGGCCAGTATACAAATAACAAATAGGTAAAACAGACTAGTAGGAGTGTTATGGTAGAGGAGAACCAAATATTACAGTAGTATGTTTGTGCATTTAAAGGGTCATGGCCCTTTGAACAGGAAGAAGAGAGAACTGGGAAGAATAACAATAGTTTGGAAACTAAAGTACAGTAGAGGAAAGAAAAAGGAGAAGAAGAGGGGGTTTAGAAAGGGAGGGGGTCTAGAATAATAGGATAAAAGAGGAAAGCGGGAGTGGGGAACCACAGGAAGCTGCTGGGAAAAGGAGGCTTCAATGCCTAAGTATCCAAATGAAGTGTGTTGCATATTCGGGGGAGCACTAAAGACTTGTCAACCATTGAAAGGTAATGGGTCACCCAGGGACTCCAGAGGGCTTCAAATTTGGAATCTTTGTCCGTGACAGCAGCTTCAATTTTGGCATGAATCATAGCTTGCTTTATCTAACAAAATGTTTTACTGCAAGAACAGGGGTCTCCCAGAAACACAATTTAATCTACATTTTTGTACAAAATAAAAGATGAGGTCGTTTCTAGTAAACAGTTACCAAACATGTGCAATTCTGAAATGTAAAAACAAAATGATGGTAACCTTTAAAAAATGGTCAGGCCTACGGACTGTTGTTAATAGTCTGGGATGGTAATCACACTAACCAATATTTTTTCTGCCTTTTTTTTACCTACCGGGGCCCCTTGAATGCAATTTTTATAAAAATAAATAAATATGTCCTTTAAGTGTCAATAATATTTGTTGCACCATGAGCAAAATAAATTTAAGAGTATGCTAATCCCGCACTGAAAAAGTCTGATCTACATACTGTGTTGCTTGTCATCATCTATCTGGTAAACCAAATCTGAAGACATCATTTGCAATTTGAATTTCACTGAATTGACTGAATGACTGACACCGCTCTGGAGTCAGTCATTCAGTCAATTCAGAAATGCGTGGTATAAAGCTTTTATAGAACATTCTGTAAATTATGGGAATACTCATGTGTATTAATAGAATTAGCCTTTGGGGACAAAACAGACTCTTGGTAAGAACTGTGTTTGCAATCCCACTAGATGTGGTTATTTCTTTCAGTGTTTAAAAAATATCATTAAAATGAGGTAATTTTTAAAAATCCCCCACTATTTGAAGGGGCACTTCCATTTGCAAATGGATGAGCTTTCACCATAAGATATGTCCTACAAATGTGCATGTCATGGCACACTTACCTACCAAAAGAATCCCTCATTTGCTATGATGACCGCAGTCTTCCTCGTCCCTCTGTCACCACTACTGACATGTTTGTCTGGTCTTCTTCCAGGTTCAGCAATCTCGATTGGCCAGCTTAGGATGGCATAACTCCCTGTTATGTGTAATGGATTTAATACCCCCTAGCGCCATGGCATGTTGAGATAAGGGATAAGTCAAACGGCCCTCGGTTAAGTTCAAACATGATTTAGCAAACTTCAAACAAGTTGGGATGTCAAACCCCATTGAAGTCAATGGGAACTAAATCTATCAAATTAATATGACAATTTTCTGGGCTAATAGGCAAGGAGTGTCAAAAATAGCATGGAGAATGGAATTTCCTTGGGGGAAAATGTACCAATGCAGGTGCATGCAAAGTGAAACATTAAAAATGCCCAACTCCTTTAATTACCAGGCCTAGTGGGTGTCCTAGTCCTGCCTGTGAAGAGGTGCATCTCTGTGATGTACAGAAAGTGCTGAAGCTTTACAAAAAAGTGAAAAAAAGTGTTTCAAATTATCTGCGACGTATGTATATATATATATATATATATATATATATATATATATATATATATATATATATATATATATATATATATATATATATAGATATATTGATATATCTATCTATATAGATATAATATATTGATATATCTATCTATATAGATAGATATATGTATATATCTATATATATATATCTATATATATATATATAGATATATATATATATAGATATATAGATATATAGATATATATCTATATATCTATCTATATATCTATCTATATAGATATATTGATATATCTATATATCTATATAGATAGATATATATAGTAATATTGGGGGTTGTTTAGCTTAATGTAGAGCCTACCGGTGAGCTGAGTCTATGCTAGTTGTGCCATTTAAGGGCTTGTTAACCCACTTTTATTAAAGGAAAAATAAGCCCAATAACAGAACAGTTGCCCACGCAGGGGTTTCAGCTTTCCACAGCAACAATATAAATGAAAAATGCCAAGTCACTTGGCTTTCTTCAGCGGCAGCACGACTGCTTGGGCTCTCACACAGAGCCCTCCTGACTCCAATCAGCGACCTCAGGCTCGGGTCTCTGGCTTTCACAGTGCCACCTGCACTCTCTGGGTTCTCCAGTGCCCACCTGCACTATCTGGGTTCTCCCTTCCAAGCCTGGACTCCTTGGGAGGGTGGAGCCCAGAACCATGGTCCTGACCCTACTATCAGGTCCACACACACCTGAACAATCAGTGAGTCTCAAAACCCAGACCCAGGATTGGGGATTTCATCCCACTCGGATCTCTAAGAAATCCCTGGGCTCCAGGTCCCAAAGTGGGCTTTACTAAATAATGAAGAAACTGAAAAGCCAGTTTCCTCCCAAACAAGCAAATACACTGGAGCCCCCCAACCTGCCTGGTTGAGAATCCTGGACCCATACACTGGTGCGGTACCACACTACCACATACCCCCCCCGTTTCGACCCAGGGGGCGGAACACACAAGTTTCTTTTGGCACCTCTGTGCCAGCTACCATTTACAGGAGTCCAATCCTGTCCAACCTCACTTCTCCTAAAGGGGAACTCTACCCACCACTTCCATTGGGGTTTCTCTCTAGGCCCCCTTGTTATTCCGCTTCAGGCTTTGATGAGACCTTTTCTGGGTCCTCTACCAAAAGCCCTTTCCCCCCTGAAATTTTAACGGGGTCCCCCTGGTCTTTCGACCAACCCTTCTACCTCCACACTTCAGGTTCCCAGGTTGCCCAACACCTCTTTCAGCATTTGTTAGGGCATTGCCTGCAGAGGGCACACACACCGGAGAGTGGCAATCACCCACAAGAACCTCACAAGATGCCACCTCCTCCCCTGGTGTCACCCACTCAGCAGGCAGCTGTCCTACCACCTGACCTTTTTTAATACCAGCTGGATTTCTATCCAAAACCGGAAACAGACGAGCTCTCGTCTGATCTGCATACAAATCTTACTGCACTTTTTACCCATTTCCCTGTCTCAGGGACCTTATCAGGTCTGTCACATAAACCTATTATTGGACTGGTGACCCCGGTCAGGATTTCTGCCATTTTCTGGTCTACATTTGCCCCTTTCATCTCACGTGGTTTGGCCACTGGTACCATATACACGCCCTTCACCGACACTGACAACTGACCAGCACTACCCTGGACCATAGCAGCAGAAATGCTTTCCATCTGGCTGTTAGGGGGTGAAATCTCAGACATTTTAGACTCACTTTTCGTTTCTTCAAAGCATCTCCCATATACCATTTTTTTTGGAGGTCTTGTGTATCTCAAAGTGGCCAGCTAATTCATGATCATGACAGGATTTGAGGACGGGAACCCGTGTTTGTTGTGGCACAAAAATTTTGTCTTTGTACCATAATAATTCATCTCTGGACTGTAGAGTGATGTCCGTTGGAAGGGGAGCTGTTGAAGATGCCTGTCTGATTTGGGACAGTAGGTCTCCTTGAAGCATAAGAAAGTTCCCAGGAGCAAGAATGGTGTCTGGGGGAGAAGGAACTTCAGGTTCACTGAACATCCGAGACAGCGCATCCGGTTTGGTATTCTTTGATCCCGGCCTGTAAGTGATGTGAAAAGTGAACCTGGTGAAGAAGAGTGCCCATCTGGCCTGACGTGGTTTCAATCTTTTGGCAACCTTCAGGTACTCTAAGTTTTTGTGGTCAGTGTACACCAGAATAGGGTGGGCTGCTCCCTCAAGGAGGTAGCGCCATTCCTCAAGTGCAGCTTTAATTGCCAGTAGCTCCCTGTCCCCAACATCATAATTCTTCTCGGCTTTGGTTAACCTGCGGGAGAAGAACACCACTGGATGTAATAAAGCCTTGGAGCCTTGTCTCTGCGAAAGTACCGCCCCCACTGCTATCTCGGAAGCATCTACCTCCAGTATGTAGGGTAAAGCTGGGTCAGGATGCTTCAGGACGGAGGCTGACATGAATTGATCTTTCAAGGAGGTAAAAGCAGCTTGAGCCTCAGGGGACCATTGGAACTGGGTGCCTTGCCGAGTCAGTCTTGTGATGGGAGTGATGATGGAAGAAAATCCCCTGATGAACTTGAGATAGAAATTTGCAAAGCCCACAAAGCGCTGTACTCCTTTCTTATCCGTAGGGGCCAGCCAATCCAAGATGGCGGAGACCTTCTGCGGATCCATCTTGACTCCATCTATGGAACTGATCAGACCCAGAAACTGAATGCTATGGCGTTCGAACTCGTACTTCTCAGGTTTTGTGTACAGGCCTTGTTGGCGGAGCCGAGTTAGAACTTTTCTGACATGTTCCCGGTGGATAGACAGGGAGGAGGAGAAGATCAGGATGTCATCCAGATAAACTATGATGAACAGGTCAAGGTCATCTCTAAAGATATCGTTAACGAAATGCTGGAAAGTGGCAGGAGCATTACATAACCCAAAGGGCATCACCAGGTATTCAAAGTGCTCAAAGCGGGTGCGGAAGGCAGTCTTCCATTCGTTCCCGCTTCAAATCCGGACTAAGTTGTATGCTCCGCGAAGATCCAGTTTGGTGAATATAGATGCAGTTCCAAGTCTCTGAAATAGTTCAGGTACCAAAGGTAGGGGGTACCGGTTTTTTATTGTAATTTTATTAAGCTCCTGGTAATTTACGCAGGGGCATAGGGAATGATCCTTCTTTTCTACAAAGAAGATCCCTGCTCCAGCTGGGGAGGTGGAAGGGCGTTTGAACCCTTTTTCCAGATTCTCATCGATGTAAGTTTTAAGCGTACCAAGCTCCAGTTCGGTTAAGGGGAAAATTCTCCCAAAGGGAATCTCTGCTCCGGGGAGAAGTTCAATCGGGCAGTCATAGGGTCTGTGTGGGGGAAGTGTCTCTGCCCCTTTCCAACTGAACACATCCAGGAAACTATGGTACGCTTCCGGAACAGTTTGGCAGGATTCAGCATCGGTCTCCAGACACAGCAAAAGATGGGACGTCAGTAATTCCCTGTAGGCAATGCTGAAGGCAATAAGGAAAGTGAAAACTGATTTTTCCAGTAGACCAGTCAATTTGTGGGTTGTGAGCTTTGAGCCAGGGCATGCCCAGTATGATGGGAAACAAGGGTGACTCAATGATGTCAAGACAGAGTAGTTCCCGGTGGTTTCCGGAAATGGTGGTATTTAGAGGAACTGTCTCTTATGTTACAGGCCCAGATTTAATAGTCGATCCATCGGCCAGGTGTACAGACAGTCCCTGTGCTCTTGTAGAGGGATTTGGAACTTGCGGGCAAAAGATAAGTCCATAAAACCGCTACAGGCTCCGGAATCAATTATAGCGGTTGCTTGGATGTTCCCCCCTGGAAGCTGTAGAGAAATGGGAAAAGCCAGGTTATTGGTATTGTTAAACACAGCAGATAAGGAAGTAGAAGAGAAGGTAGTGTGCTTACAGGTCTTTACGGGACAAGTCCTCACATAGTGTCCAGAAGTTGTTAGCCCGCCGGCGTTGACGTTCTTCAGGAGTCAGTGAAGGACGGATCAAGCCAAGTTGCATTGGTTCGGAAGTATCAGTAGGAGTGTGAACAGGAGGGTTTGGTACACGTGGTAACATCCATACCGGGCGAGAGGGACCAGCTGCACGTTCTGCTCTTCATTCTCTTAAGCGCCTGTCTATTTGGATAGACAGGTTGATAAGGCCTTCAAGTGTAGCAGGAATGCCAACCCAGGCCAATTCATCCTTTAATGGTTCGGAGAGACCCATGCGAAACTGGTAGCGTAGGGCGGCATTGTTCCAGTTTGTGTCGGAACTTCAACGCCTGAACTCAGATGTATAGTCCTCCACCGCCCTACGGCCCTGCTGGAGAGAGAATAGTGCTGCTTCTGCGGTGGCTGCTTGTTGCAGATCTTCGTATAGAAGGCCCATGGCTTGAAAGAAAGTATACAGATGGTCGAGACAGTTATTCTTTTGCTCCAAGAGGCGATGGGCCCATGCCTGGGGTTCGCCCAGTAGGAAGGAAATGACGAAACCCACCTTAGTGGTTTCTAGGAAGAAAGTTCTGGGTTGCAGTGCAAAGAAAAGCTCACAAGCATTACGGAATGCCCTATACTTGCTGCGGTCCCCGGAGAACCTTTCTGGTGTGGGAACTTTGGGTTCTGGAGGCAACATGATCACTGAAGGAGCAGTGGATGGACCCGGAGCTGGGGTATAGAGAACTTGGACATGCTCTTCCAGTCGGTTATAACCATCTTGTAAGTCTTTAACAGCTTGCGTGAGTCCAGCTAGATGATGGCATAAGTCCTCCATGGGCGACGTTCCCTGCGTGGGCTCAGACATTGCTGTCTGGTACTGTCACGTACCTGGTGGGTAGAGCCCGGAATGCAGGGAATGGCCTCTCGTATACCTCTGACTCAGGAACCCCTGGTAGTGATGACAGGGGCTCGAGAGTACAAAGGGGCACAAGTGCCTGACTGGAAAACTGGAGCAGAGGGCTGGGTCCTGTAGTCAGCTGGGAGGTGTCCTGTAGTCCGGCAGCGGGATGCAGGCAGCAGGGAGGTGTCTTGTAGACTGGCAGCAGGATGCAGACAGCAGGGAGGTGTCTTGTGGTCCAGCAGCTGGATGCAGACAGCAGGGAGGTGTCTTGTAGACCGGCAGCAGGATGCAGACAGCAGAGAGGTGTCTTGTAGTCCAGCAGCAGACAGCAGGATGGTGCTCTGTAATTCAGCAGCAGGATGCAGACAGCAGGGAGGTGCCTTGTAGTCCAGCAGTGGGATTCAGGCAGCAGGGAGGTGTCTTGTAAACCGGCAGCAGGATGCAGACAGCAGGGAGGTGTCTTGTGGTCCAGCAGCTGGATGCAGACAGCAGGGAGGTGTCTTGTAGACCAGCAGCAGGATGCAGACAGCAGGGAGGTGTCTTGTAGTCCAGCAGCAGGATGCAGACAGCAGGGTACAGGCAGACTGGGTCAAAACACAGGTGGGCAGATCAGGTACAGAAGGGCAATCCAGAAGAGTAGTCAAAGTCCAAAGCCGAGATCGGGGCAGGCAGCAAACAGGGTAGTCAGGAACAGTCCAAACAGGTAACAGGTTTCAAGGTTCAGATCACAAGTAACAAAGCGGCAGGGGTCTTCAGGAACACTGTAGACCGGACAGCAAGGCTCCTGCGCGCGCCCGTGCGTCGCTATTGCGCATGCGCGTGCGCCGGACGGCACTTCTGTGCACAGGCATCCTTTTAATCTTTCTATTACTAGAACACTTGCAGGAAGGCTTTTCCTGGCACAGGTGCTGGACTCATACTCATACTGGACTCCAACTTCTCAGGCTCAGTGAACTGCTCCAGAACATTATCATGTCAACATCACTTTTGTGGGTCACGGACAATGTCTCTACTGTGTGCTCACCCTTATTTGGTCCATCCTGCTCATGAGGGTTAACCCCTGCAGCAGCTACTGCCCTTCAGGTACAAGCTGTTCTGCAGTCCCTCCTGCTGGCACAGCAGAAACAGTGTCCACCTTTTTTTTTGTAAAAGCCTTATCTATCAGGGAGATTTTATTTTTATCCCAACTATCCCAATCTATTGTATGTGCACTCCCTTCAGCGGTACTCCTCAGCACCGATCCATCTGCCCAAGGAGACATATAAGAACAGACTGGCTTAGTTGCAGACTTATTACACAAGTCATTGTAAATCATGTCTGGGATGCTGCGGGAGCCAGTGGTGTCTCTTATTGTGATCAGAGGACCCGTTGGTGTTCAGAAGTCCCAGGTGGCCATTCTGAGCAGCTAGATTATGAAAGGAGCTGGAAATTATCCGACAGCTGAGTGGCCTGCTTTGAGAAGGAAGGGCTGAGCCCAGCCCTGACAGGATCCTACAATGGGCCAATCCATATTGAATACCACACTAAAACCAATGCTAGTATCCCTAAGTGTCATGTACCTGAGTGTATTCGAACCGGGATGTTCCTATCTCTCAGTGCCCGTTTGTGTGGACTAGCTCCCTGGGTGTTGTGACTGCTTTGTGACTCTGAATACCGTATATGTACTTCTTCCTGAATTCTTGACTACTCTCTAGCCTGCTGATTTTGTACTTCACCGCCAGCTCATGTATGACCTTTGCCTGCCTAACCATTCTCTGGATTTCGATCATGTACCGCTTTGCCTGATCTGTTGCCAACCTGATCTGCCTTCAAGTTTTCACCTGAATCCTCAGCACACAAGCTCCACTTTGGACATTACCTATCACAGGTACCTTACATTACAAAGGGGCCACAATGGCAGTGGACCCTGCTGAGATTGTTAAGGTGATTTCACGTCAGGGACAATTGATTGGAGCTCATGAACATCATCTTTCTTCCCTGGACACCAAGGTAGATGAACTTTGTACTATGCTTAAATCTTGTTTGCCTGGTACTTCTGCAATGGTCCAGACTCCTGCTCGAATCCAACCTACCTCCTCTGTACCACCCAAACTTCCCCTGCCTGAAAAATTTGGTGGTGATACTGAGGATTGCAGAGGCTTTTTAAATGTTTGCCGTTTGCATTTCCGCAACAACCCTGGGACTTTTAACACTTTGTCTGCCAAAGTGACTTTTGTCATTTCCTTGTTAAAGGGGAATGCCCTGGCCTGGGTCTCTCCTTACCTGGAACGCAATGATCCTGTGCTGCAAGACACTGACAAATTTCTGGCTTCTCTCCAGACTGTATTTGGCAAGCTAGATAGAGCTTCTGCAGCTGAGTACTTTTGAAAATATAACAAGGTACCAGGTCTGTGGCACAATATGCTATTGAGTTCCGTACCCTGGCTGCTGAAACTAATTGGGACTTAAGGGCATTACGTGCAGCCTTCCGAAAAGGCCTTTCAGATCGCATCAAGGATGAATTGGTCTATAAGGATTCCCCAGAAGACCTTGAGAAATTCATAGAGCTGTGTGTTGGTCTGGATGTCCTTTATCATGAAAGGTGCCAAGAGAGACTTAGAACTTGCAAGTTTCCTAGGCCAGTTTACCGTTTGCCCCCTAACTTCCAAGCACCACCTCAGTCAGAACCTGAAATCTCAGTTGAACCCCAGGCACCTGTGGAACCCATGGAAGTAAGCCGTCTCCACCTAACTGAGTCGGAGAAACAAAGGAGGCATGCATTGGGCCTATGCCTGTACTGTGGACTTAAAGTAAATTTGGTATCTGTCTGTCCTTCCCATCCAGTAAAAGGCAGGGTCTAACCAGTGTTGGAGGAGCTGGGTTAGACCTTATAGGTATATCCTCCAAGACCAAGATTACTGTTCCTGCAATTATCCATTTACCCTCTAAACTGGTCTCCTGTGAGGGTTTTGTGGGTTCTGGAGCTGCTGGCATATTCTTGGACTACACTTTTGCTAAAGAAAATAACATCCCATTTGTTCCAAAGTCTAGACCCCTGAACATCACCACCCTGAATGGACAACCCTTGGGAGATGGCATTGTAAAATTTGAGACTACGACAATCACCCTTCAGGTAGGCGTACTCCACAAAGAGGAAGTTGTCTTGTCTCTTGTTGATTCTCCACCTTTGCCCGTTATCCTTGGTTACCCATGGTTACAACATAACCCTTCTTTTGATTGGGAAAATGGAGAACTAACCTCTTGGGGGTTGTTCTGCCATCTAAACTGTTTGTCTCAACTCAAAAGACTTTCTGGTTGTCTGTTGGCTTCCGTGGCCATCCCACCTACCTTGCCTCGTGAATACCATGATTTTGCAGACGTATTTTGCAAGCAAAAGGCAGAGGTTTTACCTCCACATTGTTCTTTTGACTACGCAATTAATTTGATTCCTGGAGCACCTCTTCCCAAAGGAAGGACCTATCCCCATGTATTTGCCTGAACAAAAATCCATGGAGAAATACGTAAAAGACAACTTGGAAAGAGGTTTTATCCGACCCTCTTCTTCTCCAGTAGGGGCAGGTTTTTTCTTTGTTGAAAAAAAAGATGGGGGTCTTCGACCATGCATAGACTATTGAGGGTTAAATCAAATCACTGTAAAAGACTCCTACCCTTTGCCTCTCATTCTAGAACTGTTTGATGTACTTAAGGGAGTCGTTATCTTCTCTAAGCTGGACCTAAGAGGGGCTTATAATCTGATTCAAATCAAAGACGGGGATGAGTGGAAGACAGCATTCAACACTCATAATTTTGAATATCTGGTTATGCCATTTGGGTTGTGTAAGGCCCCTGCTGTCTTCCAACGTTTCATGAATGACATTTTTCACAATTTCAGCAACAGTTTTGTGATCATCTACTTGGACGACATTTTAATCTTTTCCAAGACTCATCTAGAGCACATCTCACATGTAAAGCAGGTATTACAATGACTGAGAGAAAACCATCTTTATGCGAAGATTGAGAAATGCAGTTTCCATCAAAGCCAAATTCCTTTCCTTGAATACATTATAAGTGCTGTCGGTTTCCAAATGGACCCTCAAAAACTTTCCGTTGTCTTGCAATGGCCCCAACCGACCACTTTAAGAGGGCTCCAAAGCTTTCTAGGGTTCGCAAATTACTACAGACGCTTCATAAAAGGTTTTGCCTCCATTGCGGCCCCCCTTACTGCTATGACTAAGAAAGGTACAAATTGCAAGGTGTGGCCCTCAAAAGCGGAATCGGCTTTCCAGCAATTAAAAGACATGTTCAGCAAGGCTCCAATTATTCAGCATCCAAATCCTGATCTCCAGTATATAGTTGAGGTTGATGCCTCTGAGGTAAGAGCAGGTGCGGTGTTGTCCCAGAGACAGCCTAAGTCCGGTAGGATCCATCCAGTAGCGTTTTTTTTCTAGAAAGATTTCTCCAGCGGAGATGAATTACGATGTTGGGAATTGAGAACTACTGGCTATCAAATTGGCATTGTCTGAATGGCGACATCTTCTGGAAAGGGCTCCCAAGCCTTTTTCTATCCTCACTGACCATAAAAACCTGCTGTGTCTTCAGACTGCAAGACGTTTGAACTCACGTCAGGCTCGATGGGCTCTGTTTTTCTCCCGTTTTAGTTTTGTTCTTTCTTATGTTCCTGGGCATAAAAACAAGAAAGTCGATGCTCTTTCCAGACAGTTCGCTGCCTCTGAAGAAGATCAACCTACCGAGCAGTATATAATCCCACCTCACAAAATTGTCACACAGATCCCTGCAGCCCTTTCCCAACAGTTACAAGAAACCCAGAATCGTGTTCCCCAAGGCTCGAAGATACCTCCAGGTCAACTGTTCATAGCCCCTAGCCTCAGAAAATCTGTACTCCTCTGGGCACGTGATGGTGTGTTATCCGGTCATCCTGGTGTCACCATCACTCTTAAGACCTTGCAGCATCATGTCTCGTGGCCTCATATGATGGGATATTACTGACTATGTGGCTGCCTGCCCAACTTGTGCTGCTAATAAAGTACCCCGCACATTGCCTACTGGACTGTTAAAACCACTTCCGGCACCTCGCCAGCCTTGGACTGATTTGACTATGGACTTCATTACAGACTTACCCAAGTCCGAGGGCATGACTGCTATATGGGTCATAGTGGATCACTTTTCCAAAATGTCTCATTTTGTGCCGGTCCAGGGTTTACCTACAGCTGAAGCACTGTCTACCCTCTTCCTTTCCCATATTGTGAGATGTCATGGTATACCTACCAATGTCATCTCAGACTGCGGATCCCAGTTTGTTTCCAGATTCTGGAGAGTGTTCTGCAAGAAAACTGGGATTAACGCTCTCACTCTTTCCCTCACATCACCCTCAAACAGATGGTCAAACCAAATGCACGAACCAGACCCTGGAAACCTATCTTCGACATTAGGTCAATGCCTTACATTCCAACTGGTCTGAGTATTTGCCTTTGGCTGAGTTCACCATTAATTCCCGTTGGCACAGTGCTCTTTATACCACACCATTCTACGCAGCCCTAGGCGATCACCCTCAGACTTTTCCCCTACTTCAGCCTTCTTCTGATGTACCAGCAGCAGATCAGCGAGTGAAAAATATTCTGCTACATTGAAAAAAGCTTTGCTTATTACTATGGAAGTCAGCAGGCAAGTATGAGCTTTTCTCCAACAAACGAAGACGCCATATACCTCCATATGTGGAGGGGGACAGAGCTTGGCTATCAACCAAATCAACCATGTGAGACTGAAACAACCTTCTACCAAATTGGGCCCTCGATTCATCGGTCCTTACAGAATCATTGCTCAGCCAGTCTCCTATCTGTTGAAATTGCCCTCCTCTCTCCAGATACACCCCGTATTCCATGTTTCCCTCCTCAAAAAGGCAATTTTCAATCACTACTCCAGAATGCAACAGCTACCTCCTCCTGTTCTTGTTGATGGACAAAATGAGTTTGAAGTCTCTAAGATTTTTGATTCCAGAAGACAGAGTCATGGCCTACGGTATCTGGTTCATTGGAAGGGATATCCCATCGCAGACCATTCCTGGGTCCCAGTCAAAGATTTGCATGCTCCTGCTCTTATTCAAGACTTCCATGCTTCCTTTCCCCCTAAGCCCCGTTAGCCCCCCGGAGGGGTCCACTGGGGAGGGGGTCCTGTCATGTACCTGGGTGTATTCGAACCCGGATGTTCCTGATCCCACAGCTGTATTCTTACTTGTTGTGCCACAGAATAGCTCTGGAGTTATGGTTATGGCTGTTGCAAGCTGTGGACAATCTACATTCAAAGCAGCCCATAAATAGCAGCACTTCCTATCTCTCAGTGCCCGTTTGTGTGGACTAGCTCCCTGGACGTTGTGATTGCTTTGTGACTCTGAATACCGTATATGAACTTCTGCCTGATTTCCTGACTACTTTCTAGCCTGCTGATTTTGTACTTCACTGCCAGCTCGTATATGACCTTTGCCTGCCTGACCATTCTCTGGATTTCTATTGTGTACCACTTTGCCTGATCTGTTGCCAACATGATCTGCATGACTAAGTTTTCGCCTGAATCCTCAGCACACAAGCTCCTCTTCAGACACTACCTATCACAAGTACCTTACACTGAGGTCCTCTTTGCAGTCTGATTTAATGGACTGTGTGAAACAATTCTGACATGAAGTACAGGACCCAGGGGAAAGGGTGGCACATGTAGAATCCTCCATGGGGGACTATACAGCAACAATTAATACCTTAGTTGACACGCACACTGCACAAACAGAAGGAATAGCATTTCTTAGGTCTAAGGTGGCTGACCTGGAAGACAGGTCAAGGAGGAACGACGTCAAGATTATGGGGTTACCCGAATCCGTGTCAGCAACACAGCTGCAGCAGTACACCAAAGAACTCTTTTCCAATCTTGTGACATTCTTATCTGCTGTAGAACTGTCCATAGACAGGATCCATAGGCTGCCGAAATCTTCATTTCTACCCCCTGATGTGCCAAGAGATGCATTACTTAGGGTACATTTTTACCAAACAAAATAATTAATTACCTCGGCTTTCAAGCAAACAACCACACTGCCAGAGTGCTACTCCGGTATACAGATGCTCCCTGACCTGACGAAGGACCTTGGCTATGGTTACAAAAGCCCTAAAGAATTACAATATACCTCAAAAATGGAAACATCCTGCCTCTCTGAGCATTACGCACGATGGAACTACAATCCCAGTGACATCTCTAGAGGAAGACCTTCAAGCTCTCCAGAAGTGGGGTTTTATTTCTGCTCAAATGTGAGTGCATATGATGTTATTTATTAAAAGCAAGTATTTCTTGCGCAATGATTATGTTTTATTTGCTTTGAGGAATTGTAATTTGGAGAAATTGTTTATGGAGAAGTCCTGGTATTCCTGGAGCCATTAACTAAAAATCCATGTACGATCGAGCTGACCCATTTGTGGATTATTATTAGGGCCAATAGACCCAAGGGAGTCTTTAATTGAGGTGAACAGGCATTGCACACGGAGGTGGTGGTGATTACCTGTCAGCACTTATTCTTTGCAGAGACTGTCACAGAGCATAGATTGAGTTTATTCACGTTTCTTCAGCAATCAAGAGTTTTATTTATTTATTTATATTATTGTGCATGTGGACTTTTTGCATATATCTTTAAAGATCACGTTTTGTCACATACTCACTGGAGTTAATTATGAAGCTTATATTTGAAATTTAGCACACTATTATTTTTTTGTTATTCATAATAAACAGCTCCCTACAACCTTAATCTCAGACTCGGTTTAAGTTGAGACAAACCTTACACTCCTTACTCTCTGAGCAACACAATAGGCACTTAAGAAAACTAAAACTTACCTCCTATGCTCAAGCTAACAGAGCAGGGAAATACCTGGTCAACAAGATTAAGATTAAACAAGCTAAATCTAGAATATCCCACCTAGTACATCCTACTACCAAACACAAAATTACCCATCCGCAAGATATAGCAGATGAGTTTGCAAATTATTATAGCGCCCTTTACAATTTAGAAGAAAATCCTGATACCCCCAACCATCTACTCCTGACATACAAAATTTCCTTGACAAGTTAGCTCTTCCAACGCTCTCTGAAGACCAACTTCAACTACTCAATGCACCCATATCCCAAATAGAAGTGTCTAAAATTATAATGTCCCTTCCAAATGGGAAATCCCCCAGCCCAGGCAGATTCCCTAATGACTATTACAACATACACAATCACTTAGTGAACCCTCACCTAACCAATGTCTTTAGAAAGGCTATCTCAGAATCCTCATTCCCCCAGAAATGTTGAAGGCGTATGTGGTCACTCTCTCGAAACCTGGAAAAGATCCTGTTACTCGAGCCAGTTTCCGCCCTATATCTCTGCTAAACTCTGATGTGAAAATATTTGTTAAACTCATTGCTAAAAGTCTGATGGGTATTCTCCCCTTTCTGATTAAAAAAGATGAGATGGGGTTTGTTACTGGATGCCAAACATTGGAAGGGACTAGGAGAATCCTCAGTGTAATCCACTTTGCTGAGCGAACCCAAACGCTTTCTCTGCTTCTAGAATTAGATGCGGAGAAGGCGCTCGACAGGCTACACTAGCGATACATGTCTATGGTGTTATCAAAATTTGGCTTTAACGGTAACATAACATCAGCCATACTTTCACTATATTCCTGCCCCTCGGCACAAGTATTTAGTTCAGGTACTCTGTCTAAAACAGTTTACATCACCAATGGAACTCGACAGGGTTGCACATTATCACCCACAATCTTCAACCTGTTCATAGAACTGCTAGCCGAATCTATACCTTCCAATTCATCCATCACAGGTTTCTCATTCCAAGGAGCTTCACATAACAATAACCTATTCTCTGACAATATAATCCTATTACTGACTGACCCCGCAAAGTCCCTTCACTTGCATACCTAGAATTACAACAATTTGGTAAATTCTCCTATTGCAAAGTAAACACCAAAAACCATCTAGATAAGGGAAGGCCCGTAGACATGGTGTATCTGGATTTTGCAAAAACATTTGACACAGTTGCCCATAAACGTTTACTGTACAAAATAAAGTCAGTTGGCATGGGCTATAGGGTGAGTACATGAATTCTAAACTGGCTACAAGGGCATGTTCAGAGAGTGGTGATAAATGGGAAGTATTCGGAATGATCAGGGGTGGGTAGTGGGGCCCCCCAGGGTTCTGTGCTGGGACCAATCCTGTTTAATTTGTTCATAAACAACCTGGAGGATGGGGTAAACAGTTCAATCCCTGTATTTGCAAACAATACTAAGCTAAGCAGGGCAATAACTTCTCTGCAGGATGTGGAAACCTTGCAAAAAGATCTGAACAAATTAATGGGGTGGGCAACTACATGGCAAATGAGGTTCAATGTAGAAAAATGTAAAATAATGCATTTGGGTGGCAAAAATATGAATGCAATCTATAAACTGTGGGCAAAAACCTCTAGGGGAATCTAGGATGAAAAAGGACCTGGGGGTCCTAGTAGATGATAGGCTCAGCAATGCTGCTAACAAAGCAAACAGAATATTAGCATGCATTAAAAAAGTGGATTAATTCCAGAGATAAAACAATAATGCTCCCGCTCTACAAGACTCTGGTCTGGCCGCACCTGGAGTATACTGTCCAGTTCTGGGCACCAGTCCTCAGGAAGAATGTACTGGAAATGGAGCGAGTACAAAGAAGGGCAACACAGCTAATAAAGGGTCTGGAGGATATTAGTTATGAGGGAAGGTTGTGAGCTTATTCTCTCTGGAGAAGAGACGCTTGAGAGGGATTATGATTTCAATATACAAATACCATACTGGTGACCCCACAATAGGGATAAAACTTTTTTGTGGAAGGGAGTTTGACAAGACTCGTGGCCACTCATTAAAATTTGAAGCAAAGAGGTTTAAACTATGTAAAGGGTTCTTTACTGTAAGAGCGGCAAGAATGTGGAATTCCCATCCACAGGCGGTGGTCTCAGCGGGGGCATTGATAGTTTCAAGAAACTATTAGATAAGCACCGGAACGACCGCAACATACAGGGATATACAATGTAATACTGACATATAACCACACACACATAGGTTGGACTTGATGGACTAACACCTCAGTGATTCTGGACCTTGAGGGAAAAAAATTCCATAAAACTTTCTCTTCAGTCCCAACTCCCATTTCTGTGGGGCACTGAGGGCGTATAATACCTGGGTATCACACTCATGATCAACACAAGCCAACTAGTTTCCTCTAACATCAAGCCCTTGATTACAAAATCACTAATGAGTTAAACCTCATCTCGAAAATAGAACTCTCAAGGGGAGGCAGGCTAGCAGCGTTTAAGATGAGCATTCTACCCCAGCTTTTATATCTGTTTAGAGCCATCCCAGTACCAGGCCCGTTAAAACACCTGGCAACCCTGTCAAGTATCCTCTGTAAGTTTATATGGGGGGAAAAAGGCACGATCTGCAAGTTCCACCCTAATAAAACATAGGCATCTGGGGAGAGCGAGTGTGCCAGAAATACATGACATGTGGAAACCTTGGGATCTAGCTCTACCCCCCCCACACACACACACACACACACACACACACAAGCATATCCCTTAGGGCCTGAAGGCATCTATCTAAACAAAACCCCTCCCATGATATACTGCCTGCAGTAACATTCCCTGTGGATAGATTAGAAACCATAATACCTATGTTGAACACTTATCCCCTTCTAATATGTGGAATTTCAGGAGTACTGTCAGAGCGACACACCACACCATCGATCATCACACTGTGCACCCCCCGGAGAACGCACGGGCAGCATGTTGTGAAGGACATCATATGACGTCCAGTCACAACAATTAAACCACTGCCCAACTGTCATTTTGCTAAAGGTCTGGCAGGATGTGGTTAAAAAAGACTTTCCTATGGCTTTTAGAGATTTGTTACAACCATCTATTTCAGGGGTCAATGCAAGCTTAATCATGCCTTTAAAAAAAATAAGATTTCAGATTTTAGATCTGCTGAATCAACCACTTAAAAGCCTTTTTTTTTCAATTTCAATTTTGCCCTCCAAGCTGCATAAAAAGGCCCTTTCCACAATGTATTTTTTATTTTATTTTTGCCAGTGCCTGGCATTTCATTTTATTTTTTTTCAATAGATGCTTCATATAATCATATAATTAGATTCTATAAGAAGTTTTTTTTTTCTTTCTGATATGACATAGTGGTGATTGACAACCTCTTATCAAAATTTACAACATTGTAAACCAAATTAGTTGGTATATTAACATTTTTAAAGTGTTATTAAAAGTATTTAAAAAAGAAAATGACACGCATTTCTTTAATAATTTTTTATTATCATTAAAGTGTTACGAAACCCACAACAGTAAAATCTGTCTGTATATGCAGAATAGCATGCGTGTTATACTCATTGTGGAACCTAAGGAGTTAATCTTCTGCATCCTGCAGGGTCACTCTGGGCAAGGCCAGATAAGACACAGTCAGAGTAGTCCACCTACACATGCTCAGTTTGGTCTCTATTGCTAGAAAGAATATTTCCTGTTTGAGTTTGTCACATTATATTGACATCACACATTTGGGTGTGTATACAGTTCCTAAATGACAGCCCAGTCCCTCTCTCCTCCTCCATGCCCAGTACTTAAAAAAGAACACAGTGAGTGGGATGTCACATCTTGATTGATGAATGATCTGCCTCCGATAACAGCATGAGGACACAGGCTGTAGTGGAAATCTCCTCCTACCTGAACACTCAGCACTTGGGCGGACCCTACAGTTTATCACGTGACCGTGGTATACAGATCAGCCAAAAAGGTATATAGTGGCAGTATTTTAATGTAAAAAGAAGATGTATAGGCTGTGGGCACTGGGGAGGGGGGGGTCGCAATAACTATTTTCATATTATTGGGTTTAATAGCACGTTAAACCAGTTAGAGTAAAAATAACAAAACATAGAAAAAAACACTGTCTCATTTTTCAATAATTATACAAATTTGCAAATGTGCCAAAACACAGTTTCCATTACAGCTCTAATGACACTGATATACCAATGTTCCATTCTGTGCTCTCCATTCTAGCCAAAGAATAAAAGAACGATAACGCAACAAAACAAATATAAGAAAAAATGTAAAAATAAAGTAAAAATGTTAGTAGGTGGTGAACGTTCTTTGGCAATGAATATTCTGTTTCAACCTAGATCATATGACCATCAAATTGTAGGCACAATGCTGAAAATAACACTTCATCCATGATATGGACTGTATTTGTAGCAATGAAAACATAGTGAAAGGAAATCATTCTTTTTCCAAGCCTAAATTCAGATGGCAGCGAAATATACTGCACTATTTTGGCATTGTTCAAGGTTGAAATTAAAATGGAATAGCCAAGAAAAATTAGAGGAAGCTCTTGAAACAACATAACAATAAGAGTGTTTCTTCACTGTATTGCATGTATTTTAGTGAGTTGAATCATTAGCTGGCTATTAATATTTTTTGAAGTGTCCTTGTGGTGACATTACATTTTCCTAACCATGCATACCTTTAAAATACTAGAGAGGAAATTTAACTTTGCAGCAACCTATGCCACCAGAACACCACTCTGTTCAGCATACAAAATCCTCGTAGATGATTGTGCACTTCCAACTTAGTGGCAATATTTTGGGTAGGGTCTATGCCTGTTCCTGCAACAATGTTGCTTTGAAGAAAGAGGCATGTACCCCAAAATGCATCAGCTGGTAATATGGCATTTATCTGAACTAAAAGAGTTCCATCGTTTGGTTGACCTTTGGTTCCTTGGTTTAAGTTCAACGATGTTATCACATTTGCTCTTGTGAGTATGTACTCTATTGTATCCTTTTAATAAAGTGCTGTAGATCAGTGGTTCTCAACCTCAGTCCTCAAGTATCCCAACAGGCCATGGTATGGGAATTTCTCTTAGATAAAATACCTGTCCAAATTTCCAAGCCATTGACTCTGATTTAAAGCACTTGTGCAAGATAAAGGAAATCCTGCAAACATGGCCTGTTGGGGGTACTTGAGGACTGAGGTTGAGAACCACTGTTACATAGTTACATAGGTACATAGTTACATAGTAGGCGAGGTTGAAAAAAGACACAAGTCTATCAAGTCCAACCTATGTGTGCTGTAGATAATGCACTAGGTGTTTGCATCTTTTGTTTTATTTTATTGGTGCAAGACTCCCCAGTCTTGAGAGAGCAGCATTGTCTATATCACTCAAACCGGAGTGTGTAGCGGGAGCTATTACTGTAGAAAGCCCGTCCAGTTTCTCTGGAGTCCCTTAGTACCATGGTTTTAAGATAATATTCATTTATGAATTTGCCCTTGTATGTAAACCAGCTCCATAAAGATATGATTTGATCAGTTGGGCAATGGAGGAATCCAAACGGCCTGCACATAAGGCTTAATGCACCCTTTTGGGATAAATATGAGTGTTGATTGAAAGCCAGGTCCTCATTTCCTACATCAGTACTCAAGGTCACAAATGCTGTTTTGGCTAAACGAGCATAGATTCCCATAGCCACACTTCAAAATCTTGTGGAAAACATTCCCAGAAGAGCAAAATAAGTTATTACGGGAACTCCATTTTTTTTAGGTCACAAGGATCCTTTTTTAGATTGATGGATGAGTTTTGTACCTTAAAAGATACAATGATTTAATCTTCAGTTTGCCATTAAGACCTCACCTCTGGTTACTAGGAAAGAACCAAACTGCCCTGGGTTTGGTTTAAGCAGGGTGCAGTGAACATCACATAATTTCAAACCCAAACCCCATTGAAATCAATGGAAGCTGAATCTGACAAATTAGAAATGTTCTGGGCTAATAGTCAAGGGGGTGTCAAAAATAGAATGGAGGATGGACACTCTCCTGGTGAACATGTACCAATGGAAAAGGTAGAATCATCCACACAACACCGCTCACTGGATATTTTTCTTTTTTGGACCATTCTCTGTAATTCCTAGAGATGGTTGTTTGTGAAAATCCCAGTAGATCAGAAGTTTTTTAAATACTCAGTCCAGCCCGTCTGGCACCAACAACCATTCCACGTTCAAAATCACTTAAATCCCCTTTCTTCCCCATTCTGATGCTCAGTTTGAACTTAAGCAAGTCGACTTCACCACATCTAGATGCCTAAGTGCATTGCGTTTCTACCATGTGAATGGCTGATTAGCAATTTGTGTTATCAAGCATACCATGTTATCAAGCAATTGTACCCAATAAACACACTTATATATGTACATATTGGTGTCCTTTAAAATGTTTACCAAGATAACCATATGACTCAAAGGTATGATTTCAGCTTAGGTGTTAAAAGGCCAAACCATGTCTTTTTGTATAAACAGAGATACATTTGTTCAGTGCAAATTGTATTTCTTGGTTCCTCAAACTATAAATTATCGGATTTAATAAAGGAGTTCCTGTGGTGTACAATGGAGCCACCAGCTTTTTAATGTTGTAAGAGGAAATTTTGGAGGGAATCATATAGACAATCATCAAAGTACCATAGTAAGTGCTTACCACAATTAAATGGGAACTGCAGGTTGAGAAGGCCTTTTTTCTGCCAAAAGACGAGGAAATCTTAAGTATGTTGAGAAAAATGGAGACATATGTGAACATTATAAAAAAGAACGGAAAAATTATAAAAGGAATAGTTAAGACAAAATCAACAATGTCCAACACAGAATGATCAGAACAGGTCAACTCTAGAATCGGAGCAAGGTCACATAAATAGTGGTCCATGATATAAGGACCACAGAATTTAAAATTACATACAAACATAATTAATAGCAATGCTACCAAAAAACCTATGACCCAGGGCCAGATGGCTAGACATAGTTGAAGTTTGAAGTTCATGATGGAGTGGTAATGTAAAGGTTTGCAGATAGCCAGATATCGATCATAGGACATCACAGTGAGAAGGAGGCACTCAGCTGTCGTAGTGCCACTATAGAAGAAAAGTTGAGCAATACAGTCAGTAACATTTATGAAACCTCCTTCCTTTTTCACAATGTCCAGCATTTTTGGAGTGATAGTTGATGACAGCAAAATGTCAGAGAAGGACAGGTGACTGAGGAAAAAGTACATAGGAGATTTCAAAGCTTCGGATTCCACCACCAACATAATGATAATCAGGTTTCCAAATATTGTCAAAGTGAATGCTACCAGAAAGATGAGAAACAGATAAGGTTTTAGGTTATTGTCGTACTGAAATCCCAAAAGAAGGAATTGTGTTACTGTTGTTTGGTTCACCTCCATGATTTTCTATGATGATATAGAAAAAGAGTTAGGAATGATTATCTCACATATAAGAATTAAGAAGACATTACATTTGGAAAATTGTACCCAAAGAGGCAGGCAGAGGGCAAAGAAATAGTCATCGGCATCACCTATGTCACCTTGCAACTGATCTTTTCTTCATTACTGACTTAAAATGCCTTTTGCTGCACAATGTCTCTGTGTGGAGGCAACCATCTTGGTAAAGACATGGCTTTCCTTTCCTCATGTCTGAGCTTCCAACAAGGAGAACAGTGAGCAACACAGTAATGACATCACAAAATTGACCTCCAAATCTGGTGAGACCAGCAATCAAAGAAAACAGTGCCTTAGAACTCACATTGCAGATATACAGCCATGGCCAAAAGTTTTGAGAATGACACAAATATTATTTTCACAAAGTCTGCTACCTCAGTATTTTTAGATTTTTTTGTCAGATGTTACTGTGGGGTACTGCAGTATAATTGCAGGCATTTCATAAGTGGCAAAGGCTTTTATTGACAATTGCATGATGTTTATGCAAAGAGTCAATATTTGCAGCGTTGATCCTTCTTTTTCAAGACCTCTGCAATGTGCCCTTGCATGCTGTTAATCAACTTCTGGGCCACATCCTGACTGATGGCAGTCCATTCTTGCATAATCAATGCTTGGAGTTTGTCAGAATTTGTGGGGGGGTTTGTTCACCCACCTCTTGAGGATTAACCACAAGCTCTCATTGGGATTAAGGTCTGAGGCGTTTCCTGTCCATGGACCCAAAATTTCGATGTTTTTTCCCCAAGCCACTTAGTTATCACTTTTGCCTTATCCATCATGCTGGAAAAGGCATTGTTCCTCACCAAACTGTTCTTGGATGGTTGGGAGAAGTTGCTCTCAGAGGATGTTTTTGTACCATTCTTTATTCATGGCCGTGTTCTTAGGCAAAAATGTGAGTGTGGGGATTATTCAGAAAACATGACTTTACCCCAGTCCTCAGCATTCCAATCCCTATACCTTTTGGAGAATATCAGTCTTCCCCTGATGCTTTTCCAGAAGAGAAGTGGCTTCTTTGCTGCCCTTTTTGACACCAGGCCATCCTCCAAAAGTCTTCACCTCACTGTGCGTGCAGATGTACTCCCACCTGCCTGCTGTCATTCCCGAGCAAGCTCTGCACTGGTGGTGCCCCGATCCCGCAGCTGAATCAACTGTAGTAAATGGTCCTGATGCTTGCTGGACTTTATTGGGCAACCTGAAGCCTTCTTAACAAATGCAATGAAAATGTTTTTTTATGGGATTAAGTTCATTTTCATAGCAAAGAGGGACTTTGCAGTTAATTGCTATTCATCTGATCACTCTTCATAACATCCTGAAATATATGCAAATTGCCACTGAGGCAGCAGACTTTGTGAAAATTAAAATTTGTGTCATTCTCAAAACTTTTGGCCACGGCTGTAGAGCTATGAGGCTAGAGGCACAGGAGGGTGTAGGCACACTATTATACTGGAAGTCGCTGTTATTTTTAAGGATACATTCAAAGCAGAAGGTACATTTTTTTCAGGGCACTCTAAGTTTTCCCCATAGAAAGTCTTGTTTATAGTTCTATAGTTTATATATACCCTCACTTCCAGTATTTGAACCAAAATAATATTAGGTCAAATAATAAATGTCCCTTTAAACCGGGTAGGTGTAAATTCAAATGTTTCTCCAGATCCAAATCTCTCAGGTATTCAATTCATCGTCATCCTCCTTGATCATTTCATATTTCTTCCACCAAAAACGTAAAATGAAGATAAAGTATCAGAGCAGCGCTACAGTAACATGTTAAAAAAGGTGAACCTATCCTTTAAGTTTTGACAATAAAACCTGAAAGCCGATGCAGAGCTGCACCAGATTTTGCACTCTCAAGTTTTAGCAAATGTCCTCCACAGTGTTTTAGAAAATTATTTCATTGGCATTTATATTTACTTTAACAAAAAAAAATACACACTAAACATTTATTTATTTTTTATTTCAAAATGTTTTATTAGAAAGATTATAATTTACAATGAAGGAACATTAGCATACACAACAATGATTTATATAGCTGCATTGAGTCCTTCACATGGATGAATGACTTTGTTGATCTGTTGATATCTAACAAACCCAGAATTAGAATGAAATTACAATCAGTTTTTAAACTAGAGGAGGGTATGCATAAGGATCTGGGGGGAGATAAGTGCCTCCGAGCAATGATGAGGGATTCCCTATTAGTATGTGAAGGATAAAACTCATAAACCTCCCAGATGCCAGTCTAAGTCTGTTGGTGGGAAATGTGAGGTCCATGGGTAACATGAATAATTTTTTGTAGAGATAGGGAGGCTGGTGATTGACGCAAGGGGGACACTTATTCATGCAATCAATATGAAAGCCAATGAGGAAGCAATTAATAAACTATTGTAATAAAAGGTGGCGCATAAAAAACAGTCGCTTAAGAAATAGCATAGTCCATATGCGGTCCGTGTACAGCTCACTTGGGGCAGCTCCGAGTAAAGTAAGAAGCAGCTCCATAGAAAACACAAGGAGAAGCACAGGCACCTTCTAAGTGTAGTTGTTAGTAAAGGATTTATTGATGAATTAAAATCAGAACTACTCAAAATCAAGCATGTAGTCTATGGCTCAGTTTAGGGTGGTCCTCAATATCGCTAGCCAGGAAATCCATGAGGAAACGCTGTCATCTGTCAGGCGGGTGGCTGGCTGGATCCCAGTGCTTCCAGGTCCATGAGGATGTAGCGGCACCATGTTTGTGGAGCAAGCGCTCCTTCTTCAGGTCGGTCTGAAAAAGAAGCGCATGCTCTGCAAACACATTACCGCTACATCCCCACAGTGCATCCAGGAAGTGACTTCATCTCTGCTCTGCCAGTGCGTTCCATGGACCTGGAAGCGCCAGAATCCACCAGCGCCAGCCAGCCACTAGCCTGACAGATGACAGCATCCCTCGTGGATTCCCCAGCTAGCGATAATGAGGACCACCCTAAACTGAGCCATAGACCGACCACATGCTTGAATTTAAACTACATTTGTGAGTCGTTCTGATTTGAATTTGTCAATAAATCCTTTACTAACAGCTACACTTAGGTGCTTGTGCTAGCCTGAGTAGAAATTCCTGTCCCTTGCCAGAATGCTACAGAGAAGGACCCTTGCCCCATGTGTGTAGGCAGTGGTCTTTTTGCAGATGTCTTCTCTTTCTCTAAATCAATGCTAGTGCTATCCAATCATTAAAGATCATTCTCTCTGCTAATTGGATATCACTGACTGTCTCACTAGGAGGCCTGTCAGACCTCTGAAGAGAGATCACTGCTTTCACACAGACAGCAAGGGTCTATCTTTGTAGCATTCTGGCAGTAGATGGGCTTTTTTACTCAGGCTGTGGCTGTTTTCTAAAGAAAATTATTGCATCATTTGTTTGGTCTTTTTAATAATTTTTTGCTGATTTCAACTGAAAGTTCATTTAGGATTTAAACTCATCACCGCAACCTCTTGCAGTCTTCAGCTTAACGTGATTGTAAAGGCAGAAGATTTTATATCTTAATGCATTCTATGCATCAAGATAAAAAGCCTTCTGTGTGCAGCAGCCCCCCTAATACTTACCAGAGCTCCGTCTCTGCCCAGCAATGTCCATGAGTGTCTCAGCTGTCTGAGACTCTCCCCCCTGGTTGGCTGAGACACAGCAGTGGTGCTATTGGCTCCCGCTGCTGTCAATTAAGATCAGCTAGCCAATCAGGAGAGAGAGGGGGTGGGGTAGGGCTGGGGCTCCGTGTTTGAATGGACAGAGGGAGCTGTGACTCGGCTCAGGTGCCCCCATAGAAAGCTGCTTGTTGTGGGGGACACTTAACAGGAGGGAGGGGCCAGGATCACAGAAGAGGGACCCGAGAAGAGGAGGATCGAGGCTGCTCAGTGCAAATCCACTACAACAGAGGAGATAAGTATAACATGTTTGTTATTTTTATAGAAAAATAAATACGAGACTTTATAATCTACCTAACACCAGCAATGCTGACAAAGTCTGACAAACCCTACATTACAAATAAGCCTATACATAGGCATAATAAAAACTGGTAATGTTTAGAGGGCTGGAAAATGATTCTTATTTTTAAAACTTAAAAGAGAAGTTTTGTTTTTTAACAATCATACTTACCTAGGTGGATGCAGCATCGCTCCGATGATGCATCTGTCCCCCGCTGGCTCTAATGCCCCGTACACACGGTCGGACATTGATCGGGCATTCTACACAACAAACTCCATGGATTTTTTCCGACGGATGTTGGCTCAAACTTGTCTTTCATACACACGGTCACACAAATTTGTTGGAAAATCTGATCGTTCTGAACGTGGTGACGTAAAACACGTACATCGGGACTATAAACGGGGCAGTAGCCAATAGCTCTCCTCTTCTAATTTATTCTGAGCATGCGTGGCACTTTGTGCGTCGGATTCACCTCACTGTGCGTGCAGATGTACTCCCACCTGCCTGCTGTCATTCCCGAGCAAGCTCTACACTGGTGGTGCCCCGATCCTGCAGCTGAATCAACTGTAGTAGCTGGACTTTATTGGGCAACCTGAAGCCTTCTTAACAAATGCAATGAAAATGTTTTTTATGGGATTAAGTTCATTTTCATAGCAAAGAGGGACTTTGCAGTTAATTGCTATTCATCTGATCACTCTTCATAACATCCTGAAATATATGCAAATTTCCACTGAGGCAGCAGACTTTGTGAAAATTAAAATTTGTGTCATTCTCAAAACTTTTGGCCACGGCTGTAGAGCTATGAGGCTAGAGGCATAGGAGGGTGTAGGCACACTATTATACTGGAAGTCGCTGTTATTTTTAAGGATACATTCAAAGCAGAAGGTACATTTTTTTCAGGGCACTCTAAGTTTTCCCCATAGAAAGTCTTGTTTATAGTTCTATAGTTTGTATATACCCTCACTTCCAGTATTTGAGCCAAAATAATATTAGGTCAAATAATAAATGTCCCTTTAAACTGGGTAGGTGTAAATTCAAATGTTTCTCCAGATCCAAATCTCTCAGGTATTCAATTCATCGTCATCCTCCTTGATCATTTCATATTTCTTCCACCAAAAACGCAAAATGAAGATAAAGTATCAGAGCAGCGCTACAGTAACATGTTAAAAAAGGTGAACCTATCCTTTAAGTTTTGACAATAAAACCTGAAAGCCGATGCAGAGCTGCACCAGATTTTGCACTCTCAAGTTTTAGCAAATGTCCTCCACAGTGTTTTAGAAAATTATTTCATTGGCATTTATATTTACTTTAACAAAAAAAAATACACACTAAACATTTATTTATTTTTTATTTCAAAATGTTTTATTAGAAAGATTATAATTTACAATGAAGGTACATTAGCATACACAACAATGATTTATATAGCTGCATTGAGTCCTTCACATGGATGAATGACTTTGTTGATCTGTTGATATCTAACAAACCCAGAATTAGAATGAAATTGCAATCAGTTTTTAAACTAGAGGAGGGTATGCATAAGGATCTGGGGGGAGATAAGTGCCTCCGAGCAATGATGAGGGATTCCCTATTAGTATGTGAAGGATAAAACTCATAAACCTCCCAGATGCCAGTCTAAGTCTGTTGGTGGGAAATGTGAGGTCCATGGGTAACATGAACAATTTTTTGTAGAAATAGGGAGGCTGGTGATTGACGCAAGGGGGACACTTATTCATGCAATCAATATGAAAGCCAATGAGGAAGCAATTAATAAACTATTGTAATAAAAGGTGGCGCATAAAAAACAGTCGCTTAAGAAATAGCATAGTCCATATGCAGTCCGTGTACAGCTCACTTGGGGCAGCTCCGCGTAAAGTAAGAAGCAGCTCCATAGAAAACACAAGGAGAAGCACAGGCACCTTCTAAGTGTAGTTGTTAGTAAAGGATTTATTGATGAATTAAAATCAGAACTACTCATAAATGTAGTTTAAAATCAAGCATGTAGTCTATGGCTAGTTTAGGGTGGTCCTCAATATCGCTAGCCAGGAAATCCATGAGGAAACGCTGTCATCTGTCAGGCGGGTGGCTGGCTGGATCCCAGTGCTTCCAGGTCCATGAGGATGTAGCGGCACCAAGTTTGTGGAGCAAGCGCTCCTTCTTCAGGTCGGTCTGAAAAAGAAGCGCATGCTCTGCAAACACATTACCGCTACATCCCCACAGTGCATCCAGGAAGTGACATCATCTCTGCTCTGCCAGTGCGTTCCATGGACCTGGAAGCACCAGAATCCACCAGCGCCAGCCAGCCACTAGCCTGACAGATGACAGCATCCCTCGTGGATTCCCCAGCTAGCGATATTGAGGACCACCCTAAATTGAGCCATAGACCGACCACATGCTTGAATTTAAACTACATTTGTGAGTCGTTCTGATTTGAATTTGTCAATAAATCCTTTACTAAGAGCTACACTTAGGTGCTTGTGCTTCTCCTTGTGTAGCCTGAGTAGAAATTCCTGTCCCTTGCCAGAATGCTACAGAGAAGGACCCTTGCCCCATGTGTGTAAGCAGCGGTCTTTTTGCAGAGGTCTTCTCTTTCTCTAAATCAATGCTAGTGCTATCCAATCATTAAAGATCATTCTCTCTGCTAATTGGATATCACTGACTGTCTCACTAGGAGGCCTGTCAGACCTCTGAAGAGAGACCACTGCTTTCACACAGACAGCAAGGGTCTATCTTTGTAGCATTCTGGCAGTAGATGGGCTTTTTTACTCTGTGGCTGCTTTCTAAAGAAAATTATTGCATCATTTGTTTGGTCTTTTTAATAATTTTTTGCTGATTTCAACTGAAAGTTCATTTAGGATTTAAACTCATCACCGCAACCTCTTGCAGTCTTCAGCTTAACGTGATTGTAAAGGCAGAAGGTTTTATATCTTAATGCATTCTATGCATCAAGATAAAAAGCCTTCTGTGTGCAGCAGCCCCCCTAATACTTACCAGAGCCCCGTCTCTGCCCAGCGATGTCCATGAGTGTCTCAGCTGTCCGAGACTCTCCCCCCTGGTTGGCTGAGACACAGCAGTGGCGCTATTGGCTCCCGCTGCTGTCAATTAAGATCAGCTAGCCAATCAGGAGAGAGAGAGGGGGTGGGGTAGGGCTGGGGCTCCGTGTTTGAATGGACACAGGGAGCTGTGACTCGGCTCAGGTGCCCCCATAGAAAGCTGCTTGTTGTGGGGGACACTTAACAGGAGGGAGGGGCCAGGATCAGAGAAGAGGGACCCGAGAAGAGGAGGATCGAGGCTGCTCAGTGCTAATCCACTACAACAGAGGAGATAAGTATAACATGTTTGTTATTTTTATAGAAAAATAAATACGAGACTTTATAATCTACCTAACACCAGCAATGCTGACAAAGTCTGACAAACCCTACATTACAAATAAGCCTATACATAGGCATAATAAAAACTGGTAATGTTTAGAGGGTTGGAAAATGATTCTTATTTTTAAAACTTAAAAGAGAAGTTTTGTTTTTTGTTTTTTAACAATCATACTTACCTAGATGGATGCAGCATCGCTCCGATGATGCATCTGTCCCCCGCTGGCTCTAATGCCCCGTACACACGGTCGGACATTGATCGGACATTCTACACAACAAACTCCATGGATTTTTTCCGACGGATGTTGGCTCAAACTTGTCTTGCATACACACGGTCACACAAATTTGTTGGAAAATCTGATCGTTCTGAACGTGGTGACGTAAAACACGTACATCGGGACTATAAACGGGGCAGTAGCCAATAGCTCTCCTCTTCTAATTTATTCTGAGCATGCGTGGCACTTTGTGCGTCGGATTTGTGTACACACAATGGGAATTTCCGACAACGGATTTTGTTGTCGGAAAATTTTATAGCCTGCTCTCAAACTTTGTGTGTTTTCCGATGGAAAATGTGTGATGGAGCCCACACACGGTCAGAATTTCCGACAACAAGGTCCTATCACACATTTTCCATCGGAAAATCCGAGAGTGAGAACCGAGCGATCAGACACCTCTGATCCCTCGGTTCTCAATGCTCCATGAGCAGAGAGCTGGCGACTGTCAGCCACCGGGCTCTCTGTTCCCCCTTGCTCACTAGAGCGCCTGGCTGTGGAGGAGGCTTGAGTGGCTGGCTCAGCCTCTCAGCGGCTCGCTGAGCGTCTGAGCCAGTCCAGGCATGTGGGCAGATCCTGACCATATGGTCGCGATCTTCCTCGAGCTTGGCCCGGCTCTGTGGTGTCAGCCAACAGTGGGCTTCAGCCCATAGTCTGCTGAAAACGGGTCACAGGAGTGCAGAACAAACTGCACTCCTGTGATCCATAGTAGAAGTACAGCCAAGCGAGCTTTAGCTGTACTTCGGCTTTAAAGAGTAGACATGTGCACTGCTGAAAAATATGTTCGTCTTCATTTCATTTGTTTTTTTTTTTTTTTTTTTTTTTTTAGTTTTTCGGGTCGTTCGTTATAATCGCAATTGGTTAATTCATAATTTCAAAAATACAAAAACAAGAAAGAAAATCTGAAAATCAAAAGAATAACTAACTAATAATAACAAACTATTAAATTATAGGTATTGGAATTTCCTTTCAAATTTGGCTGTTAGTGAACGGAACGGAATACACATTCATCCAAAGTTACAAATTATCGAAATAACGAATGCCGCATCTAAACAAATTAAATGGAACTAATTAATAATAAATAATAATAACAAAAAAAGTTTTTATTATTGTTATTTCTTATTATTTTTTTTTTTTTTTTCAAAAAGTTTTTATTTGATTTTCAAATAATACATTAACAGTATAATATTGTGTACAGTCAGAATTTGTAGCATGTACAGAGGTGACAAAAGAAAGGAGTACGTTGTACAAACTTAGGTCTAAGTAGAGGAGGGTTTCCAGTGTATTTGCCCATATGAGTTGGCTAAAAGAATACATTTTGTCAGATCGTAACATTTCCACAATCGATTATAATTAATGGATACCTGGATGGATCTGTTTGAGAAATCCCTAAGTATATTAACTTATGCGATAATAATAATATAGAGAAGAAGAACAAAACCGGGGGGGTGGGGGGGTGAGTGGGGGGGGCCATAAAATAGAATAAGTAAAATAAGAGAGTTGGTATGATATAGTGCAGCATATGATTGTCCAGGTTTATATATTGTCCCATTGACATTGAGCAGGGTGGTGTCAGAGATTAGAATGGGGTTCCGTTTGAGCTCACTTGAGATGGCATCCGATGAGAGGAGTCGTAGTAGGAGAAGGAGGTTAGGCTGAAATTTGCTATTTCCTCTTGTGAGAGAGAGGAGTGCATAAAGGCGTGCCACTTGGAGTGGAAGTGTTCTGAGGCGTTTTCCTGTTTGAAATCCGTGTTTAGGCGGTCTTTGATAAATAGATGCATGAGATCTCGTTTGATTTGGGTGATGTTGGGGCATACAGGTGAAATCCAGTTTTTCAAGATAGTTCTTCTTGCGATTAAGAGGCATGTCAAGGACCACACTTTGTGTGGGGTGGCATCTTTCGAGATCATTGTGGGTCCAGTACAGATGTTGGCGGTTTTGGACCAAGGCAGGAGTATTGGGTCCCAGTGGCCGAAGATGAGAAGCAAAGGATCCTTGGGTAGTTTAATTAGGGTCACTTCAAAAATGTAGGCAAGAACTTGTTCCCAGAATGTGGATATGTAAGAACAGTCCCAAAAACGATGAGCCAGGGATGGTTTCTGGTGGTTGCATAGTGGGCAGAAGGCTTTGCTTTTGTCTGTTTTTGATGATACGAAAGGCATATATGCTCTGTGGGCTATTTTCAGCTGTGTTTCTCTCCATATTTCATTGGGTGTTAACTTTTGTACAGAATTGAGTCCATGGAGGATTTTTTCCACTAGGTTTGGGTCAGGGAAGTCTTTGTTCCAGTTTTTAATTGATGATGATGAGAGAGGCAAAGAGGACTTGTTAAGAAGAGGTTTGTATATGTCAGAGATTTTGTATGAGTTATGCGAGATCATTTGGTCTGTGACGTTTGTTTGGAACCTCTTGTCGACTTGTTTGCACACCTCCCTTAAAAAACTGGTGCATTGACCATAGTAGAAGTTATGTGTTGAGGGTAGAGAGAAGGTTTCCGCAATACTGGCAAAGGGTAATGGTTGACCTGTCCGAATGTTGCAGAGAAGGGAGAATTTAGTTAGGCCTTTCTGTTCCCATGTTTTGAAAGATTTATGCTCTAGACTCGGCGGAAAAGCTGGATTTCCTTGAATCGGGAGGTGAACTGACACAAAGGGGGATATCTTGAGAATTTTCCGGGCTTCTCTCCATGCCACTGTGGTATCTCTTAATAGGAGATTGTGTTGGTGGGGAAGGGCGACTGACTTCCATCTGCAGTGTAGGAGGGCTACTAGAGAGTAAGGATGGGCCATGTCAGATTCCAAAGAGAAATTTGAGTAACGGGAAGACTGTGTTATCCAATCTAGACTAGTTCTAAGCAAACATGCTATGTTGTAAATTCTGATATGAGGGAGACTGATGCCCCCTTCGCGTCTGGGAAGATATAGTTTTTTGAAAGCTATACGTGGTTGTTTGTTTTGCCATAGGAATTTAGATATAGAGTTATTGAGTGAATTCACATCTTTATGATGGAGAAGTAGTGGGATAGTTTGCATTGGGTATAGTAGTCTTGCAAAACTGACCATTTTCACTAGATGACATCTTCCCAAAAGCGAGAGGGGCAGATCCATCCAGGTATTTAGTTCCTGAGTTATTCTTGACAATAAAGGAGGGTAGTTGAGGTGGTATAATGAAGAAGGGAGTTTTCCTATTTTTATTCCCAAGTAGGTTATATGAGATTTAGCAACAGGGAAGATTGATTGCTGGGTCCATATTGGTAGGGCGTGAGAACCGATGGGTAGAATTTCACTTTTGCTGTAGTTAATACGAGACCAGAGCACAGGCGAAATTCATCGAAAACATTTTTTATGGTAAGCATATCAGAAGTGGGGTTGGCTGAGAATATGAGGACGTCATCTGCAAATAGGGAGGTACGTAAGTCGTGTGTGCCTATCTTTATGCCATGTAGGGGGGCTATTAATGTTAGATACCTGGAGAGTGGTTCTAGTGCGATATTGAAGAGGAGCGGGCATAGGGGGCAACCTTGGCCTGTGCCCTTATGGAGGCGGAGTTCTTCTGATAGAAGACCTGCTACCACTAACCTTGCTGTCGGAGCTGTGTACATGGCGGTAATAAGATGATGGAAGGGACCCGTGAAACCCATTGCTGACATTGTCATGGATAACCAGTCGAAACTGATGTTATCGAAAGCTTTTTCCGCGTCTAACGTGATGATGGCATGATCAGTGTTCGGGGAATGAAGTGCATGTTCGAGGGCCAGCATAACTTTGCGGATGTTAAGGGTGGCAGTTCTTCCCTTAATAAAGCCTGATTGGGCGGGGTGGATTAGAGAGGGCGTAATATCTGCCAGCCTAGTTGCAACGATTTTTGAGAGGATTTTCACATCTAGGTTGAGAAGTGATATGGGCCTGTATGAACCCGGTTCCTGGGGGTCTTTGCCCTTTTTTGCCAGCAGTTTTATAATGGCTTGATTCCCTGATTGTAGGTATGCACCTCCTATCCATATGTGCTGATAAACTTGGAGAAGAGTGGGTTCTAGGAGGGGTTGTAGGGTTTTATAAAATTCACTGGTGAAACCATCTGGGCCTGGGGCCTTAGATAGGGTTAGGTTTCGGATGGTTGTCGAGAGTTCAGGGAGAGTGATAGGTGCATTAAGGGCTTCTAGTTGTGTTGGGGAAATTTTGGGTAGGGTTATTTTTTCGAGAAAAGCGTGTGCTTTTTGTGTATCTATGGGATCTGAGGCATAAAGAGTGGAGTAGAATTTTTGCATGACTTTGTTAATTGGAAGTGGGGTGGTGTGGATGGCGCCTGTGTCATCTCGTAGAGATGTGATGTGGGTGGGGCGGTATGGACCTTTGCATAATCTGGATAGGAGTTTTCCTGCTTTGTTTCCAAATTTATGGAATGTAGCATCTAAATAGGCCTTCTTGTTTTTTTCCAGGGTGTTTACCCAAGTGTCAAATTCTCTTTTTGCTACATGCCATTCAGAGCGTGCAGCTGGGGAGTCCTTTGTGTACAGTTCTCGTTGTGCTTGATGTAAGCGAGAGCTAGCCTCTTTGTATTTAGTTAGGGTGTTGCGTTTGTAGGAGGTTGCATAGGATATGATACGGCCCCTTAGGAATGCTTTACCAGCGTCCCAGAATAGGTTGGGGTCGTGTATGTGTGGGGAGTTGTTTGAGGAGTATTCTGCCCATGCGTCTGAGATATATTGTTGAAAGTCAGTGTTGTTATGCAGGTAGGATGGGAATCGCCATATATTGGGGTGTGGGGGTAAATCTAGGTTGTCTAGTGTCACCTCTATAGGGGCATGGTCAGAAATGGTTATGTCGTGGATAGTGGAGTTTTGGAGGAAAGGGAGAAGGTTGTCCGAGCCAAAGAAATAGTCTATCCTAGTAAATATTTTGTGTGGATTGGAGTAGAAAGTGAATTCCCTGTCTGCCGGGTGGGAGAGGCGCCATAAATCCTGGAGGTGGATGGAATCCATGGTGTTGGCTAGGAGGGAGGGGGCTGGGGGGTTAGTGCCCTGTTTTGGTCCTTTCGGAGAGGATCTGTCATCTAGCTCATGGAGAGTGTCATTAAAATCTCCTCCGATCAGATGGGGGAGATGCGTGTTGTCTAGTAGCCAACTGGTTAGTTCAGTGTAAAATTGTCTGCCTGGGTTATTGGGGGCGTAAACATTAGTTATTACTAGCTCTTTAGAGCCTATTTTGACGTGAGCCGTGAGGAGGCGGCCCTGTGTGTCATTTTTTGCAGACAGGACTGTGCAAGGGAGGTTCTTATGTATGAGTAGGAGGACGCCAGCTTTGCGTCCAGCTGCCTCTGAGCCTAGAACAGTGCCTACCCAGAGCTTCTTCATGCGATGAAAGTCTGGGGCTGATAGGTGTGATTCCTGTAGTAGTGCTATATCGGCTTTGAGCCGTTTGAGATGCCTTAGGATTTTCATTCTCTTTTGGGGGGATCTGAGACCCTTTACGTTCCATGAGATTATTTTCATATTAAGGGAGGTTGAAAGGGGGTATATGCTGATAGGTTTGGTGTAACATTATGTGTGTGGTATGGTGATGTACCAGCTGTGGCCGGGGGCATGATGATGTTATATGGGAAGTGAATTAGAACAAAAGTGCACTTAATTTGGTAAGGGCCTTGGAGGAGAGAGGGAGGAGGGGGAGGGGGTATAACATATAGGGGGAGTAACATACAGGAGAGTATCACAATTAAAACCATTAAACATGGAAACTTCGCTTTTTTCCGCATGGAGTCACTGTGTAGGTCAACTCCCATATCAGGACAGTTGCGGTATATCCCCAGAGAGCCTTTGGAATTGAGACAGGTGTTTGTGTAGGCTCCAAGGGGTCATGGCTTTGGGTGAAAGGGGAGGTGGGGTGTAGTTAGCCGTACACAGTGAGGCCAGGAGGAAGTGAAGAACATATTTCAGAGAAGTAACTACTAAGATGAAACCTAGAAGATTGAAAAACAGCTGTATATAAAACATTATACATTACGTGTTGTTGTGCGACAGAAGATAGGAGGAACCTGAGGGGGGACAGAGGAATCTACTGTCCAAAAGAAAAAAATTTGAGACCAGAGAGGTAGGATGCTGGTTTCTGTTCAGCAAGGAGTGTAGCGGTGCTGGTCCGGAACCGAGGATCTGAAGCGCTTGGGAGAGTCTTTGCGCGGGCTTCATTGATCCAGGGAGCGGTTGAGTTGAGTGCCTTTTGAAGGGGTGTGTTGTTGAGCGTTGGGGATCAAAGACCGCATGTAGGCTTCTGCTTCTGAGGGTTCCTGGAAGGAGAGCTGGTCCCCACTAGGTGTCTTAAGGCGTAGGGTAGCCGGGAAGGCTAGGGTGAATTTGATTTGTTGTTTAAAGATTTCAGAGCATATCTGTTGAAAGGCCTTGCGTTTCTTGGAGACTTCGATGGAATAGTCAGCAAAAATCAGGACCCTCACCCTGTCAATTTGAAGCGAGCGGGTTTGTCTGAATTTTTGGAGGATTAGAGCCTTATCAGCGTAATTCAGATATTTGGCTATGATGGGTCGAGGGTTTTTGCGTTCTTCACTATACGACCCCATCCTGTGAGCGCGTTCCACCGAGCAGGAGCCTGTTATGGCCTAGCGCCTCGGGGATGCGTTGAGAGCAGAAGTCCGTTAAGGCAGATGCTTGGAGCGATTCGGGAATCCCCATGAATCGCAGGTTGCTCCTTCTGGATCTGTTTTCCAAATCGTCAAGTTTTTGGATTATGTATTGATTTGTCTTGTCTTGTGCTTGTTCCATGGCTTGAGCTTGGTACATCTCTTCTTCCATGCTTGATTGGCGATGTTCTAGCTTGTTTAGCCTAGTGTTATGTTCTCCTAGCTGGGCCTTTATCTGTTTCATCCCCGCGTTTACAGCCTTTTCCACTGATGCAGATATCATGGGGGACAGAAGGGCTGCCACTGCCTGTGCAATGCGCTCTGTTTTATGGTCCCCGGCAAGCTGTGGAGATGTGGCTGACATGGAGAAGGCCTGAGAGGAGGGTGCTTGAGGAGAGGAGGCTTGGGAGTGTGGTTGGGCAGGAGATGCCTGAAGGGATGTGTGTGGAGCTGTGCTTCCACTTACTTCCATCTCCGCCGACTGCTGCTGCTGCGCGCCTGTGTGAGCTGCCGTGTAGGCCGAAGCCGGGGCCTCGATTTGCGGCTGGGCCGGCGGCGCCGTCAGGGCCGTATTGGAGCGCGAGCCGAGGACCTCCACGAATCGGTCCATAAAGCGGGTGTATGTGTCCAAGGTGGCCGAGGGTGTTGTTAGGCTTCTGGGCAGATTTTTTAGGCCGATTTAGTGTCCTCAGAGCAGGAGCTGTGAGGGGATGCAGCTACTCCATGCGGCGCCGGAACTGGAAGTTCCATTTCTTATTATTAATTCATTATGTTTCATTTGTTTAGATACAGGATTCGTTATTTCGGATAATTCGTAACTCCGGATAAATTCATATTCATTACGTTTACTAACAGCCAAATTTGAAAGGAAATTCCAATACTTATATTTTAATAATTAGTAATAGTTAAGTTATTATTAGTTAGTTATTATTTCAGATTTTCTAACTTGCGGGTTTTCGGATTTTCGAATTTCCGAACTTTCAAATGTCTGTATTTTCGAATTTACGCATTTTAGAGTTTACAAATTTTTGAATATTCGAATTTACGAATATTCGAAAAAAATTAAAACAGGTTTTTGTTAATTTGTCGAAATGTGTTAAAAAAAACGAATTCGGAACTAAATGAATTGCACATGTCTATTAAAGAGAACATGAGACAATGGGGTTGATCTATTAAAACTGGAGAGTGCAAAATCTGGTGCAGCTCTGCATAGAAACCAATTAGCTTCCAGGATTTTTTTTTGTCAAAGCTTAATTGAAGAAGCTGAAGTTAGAAGCTGATTTTCTACCATGCACAGCTGCACCAGATTTTGCACTACTCTAGTTATAGTAAACCAACCACAATAAATGATGAAATGCAATTCATAAAAAACATCATCATTTCTAGTGCAGTAAAGAAAATAACATATTTATACAATAAAGTGGTTAAGGGAACAAATAAATCGCTCACCTACCTAGCTTGGAGCATTTATGTTACAGCAGATAACATAGCCAAAGCATGGACACTAGTCTTATGTCTGCAAAGCTGAATCAACATGGAGAGTCAGAATTCCAAATGGTTACTTTTTATAAAACAGATATGTTGCTTGATTTTTATTAATTGTGAAAAGAGAAAAAAATAATGATCAGTAAAACAATCCAATAGAGAGATAAATCAGTAGAAAGTAGAAGCCTCTAGTGTTTATACTTGAAAGTACCCTGCAGACTAATGGTTACACAAAAAATAAAAATAAATGCCTGATGGGAATGTTTTGTGGTTTTGCATTTTATTATCTGTGTGTTATGACAAGGACTTAAATAAATAACATTTAATTCAGTCTATGTTAACTTGGGCAAGCAAATATAAAGTACTGTATATATCATAAAAGGAAATGTTTGGGTCCAAGACCTCATCCAAAAATAAATTAAATGAAAATTAGGTGTATACCGGAATTTAACCCCCTTAAACCCTACAAAGGCGGAATTATAACGGCCATAGAGTGGAGACATGTTTAAAAAAAATATAACAAAGTTTATTATACAATGATAAAATCCCCAAAAAGACTAGCGTTCTCTCCCTGCACAGATAGGGTGGACTATAGCATACAAAATAAAAACACAATGTGTTGTAAGCATACTGTACATGGCTTGAACCAATTAATCTGGTGTTGTCTCTACGGGCCACGTTTCGCCAACAGAAAATAGCTTCCTCAAGACCCAGGCACCAAATGGATTCATGTTTACCGGCCAAACCTAGGAGCCAGCAAGCCAACCACAACGCCTTGGGCGGGCATGGGCACATACCCAGAGGGGACAGACAGAATGGTAAGAGGACACGGCGGTCTCGATTATAAGTAAACAAAAGGACCAGATGACGATAGGCAGGCAGTAAGGGACCACAAGCAGAATACTATACATGTGCAATTAGTTTCATTCCGAATTTGATTTTTAAATTTGGAAATATCCGAATTAACAACAATCCATTAAACGAATTTTTCCGAATATCCGTAAGTTTGAACATTCGAAAATTCGTACATTCGAAAATTCGTAAATTTGAATATTTGATCATTTGTAAATTCGAATATTCAAAAGTTCGTAACTTCGAATATTCAAAAATCTGTATATTCCAAATTCCGAAAATAAGAACAAGAATTCAAAAGAACGAAAATCGGGAAATTCTAAAGCCCCAAAATTTGAAAATCTAAAATCATAACTAACTAATAATAATAACTAACTAATAATGAATGGAATGTAACAGATTCATAATAATAAATAACAATAATAATTATAGTATTAAAAACATTTTAATATTATTAATTCATTCTGTTCCATTTGTTTAGATGCGGCATTCGTTATTTCAGATAATTCGTAACTTTGGAGAAATTTGTATTTGTTACGTTCACTAACAGCCAAATTTAAAAGGAAATTCCAATACCTATAATTTAATAATTAGTTATTATTAGTTAGTTTGTTATTATTTTGAATTTTCAGATTTTCGTTCTTTCGAATTTCCTCTCTTAATTTCAGATTTTCGAATATTCAAATGTACGAATTCTCTAATTTACAAATTTTTGAATTTCTGAATTTACAAATTTCCAGATTTTTGAACTTTCGAGTTTACGAATTTTCGAATTTAGAAATTTATGAATTTTACAAATTTGCGATTTTTCGGATTTTCGAATTTACGAATTCTGATCATAATAAATGACCCGAAAGATGAAAAAGGAACAAAAAAACGAATGAGACAAAAACAAACAGATTTTTACCACGTGGATTTCAGGAGGTTCCATTTATAAATTGTAAGGGTGTTCACCATATGGCTATACCAGGTGAAAAAGATGATCCCCCATAAATCATATAGGATTATCCATGTAGCCCCCTTAGTGTGTCCTCAGAGTAGTGCTACGCCAAAATGGTCAGCCCGTTTGTCTAACGCCAAACCCCCGCTCACTTTGTATGGTTTAGGGGGTTTGTACCCTGGTATTCACCTCTTTTCTGTACTGTATATATGAATATCTTACATTTTCCTTGAGACCAGAATTATAATTGCTAGGTCATGGAACTCACCGCCAATTATTTTTGATTGGTTGCATCAAAACTGAACTGGATAATCATTAATAATAATCTCTTAGTTATTTTAAATGATAAAATAGATGATTTCCAGAAAATATGGATCCACTTGGTGGTGATCAGCGATTTTTAGCGAGACTGCAACATTGTGGCGGACAAATCTGACACCTAACTGACGCTTTTTGGGCACCAGTGACATAAAACAGTGATCAGTGCTAAAAAAATATGCACTCTCACTGTTCTAATGCCACTGGCTGGGAAGGGGTAAACATCAGGGGCGATCAAAGGGTTAAAGGGGTTGTAAACCCTTGTGGTTTTTCACCTTAATGCATTTAGTACTGCAGCCCCCCAGTGCCTCCAATTTACTCACCTGAACCCGATTTTCTTCTATCCGGGGACAAGCACACCTCGTGTGCTGATTCGATAGATTGTGTAGCATGTCCTGATTGGATAGATTGATAGCAGCGCAGCCATTGGCTCCTGCTGCTGTCAATTAAATCCAGTGATGCGGGCATCCGGGGGCGGGCCAAGTACTGCTTTCTGTGTCAATAAACGCAGAAGCAGGACTCGGGAGTGCGCCCGCATTGGTATACCATAGGAAAGCGATTCTCCGACGGGTCACTCGATGTGGGGAGGAGCTACTAGCGCCACTGAGGGACCCCAGAAGAGGAGGATCGGGGCCACTCTGTGCAAAATGAACTGCACAGTGGAGGTAAGTATAATTTGTTTGTTATTTAAAAAAAAAAAAGAGGGTTTAGTAACCCTTTAAGTGTGTCCCTAGGGAGTGCTTTCTAACTATGGGGGAGTGCTTTGACTGGGGGAAGACAAAGATCCGTGTTCCTGCTTAGCAGAAACACAAGATCTTCTCCTCTCACAGAACTTGTGTACATAGGCAGACAACCCATTCTGCCTCTCCTCAGAATGATCGGCGGGCAATGGCAGACCTGCTGATTGGCTCCTGCTGTGTCCAATCACAGCGGGAGCGGGTCGCTGGCAGCTCACATCCCAGACCCCATGCATGAAATCACATAAAAGGTATGTGATTTTGTGTAAGAGGGCCGCTGTCAAGGCTGGGCCCAGCCTTTTCTTCTCTGAGCTGGCCGCTCAGCTGTCAGCAAATTGCCAGCTCCCATCTCTCACCACAGTGACTCACCTGTTGATGATATCCTGCTCATCAGTCCTGTCTACTTAAGCCGTCCAGCCCAGATGATCTCTGCCTTTGCCTTGGTCTCATCTCTACAGACACTCTCCTGTGTTCCTGTTAAAGACTTGCTTGGCTGACATTCCTTCTGGCTCCAGATCCTGCTTGTTGTTCTACTACACTCATCTCTGGATCCCTGGCGTTTTGGCTTGTCTGACTATCCGTTCCAGTTCCTGAACTTTAGCTATGTTTTGACTACGTTTACTCTGTTTACCTTTTTTTATTATTACTAAACAAGTGAGATTTAACTGTACTTCTGTCTCAGTCTGATTCATGGTTTCTGACGGTTGGCGAAGACCATGAATTCAGAAGATGCAGTCAATTCACTTGTTGGTAATATTTTTTCCAAATTGGATGAGCAGGATCAACGCATGGATCAGTTTTCCATGTCATTACAAACACTCCTGAGATGCACAGCTAACCTGAATACTCTAACTGTGGCTGCTCCCGTACAACCTGTGTTGCAGGCTGTCCCTGCTGCTGCTCCAGCCTCTGTGCAGGCACCTCTATAAGAGGTATGTCTGGTTCTTTTCTGCTTTCCCAGCGATTTGGGGGCGATCCAGTCCAATGCAGAGGGTTCCTCAACCAGGATGAGATATACTTTGAGATGCTGCCCCAGGCGTTTCCCACGGACAGAAGCAAAGTAGGTTTCATGATATCTTTGCTTTTTGAGAGAACCTTGGCCTGGTTAAACCATCTCTGGGAGATGCAAAAACCTGTTGTCTTGAGTTATAAAAGAGAAACAAATCCCAGTATCTCTACTGAGATCATGATGTGGCTACTTCGGCAACAAATAGTCTACACCTGGGTAAGTTTATAGAAAATTACAAAGTTTATTTGATCCATCTAGGAACATGCTGCAACAATCATAATTAAAATGCACCTGTGTTAAATAAGAACAGTTACACACTGCATGCTTCACTAGGTACAACCACAAAGGTCACCCGGGCAAGCAGGATAATGGTGAACACTAAAGGAAACAGAAAAGAAAAAACATTCACATAGACATAACATACAAAAAACATACAAAAAACATAAAAACAGCCACAACACAGAAGGTCCAGACAACAGTCTGCCATTCACAGTGACATTGTGATGCGATGAAATCGCATAGATGTATAGAACATGTATGAAAGAAAAAAATGGGAATAATCCCTAATTCTCTTATCCTTTATGGGATTTCACTGTGAGTGGCCCCCCGGGGGTGCCTGAGGCAAAATTTCAATGGTTGGCTGATGTTTGGTGTGCAAGGTTGGTTTTGGTAAGTGATGCTGTTTTATAGGTGTAGGAAACACTGTAATAGATTCTATGTGTTGCCTTAATGTTATATAGCATCCCTTGGCAGCCGAACAAGTTGCAGGTAAGTTTTTACAGAACTCCAGGCACTCTCTGGTTGCTTATGTCTTGAGTTACCCTGAGTTTGTGGTTTCCTTTAAAAGGGTATTTGATGTTCCCGCACACTCCACTTCTGCTGCCAAGTGCCTCATGTCCATCAGAGTACGAGAATTGTTGCCGATCACGCCATTGAATTCCATACTCTGGCAGCAGAGGTTGCTTGGAACAATGAGGTCCTCGTGGCTGCTTTTTCTCATGGTCTCTCCGATACCATCAAGGATGAGATAGCAGTCTGAGATATACCCACTGAGCTGGAGAAGTTGATCATGTTTGCCATCCTCATTGACTCCAGATTCAGAGAAATACTCTCTTTTAAGGAGCGCTTGCAGAAGCCTCCTGTATATTTGTCTCAGAGCTTTGCAATCCACCCTTGCCTCCCTCACCTTCAATGCCTCCTGGTACCGAGTCGGTCAGTGAAGATGAACCCATGCACTTGGGCTTCGCGCGTCTCTCTGCGGATGAGAGAACCCTTAGGAGGAGGAAGAGATTGTGCCTTTATTGTGGCCAGGCAGGTCACTTTTTGAAGTTGTGTCCTACCTGTCCAGGGAACGCCCAACCTTGAGGTCCTGTCACAGACAGACCTTAGGTGGCGTTGTTTCATCCTCAGTTATCCAGAAGGATAAGCCCCTGGTTTCGGTTACCCTTTCTTGGGCTGAGTCGTCCGTCAAGTTACAGGCTCTAATCGACTCTGGGGCTGCAGGCCTGTTCATTGATGTTGCCTTTGTATCAAAGCACTCGATTCCGCTGCAGCTGTGTGACACTCCACTTGCCATTGAGGCTCTTGTCGGGAGACCTCTACAGCCTGCCCATGTGACTCATGAGACTGTTTCATTGTCCATGGCCGTAGGGGCTCTTCACCATAAGATATTCCAATTCCAAGTTATTTCCTCACCTAAGTTTCCGCTTGTTATTGGTTATCCAATAACAGAGGCACAACCCCTCTTTTGATTGGCTCTGTGCTGAGGTTCTCTCCTGGTTGCCACAATGCAGTAAGACTTAAGACATGCTTCCAGAAGGTAGCCAAGGTCCTGTGCACTTCTTCTCTCACCTCCCAGCCGGAAGGAGTACCGTGATTTTAGCGATGTCTTTGACAAAGGTAGTTTGCCGGTAGTTTGCCTCCACACCGGTCGTATGGTTGTGCAATTGACCTTCAACCTGGTGCCATACCCCCTCATGGCCGGTTTTACTCTTTGTCAGTCTTGGATGATAAGGCCATGGAGGAGTATGTAGCAGATGCACTTTCTCGAGGTTTCATCCACAAATCCTCATCTCCTGCTGGTGCTGGTTTCTTCTTTGTGAAGAAGAAGAGTGGTGAACTGAGACCTTGTATTGTATATCTATCCGATTCCGTTGATTATGGAATTATTTGACCGCCTCAAGGGAGCAACAGTTTTCACAAAGCTTGATTTGAGAGGGGCATACAATCTCTTGAGGATTAAGGAGAGCGACAAGTGAAAAACTGCGTTTAATACCAGAACAGGCCATTATGAGTACCTCGTAATGCCTTTTGGCCTTTGTTACCCCCTGGCAGTTTTCCATTTGTTGCAGTTATGTGTGGTGGTTTATCCCGACGATATCCTCATATTTTCCAAGTCCCTGGAGAGCCACCACACAGATGTCTGTCATGTGCTTCAGAAAGAGAGAAGAATCTCTATTGTAAATTGGAGAAGTACAAATTCCATCGTGAACGGGTTAAATTCCTGGGTTTATTTAATTTCCACTGCTGGTTTTTCGATGGACCCAGATATATTTTCAGCAGTCCTACAGTGGCCCCAACTGTGGGTTTACGTCCTCTGCAGTGTTTTTAGGTAGCCATACTACAATGTATTCTCAGAAAATTACATTGGCTGTAGATTAAAAAGGAAAGGTCATTTTTAATATCATTCACTTACAATATGATTTGTGTCGCAATTATATGCGCCATATTATTTTTTTCTTTATTTGCTTTTTTTTTTTTAACCAATTGAAATTGAAGCAAAATTGTTTTTTTTTTTTTTTGCGATAAAGGTTTTGCATAAACAAATAAAACTGATGATTGTAAGATTGTAAGTCATCCCTGTAACTGATACACCTGCAGGACAGCATGTTCTTTTGAAAAGCAACAGACTTACTGGCAAGATCACCAGATGACAACAGACGAAAGAAAGCCTAAAAAAGAAAACAAATACAGCCATCACGTCTAAAAATTGGTAAGCTGCAATACAATAAATGTTTGCTTTTGGGTTTAATAATACATTAAATTAAAACATAACTTGTATTGCAATTGTATATGTTCAATGAATTTATTTATTTATATTTTTCCACAAAAGTGGAATTACCCTTTAACTGTTCCCTGTGGTTTGTTCACTGTGGTATATTATGTGTGGGGCGGACTGTTTTAATTTGTGTACCAAGGACATTCAAAAAAATTTTGCCCAAAGATACTAGATTAGCAACTCCAATATGGGAAGGGGTTAATAACATTAAAGTAGCATTAAACCCAAAACCAAAAATGTAATATAGATGTGGCGACTGTATCCTTAGATGTGGTGGCTGCATTCATCTAATTTTTGTAGGTTTTTTTCCCCTCTGTTTTTACCTGATCCGGCCATTAACACACCTCCTGTATCAGAGTGCCTTCCACTCTTGATGAAGGAGCACAGGGGGCACCTTTGGAAAGAATCATTGTCAGTCTGGGGAAGAGGGGAGTGATAAATGTACTAGCAGATTTACTCACACTTAAAGTGTAAACTCCACTTTTGTTGAGAAAATAACATTCCTCTCTGGGTGATCTCTGTACATTGCAAGGATTATAACAAACTTTGTTACAGATTCCTACCTTTTGTTATTCAGAAGAAATCCCTGTGTGTTTGTCTGTGCCTCTGTTCTGAGTGGGTCTAATGGGAGTAGTTTCATAATTATCTGTCAGGTGTGCAGCTGCAGGGCACTAATGAGGAAATCTGCTGGGCCTGCATCCCTTTAGATGTGTTCCTATTGAAAGTATCTCTCCAAAAATGACATTTTTGTTGCAGGGGATGCCTGAAATCTGACTTGTATCTTAGACAGACTTCTGGGAAATTAGTGAGCCAATCACACAAGCAGGAAATAATGTTTCTGGAGAGTGGTCAGTACACACTCTATGTACAGAACAACTCCAGCTGGCCATATTACAATGTATTCTCAGAAAATTACATTGGCGTTGAAAAGGAAAAGTAATTTTAATATCATTCAATTACAATATGATTAGTGTCACAATTCTAAGCTCCATATTATTTTTTCTTTATTTGCTATTTTTTTTTAAGCATTTTTTGCTATAAAGGTTTTGCATAAACAAATAAAACTGATGATTGTAAGATTGTTAATTATCCCTGTAACTGATACACCTAAAGGACAGCATGTTCTTTTGAAAAGCAACAGACTTACTGGCGAGATCACCAGATAGACGAAAGAAAGCCTAAAAAAAGAAAAGAAATACAGCCATCACATCTAAAAATTTGTAAGCTGCAATATAATGAATGTTTGCTTTTGGGTTTAATAATACATTAAATTAAAACATAACTTGTATTGCAATTGTATATGTTCAATGTATTTATTTATTTATATTTTTCCACAAAAGTGGAATTGCCCTTTAACTGAAACACTGTGAGATTTTATTTTTATTTTTATTTTTATTTTTTTCACTGTGGTATAATATGTGTGGCTCAGACTATTTTAATTTGTGTACTAAGGACATTCAAAATAATTTTGCCCAGAGATACTAGATTAGCAACTCCAATATACTGGAAACTATGGATTTTGACGTTGTGCTTTTCTGAGGGTCCTTGTCCAATAATACAAACCATGCTAAGTGGCTTCTAGGAAGGGAATTAGAGCATAGGGATTGGGCTGCATTGGAGCACAAACTAGCCTGTTAAACTAGCCTGTTAATGTTATTATTATTATTATTATTATTATTATTAGTAATAATAATTTGACTATGTTGGTGACCTGTAAGCCTCTTTAAGGCATAGATTAAAGTAATGAAAGTAATTTATGTTACACAATATATAACAGTAAGGTCCCTTTTACATGGGACTGACTCTGTCCAGTGGATCCACCTGCTTAGCGGGAGATCTCTTCGCTGATCCCCGCTGAGCAGGTGGATGACAGGTCCGTGTCCACTCCGATATGCAGAGCAGACACAGACAGAGCCTGCTCTCCTCTATGGGGTGGTTGGATGGAAATGGACCGCCTGTCCGTTTCCATCCGACTTTCATACGATCCACCTGACCAATGGGGAACGGATCCCCCTTTCTGTTTTTGGTGGCCCAGATCAGATCGGATGCCGGCGGGTGTCAGCTGACATCTGCCACTCCATAGAGAGCTTTGGATGGTCCAAGCGGACCCAATGAGAATGTTTGTGTGAAAGGGGCCATAATGGTTAATCTGCTGGTAAAGACACTGCGGGCAGTAAGCAATGACCTCAAAGCAAGGGGATATTGGATATATCCTTTTTAAAAGTTCTCACCAAACAAGTTTCCCTGTTAAATTATTTACCCTCACCTCTTATTTCTGTATCAACTCAAAAATATTGGATCTTCCATCGCTTTCTGTACCAGAGACAATTGACACAAGGACCAACAGAAAGCATGAAAAGTGAGACTCTAAGCACTAATTCTTTCACTTTCTATCCAAAACAAAAAAAATTACATACACTTTAAGTAATCCTAAATTCTATGGAAAAACAAAAAACAAAAACTTTAAATAACCTCTAAAACATGACAACCAACCCTACTTTTGAGTAGTTACAATTTCCTTGCCATGGCCTACCTTCTAACGGGCAATGTTGCTGCCCTTGTTTTATGGTAGGATTTAATAGGCAATAATATGGTTTTGGCAGCTTCTTTGATATCTTTATTTCTTAGACTGTATATGATAGGATTGAGCATTGGCGTCACCACAGTGTACAACAGGGAAATCACTTTAGTTATATTTAAAGATGAATTGTTTTTTGGAAGCATGTAAATGCCAATAAGAGTTCCATAAAACATGCAAACCACAGTCAGATGCGAACTGCAAGTTGAGAACGACTTCTGTCTGCCAATATTGGAGGAAATTTTGAGGATAGCTTGAACGATGCATCCGTATGATGTTAGCGTTATCATTAGAGGGAGTACCATTACAGGGACACTTAGTAAGAGGGCCTCCAAGTGAACAGTGTATGTATCTGAACAAGATAGTTCCAGAATGGGCTCCATATCACAGAAGAAATGATCAATGATATGGGGCCCACAGAAGTCCAAGGTAGACATCATTATAGTGGTTACTAATATAAAGGAAAAGCCCAACAGCCAAGAAAGAAGAATCAAGTTTAGACACATTGGATAGTCCATTATTGAGGAATATCGGAGAGGATTGCAGATAGCCAGGTACCGGTCATAAGCCATCACAGTTAATATAAAGCATTCTAAGGATTCAGAAGCACCAAAGACATAAAACTGAGTGATACAACCAACAAGGGACATAACAATCCCCCCGTTCATTACATTGGCAAGTGTGTTGGGGGCAACATCTGTTGTCAGCAGTATGTCCGATATGGACAGCTGGGTGAGGAAGAAGTACATGGGAGACTGGAGCTTCTTGGTGTTTGCTACCAAAGTGATGATCAAGAGATTTCCATTAATTGTCACTAAATAAATTAGAAGGAGCAGGACAAATAGTATACTATTGAACCTGTGAATATTCGGGAATCCAAGGAGCATTATCTCAGAAACTGGCGTTTGATTCCTGTCATACATAATTTCTAGTTTAATAGAAAACAGATGTAAAAAAAAATATTTCAGTTAACTACTGCATTTCTGGAGCTTATATTTTTAATAATTTTGAACACAGGTTGAAAATATGAATTTTTTTGGATAGAAATTAACTTGAACATTATCTATTTTCTGAACGCAGAGGCCCTGTAGAATATAAAAAGGGGACTTGCATTATTTTGTTGTACTATATTTGCACAACTATTTATAAAATCAATATTTTTCGGAAAAAAAGTACAATAAAATGTTTTGTGTGCACATAAACCCATTTTTTTTTTGCCTTGTTCTTCCAGAAACACAATTTAATCTACATTTTTGTACAAAATAAAAGATGAGGTTGTTTCTAGTAAACAGATACCAAACATGTGCGATTCTGAAATGTAAAAACAAAATGATGGTAACCTTTAAAAAATGGCCAGGCCTACGGACTGTTGTAAATGGTCTGGGATGGTAATCACACCAACCAATATTTTTGCAGTTTTTCTGCAGTTTTTTTTTTACCTACCACGGCCCTTTGAATGCAATTTTTTATTAAAACAAATAAATATGGCCTTTAAGTGTCAATAATATTTGTTGCACCATGAGCAAAATACATTTAAGAGTATGCTAACCCACTCTGGAAAAGTCTGATCTACGCACTGTGTTGCTTGTCATCATCTATCTGGTAAACCAAATCTGAAGACATCATTTGCAATTTGAATTTCACTGGATTCAGTTCTCGAGTCAGTCATTCAGTCAATTCAGAAATGCGTGGTATAAAGCTTTTATAGAACATTCTGTAGATTATGGGAATACTCATGTGTATTAATAGAATTGGCCTTTGGGGACGAAAAAGACTCTTGGTAAGAACTGTGATTGCTATCCCACTAGATGTATTTATTTCTAACAGTGTTAATAATTTATCATTAAAATGTAGTTATTTAAAGGGGCACTGAAGTCCATCTGCAAATAAATGATCTTTTGCCATAATGTATGCACAACAATCCTGCATGTCATGGTACACTTACTTACCAAAGGAATCCCTCATTTGCTAGGATGACGCAGTCTTCCTCGTACAGCTGTCATCTGACATGTTTGTCTGGTCTTCTTCCAGGTTCAGCAATCTCCATTGGCCAGTTTAGGATGGCATAACTCCCTGTTAAGTGTAATGGAATTAATTCACCCCAGCGTCATGGCATGTAAGGGATAAGTCGAACTGCCCTTGGTTCAGTTCAAACATGATTTAGCAAACTTCAAACAAGGTGGGATGTCGAACCCCATTGAATTCAATAGGAACTAAACCTATCAATTTAATATGCCAATTTTCTGGACTAATAGGCAAGGAGTGTCAAAAGTAGCATGGAGAATGGAATTTCCCTGGGGAATATGTACCAATGCAGGTGCATGTAAATTCCTTTAATTAACATGCCTAGTGGGTGTCCTAGTCCTGCCTGTGAAGAGGTGCATCTCTGTGATGTACAGAAAGTGCTGAAGCTTTACAAAAAAGTGAAAAAAAGTGTTTCAAGTTATCTGCTAAGTAGGTATATGTTTTTTTTTTGGAGGGGGGGCTACTTTGAATGAGGCTTATGACATAATGAAGTCATGCACCTCCATCACTTTATCTGAAATATAAAAGGAAGGGGGTTGGGACTTTGAATGAAGCACCTGACACATAGCTGATAAAGTAGTAAAATTCATGATGGCACTGTCACGGACCTGGCCGGGACGGAGGCTGTTGGAGAGGACTGTATGCAAGCCTGTTGCCCACCGATTATGGGCCCTAGCATTTGGGGGAATGGTGCTCTCTGTGAGCTGTATGCCTGGGGACCCTGGGGTTGATGTTACTATGGATTCAGCTCCATGTCCCCCCAAAACACACAGACTCTGGAACCCTTTATATGCCATATTAGAATGGTGACTGATTTATACCATTGGGACTCGTACTGTTAAATGCTAATGTCATCAATTCTGCTATAATGTGTTTAGTGTGGCTCTAAGAGTCTTTTCACCCATTGTTGTTTATGTTAATTGAGAGAGCTGATCACATTAGCCACCAGCACTGGCTAATAGACGAATGGTCTGGGCTGAGGAGGGGGGAGATTGTTGTTTGTATTGTTAGTTGTAATTAGCTCCAGCTATTGTGTTTATATTAATGTGTGAAGCTCGGTGCCTACAAGTCTGTCATCTGGTCTGGGTACATTTTGTAGTAAATTAGCTCATGTTAATTAGGTTAGCTTTCAGTCATCCCTGCTGTATAAAGGTCTGTGAAATCTCAAAATAAAAGGCAGTTCTGATGTACTCCAAGACTGGTGTTGTCTAGTTCTTGGGGTTCCTATGGCCAGATCCATTGGACTCGTGTTCCAGAACTTAGGAAGCGGTATATGACGGAAGCACTCAAGCGGAGTGTGGGGCGTTCCGTGACATTGGTGGCAAGCAGCGGGAAAGCTTCCTGAAGTCTGAAGTCTGGGACATCCAAACCTCCAACTGGATCCAAGATCAGCATAGCAGACTTCAGTCACCCCAGCGGAGATATGGACCTGGCATCAGAATTCCCGGGGCTGCTGCGGATCATCCTTTCAACGTACACCAGGACTGTGTCTGAGGATGAATACCTGGAGCTCAGGCAGCTGATTCGGGTGGAGCTCTGGATTGCAGCCCTCCGTCTCGCTGGTATAAAACAGGGCAAGTGCTTTCCAACCCAAGAGCAACGGGCCAGTGACCAACGGGCATTGCGGATGGCATTCCTGGGAGAGCAGCCCCAGGAGCAATGGGTGACTGAGTTGGACAGGCTGGTCCAGCAGGAGATAGAGCTGGACAATCGATATCGGGCTCTGCAATGGCACGCAGAGGAGGGATATTTAGGGGAGACAACAGAATGCTCTCCGGAGGGATATGACTTTGGCGGCCCTGGATTGCTGTGGGAGAACCTTACAGATCTTTTTATGTTTGGCGATGAAGGGGAACCTGACCTTGAGGACATGAGAGACTATAGAGAGTCTATGCTCGGTCTTGCAGGGGTCTCAGAGCTCAAACCTGATCTGGACCATTTGCTAAGGAAGGAACAGCATCTGGAAAGGGCATACAGGAAACTGCTAGAACAAGTTCAGCAGCATGCCAGAGAATCGGCAGTGGAAAATCCGGAGATTGCCGTCCCCAAACCTGAAGTGCTGACAACAGGGCAGAGCTCTGCTAACCTCTGTCCAGAAATGATAACATCTTCTGGGTTCCATGGACAGGAGATGGTGAACCCCTATTCCCCGACATCAGTTGCAGAGACATGGGATTTGATAGACTTTTCTGCTGAGGAAGAACAACCTGATGAGCCTCCAGCAGAAGAGCTGCTATCAGGGCCAAAGTTCACTGTGTTCTGCCCAGCACCAACAGTGGCTTCGGCCTTCCTGAGAGAAGAGGTAGTCGGCCTTTCTCCCACAACACTGACAGGGACATGTGATTTTCTGCCAGCAGCATCTATGGAGTTAAAACAAACTTCTCCAGCTGAAGATCTGGTAACTGAACAGAGGGTCCAAGACCTCTGTCCCACACTTTTACCACTTCCAGAGACTGGGGATTTAATAGACATTTCTGTAGAGGAGGAACCACCTAGCAAACCCCCAGCAGAAGTGCTGGCAACCGGACAGAGGGTCCAAGACCTCTGCCCCACATCTGCAGCAATTGTGGAGGCTCAGGGTGAGAAGATGGCAATCACTTCCCAGCAGCAGATACAGGGGGAGAAGGGAGAGGAGGTGTGTGTTGTCCCTCCCCAACAGTTGGCCAGGGTGGAGGAAGTGGGCTTTCCTCCCCAGCAAAGATCCGTGTACCTGGGAGACAGTACCATCGACATGTCGTCCCAGCAGCCAGATGAGGGAATGGAAAAGGAAGCAGCCGGCTCACCTCCCCAATGGCAGCTACACAGTTTGGGAGGGGAGGAAGCCAGCTGCCTGCCCCAACAGTTAGCTGGAGCAGAGGATGCGGAGTCCCCAGCAGAAGTGCTGGCAACAGGGCAGAGTGCTACCAACCTCTGCCCAGCACCAGCAACAACTACAGAGTTCCAGGGAGGCGGGGCAGTCGGCCTCCCTCTCCAACAGTTAGCCGGAACAGATGGTGTGGAGTTTCCAGCAGAAGGGCTGGCAACAGGGCCGAGGACTGCTGGACTCTGCCCTCAACTAACAGAGGATGGATTTCCTGTGAAGGTGGATGGGACTTCAGTCTCCACCTGTATACCCCAGGGATGCTGGGCAGTGGGCCCCGATCCCCAACAGCATGACAGAGAGGTTGGCTGGGTGAGTGATACTCTGTTTGGAATAATTTATTTGGGGTACGGTGTGGGTACAGGCAGTAGAGGACTGGAGCTGTTTACTAACTTCGGAGTCAACCCGTCTGGGGTCTCCTCCTGTGTTAGTCTCCTGCCGAAAGGGGAGAAATGTCACGGACCTGGCCGGGACGGAGGCTGTTGGAGAGGACTGTATGCAAGCCTGTTGCCCACCGATTATGGGCCCTAGCATTTGGGGGAATGGTGCTCTCTGTGAGCTGTATGCCTGGGGACCCTGGGGTTGATGTTACTATGGATTCAGCTCCATGTCCCCCCAAAACACACAGACTCTGGAACCCTTTATATGCCATATTAGAATGGTGACTGATTTATACCATTGGGACTCGTACTGTTAAATGCTAATGTCATCAATTCTGCTATAATGTGTTTAGTGTGGCTCTAAGAGTCTTTTCACCCATTGTTGTTTATGTTAATTGAGAGAGCTGATCACATTAGCCACCAGCACTGGCTAATAGACGAATGGTCTGGGCTGAGGAGGGGGGAGATTGTTGTTTGTATTGTTAGTTGTAATTAGCTCCAGCTATTGTGTTTATATTAATGTGTGAAGCTCGGTGCCTACAAGTCTGTCATCTGGTCTGGGTACATTTTGTAGTAAATTAGCTCATGTTAATTAGGTTAGCTTTCAGTCATCCCTGCTGTATAAAGGTCTGTGAAATCTCAAAATAAAAGGCAGTTCTGATGTACTCCAAGACTGGTGTTGTCTAGTTCTTGGGGTTCCTATGGCCAGATCCATTGGACTCGTGTTCCAGAACTTAGGAAGCGGTATATGACGGAAGCACTCAAGCGGAGTGTGGGGCGTTCCGTGACAGGCACATTCATTATTTTGTATATATACAGATATCATGATGACATTTCACAGTTCATATATATATATATATACACACACAGATAACATGCAATGTATAGGATAATTAGAGTTCACACATATATTTGTTTAGTATTCTGTTCTATATTATGGCTTGGTTACCCTCTTTATTCACATCTGGTTCCACCTTGTTGGGCTGGCTGGTTGTTACTTTTCCCCTCCGCCCCTCTTGGGCACCGGGGATTGGGCTGGGCGCCCACATGTTGCGCATCGGTGCCACACCCCACGCCGGATGCGTGACTTTAATCCTTGGGCGCCATTAGGCTGGCGCACCTTCTTTAAACATCAGCATTGGTTTCATGAGGGAGGCTGTTTGGCAGCAATTGCCATGCAGCGGCTGGCACTCAGGTGATTATGCCTTCTCCCATTGGCCATGCCAGCATGACACTGGGGGTGACCCGCGGTGGTGGCTCTGGATCCAGTTGGATCAGACAGTCTCTCCTTTTCTTCTCCCTTGTATAGTACACCTGCATCATATTGTTACTATTAGACATGTGCAGGTTCGGAAGCATCTGGATGAACAAAAGACTCTTTTGATGAATGCATACGAAAACAAATTTTCAGAAAATCCGAACGTATGAAAACCTGAAAATTCTAAATCAGAAAATCAGAAAGAACGAAAATACGAAAATTCAAAAATCAGAAATAACGAAAAACGATTCAACCTACGAGTTTAACGAATCAATTACAATGGGATAATTTCGTTTTTCGTATTTTCTATTTTCATTAAATTATTAACTATTATTATGTTTTTTTAATTATTATTATTATTATGATTAGTATTAAATAATCATAATAATAATAAAAAACTATTAAATTATAGGTACAGTATTGGAATTTGCTTTCAAACTTTCATATTCAATATGTTCACTGTTAGTGAACATACCGAATATGAATGCATCTGAATTTATGAATTATCCGAAGAAACTAATACCGATCAAAAAGAATAATTCGATAAACGAAAAAAAAACAAAACAAAAATAATGAAATGAAAAAAATAAAAATAAATTTGGTTGTGCACATGTTTAGTTACCAGGTAACTTGTCTTCTATATGGATCTCTTCATCATTGTGTTTTCTTTGCCTTATTGTCCCTACTGTAGCTGGTGATATCTCAGTGTAAGTTTACTGCTATCATTGATATGTATTCAATCCACACTTATGCCCCGTACACACGGTCGGATTCCTAACTTGGCTTTGTACCGAGAGGTACACTCCAGCTGGGGCTCACCACTACAGACGATTGCGAACCTTTCTAAAGACCCTCACGCTACTACATCATCTGAAGTAAACTTGACTGGCTGCCTATTATTGGTTTTCTTACAAAATACACCATGCCGTCCTGTAGAGGATACTGGAGTGTATGGGCAATGATTATCAAAACCCCCCTATAGTACTGGGAATGCAATTTTCTGCATCTTTACAGAGAACAACGTGATGCAATCTTTCCCTGAGGAAGACTTTTTGCTATAAAGTTGAAACGCGTTGGATAATCGCTACTTGACGCCATCTCATCATTCCAGGCGGTGTTCGTATCTTGTAGCAAGATGCATCACGATGCAGGAGCTTTAACTCCTTGGTTACTTTTATTCCATTTTCTGATGGTTTTCTAATTATACTATCTTGATTATGCCCTTTGTATTTTTTGTATTTTTGTATGTCGTTTAAATATCAATTTTTGTGTATCAATAAATTATTTTTATATTTTAATACAATCCTCTGTCTACTGCATTGCCCTTAAAATCCCATATTGAGGTATAGATTTGCTTTCAGTCTTCAAAGGGATGATGGCAATGACACATCCAACCCTCTGAGTCACCCCCTTTTTTCAGAAAATGTTCGATGGGAGCTTGTTGTTCCGACCGTGTGTAGGCTCCATCGGACATTTTACATCTGAATTTCCGACAAAAAATTTGAGATTTGAATCTCAAATTTTCTGACAACAAAATCTGTTGTCATAAATTCCGATCGTGTGTACACAATTCCGACACACAAAGTTCCACGCATGCTCGGAATCAAGCAGAAGAGCCGCACTGGCTATTAAACTTCAATTTTCTCGGCTCGTCGTTCGTGTTGTACATCACCATGTTCTTGATGTTCAGAATTTCCAACAAGATTTGTGTGACTGTGTGTATGCAAGACGAGTTTGAGCCAACATCCGTCGAGAAAAAAACATGGATTTTGATGTCGGGAAATCCTATCGTGTGTACAGGGCATTAGACTGTGGTTCCCTTCTACTCTTTTTCCCTATATGTTTTCTACTTTCTCCATTCCACCTATAGTCATAGGTTTTTGATACTCAAGCATACAGCACCATCTACCATATTTATTTACACAACTTTATACCTTCCATAGAAATTCACTGGAGCTGTCACCTTCTTTAATAATCATTATGACGCAAAGGCCTATATCCTACTGGGGGTTTGTACGTTTGTGCATTGGATTTCCAAGGGCCACTGCCACAGACAGACACACACCCCCGCCACATTTTGAACCTGAAGCTGACTTTAAAGTAACTTAGAGATGGATACTTTTTCTCCCTTATTTTTTCTTTCTCAACTGTTTTCTTCATTTAACCATCAAACCACATTGGTACCTATATGTTTTTTGCAGATACGTACCCTGCATCTTTTTCTGAAGATGTGGAGTGAACTCCTCAAAAAGCTTCAAGTCTTTTTAGATGCAGTCATTACAATTATGCGTTTACAGTTAACATCCTCGTGATTTTTTTCTATTGTTTTTTTAAATAACAAACATGTTATACTTACCTCCACTGTGCAGTTTGTTTTGCACAGAGTGGCCCCAAACCTGGTCTTCTGGAGTCCCTTGGCTGCTGTCTCGGCTCACCCCCAGCAAGGACTCAACACTTTCATGCGAGCTCCCTCGCATGGTGTTGATTGCTTGCGGGCACGCTCCCGTGATACAGCCGGCGGCCATAGCCGCTCACTGTACCACTCTAACCCGCCCCCAGCACGCCGCGTCATTTGGATGTGATTGACAGCAGCGCGAGCCAATGGCTGTGCTGCTTTCAATCCATCCACTGTGACCAATCAACGGCCAGGCTGAGCGGCGAAGAGGATGTCGGGAGCGAGCCGCAGTGAACGAACTGAGATACTGTAGAGAGGAGGCATCCATCTGTCCGGACCTAGATTGGTGAGAGGGCTGATGCCCAGAATGTTTGTACCACACCTTTTCACACTTAGACTATAACACAGCATTGCTGGGACCTGTAGTCCCACAGAGAAGATCTTATTTAGACTGAGTTTAAACAGGCCTCAAGCCTATTCTTCACTGTACTAATGACTCTGTGTTATTCAAGCTAAACCGCATCGGAGGCAGTTGCAGGTGTACTGCACTACAAGAATAGTTCTAACATCCACTTTCATTTAATCCTGGTTTGTTCAACTGTTGGATTACAATTAGTACCACATAAATAGCTAGCAGAAGACAGAAGACCAAAAGGACTGCATCTCTCATTGCAAGGCCTTGCATCCTATTCATGATAAGAATATGGTTACCAGAGCATGCTGGAAGTGGGAAGCTACCCAGAGTTAAGGCGTTTGTGCTCTGAGCATTAGTCCCACTTGAAGACGCACTTCCAGGGGTCAGTTAAGACAACCTTGTTGTGAATACCTATTGGGCTGTTGTATTACGTTTGTGTGACAGTGCAAATACTGTAATTACTATTTTATACCAGTTCCAGTAAAAATACGTTCCTGGTTAAGTACAATTGGTATGGAGTGTTGTTCCTTTTTCAGCAGGTGGAACATCGGATACCCAGGTAATAACAAAGGTATACTATTGTTATATTGCATATTGTGGGGTTATCCTTCACTATTAGCTTCACACTAACACTGCACCACAGCTGTGTCAAGGGGATTGAGCAAAGTTATAGGGGGTGTGAGGGCAGAGTACAGGCCAGTGGTGGAATTATAAGGGTCGCAACAGTCACAGGTGCGACTGGGCCCTGTAGTTCTCCGCCACTTCAGGGGGCCCACCGGCCACCCGCCCGCCGCGTGAGGGGCCCACCTGACCGTCCGAGGTGTGTGTCAGTCTCACTATCGGGTTCATGCCGTGGGGAGGGGGGTTTTCACCCGCTACACCGAGGGGAGAGACAGTGAGAGAGAAGCATTGAGTTTGTGGGCTCCGCCCCGCCTATCCAGAAACAGAGAGACTGTAAGGGAGGCGGGGCTGACACTGAAAAAACTCAGCAAACCAATCCAGTGAAGGCGGGGGAGGAGCTCTCCCCTCTGCGCAGTGTGTGGAGTACCTACCTGAGGACCTGAGGCAAGCAAGGGATTCCTGGAGGAGGAACGCCGTGACATGAAGGATAATCTCTGAGGAAGGGGAATCGATTGATTGATTGGCGGTAAGTCACCAATTTGCACTGCAATCGTTCGATCCCAACCTCCACCACCCCCCTCCTGTACCACCCCCCTCCAATACCACCACCCCAGTACCACCCCCCTCCAGTACCACCCCCCTCCAGTACCACCACCACCCCGCTCCAGTACCACCACCACCCCCCTCCAGTACCACCACCATCCCCCTCCAGTACCACCACCACCCCCTCCAGTAGCACCACCCCCCTCCAATACCACCACCACCCCCACCAGTACCACCACCATCCCCCTCCAGTACCACTCCCCTCCAGTACCACCGTCACCCCCCTCCAATACCACCACCATCCCCCTCCAGTACCACCACCATCCCCCTCCAGTACCACCACCACCCCCCTCCAGTACTACCCCCCTCCAATACCACCACCACCCTCCTCCAGTACCACCACCATCCCCCTCCAGTACCACCACCCCTCCAGTACCACCACCACCCCCTCCAGTACCACCCCACCAATACCACCACCACCCCCCTCCAGTACCACCCCCCTCCAGTACCACCTCCCCTCCAGTACCACCCCCCTCCAGTACCACCACCACCCCCCTCCAGTACCACCCCCCCTCCAATACCACCACCACCCTTCCAGTACCACCACCACCCCCCTCCAGTACCACCCCCCTCCAGTGCCACCACCACCCCCTCCAGTACCACCCCCCCTCCAGTACAACCCCCCCTCCAATACCACCACCCCCCTCCTCCAGTACCACCCCCCTCCAGTACCATCACCACCCCCCACCAGTACCACCCCCCTTCAGTACCACAACCCCCCTCTCCAGTACCACCCCCCGTCCAGTACCAGTGGAAAAAAATATAGTATCAAAATCATGCTTTTCGGGGGGGCCCTTCATGATTTCTTGCACCGGGGCCCTGATCTTTCTAGTTACACTACTGGTACAGGCCCAATCAAAATATCGGCAGCTCCTTCGGGGGTCAGTGCTACACATACTACACCATAAAGTTCTTCTTTGTGTCCCTGGTGGAGTCTGCTCCCATATCCTCAGCCTTGTCCGGGGGGAGTTTTAGAGTGGAGAGGTGCAAACCCAGGAATCCATCAGATTTTTCCAAATAGCGCATTATGACCTACTGTAAAAAGAGGTCAAACACCTTTGGTGAGTTGTCATCTACCTCCTGAGCACTCGTGGTGAAGCGTTTTTGAAGACACGTCCATTTAGAAGAACTTTATTCTATGTTTTAAAAAGTATTTGTATTTGGTGTTGGGTATTGTCACATTGGACTTCTCAGTTTGAATTTTACATGTATATTGTGTATGGGACGTTATTATGTTTGATTCACTTTATATTCAATATTTGATGGTTGTTGGTGTCAACACCTTTACTTATAGTTTATGTGTTTGCAGGAGTGATTATCGCCACTTGCCTACCAGGCCAATTCTGACATTTCTCTCCTACATGTAAAAATCATAATTTTTTTGCTAGAAAATGACACAGAACCCCTAAACATTATATGTGTTTTTCTTAGCAGAGACCCTAGAGAATAAAATGGCGGTCATTGCAACTTTTTATCTCACACAGTATTTGCGCAGCAATTTTTCTTTTTTTTTTTTTTTTTCCTTGTCAAAATAAGTTTATTGAGTATACAATATTATAAAGATACATAAAGTAAGTTTACAAGGATCTATAAAGTAAGCTCATTGTTTTACAGTAGGGATTATATAGGTAAATATCATGAAATTTCAAATATTAAACATTGGGTTCACGTAAACCTAAATTAAAGATATATATCATTTCCTTAGTTACTTTTGTAGGTATTTAAATGATTTATACCTACTATATATATTGTTTACAGGTAGAGTGTATATAGGTCAAATAAATTCTGATAATGAGCTTTAATCGTAAGGTGGAGAAAAGGAAAGAGAAAGAAGAAAAAGGGTAGAAAGGCAGAGGTATGGTCCACAAGGTTGTCCCGCTCGTCAGTTTATTATTCTTTTTAGTTCTCTTTGAAGCCTTAGAATGGGTGTCTCTGTAAGTCATTTAATCTGTTACCATGGCAACAGGACAGAGTCATTGAAATTTGACAGGAACTGTTGTTTTATCCAAGGATGCCAAAGTTTTTCAAATTTTGGAATTTGATTTTGATCGATGGCTACCATCTTAGCATGTGACATTGTATTATTCATTCTGTGAATTGTTTCTGCTAGTACCAACGTAGGAGATTTCCATGCTTTGGCCACTGTTTGTTTTGCAGCCGTTATTAGTTGGATCATAAGTTTGAATTGAGAGAGTGTTAACCATTCCGGTTTTAGATTAAGTAAAGTTATATATGGATCTGGTTGTATTATTTTTTAAATATTTTAGATGCAATCACGAAGACTTCCTTCCAGAAGGTTTGGATTACTGGGCACGTCCACCATATGTGTAAATGTGTGCCTATTTCTGGGCATCCTCGAAAACAAAGAGCTGAGGTATTAGGTGAATATTTTGCCACTCTAGCGGGTACAAGGTACCAGCGAGTTAGGACTTTATAATTTGTCTCCAGTGCTAAGATGTTGGGTGAGGATGACTTAGATGTGAGCCATATGTTAGACCAGTCCGTGTCTTCTAAAGTTCGTCCCAGGTCCTCCTCCCACCTCTGAACTTAAGAGGGTATATTAAGATTTACTACTCCATATAATTGATTATAAAGTGATGAAATTGTACCTTTAGCAAATGGATCTTTTGTACAGATTGATTCAAAAATGGATAATTGGGATAATGTTGTATCCCCTTTAGGAATGGTGTATAGAAATTTTTGATTTGGAGATATCTAAATATCTCAGAGTTTGGTAGATCATATTTTTCTCTAAGCGATGGGAATGAAAGGAATGATTTAGATGCTATGAAGTCATTTAGTGTCTGAATGCCTGATGTTGTCCAAGCTTTAAAAGAATTTGGGTAGATCCATGCCGGATAAAAGGCCGGATTTCTGATCAAAGAAAGGAGAGGATTGTGTGGAGATTGTAAGTGATATTTGGTTTTTAGTTTATCCCAGAGAGATAAGAAGTGTTTAGTTATGGGATTATGAATTTTAAAGCGGTCTTTAGGATCAAGCCATAACAAGTTTGATATTAATAGAGGGTCATTTTCTGAAGCCTCTATAAATACCCATAATGGGATTTCCTGTTTTGCATGGTATTTGGACAGACTGGCCAAATGTGCTGCTCTGTAGTAGTTAGTAAAATTAGGGTATCCCAGGCCTCCTTTATTTTTGGGAAGATGTAGTGTGTGTATAGGTATACGTGGTTTAGAAGAGCCCCATATAAATGAAGTTGCTCTTTTTTGTACTATTCTCAAAAAATAGGAAGGAATTGGAATAGGGAGGACTCTGAATAGATAAAGCAATTTGGGTAGAATAGTCATTTTGATTGCATTAATATTCCCTATCCAGGATAAAGGAAGTTGCGACCATTGTTTTATTAGATTTGTGATCTGTCTTAATACAGGAGGATAATTGGTTGAGAATAATTCAGAATGAGATGCTGTTAAATGAATTCCAAGATATGGGATTGATTTTTCTGCCCATGTGAATGGGAGTGCAGCCCTAGCCGGGATCAATTCCATGTTTGTGAATGAAATATTAAGCACTAGGCATTTCTTAGGATTAATCATAAGGCCGGATAGGGCTGCAAATCCATCAAGAGCTGGTATTAAGTTAGGACCAGAGACCTGTGGTGATGATAGAAAAATTAATATATCGTCTGCAAATATACATAATTTGTGTGTAATACCTCCTACTTCAATGTCAGTTATAGTTTGGTTTGTTCTGATGTATTGGGCCATGGGTTTGAGTATAAGGGCAAATAATAAGGGAGATAATGGGCAACCCTGTCGGGTACCTCTTTCGATATTAAAGGCATCAGATTTGTATCCAGCGTATTTTATATAGGCTTTGGGTTTATTATATAATGCTTTGATCCATGTTAATAAGTGGGGTCCAAAACCCCATTTTTGTAATGAATATTGCATATATTGCCAGGATACTGTGTCAAATGCCCTCTTAACATCGAGAGATAGAAAACATAAAGGGATTTTCCGTTTTTTAGCAATATGTGCCAATAACACTGCCCTGCGTATATTATCGCCTGCCTGTCTATTTGGCATGAAGCCTACTTGATCTCTATGTATTAATTTTCCTATAATGCTATTGAGGCATTTTGCTATTATTTTTGCTAATAATTTAATATCAAGGTTTAACAGAGAGATAGGCCGATAATTCACACAGGAAGTATCATCAGAAAGGGGTTTTGGGATCATACAAACAATTGCCATTAGTGTTTCTTGCCGAAAAGAATGTCCTTCTAGAAGTTTGTTAAAAGTTTCAGTGAGAATGGGAGAGAGTATTTCTGAGAATGTTTTATAGTATAAAGCCGAGTAGCCGTCTGGGCCTGGTCTTTTGTTAAGTTTTAGTTCTTTTATGGCGTTAGCAACTTCATCTATAGTTATAGGCTCATCCAAACTGCTTTTTTGATTCTGAGACAACTCAGGTAAGGTTATTTTTGAGAAGAAGGATTCAGCCTCTGTAGGATTAAATTCATTGTTTGTCTTGTATAAAGTTGCGAGATGTGAGTGAAATTTATGGACTATTTTAACTGGATTACAAGTATAAACATTTTTTGATAGTTTCAAACGTATTGGTTTGAAAGATTTGTTAGTTGAATTTAATGCCCGAGCCAAATATGTACCTGGTTTGTTTGTATTCATGTAGAAATTGTGTTTGGAGCGTTTGAGGGATTTATCAACTGACTCAGTGAGAAATAGATCGTATTCCAATCTAGATTTTTCCAGATGAGATTTTGTACTCTGAGATGGATTATCTTGAAATGATATGTAGGCTGCATTAAAATTGAGTTCTAGGGGGGCGTGGCTGACCATGGCGGAGTCCGGACGCTGAATCCTGAGCTCCCGACACACGGAGCTATCCCCGTGGCCGTTTTTCTTGCTGAGACAGTCACCCGACTGATGCCCAGAAGGAGGAGGTCCCAGAGCGTCCCGCGGCCCCGAACACCGGCGGTAATCACCCGCTACTTTGGCTCCCGGGACCCAGAAGCTCAGGCCCTCGTGGAGTCGGCCGCAACCAACATGGCGCCGGCACCTCCGACCACAGGCCATGCAGCGGCGAACAGACCTTCCCCACGATCAAGCCTTACTGTGTCACCAGGGGCTCCCGCAGATGAGGTGAGAGACTGCTCTCCGATCCCCTCACCAAACCTAAGTCTGTCTCCCTCACATGCCACCGCTGATGACAGGCACGATGCTGTAGATTTACTCCCTTTAGAAGCCCTGAAGCAGATCCAACACAGCTTAGCCACTCTCCCTACCAGACAGGAGCTGGATGGCTGGGCTCAACATATTGAATCCTCCCTCAAGAGAGAAGTGGAGGATCTTCGGGCTCAAGTTACCCACACTGATAACAGGGTCACTACTATTGCCTCTGATCAAGCTTCACAGGAGTCCCGCATTACGGCTTTGGAATCCATAGTGTCCCACCATAGATCCCAACTCCTCCAAGTTCGTCTGAGGTCAGAGGACATCGAGAATAGGAGCAGGAGGAATAACATTAGGATTCGGGGCTTGCCGGAAGCTACGGCTCCTGGGGACCTTGCGGTAACTATTACGTCCATTTTTAACTCCTATCTCGATAGAGCTCCGTCCACAGAAATTGAGTTGGACAGAGTACACAGAGTGTCTCCTGGCGTGACACCTGCTAGCGGACGCCCAAGGGATGTTTTGTGTCGCGTCCATTACTATAAAGTGAAAGATCTGATCCTTCGGAAGGCTTGGCACAGGGGTCCTATTGACTTTGACGGCGCTTCTATTCAACTCCTGCCAGATTTGTCCCGTGCTACCCTAGGGATGCGCAGGGCAGTTAGACCCCTCCTAGCTGCTATACGTGAATCTGGAGCTACATATACCTGGGGCTTCCCATTTCATGTGCAAGTGAAGAAGGAAAATCGCCAATTCATCTTGAAGTCACCGGACCAACTCCCTGAGCTCTTTTTGTTCTTGGGTTCTGACCCAATCCCCGTACCCAATTGGTTGGATGCCCTGCTAGAGGACCCGGCTCCACAGATATCCAACCCCCTACCCCAAAGGCGCAGAAGATCTCGTTCCAGTGGTGCGGTCTCTGGTCAGGCTCACATCCATCCATCGGACCCGGAACTGTGACAATTATCTGGTGCCCCGTGATCTTTCCAGGATGACCTTGCACGGTCTTATTTACAGCCTGAATCCCTCGGACATGATTCTTTGATTCCGCTGGCTACATCCTAGCTAAATTTAACCTTACAGGCCAAGTTACACAAAGAACCAGCGTCATATGTCTAAATGGAGGGATGGGCAGGTCCTATATGTCATTTAGTTAACATGGGGTAGCTTTGTTTTCTGTTTCCAACTCATTGTCTTCCGGGCTCCTCTGTCAGAGGGATGCTCATAAGGACTGGTCCCTTTTACCCTAGTCCTCCTGGTTATGTGTCTTGATTAGGGAAGTTTTGGGATCATTCCATAACTCGTTAAAGTTACAAATTCATTAAGCTGTTTTCTGATGTATGGGGGGTTTTGTTTTTGTTTTTCCTTTTTTTTTTTTTTTTTTTGCTTTGTTTGTTCCGTTTTTCTTCAGGTTATCCAGCTACAGCGGCCATTGCACTGCTCCCTGCATCATATATGACAACCGTGGACTCTTTCCCTTTCAATCGGTTGGCGTCTGGGTCCCAGAGATCCTGCCAGTCCCCAAATAACGGAGTACTCAGTTTCTTTTATATTCCTCACATTTATGTCGACGGGGAGTAGTTCAGTGGTCAGCTTCAGACCCCAGTCAGATTGCAATGTTTTATGGTCACCGTGACTTAGTGTTACTACATATTGGCCCGGGGTGGCCCGTGTGTGCTGTTGGGTTCGCCACGGTCAACACTTCCCCCACATAGGCCCGCTCTCCACCCGAATTTCTAGGTGGAGACCATATATTAGTTTTGTGTTTAACAGAACTTTCTGATACAAGTGCATTTAGTGTTGTAAATTTGTGCTACCACCCTTGAGGAAGTTTTCCCAACAGGTGGTTTACTTACTTATCTTTCTATCCTTCCTCTACTCTTTCTCTTTCTTTCTCCTTTTCATTCTCATCTCTCTCTCCTCCCTCCTCCCCTTCCTTTCCCCTCCCCCCCCCCCCTTTTTTTTTTTTTTTTTTTTTTTTTTTTTCTTTCAGGGAACATTTCGTTCATCACAATGCCAAAAGTTAATTTGTTCTCCCTGAATGCTCATGGGCTGAATATCCCAGAGAAGAGGTCGCAGGTGCTAGGTGAGATTTGGAGAAATCGTGTCCACGTAGCCTTCCTCCAGGAGACTCATTTTAAAGCTTCAAAACCCCCAAGATTCGGGAACTTCAGGTACCCTTTTGTCTACCACAGCTGCTCCCCAGACTCTAAATCTCGAGGGGTAAGTGTCCTTATCTCTAAAAATGTGGCTTGGTCGTTGTCAGCTGTCTTCAGTGACAAACTGGGACGCTACCTCTTTGTGAAGGGATCTATCTATGGGCAAGTTGTTACCCTAGCCAACATCTACGCCCCTAATATAGGCCAGGTGGGTTTTATTGAAGACTGTCTAGACAAACTGACTGACTTTGCAGAGGGACAGGTGATTTTGGGAGGAGACCTAAATGTAGCCTTGGATCCTCTGCTGGACACTTCCACGGGTTCCTCGCATCTGTCGTACGCGGCCCTGCGTCGGATTAAGAAAGCCCTGTCAGCTGTTCACTTGGTGGACGCGTGGAGGATTACACACAGCGACACTAGGGATTATACCTTTTTTTCGTCCCCTCATAACTCCTACTCGAGACTGGATTACTTTCTAATACACCATTCGGCCCTTCCTTTAGTGTCTTCCAGCAGTATAGGGGTGAGATCAATCTCAGATCACGCACCAATTTCACTGACACTCATGTTAGGAGAGGGGCGGCCACATCAACCAGGGTCTTGGCGGTTAAATGAGAGCTTGATCCAGAAACCACCATATGCAAAAATAGTGGAGGAAGAAATTAAGGCTTACTTTGCAACCAATACAGCTTCGGTGTCCTCGCCTTGCTTGTTATGGGAGGCGCACAAATGCGTAGTCAGGGGAGTACTTATAAAATTGGGAGCTAAAGTTAAGAAAGACAGTCGGAGGGAGGTGGACTCTCTCTTGGAGCGCATTGGGGTCCTAGAAAAGCAACATAAACTATCTCTAGCCCGTGACGTAGCCGTAGATCTACAAAATTTACGTGACTCCCTGAATTCTCTCCTGATGGCTAAAGCAAAAACCAAATTTATGTACTCACGGAGACAATTCTATGAATTCGGTGGTAAACCTGGCAGACCCCTAGCCCGTGCTCTACATGATACCAAGGCACGTTCCTATATCCCCTCTCTGACGTCCCCGTCGGGCCAAAAAATCTTTAAATCACAAGAGATTGCCAACTGCTTTCGCAGCTATTACGAGAAACTTTATAATCTGACCCCTACGGTAACAGAGTCTACATCACAGACTCACAACTCGTTAATAGATGAATACCTGCTCACTTCAGGTGTTCCCACATTGACGTCTCAGGAGAGGGAAGAAATGGAAGGCCATATTACAGAACAAGAAGTGCTCAAAGCCATCAAAGGTATGGAACTGCGCAAGACACCGGGACCCGATGGTTTCCCCTTGCTTTACTACCAGACGTTTGCATCGCTTTTGGTACCGCGTTTTGTGCAGGCCTACAATGCGCTCCTGGATGGGACCCCACTCCCAAGGGACTCCTTATTTGCCCACATAGTTCTGATTCCTAAAGAGGGTAGAGATGCGACAGACTGTGCAAATTACCGCCCAATATCTTTATTGAATACGGATCTCAAGATATTTACAAAAATATTAGCCAACCGTCTGATCTCCTTTGTCCCCAAATTAATCCACTATGACCAAGTAGGCTTTGTCCCAACCAGGGAAGCCAGGGACGATACGATTAGGGCCTTGAACCTTATCCACTTGACCCGGTCCAGGAAAACTCCAATGTTGCTGATTTCAGCTGACGCGGAGAAAGCCTTCGACCGGGTCAACTGGCTCTTTATGAAACGCACGTTGAAACACCTTGGCCTAGGGCCCCATATGTGTCAATGGATAGAGGCAATTTACTCCCAACCCTCAGCAGCAGTCCGAGCCAATGAAGCAATCTCAGCCCCCTTTCCCTTGAGTAATGGGACAAGACAGGGATGCCCACTGTCACCTCTAATTTTCATATTGGTATTAGAACCCCTGCTAGCTCACATTAGGAATGATCAAAATATAAAGGGCGTCAGCACCGGCAACACACAGCATAAAGTTGCGGCCTACGCCGATGATTTATTATTTTTTGTGACAAGTCCCGTCACCTCTATCCCCAATTTATTACAGGCGCTCAAGATATATTCTGCTCTCTCTAACTATAAAATTAATGTGCACAAATCTGAGGCTTTAAACATTAATTTACCCAAGGAGACCCTCAATATAATTCAACAGAATTTCCCCTTCTCATGGGCTCGCCATAAAATGAAATATCTGGGCGTTTATCTTACCCCCTCACTAGCAGCAGTCTTCCAAGAGAATTACGTCCCCTGGCTTACCTCTCTACGTCTGGATCTCCAACGCTGGCACAAGAATACATTTTCCTGGTTCGGAAGGAATAGTATTTTAAAGATGGCAGTTCTGCCAAAATTATTATATCTCCTTCAAACATTGCCAATAACGATCCCAAAACATTTCCTTCGCTCTGTCAGAGGGGAATTTTTGAATTTTCTATGGGGCTATAAAGTTAAAAGATTGTCTCATCATATTTTGTCCTTACCAAAAGACCAGGGCGGTTTGGGGTTTCCAGACCCGTTCAAATACTACCAGGCGGTTCATTTAACTAGAGCCCTGGACTGGGCCAAACATGCCTCAGAGAAGGAGTGGGTGGGGGTGGAGCAGGCGTTGACACCTCTCCCGCTCCCAACTTTGTTGTGGCAGACTTCTGCCTTGCCAGTACCCCTGAAATCCCACCCTTTGATTGGAACTACCGTGTCGGTGGCGATAAAAACGGGTTGTGTCACGTTGGTTTCCCATAGTCCCTCACCTTTGTCACCGGTGGTTGGCGCTCAGGAGTTCCCATGTAGTCTATCGGGGAGGAGGTTTAGGGAATTTCTGACGATCAACAGATTTAGGTTTCAAGACTTCCATCACGAGGGTCGTTGGTGTACCATCGAGGAAATACAAGCAATGTTATCGCCACCTTTAGATAGATGGAGAGCAACACAGATCAGACATTTCCTTACCTCCTCACAGTTCGTGCCATCCAATAGTCATTCCTCGTCTGCTTTTGAGAGGCTCTACCTGGATCCTACTCCCCTCCGCCATCTACTGTCCTTAATGTATGGGTTTCTAGTCGACCCCCAGGACGGCTTTGTTCCTCATTATATACGGAAATGGGAGAATGATCTGAGTCGACCCTTCTCGGAGGAGGAGAGAGAACGAATCTTATACTTTGCACACCGCTCCTCAATGGCGAACAGGTTCCAGGAGGTTGGGTTTAAGATAATGACCCGTTGGTATAGAGTGCCCAAGCTTCTCCACAAAATATATCCTTCAGTCCCTTCCTCCTGCTGGCGATGTCAGCATCCCGACGGCTCGTTACTGCACATCTTCTGGACATGCCCCCAAGTTCGTCCCTTTTGGGAAGCCATTAGACGCATAGTTCATAGACTGACGGACATTGCACTTGCAGATGACCCGGCTCAGTGCCTGCTCCACCTTACCCCGATCTCGAGACGTCGTTATAAGAAATCCCTCTTGATACACCTTCTAAACGCCGCAAAAATCTGCATTCCGCAAAAATGGAAATGCTCAGACCCCCCGTCAATTGGTCAATGGATAGCTGTGGTGAACGAAATTAATCTGATGGAACAATTGACGGCTGCATTACAACGTAAGGAGGAAAAATTCAACAAAACCTGGTTTTACTGGCACGATTTTCGATTTTCTCAGGACTACAACACCTATGTGACCCCCTCAGTAGAGCTATAGTGACAGAACATGTTTCCCTCTCCAAAGGCCTCCACCTTTGTTACTCCCCTCCCCCTTTTTTTTTTTTTTTTTTTTTTTTTTCCCCATCCCCTCCTCTCCCCTTACTGCTTCCATATCCTCTCTTCCTCTCTCTCTTCTATACCCGTCTCATCTTATCGTCTCTCATCATGTCTATGTCTTTCTTCCCTTTGTTCGGATTCCCGAACTGTTATTTCCTTTATAATATTTGAAAATTTGTTTGTGTGCACCAGACTAGGGACGAGCATATTGTCTTTTCATTGTACATTGTAGTACTGTAAGTTTACTGTGGGTGAGCTGGCGCTATTTTTGAAGCCAGCCGACTTGTCATCTTCATATAGTATGTCAATGTTTTGTCTTTGGACTATGTATCAATCTGCCCTCAATGTACAAACTGTCAGCATTGGTCTTGCATTGTTCTACCTGGTGTACTCAATAAAAACTCTTTAAATGAAAATTGAGTTCTAGTTTTTTTGCTAGATTTTTGCGTTCCCGTTTAAATAGTGCCATTTGTCTTTGTATTGTACCACGCAAGACAGGCTTATGAGCTTCCCACAGTGTTATTGGGGAAATGTCTGTTGTATTATTAATTGATATGTATTCCTTTAAGGCTTGTTCAATGGCCATCTGATGTAGTGGGTGTTTGAGCATTATGTCCGGTAAGTACCACGTTGGGTCATGCGCTTTTGGTATGGCTGAGGCTATAGTAGTGTATACTGCATTATGGTCAGACCACGGAATCGGAATTATATCTGATGCAATAATTTCTGGTATCATTCCTATTGTTAGAAAAATATGATCTATTCTGGTGAAGGTTTGATGAGGGTGCGAGAAATAAGTGAATTTCTTTTTCATTGGGTTACTTTCTCTCCACGAATCTACCAGATTGTATTTGGAAAGAAGTTGAGAAAAAGGTAATCTAGAGGTTATTTTGGATGGTGTAAAAGGTGATTTATCTAGAAATGGGATGAGGACCTGGTTCGAATCCCTGCACATTATCACTGTTCCTATTTTGTGTGTATTAATCACTTGTAATATATGTGAGAGGAATGGTGTAGGTTGTTTGTTAGGAGCGTAGTAGGAAATCACTGTGATTGCTGTATCCATTATATAACCCATGAGTATCAGGTATCTACCTTCTGGGTCTTTAATTTCTGATGATAAGGTGAATGGTGTGGATCGGTGAAATGCAATTAGAGTACCCCTTTGTTTGGTACAGGCAGAAGCCGTGTAAATTTGTTGATAAAAAGGAGAAATATATTTTGGAGTAGAATCTTTGGTGAAGTGTGTTTCTTGGAGGCATACTATGTGAGCCTTCTTGTTATGGAAAGTACGGAAGGCTTTGGTCCTTTTTTGAGGGACATTTATTCCCTGAACATTCAGGGAAAGTATATTCAGTGGTGCCATGGCAACAGATAAAATAGTTTTGACTTACTTTTTGTTATGTAGAGCTGACTGCGCAGATCAACCTGTGTGGACTGAGGAGATGAAAAGATAGAAAAGAAACCAGTGAATTCTGGAGTAAAGAGTAAACAAAAAACATATGAGATTAGATGATACATTGTATAAATTATTTTTTGCAAGTAATCACAATTTACCCGTGAAAGAGAATAAATATCTCTCTCAGGGGAATAAGTGCCTTCGGCACACTCCCACATAATATGGTTGGGAGAATGAGGAGGGCTAATGGGGGTACACGGATCTTCCGCTTACAGGAGAGAAGTGCTATGTCAAAAGACATCAAAATGATGATTCATTAATTGGAGTGCAGAATATAGTTTTTGTTGAAATTATTTATTCCAGGGTGGTTGTATATGGTTAGTCTTGCCCTAGGCTAAATAATTCAGTTAGAAAGGTACTGTTAATAACTTTGGTATTGATGAAGATAGTTTGAATTATTTTGGGATTTTAACCCTTTTAGAGTAAACAATTACATATTTTATTCATATGTAACTGTTTAGATATGTTAACTCATAAAATTGAGGTTGTATTGCTTCAGATTAGAATAAACAAAAACATAGTTCTAGGAACTAGTTAGGTACTAATATATTTGTTTTAAGAAAAGAAAGAAAAAGCTTCCATTACTTCTGGATTATTGAACATATTTGTCCTAAAAAGTAATAAATCTATTGTTATTACCTGAAAATATATAACTGAACAAGAATTTCCTTATTTCACTTATATATTCTAAGGCTATATGAATCAGAAGTAATAAGAAATATAACTGGAATGTAACTTGATCCCATACAGTGTGTGACTATCAGAATGCAGTTACATTCAGTTATAAATACAGGTTTTTTATAGAGAACCATCTCTTAGTATAATAAATGAAGAGATATCAGGAATTAGGATGTCAGTCCATTGAATCTTCTTGGTCCATGGATGATGTGGCATAACGGCCTCTTTTGTGAGAATGATGATTCCCATTTTGTTCTGAAATTTTCTGGTGCTGCCTGAAGGTGAAGATGATGCCATTCTTTTGCGTGTGGGGGTGTTGCTGCTTGTGGGTTCTGTCAGATTTAATTTTAAAAGGGTTTGTTGTAGTTCATCTGCTGATCTGCTTCTGTAAATTGTACCTTGGTAGTTAAATCTGACTGAAAAGGGGAAGCCCCATTGATACATAATGTTGTTACGTTGCAGTTCCATTAGTTGGGGTTTCATGGATCGTCTTTTAGTAATAGTAAGTTGGGATAGGTCAGCAAAAATTTGATAATTGTGTCCTTGAAAATTAAGTTCCTTTTTTTCTCTTGCAGCAATTAGTATTTGTTCTTTCGTTCTGTAATAATGAAATGTTGTGATTATATCACGTGGGGGTCCATCTTTCTTTTTGGCTGTGAGGGCTCTGTGTACTCTGTCCAGTTCTAAATGTTCAATAGGGATCTCTGTCTTTAGTTCTTGTAATAGAGCAGTAATAGTAGATTTCAGGTCTGTCACAGTTTCAGGTATTCCCCTTATGCGCAAGTTTGAACGTCTGGCTCTATTTTCGTAATCTTCAAGCTTAGTTTGAAGTATTAAATTCTCTTCTTTTAATTGTTTCAATTCTGTTATATTTTCTTGGGTTGTAATTTCAATTTCATCAATTTTTATTTCTAAGGCTGCGGTGCGGTTTCCCAGCTCTCTTATTTCTTTGGTTAGGCTGTTTGTTATTTGGTCTGAGGTTTGTTTTAAAGCCTTATGAAGCATCTTTTCAAATTGTAATAATATTACTGGGGATGCTGAGGAGGCTTGTGGAGAAGTTTGTGAGAGGATTTGTTCTGTAGCTGACTCAAATGGAGAGTCTTGCTGTGACATTTTCTGTCTGTGAGAGCGCCCTGATGCTGTAACTTGTGAGGTGACTGGAGCTGCTTTAGTTGCAGTGAGTGCCTGTGAGCTCTTTGTGAGGTGATTTTTATTTCTGCCACGGCTTCCTCCCAGTACCATATTTCCTGCCCAAACTTTCACAGTTTGTTCCCTGGGGCAAAAAGGTTCAAATGGATACCTTTTAAGCCTGCAGGCTCCGCTTTGTCCTTCTCTTCTCTCCTCAGCGGTGTGGAGCTCTAACAAAGCATATCTGCTCCCACGCAGCAATTTTTCAAACGCGTTTCTTTTTTTAAACAAAACAAATAGTTTCATGCATTAAAAAAAAAACAGTAAAGTTAGCCCTTTTATTGCATAATGTGAAAGATGATTATACGCCGAGTAAATAGATACCTAACATGTCACGTTTCAAAATTGCACACGCTCGTGGAATGGCGCCAAACCTCGGTACTCGGTACTTAAAAATCCCCATAGGTGATTTTCATCGGTTACATGTTTTGAGTTACAGAGGAGGTCTTGGGTAGGGATGAGCCGAACACCTCCCTGTTCGGTTTGCACCAGAACATGCGAACAGGCAAAAAATTTGTTCGAACACGCGAACACCATTAAAGTCTATGGAACACGAACATGAATAATCAAAAGTGCTAATTTTAAAGGCTTATATGCAAGTTATTGTCATAAAAAGTGTTTGGGGACCTGGGTCCTGCCCCAGGGGACATGGATCAATGCAAAAAAAGTTTTAAAAACGGACGTTTTTTTTTTTACTTTAAGCATTTAATAATGCTTAAAGTAAAACAATAAAAGTGTAATATTCCTTTAAATTTTGTACCTGGGGGGTGTCTATAGCATGCCTGTAAAGGGGCACATGTTTCCCGTGTTTATAACAGTCTGACAGCAAAATGACATTTCAAAGGAAAAAAAGTCATTTAAAACTATTCGTGGCTATTAATGAATTGCCGGTTCGACAATACACATAAAAGTTCATTGATAAAAATGGCATGGGAATTCCCCACAGGGGAACCTCGAACCAAAATTGAAAAAAAAAATTACGTGGGAGGTCCCCCTAAATTCCATACCAGGCCCTTCAGGTCTGGTATGGATATTAAGGGGAACCCCAGCCAAAATTTTTTTTTAAAATGGTGTGGGGTCCCCCTCAAAATTTATACCAGACCCTTCAGGTCTGGTATGAATTTTAAGGGGAACCCCGCGCCAAAATTTTTTAAAAAATGGCTTGGGGTCTCCCTAAAAATCTGTACCAGATCCTTATCCGAGCACACAACCTGGCAGGCCGCAGGAAAAGAGCGGGGACGAGAGAGTGCCCCCCCTCCTGAACCGTACCAGGCCACATGTCCTCAACATTGGGAGGGTGCTTTGGGGGACGAGAACCCTCACAATCGTGGATCCCTCACGATTACAGCTACTTGAATTTTGTGCTTTTATGATCTTCTAACATGTGAGTGTATTTATTATCATTATTTTAATAAACCAGTGTTAAACGTTATCATGCTATGTGAGTTTTTTCATTCTCGCATGGCATATGAACATTCATATGGCCTCTATCGGATTGTGTATGTTGTGTGAATATTGTGGAAGTCGTATCGCCATCCCCATTTGCAAAATATTGAAGACATCTGAAGAGACATATCATTCGGACCTGTTGGTCATTAAGCCTTTTTGACTTGTATGATGCATGTCCTTTCAAGTCAATAAGTTCTGGTAAGCCTCTTGATGCCTTCGGTGACAGCTCCTGTACCACCAACAGCCCTTCAGTTCACTTTTGGTGTTTCTACACTTTTACTTACCCGCCTGTTTCAGTTGATCCTTTTTTATTTGGGAGGGTATTGATCCTTTGCCTCTGGTAAGCCTCCATAGACCCCTGGTGGTGGTTTCTCTTCACTTTTTCATTTCTACAATCAACATTTGTGGACTTTCTTGATAAAGAACTCTTAATGGTGTTAACCCCATTGGGCCTTTTTTGGACTTTATTTCTGTTTTTTATCAATTAATATATATTTTTTCCAATATTTTTTTTTTCTGGCACACTACGTAATAGTTTTAGTTTATAGCACTTCACTTAGCTCCACTTTGTATTCTAAATAGGGATGAGCCGAACACCCCCCTGTTCGGTTCGCACCAGAACATGCGAACAGGAAAAAAGTTTGTTCGAACACGTGAACACCGTTAAAGTCTATGGGACACGAACATGAATAATCAAAAGTGCTAATTTTAAAGGCTTATATGCAAGTTATTGTTATTAAAAAGTGTTTGGGGACCTGGGTCCTGCCCCAGGGGACATGGATCAATGCAAAAAAAAGTTTTAAAAATGGCCGTTTTTTCAGGAGCAGTGATTTTAATAATGCTTAAAGTCAAACAATAAAAGTGTAATATCCCTTTAAATTTCGGAGCTGGGGGGTGTCTATAGTATGCCTGTAAAGGGGTGCATGTTTCCCGTTTTTAGAACAGTCTGACAGCAAAATGACATTTTAAAAGAAAAAAGTCATTTAAAACTACTCGCGGCTATTGCATTGCCGCTCCGACAATACACATAAAAGTTCATTAATAAAAACGGCATGGGAATTCCCCACAGGGGAACCCCGAACCAAAATTAAAAAAAAAATGATGTGGGGGTCCCCCTAAATTCCATACCAGGCCCTTCAGGGCCTATCCGAGCACGCAACCTGGCAGGCCGCAGGAAAAGAGGGGGGATGAGAGCGCCCCCCCTCCTGAACCGTACCAGGCCACATGCCCTCAACATTGAGAGGGTGCTTTGGGATAGCCCTCCAAAACACCTTGTCCCCATGTTGATGAGGACAAGGGCCTCATCCCCACAACCCTGGCCGGTGGTTGTGGGGGTCTGCGGGTGGGGGGCTTATCTGAATCTGGAAGCCCCCTTTAACAAGGGAACCCCCAGATCCCGGCCCCAAAAACTGTCTCTTGTCATTTTTAACATTTTTGACAGTTTTTTAGTGAAATGGTAAGGGTACTTTTGTACCCCCTTACCATTTCACACAGGGGGGAGGGATCTGAGGGCCCCCTTGTTAAAGGGGGCTTCCAGATTCTGAAAAGCCCCCCGCCCGCAGACCCCCACAACCACCAGCAAGGGTTGTGGGGATGAGGCCCTTGTCCTCATCAACATGGGGACAAGGTGTTTTGGGGGGCTACCCCAAAGCACCCTCCCAATGTTGAGGGCATGTGGCCTGGTACGGTTCAGGAGGGGGGGCGCTCTCTTGTCCCCCCTCTTTTCCTGCAGCCTACCAGGTTGCGTGCTCAGATAAGGGTCTGGTATGGATTTTTGGGGGGACCCCACACCGTTTTTTTTTTTAATTTTGGCGCGGGGCCCCCCTTAAAATCCATACCAGACCTGAAGGGTCTGCTATGGAATTTAGGGGGACCCCCACGTCAATTTTTTTTTTAATTTTGGTTCGGGGTTCCCCTGTGGGGAATTCCCATGCCGTTTTTATCAATGAACTTTTATGTGTATTGTCGGACTGGCAATGCAATAGCCGTAGTTTTAAATGACTTTTTTCCTTTGAAATGTCATTTTGCTGTCAGACTGTTCTAAACATGGGAAACATGCGCCCCTTTAAAGGCCATACTATAGACACCCCCAGCTATGAAATTTAAAGGGATATTACACTTTTATTGTTTGACTTTAAAATCACTGCTCCTGAAAAAACGAACGTTTTTAAAACTTTTTTTTGCATTGATCCATGTCCCCTGGGGCAGGACCCAGGTCCGCAAACACTTTTTATGACAATAACTTGCATATAAGCCTTTAAAATTAGCACTTTTGATTTCTCCCATAGATTTTTAAAGGGTGTTCCGCGGCATTCGAATTTGCCGCAAACACCGCAAATTGTTCGCTGTTCGGAGAAACGTGCAAACAGCTGATGTTCGAGTCGAACATGAGTTTGACTCGAAGCTCATCCCTAATTCTAAAGGATACATCATAAGTCTGTGACATCAGTTTTATATGCACTGTATAATGTTTGATTTATTTAAATTTGTATCAGGGACACTGTAACTGGTGTGGCTGTGATCAGAGACACTGTAATTGGTGTGGTTGTGATCATGGACACTGTAACTGGTGTGACAGTGATCGAAGACACTGTAACTGGTGTGGTGGTGATCAGGGACACTGTAACTGGTGTGGTGGTGATCAGGGACACTGTAACTGGTGTGACAGTGATCAAGGACACTGAAACTGGTGTGGCAGTGATTAGGGACAATGTGACTGGTGTGGCGGTGATCAGTGACACTGTAACTGGTGTGGTTGTGATCAGGGACACTGTAACTGGTGTGGTTGTGATCAGGGACACTTTAACTGGTGTGGTTGTGATCATGGACACTGTAACTGGTGTGGAGGTGATAAGAAACAATGTGACTGGTGTGGCAGTGATCAGGAACACTGTAACTGGTGTGGTGGTGATCAGGGACACGGTAACTGGTGTGGAGGTAACCAGGGACACTGTAACTGGTGTGACGATGATCAGGGACACTGTACATGATGTGGTTGTGATCAGGGACAATATGACTGGTGTGATGATGATCAGGGACACTGTACATGGTGTGGTTGTGATCAGGGACAATATGACTGGTGTGGCAATGATCGGGGACATTGTAATTTACATGATCAAGGACAGTGATCAGTGACACTGTAACTGGTGTGGTTGTGATCAGGGACACTGTAACTGGTGTGGTTGTGATCAGGGACACTTTAACTGGTGTGGTTGTGATCATGGACACTGTAACTGGTGTGGAGGTGATAAGAAACAATGTGACTGGTGTGGCAGTGATCAGGAACACTGTAACTGGTGTGGTGGTGATCAGGGACACGGTAACTGGTGTGGAGGTAACCAGGGACACTGTAACTGGTGTGACGATGATCAGGGACACTGTACATGATGTGGCTGTGATCAGGGACAATATGACTGGTGTGATAATGGTCAGGGACACTATAACTGGTGTGGAGGTGATCAGGGACACTGTAATTGGTGTGGTTGTGATCAGGGACACTGTAATTGGTGTGTACTTGATCAAGGACACTGTAATGGGTGTGATAGTGGTCAGGGACACTATAACTGGTGTGGAGTTGATCAGGGACACTGCAACTGGTGTGGTTGTGATCAGGGACACTGTAACTGGTGGCCATGATCAGGGACACTGTAACTGGTGTGATGTGATCATGGACACTGTAACTGGCATGACAGTGATGAAGGACACTGCAACTGGTGTGGCGGTGATTAGGGACAATGTGACTGGTGTGGCGATGATCAGGGACACTGTAACTGGTGTGGTTGTGATCAGGGACACTGTAACTGGTGTGGTTGTGATCAGGGACAGTTTAACTTGTGTGGTTGTGATCATGGACACTGTAACTGGTGTGGAGGTGATAAGGGACATGTGACTGGTGTGGCAATGATCAGGGACACTGTAACTGGTGTAGAGGTGACAAGGGACACTGTAACTGGTGTGGCGATGATCAGGGACACTGTACATGGTGTGGTTGTGATCAGGGACAATATGACTGGTGTGATGATGATCAGGGGCACTGTACATGGTGTGGACATGATCAAGGACACTGTAACTGGTGTGACAGTGGTCAGGGACACTATAACTGGTGTGGTTGTGATCAGGCACACTGTAACTGGTGTGGCAATGATCAGGGACACTGTAAATGGTGTGTACGTGATCAAGGACACTGTAACTGATGTGATAGTGATCAGGAAAACTGTAACTGGTGTGGCATGATCAGGGACACTGTAACTGGTGGCGGTAATCAGGGACACTGTAACTGGTGTGGTGTGATCAGGGACACTGTAACTGGTGGCGGTGATCAGGGACACTGTAACTGGTGGCGGTGATCAGGGACACTGTAACTGGTGTGGTTGTGATCATGGACACTGTAACTGGCGTGACAGTAATCAAGGACACTGCAACTGGTGTGGTTGTGATCAGGGACACTGTAACTGGTGTGGTTGTGATCAGGGACACTGAAACTGTTGTGGTTGTGATCAGGAACACTGTAACTGGTGTGGTTGTGATCAGGGACACTGTAACTGGTGTGCCAGTGATCAGGGACACTGTAACTGGTGTGGCAATGATCAGGGACACTGTAAATGGTGTGATAGTAATCAGGGACACTGTAACTGGTGTGATAGTGATCAGGGACACTATAACTGGTGTGGTGTGATCAGGGACACTGTAACTGGTGGCGGTGATCAGGGACACTGTAACTGGTGTGGCATGATCAGGGACACTGTAACTGGTGGCGGTGATCAGGGACACTGTAACTGGTGGTGGTGATCAGGGACACTGTAACTGGTGTGGTTGTGATCATGGACACTGTAACTGGCGTGACAGTGATCAAGGACACTGCAACTGGTGTGGCGGTAATTAGGGACAATGTGACTGGTGTGGCGGTGATCAGGGACACTGTAACTGGTGTGGAGGTGATAAGGGACAATGCGACTGGTGTGGTGGTGATCAGGGACACTCTAACTGGTGTGGCAATGATCAAGGACACTGTACATGGTGTGTTTGTAATCAGGGACAATATGACTGGTGTGACGATGATCAGGGACACTATAACTGGTGTGGAGGTGATCAGGGACACTAACTGGTGTGGTTGTGATCAAGGACACTGTAACTGGTGGCGGTGATCAGGGACACTGTAACTGGTGTGTATGTGATCAAGGACACTGTAACTGGTGTGGCGGTGATCAGGGACACTGCAACTGGTGTGGAGGTGATAAGGGACACTGTAACTGGTGGTGGTGATCAGGGACACTGTAACTGGTGGGGCAGTGATCAAGGACACTGTAACTGGTGTGGAGGTGATCAGGGACACTGTACATGGTGTGGTTGTGATCAGGGACAATATGACTGGTGTGGCGATAATCAGGGACACTGTACATGGTGTGGTTGTGATCAGGGACAATATGAATGATGTAGACATGATCAGGGACACTGTAACTGGTGGCGGTGATCAGGGACACTGTAACTGGTGTGGTTGTGATCATGGACACTGTAACTGGCGTGACAGTGATCAAGGACACTGCAACTGGTGTGGTTGTGATCAGGGACACTGTAACTGGTGTGGTTGTGATCAGGGACACTGTAACTGGTGTGGTTGTGATCAGGAACACTGTAACTGGTGTGGTTGTGATCAGGGACACTGTAACTGGTGTGCCAGTGATCAGGGACACTGTAACTGGTGTGGCAATGATCAGGGACACTGTAAATGGTGTGTACGTGATCAAGGACACTGTATCGGGTGTGATAGTGATCAGGGACACTGTAACTGGTGTGGCGTGATCAGGGACACTGTAACTGGTGGCGGTGATCAGGGACACTGTAACTGTTGTGGTTGTGATCAGGGACACTGTAACTGGTGTGGTTGTGATCAGGGACACTGTAACTGGTGTGGTTGTGATCAGGGACACTAACTGGTGTGCCAGTGATCTGGGACACTGTAACTGGTGTGGCAATGATCAGGGACACTGTAAATGGTGTGATAGTAATCAGGGACACTGTAACTGGTGTGATAGTGATCAGGGACACTGTAACTGGTGTGGTGTGATCAGGGACACTGTAACTGGTGGCGGTGATCAGGGACACTGTAACTGGTGTGGCGTGATCAGGGACACTGTAACTGGTGGCGGTGATCAGGGACACTGTAACTGGTGGCGGTGATCAGGGACACTGTAACTGGTGTGGTTGTGATCATGGACACTGTAACTGGCGTGACAGTGATCAAGGACACTGCAACTGGTGTGGCGGTAATTAGGGACAATGTGACTGGTGTGGCGGTGATCAGGGACACTGTAACTGGTGTGGAGGTGATAAGGGACAATGCGACTGGTGTGGTGGTGATCAGGGACACTCTAACTGGTGTGGCAATGATCAAGGACACTGTACATGGTGTGGTTGTGATCAGGGACAATATGAATGATGTAGACATGATCAAGGACACTGTAACTGGTGTGGTTGTGATCAGGGACACTGTAACTGGTGTGGCAGTGATCAGGGAAAATATGACTAATATGGTGGGGATCAGAGATACTGTAACTGGTGCGGTGGTAATTAGGGACACTGTAAGTGGATGGCGGTGATTATGGACACTGACTGGGGACAGTATGTAAAAAAAAACCTTTTAACTTATTTTTTTACATACTGTCCCTAATCACCACCATACGGTCACTGTCACTACTGTGGTTGCTTGTTACAGTGATCATCACTGTAACAAGCAATCATTTTTACTGTCATAAGTGGCTTTCTTTCATGACTCGCTGTTTACTATTGTGATTGCTGTGATTAGCTACAGCTATCACATGGTACAGGGCTGATTTGATTGGCCCTGTACCATGTGATTACTGTGCCCAAACACAAAGATCACAATAGTAAGTAATGCTGTCATTAATTAAAGCCATTCCTGACAGTTGTTTATTTGTGATCATGTGATCGCTGTAATTGGTCACAACAATCACATGGTACCTGGGCCAATCACAGCGGCCCGATACCATGATCGGTGAAATACTGTGCTGTGAAATACTGTCACAGTGGATCACACATCATGCTGCTCAGGTTATGCCTAAATGAAAGTTCCACAATATCCCATATAAAGCCTAAATTATTTTTTTCATTTTTTATTTTTTATCTAGTAAAAAAAAAGCATGACTCCCTGTCACATTTTTATTGCTGTCTGTGCCCCTGACTGATAGGAAATCTAAAATGTTTGGTTTGTCACAGGAACATGAGATGAATCTGTCAATGAGTCACCTGACTCTTGAAAATTAAATAAAGTATCTGATTTCTATGGATAAAAATATTTTCTACAAAAATAATAACGATGCCCAAATGTACCAAGATTCATATATAACATTTGAGAAAGTTTGGTTAACAAGCAATAGTTAAAAGTGTGTCTAAAGCCAACTTTTTTTTTGGGGGGGGGGGTTAAATCGAATAGGGAAGGATTTAGGCCCCTGGCAGGGCCCTTTCACACTAATCTTTTTTTGGTGTGCTTTTGATAATTAAAAATCAGAACAAAAATTACTGAAAAATGTACACCTTTAAATCTTATGGGACTCTTCACACCAATGTGCTGTGGGTGCAGTGAATGCATTCTGCATTTTCTGCATCCTATTAGATTGTAAGCTCTTTTGAGCAGGGCCCTCTTAACCCTCTCATATTTTGTTGTATTGTAATTGTACTGTCTCCCTTTTACACTGTAAAGTGATGTGTAACCTGTTGGCGCTATATAAATTCTGTTTAAAGTGGAGTTCCACCCAAAAATGGAACTTACACTTTTTGGATTCCTCCCCCCCTCCGGTGTCACATTTGGCACCCTTCAGGGGGGAGGAGGGAACAGATACCTGTCTAATCTTTAAAGATTTTTACAACTTCTTAGGTTCCTAAGAAACGTTGACCTCCCCTCAATAGATGCAAACTCACTACAGCCAATAAACAAACCTTTCACTGAGGGTGATTAAAGGATCACTAAAGATCATTTTTAAAAAAAAATAACAAACATGTTATACTTACCTCCACTGTGCAGCTCGTTTTGCACAGAGTGGCCCCAAACCTGGTCTTCTGGGGTCCCTCGGCGGCTGTCTCGGCTCCCCCCAGCAGGGACTCAACACCTTCATGCGAGCTCCCTTGCAAGGTGTTGAGTGCTTGCGGGCGCCCTCCCAGGAAACAGCCGGCGGCCATAGCGGCTCACTGTATCACTCTGCCCCACCCCCTGGTGCGCAGCATCATTGGATGTGAATGAGAGCAGCGCGAACCAATGGCTGCGCTGCTTTCAATCCATTCACTGTAACCAATCAATGCCCAGGCTGAGCAGCGAAGAGGATGTTGGGGGCGAGCGCGGGACTTTCGAGGGGTCAGGTAAGCTGGGGGGGGCGGTATTGTCAGATTTTTTTTTACCTTAATGCATAGAATGCATTAAGGTGAAAAAACTTTTACCTTTACAACCCCTTTAAGAAATTGCCTAAACATAAATGCCTGGGGGCAGATGGCTTTTCAGCCGGATACTATCAAGCGTTCTCATCAACACTCACCCCCAGACTATTAGACCTTTTTAACATAGCTGGAAAAAACAGGTACATTCCCTAACGAAATGTTACAAGCTATTATAGTGACTATACCAAAACCCAGAAAAGATCCCTCCCTACCCCAAAATTATAGACCCATCTTGTTACTGAATTCGGATCTAAAAATTTATGCCAAAGTACTAGCAAATAGATTACTGAACATAACCCCCACCCTCATAGACTAGAACAGGTAGGATTTGTCAAAGGAAGACAGGCCCCGGACAGTAACAGAAGAATGATAAACTTAATTAGATATGCAGAAATCACACATAAACCCAGTATATTCGTAGCCCTAGATGCAGAAAAGGTGTCCATTGGAAATACTTATCTCAAACGCTCACTAAATTTGCCCTAACTGGCTTCTTACATTCGGCTATCATGTCACTTTATTCAAACCCCTCTGCCAGAGTATATACCTCAGGAATGCTTTCTGATCCCTTCAACCTTACAAATGGTACCCATCAAGGATGTCCCCTATCCCCTATAGTATTCTCCCTGGCCATAGAATCCTTAGCAGAACTTATTAGAACTACTACTGATATCAAAGGACTCCAGGTAGGACAAAAGGAACACAAAATAGGGCTTTTTGCTGATAATGTTATCCTTACCCTGACCAATCCTTCCCTAATCAGAGCCACGGAACTTCTACCTGATTTTTGGGAATATAACATAACTACAAAATTAACACTTCACTTAAATGCTATGCCCTACCACTAAATATACCCAAGAAACGTAAATCCAAACTTAAAGACGTATTCCCCTGCACTTGGGACTCGTCCTCTATTACCTATTTGGGTATCCAATTGACTCACCCTATATCTAACTTATACACTGCCAACTTCCTTCCCCTTCTGGCACAAATACAAACAGAATTCTCTCAAATTTCCAAAATTCACTTAACCTGGGTTGGACATATAGCTGCAAATCAAATGCAAATACTTCCCAAGCTGCTCTACCTCTTCAGAACTATCCCCATCCCCATTCCACAAAGTTTTTTCTCTGACTTGGCGTCACCCCTGAATAAATTTATCTGGCAAAACAAAAACCTAGAATACCATTAACGACTATATATAAACACAGGAAACTGGGAGGAGGGGGACTACCAAACGCTGATGCCTATTACCAGGCTTCCTTACTGGACAAACTGAAGTATTGATTCTCCTGCCAAGGGGACAACCTATGGTCCCACATAGAACAAGATATAACACCAGGCTATGATCTAACAGCACTATTAATGGCATCCACTATTCACCACAAGCCCATAATGCCGGACTACCCAACGATACAAGCAACACTCGAGGCCTGGTCCCTACTAACTAAAAATACTTTTTCGGATGAACCGTCTCATATGCTAGATATACCTCTCACAACGTATGCATACCTCATAAAAAAATATTTCAACCCATCATTGGAAACAAAAGGGCATTCACTACAACACTGCAGATTTAGTGAATCCTACTGCAGTAGACACCTATGATTCAGCAAATTAAGCAATATAATAAAAAAAAAACACTCACTACCACAAAATTTCCACTGACTATGTGGGATTTCCTAATGAACATGCACAAGACTACTACTAAGGGTATATCAATGTGCTATAGATACTGCAACTTCTTTACTATACATTCCAAACTACCCACCATGCATAAATGGGAAGCGGAATTGCAAATGTCCTTAACACTGCCACAATGGCTAACAGCTATTAAGTTCAATTGTACATCTTCAGCATGTGTAGACCATTGGGACAATTCCCATAAAATCCTCCATAGATGGTACATTACCCCCATGCGTTTACACACCATGGATTCCATCTTATCCCCACTATGCTGGAGGGACTGTCATAATAATAATGGCAACCTCCTACACGTCATGTGGCACTGTAAGGTTCTAAAAGACTTTTGGACAGATGTATTCTCTCTTATCTCAGATACTACTAAATCCCAATGTACCCCCTGTCCAGAACTTTGCCTGGGGATAGACTCCTTCCCATATAGGCACAGGAAAGTAATGATACATATACTATATGCGGCTCGCATATCCATTTCGGCAAAATGGAAATCTACTACTCCTCCAAGTATAAAGGAAGTTATTGACAGATTTAACTCACAGAGCCTCATGGAAAGAATGCTGGCATACAAAGAAGATCGGGTACATATCTATCATAAGTTCTGGGATATTTGGCTATCACTTCACAATAACCTCTAGAGTTGATAACCTTGATGACCTTGATAAATAGAAACTGACCGCATCTATTTGTGTTACAGCAAAACCAGTACAGGGGATTATGAATCAACACTGATGATTTGTTTTGTTTGGTTATATGTTTACTTGGTTTGGTTGATCAATTGATGTATATACAAATTGTGTCTCAACTACTACATTCTACACAATGATGGTATTAGTATTAGTATCACTTGGTTCTGGTAACATTGTTCTGCTAAGAGTTTGTAACCAACCCAGAGCGGCCAGATGCTGGGTCGCATTCACAGTTCCTGGAAAAGCATACAGATAGCCCGCTCACAGTATGCTCCTGAAAGGGGTGACGGGCTCTTCATAATATCCATTTTTCTTCAACCGATTTCTCCAGGAACTACAATTCAGATTAAAGACTCCAACACTTATGTTTGTTCTTTTTTATTTTTTCTGTCAGAAACCTAATTTACCCAGCTGTGCTTAAATTGTTTACTGGTGATAGTATTGACATTAATGTACACCTGCTATATTTGTATCTGTACAATCTGATGTTTAATAAAAATCTTAAAGTTAAAAAAAAAACTCTAAGCTCTAATTCTTTCACTTTTTTAAGCCAAAAAAATTGCATACACTCTAAAGCCCCGTACACACGGTCGGACTTTGTTCGGACATTCCGACAACAAAATCCTAGGATTTTTTCCGACGGATGTTGGCTCAAACTTGTATGCATACACACGGTCACACAAAGTTGTCGGAAAATCCGACCGTTCTAAACGCGGTGACGTAAAACACGTACGTCGGGACTATAAACGGGGCAGTGGCCAATAGCTTTCATCTCTTTATTTATTCTGAGCATGCGTGGCACTTTGTCCGTCGGATTTGTGTACACACGATCGGAATTTCCAACAACGGATTTTGTTGTCGGAAAATTTTATAGCAAGCTCTCAAACTTTGTGTGTCGGAAAATCCGATGGAAAATGTGTGATGGAGCCTACACACGGTCGGAATTTCCGACAACAAGGTCCTATCACACATTTTCCGTCGGAAAATCCGACCGTGTGTACGGGGCATAAGTAATCCAAAATAACATGGAAAAACAAAAACTGCAAATAACCTCAAAAACATGACAGAAATCCTACTTTTGAGTAGTTATTCCTTTAACAACTTAAAAATATTGGATTTGCCATTGCTTTCTGTACCAGAGACAATGGACTCAAGGACCAACAGGAAGGGTGAATTAGCAATTTTAAAAAAATGACTCTAATTCTATCCTTTTTTATCCAAAACAACAAAAAAAAATACATACACTTTAAGTAATCCTTAATTATATGGAAAAACAAAAACTGTAAATAACCTCAAAAACATGACAGCCAAACCTACTTTTGAGTAGCTGCAATTTCCGTGCCATGGCCTACCTTCTAGCGGGCAATTTTTCTGCCTTCCCTTTATTTATGGTAGGATTTATTGGGCAATAATATGGTTTTGGCAGCTTCTTTGATATCTTTATTTCTTAGACTGTATATGATAGGATTGAGCATTGGCGTCACCACAGTGTACAACAGGGAAATCACTTTACTTATATTTAAAGATGAATTGTTTTTTGGGAGCATGTAAATGCCAATAAGAGTTCCATAAAACATGCAAACCACAGTCAGATGGGAACTGCAAGTTGAGAAGGACTTCTGTCTGCCAATATTGGAGGAAATCTTGAGGATAGCTTGAACGATGCATCCATATGATGTTAGCGTTATCATTAGAGGGAGTACCATTACAGGGACACTTAGTAAGAGGGACTCTAAGCGAACAGTGTATGTATCTGAACAAGATAGTTCCAGAATGGGCTCCATATCACAGAAAAAATGATCGATGACATGAGGCCCACAGAAGTCCAAAGTACATATTGCTATGGTGGCTATTATTACAAAGGAAAAGCTCAACAGCCAAGAAAGAAGGATCAAGTTTAGAAACATTGGATAGTTCATTATTGAGGAATATCTAAGAGGGTTACAGATAGCCAGGTAACGGTCATAAGCCATCACAGTTAATATAAAGCATTCTAAAGATTCAGAAGCACCAAAGATATAAAACTGAGTGATACAACCAACAAGGGACATAACAATCCCCCCATTCATTACATTGGCAAGTGTGATGGGGGCAACATCTGTTGTCAGCAGTATGTCCGATATGGACAGCTGGGTGAGGAAGAAGTACATGGGAGACTGGAGCTTCTTGGTGTTTGCTACCAAAGTGATGATCAAGAGATTTCCATTAATTGTCACAAAATAAATAATAAGAAGCACAATAAATATTATGCTGTTAAATTTGTAGAAATTCGGGAATCCAAGGAGAATTATCTCAGAGACTGGCGTTTGGTTTCTGTCATACATAATCTTTAGTTTGAAAGAAAAAAGACTTAAGAAATATTTTGCTTAACTACTGCATCTCTGGAGCTTATATTTTTAACACATGTTAAAATATGATTTTTTTTGGATAGAAATTTACTTAAAACCCCCAATATCTATTTTCTGAACGCAGAGCCCCTGTACTGTAGAATTAAAAGAGAGCAATTGCATTACTATGTTGCATGATATTCGCCCAACTGTTTATCAAATCTCTATTTTCAGGTAAATTGCATTGAAAATACATATTTGTGCACAGAAACACAGTTTAATCACCATTGTTATAAAATAAAAAATTAGGTTTTGTTGAGTAAATGGATACCAAACATGGCTTCTGGACAATGCTGCAAATGATCTATAGGTATGGAAATCACATTAAGCATTATTTTTCAATGCTGCAATTTTATTTTATTTTTTTCACTTACTTGAGTTCCTTGAATACAATTTTATTGAAAAAGTAAACTTTGGAGTACCATAATCACAAACTGAAAAAAGTCTAATGGACGAACTGTGTTGCTTTCACTGGATTCGGTTTTTGAGTCAGTTATTCAGTCAATTTAGAAAAGCATGTTATATAGATTATTGGAAATACTCATGTGTATAAACAGAATTTTGTCTTTGGAGACAAAACAGACTCTTAAGCATAATTATGATTGATATCTCATGAGAAGTTGTTATTTCATGCAATGTTAAAGTGGTTGTAAAGGCAGAAGTTTTTTTTTTGTCAGATTTATTTATTGATTTTGAAAATATAAACATTGGTACAATTAACAAAATATTTGAACATTAAATGGTAGCATTAGTTGAATTTACATATCAGATCTTTCAGATCTTAGCATTTCTTGTAGTTACAAGCAATGAAAGACTTAAATAGGCTATATGTTTTAGAAAGACTAAGGTGTTACAATCAATTTTAACAATTATATAATCAAGAGCAACAAAAAATGAAAAAGTTGTTAAACTGTTAACTTTGAGTAATATGTAATAAAGAAATAATATTAATTACTATGAGATTTAGTTATTTACAGTATATTAGGACATTAGAGCTTACTATCTATTATTGTATTATAATTGAACATTATAAAAGTGAATGTTTCGCTACCATTTCGTTATGTAAAAATAAATAGGAGAAGACAGGATAGAATAAGGAGAAAAGAATTAAAGGAAAGTAAAGATAAGAAGAAGAAAAAACAAAAAGTCTGGATTAGTAGAGGTTTCTGGGGATTTCTTAGTAACAATATGTACATAGTATCTTTTTATCAGTTATTCAAAACAAAGTTATATAGTTACCAAGGTCTTAGTAAAGAAGTGTCAAAATTAGGAGAAAGAAAGTGGGTCACCCAAGGACTCCAAATTTTCTCAAATTTAGGTATGTTATCGTTGGATATGGCATCTGTTTTCGAGAGGATCATGGCCTGATGTATTCTATTCGTAGTTTCAGAAAGCATTAATGATGAGGACTTCCACGCTTTGGCGATGGTCTGCTTTGCGGCTGTGGTAATTTGTAGAAGGAGTTTAAATTGTGTATAAGACATTTAGGTAGGCTTTAAATTTAGAAGCTCAATTGTTGGATCTAGGATGATAGTTTTCTTGAATAATTTAGAGAGCATTAGGAATATTTCTTTCCAATAATTTTTTGCTATATGGCAATCCCAAAAGATATGAAAATGCGCTCCTAGATCACCACAGCCGTAAAAGCAAAGTGGAGAGTATTGTGGAATATATTTCGTGATCCTAACAGGGACCAGATACCAACGCATAAGTAATTTATAGTTTGCCTCTAAGGCTACTACATTATGAGAAGATATTTTGGTATTGGCCCAGACTTTATCCCATTTGGATGAGTCCATGTGAAAACCAAGATCATTCTCCCATTTTTCCACATAGGAGGGTGTTTTTGTATCAGGCAAAGCATTCAGGTGACTATACAACATTGACACAAGCCCCTTTGAGTGGGGGTCATTTTTACAAATATGTTCAAAATGCGTTATGTCACATCGATTATCTCTACCTTGTATAAATGGCATAAACATTTTTTTGATCTGTAGATAACGAACGAGTTCTGAATCTGGAAATTGATGGGTTTCACATATTTCAGGAAATGTTTTAAGTTAAGTGGTCATTATCAGGTCATAGAGTTGTGTTAAATCAGCAGAAATCCATTTTTTAAAAGTTTTAGGAGATGTATGAGCCGGGTAGAAAAGTGGGTTTCTAATAAATGATACAAGAGGTATATGCGGAGATTGTAGTCTTTTGATTACTTTGAATCTATCCCATATAGCAATTGTATGTTTAGTAATCCTATTTTTTATTATTTTATGGTCAGAAGAGGTAGACCGTGTTAGATTTGGTATGGAGATTGGATCACAGTCGATTGATTCAGTCGTTACCCAGAGGGGGATCTTGTGTTTCGTGTGATATTTAGGAATATGTGCTATTTGTGCTGCATGAAAATAATCAGTAAAATTAGGGAAACCTAATCCTCCTTTAAGTTTAGAAAGACAAAGAGTGTGGGTAGGTAAGCAAAATTTTAAGGAGCTCCATATGAATGCTTGTTTTTGATGTTGTAGGTTCTTAAGGAAGTATGTCGGGATAGGATAGGAATATACGAAAGAGATATAAAATTTTTGGTAATACAGTCATTTTTATTACATTTATTTTACCAATCCATGATATTGGTAAGGAGGACAATTGTTTAAAAAAAATTAGTAATTTTTCATAGTAGTGGAGGATAGTTAGCAGAGAAGATATCAGATAGATTGGGGGTAAGAGTAATACCTAGATATGTGAGGTGAGACGTTGACCATGTAAAAGGGAGAGATGTTTGACCTTGATGTAGTGTTTGCGGGGGTAAAGAGACATTTAAAGCTGTTGATTTTTGTAAGTTTATAATTAATCCAGAAATGTGGGCAAAGTGATCTAGTTTGCTTATAAGATTGGGAACAGAAATATGAGGGGAAGAGATCAAAATTAATATATCGTCAGCAAATAGACATAATTTATGTTGATGGCATGCTAAATCTTTGCCCTTGATTGAGGGGTCTGTAAGGATAGCCTGGGCAAGAGGTTCAATGAGTAAGGCAAATAAAAGTGGGGAGAGAGGACAACCCTGATGTGTTCCTCTATTTATGTCAAACATGTCTGATTTGTACCCTGCATATTTAACATATGCCTTGGTATTATTATAAAGTGAAGTGACCCAGCTTAGAAAATGAGGGCCAAAGCCCCATTTCTGTAGAGTGAAATTTAAGTAGGGCCGCGTCACTGTATCAAATGCTTTTTTTATATCTAATGACAGGAGACACAGAGGTATTTGCCTTGTTTTAGCTGCTTGAATCAATAATGATGCTCTACGGACATTATCTGCTGCTTGTCATAAAGGGATGAAACCTACTTGATCTTTGCTTATTAATGAACCAATTATATTATTAAGACGAGACGCCATTAGTTTTGCTAGTAGTTTTATATCTAGGTTTAATAAGGATATAGGTCTAAAGTTTGTACAAGATGAGTCATCAGACTGAGGTTTAGGGATCACTGAAATTATTATTGTTCCAGTCAGAACGATTGTTTATTAGGTAGGGTGTTAAATGCTTCTGTCAGGATGGGAGTAAGGATATGGGAAAATTTTTTATAGAATATAGAATCCATCAGGGCCTGGTCGTTTATTTAACTTAAGGGATTTAATTGCTATTTCGATTTCTATAGGTTCAATAGGACTTTCAAGGTTATCGTATTGAACTTGAGAAATGGTTGGAAGTTTAACTTGTAAAAAAAAGATTCTGCTGAGGATTGGTCGAAGGATCCTTCTTTTTGTATAAAGAAGTAAGATGTTTATGAAAGATGTGTAATATCTTTACTGGGACACTAGTGTATTTAACATGGGGTATTTTTAGGCGATTTGGCTTAAAGGGGTTATTTAATTTTTGAAGCGCACGTGCAAGAAGGGTGCCAGGTTTATTAGCTTAAAGTAGAATTTATGTTTAGATTTAAGTATTGTTTTGTCCACCGATCACTTTAACCACTTACGGACTGGAAGATTTTCCCCCTTAATGACCAGGCCATTTTTTGAGATACGGCACTGCGTCGCTTTAACTGACAATTGCGCGGTCGTGCGCCGCTGTACCCAAACAAAATTGGCGTCCTTTTTTCCCCACAAATAGAGCTTTCTTTTGGTGGTAATTGATTTTTTGCTATAAACAAAAAAAGACAGACAATTAAAAAAAATATTTATATTTTATACTTTTTTCTATAATAAATATCCAAAAAAAAATGTCTTCATCAGTTTAGGCCAATATGTATTCTGCTACATATTTTTGGTTAAAAAAAATGCAATAAGCGTATATTGATTGGTTTGTACAAAAGTTATCGCATCTACAAAATAGGGGAAGGATTTATGTAATTTTTATTATAATTTTCTGCGATCTGCGATTTTTAGTGGTACTGCAACATTAGGGCGGACAGATCAGACACTTTTGACACTTTTTGTGACCAGTGATACTTATACAGGGATCAGTGCTATAAAAATGCACTGATTACTGTATAAATGACACTGGCAGGGAAGGGGTTAACACTAGAGGGCGATGAAGGGGTTAAATGTGTTCCCCGGGAGGTGTTTATAACTGTGTTGAGAGGGTAGTGACTGGAGGAGAAGAGAGATCACTGTTCCTGATCACTAGAAACAGCAGATCTCTATCTACTCCCCTGTCAGAACGGGGATTTGTTTGTTTACATTCACAGATCCCTATTCTGGCTCTCCGTGGAGCAATCGTGGGTGGCCGGTGGACATCGCGGCCGCCGGCCATGTGCATCAGCTCCCCCTGCCAAACAGCGGGCACCTGCTATAGCTCTTAAAGGGGCCAATGTACACCTACGACGATTTTTGGGAACAAGCCTACCTGCCGCCGTATAATGATGTCGGCTGGTCGGCCAGTGGTTAAGTTATCATGGAAATTTAGTTTCTTTTAGTCGTTTTGAAAAAAAAAATCACTATTTAAAGGAGAATTGAAGTCCACTTTTGCTATAATGTATGCCCAGAAAACTTGCTTGGCACACTGATTTGCCAAATGGAAAAAAAAACCCAAAAATGTGGGAACGCATATACGTGAAAATGCGCATAAATACGGCGCAAATACATAAAAAATAAAAATTAAAAAAATGTTGGAAAAAGTGGATGCTCAAACAGGAGTTTCATGTGCAAGAGGCCTTAAAACCCCATAGTTAACCTATTAATATTTAACCACCTAAGCTTTCACACAGATGGACCAGAGCAATTATTACATTTGTGCTTTAGGCCAGTTGATCTGGCAATAACTTTGCCATTACCTAAGATAACAAAGTAATAAATGCATCTTTTTAGGACAAACACTGGACATAGATCATTGGGGAACCCACAGATGTGTATTCAGGAAATTCCCCCAGGGGTGGCCCCCTGCGAAATAAGACTGATAGTTTTTTAGGAAGAGGTCAAAACAGAAAGGGAAGACTACGAGAGGATGCCGAGGAGGGAAACGAAGCCACCCCCAAAAACGGAGGAGATAATGTGTGAGGGAGTCTTCAACCTAAGTGGGGAAGAACTGACTAGGTCCGAGAAATTAACATTGAATCAGGGTTTGAAATATGCCCCCAGGAAGCCATTGAATACATTCCAGATGTTTTTTGGACATACAGAAATACAATAGAAAACTAAATATTAAATGATATATTACTTTCCAATCCCATTATGAAAAATTATACCCAAAAGGGAGGTTCTAATTCAGGAGGGACAGGACTTAGAAATGCATCCCTGTTTATCCCTCCTGGTAAACCAGCTTCCAGTGTCACTGTATTCAAGAAGCTGGTGTTACAGGATTTACAACGGGTAAACTTTAAGAAGGAACGTCAAAAAAAGAGTGAAGAGGGAATTGCTTCCCTCTGCAAGAGAAAAGAACTTATTATATGGCCAGCAGACAAGGGGGGGATTGTTGTCCTTAAAAAGGATAACTACTTAAAGGAGATGGAGCTTTTATTGTCTGATAGAAATACATACACTATCCTTAATAAAAACCCAGTGGATAAATATAAGAAATCTTTTAACAATATAGTTCAGGATGGTTATAGGAAAGGGATTATCAATGAGAAAGAATGTGATTTTTTAATTCCATTGGCACCGAGAACAACAATAATATATCATATCCCTAAGATTCATAAAAACCCTTTACAACCCCCAGGGCGCTCCCCATAGTGAGAGGCATAGACTCCCTGACATCTAGGGTGGTAAAATTTGTTGATCACTTTCTTCAGCCGATTGTGACTAAAACTCCGGCCTTTTTGAAGGACTCTATGCAGATCATCAAGGAAGTATCTGAATATACAGTGGAGGATGACATCTTGCTGGTAACTGCAGACGTTGCCTCCCTTTAAACTATCATACCCCATGAGTTAGGCTATAAGGCAGCAGAATTTTTTCTCAAAAAAGACCTTTCGCTTAAATCTTCTATGTTGGATTTCATTTTGCGACTGCTCAAATTTGCCATGGAGCATAACTATTTTTACTATGGTAAAATAGGTGGAATATTGGCAATTGCTTCTGTTGACCAGAATCTTCTTTGTACTTATCTGCTAGCTGAGCGCTTGAACGTGGACTGGTATGGAACACAGAAAAACGTACTTTTCATCTCAGGCCACACTTCCCAACTAGCCATTCTGTTTATGTACATTTGTTGGCCTACCGGCCCATATAGACTATGCCCTGGTTCTCGTTCTCAAAGGCTCTGATGAAGAGGTTAGTCTTGAAACGCGTCAGCCGACTCTAAACACTCACCTCAACATGGGCTTATGTTACCTTTAACCTATTTTTAATTTCCATGCTTTATATATTTTGTTACCTGTTTGCATGATACGTAGTATTGGTATTATTTATTTGCTTTTATTTTCATATGAATAAATTTTATACTTTTTGATGTGAGCAATTGATCACGCGCCCTTCATCCATCGCTCTCCATATACCCAAAGGACAGTTCTTATGTATCAGATGGAACTGTTCCCACCTCATAGACTTTGAGACTCAGGCTGGGGTCCTCAAAAACTGATTTATAGAAAAGGGATATAAGCCCTACCTGTTGGAGAAAGACCTACAGGAGTTTGCTCTTATGGATAGATCTAACTTGTTGGTGCCCAAGACTAAAAATATTGACCAAACCATGAATGATTTGGAATGGTCTTTTCTGACCACCTTTTCATCTCATTTTTGGTGGGTGAATAAAATAATCTGTAAACACTGGCAGGTTTTGAAGTGTGATAAAGTTCTGGGTCCTGAGCTCCCAGATCATCCTAAAGTTCTATATAGGAGAAACCAGAATCTAAAGGACCTTCTGGCACCCAGTGTTATTGACCCTCTCCCTTGAGTACAAATGTTTGGCCATTTGAAAGGCTTTTTTCCCTGCAGGGGATGTGCAGTTTGTAGATCATCACAAACTCTGAAAAGTTCTACTTTTACATTGTTTGTTACTTCTAAGACCTACCATATAAAAGATTTAATTACATAGGTGTAATATACCTTCTTAGTTGTCCATGTGGTTTTCAGTATATTGATAGGACCACCCGTGCTCTAAAAATTAGAATAGATGAACACTTGTCCAATATTAGGAGGGGGTTCATCGGACACAGTGTCTCTTGGCATTTTCGCCAATTTCACAACCGAGACCCATCCCTTCTAAAAGGACTGGAGCGGAAATAATTTAAAACGCCATATTTTGCGTAGGGAAACTCAATGGATATTCAATATGCAGTGTTATAGCCCCCTGGGCCTCAACATTGAGTGGGACATAAATTTCTACATAAATAACAGTTAATGAATATATGTAGGTATTTATTTGTATGTGCGCTTTTTACATATATTCCGTTGGGGTTGCTGACACTGCCACTTTCCTCCAAAAATTCTCAGTATCCTATCTTCCTTATATTAAGTGCAATCATGATTCACATGTATCTTTGTGTCATGGCTGCCCTTAGCATGCCTTTCCCTCCAGAGCATGCAGGTAGCTATGACACAAGGTTGTGCACTAATGAGTAATTCTTTTTATTATAAATGCATGTTAGTGTCATTTTTATGACGTTCAAAAAAAATTTTTTTAAGAGAAGTTGCTTTAGGTAGTAAATACTAATATGGTAGATATACAACTGAAAACCTGCGACTATTCAACTTCGCTATATGTTTTATCAATAAGATACAGTATTCCTTAAAATTTTTTTATAATTTTTAATGTTTTAACATGTTTTTGAGCTATACTAATAATATATATACCAGCTTTGTTTGCTGACCAAGGAAATAGTAGTTTTTATATCTGCTCACATTGCGAACTGATTGGGAAGTGATCCCAAACTTGTTTCCGGTGTCAGTCTCTTGCTGAGGTATTTATAATGTGGTGGGTGACGTCCAGCCCTAGCCTCCTCTCCCAGTCGATGCCTCTTACGGAGAAACGCAGCGTTGGGTGGAGACTGAGGACCTGAGGTCTCCACTTTCCAGCTGATCGGCTTCGGCCACGGCTGTGTGTTTTTTAACTGCAACTGTGTTTGCTCTGCTTGTGCCTTTGATGTCAGTTGTCCATCGTATGGATTAAAAGGATTTTAAACCTACTACACAATGAAGCACCTCTTTTTCACTTAAACACGTTACCACATGCTTTGAGCGGCTTTGCCGGAGTAGTGAACAGAAGGGAATATTCCTGATTGCCGCCCTAGAAGTTTGAACTGTCTGACGTGGAGGGAATCCTGTGTCAACTTCGGATCAGCTGTTCCTGATAGAGGAGACAACCTGCTTGAGCTCATACGATCTCTGTAATAGGGGTCCAGCACTTCTGGTAAGCATCCCCCCTTTTTCTTTATCTTTACACCGCTTATGAAGATATAAAGAAGACATATTGAAGACAACACCGTTTTCACTGAGGAACTGCACCATTAGTTCCTAAATGGACTGTATATTTATTCACATTTATCTAATTTATTAAGTTTGTCTATTTATTTAAGTACTATTGCAATATTTTGGGTAGCGCACTTAACTGTACGTCTTCAGCATATGTAGACCATTGGGACAATTCCCATAAAATCTTCCATAGATGGTACATTACCCCCATGCGTCTACACACCATGGATTCAACCTTATCCACAGTATGTTGGAGGGACTGTCATAATACTAATGGCAACCTCTTACACGTTATGTGGCACTGTAAGGTTCTAAAAGACTTTTGGACAGATGTATTCTGTCTTATCTCAGATACTACTAAATCCCAATGTACCCCCTCTCCAGAACTAGCATTACTTTGCCTGGGGATAGACTCCTTCCCATATAGGCACAGGAAAGTAGTGGTACATATACTATATGCGGCTCGCATATACATATCGGCGAAATGGAAATCTACTACTCCTCCAAGTATAAAGGAAGTTATTGACAGAATTAACTCACGGAGCCTCATGGAAAGAATGCTGGCATACAAAGAAGATCGTGTACATATCTATCATAAGTTCTGGGATATTTGGCTATCACTTCACAATAACCTCTAGAGTTGATAACCTTGAGGACCTTGATAAATGGAAACTGACTGCATCTATTGGTGTTACTGCAAAACCAGTGCAGGGGATTAGGAATCAACACTGATGATTTGTTTTGTTTGGTTATATGTTTACTTGGTTTGGTTGATCAATTGATGTATATACAAATTGTGTTTCAACTACTACATTCTACACAATGATGGTATTAGTATTAGTATCACTTGGTTCTGGTAACATTGTTCTGCTAAGAGTTTGTAACCAACACGGAGCGGCCAGATGCTTGAGTAGTTATTCCTTTAACAACTCAAAAATATTGGATTTGCCATTGCTTTCTGTACCAGAGACAATGGACTCAAGGACCAACAGGAAGGGTGAATTAGCAATTTAAAAAAAATGACTCTAAGCTCCAATTCTATCACTTTTTTATCCAAAACAAAACAAAAAAATGACATACACTTTAAGTAATCCTAAACTATATGGAAAAACAAAAACTGTAAATAACCTCAAAAATGACAGCCAACCTTACTTTTGAGTAGCTGCAATTTCCGTGCCATGGCCTACCTTCTAGCAGGCAATTTTTCTGCCTTCCCTTTATTTATGGTAGGATTTATTGGGCAATAATATGGTTTTGGCAGCTTCTTTGATATCTTTATTTCTTAGACTGTATATGATAGGATTGAGCATTGGCGTCACCACAGTGTACAACAGGGAAATCACTTTACTTATATTTAAAGATGAATTGTTTTTTGGAAGCATGTAAATGCCAATAAGAGTTCCATAAAACATGCAAACCACAGTCAGATGGGAACTGCAAGTTGAGAAGGACTTCTGTCTGCCAATATTGGAGGAAATCTTGAGGATAGCTTGAACGATGCATCCATATGATGTTAGGGTTATCATTAGAGGGAGTACCATTACAGGGACACTTAGTAAGAGGGCCTCTAAGCGAACCGTGTATGTATCTGAACAAGATAGTTCCAGAATGGGCTCCATATCACAGAAAAAATGATCGATGACATGAGGCCCACAGAAGTCCAAAGTACATATTGCTATGGTGGTTATTATTACAAAGGAAAAGCCCAACAGCCAGGAAAGAAGGATCAAGTTTAGAAACATTGGATAGTTCATTATTGAGGAATATCTAAGAGGGTTACAGATAGCCAGGTACCGGTCATAAGCCATCACAGTTAATATAAAGCATTCTAAAGATTCAGAAGCACCAAAGATATAAAACTGAGTGATACAACCAACAAGGGACATAACAACCCCCCCATTCATTACATTGGCAAGTGTGTTGGGGGCAACATCTGTTGTCAGCAGTATGTCCGATATGGACAGCTGGGTGAGGAAGAAGTACATGGGAGACTGGAGCTTCTTGGTGTTTGCTACCAAAGAGATGATCAAGAGATTTCCTTTAATTGTCACAGAATAAATAATAAGAAGCACAATAAATATTATGCTGTTGAATGTAGAGATTCGGGAATCCAAGGAGAATTATCTCAGAGACTGGCGTTTGGTTTCTGTCATACATAATCATTAGTTTGAAAGAAAACAGACTTAAGAAATATTTTGCTTAACTATTGCATCTCTGGAGCTTATATTTTTCACACACATGTTAAAAAAATGAATTTTTTTTTGGATAGAAATTTACTTAAAACCCCCAATATCTATTTTCCGAATGCAGAGCCCCTGCACTGTAGAATAAAAAGAGAGCATTACTTTGTTGCATGATATTCACCCAACTGTTTATCAAATCTCTATTTTCCTGTAAAAATTGCATTTAAAACACATATTTGTGCACAGAAACACAGTTTAATCACCATTGGTATAAAATAAAAAATGAGGACCATTGGTATAAAATAAAAATGAGGTTGTGTTGAGTAAATGGATAACAAACATGGCTTGTGGACAATGCTGCAAATGATCTATAGGTATGGAAATCACATACCTATAGGAATATTTTTCAAAGCTGCAATTTATTTTATTTTTTTCACTTACTTGGGTCCCTTGAATACAATTTTATTCAAAAGGTAAACTTAGTCTTAAAGAGGAGGAAATATTTGTAGCACTTTTGAACAAAATAAATTTAGCAGTACCATAATCACAAACTGAAAAAAGTCTAATCGACGAACTGTGTTGCTTTCACTGGATTCAGTTTTTGAGTCAGTTATTCAGTCAATTTAGAAAAGCATGTTATATAGATTATTGGAAATACTCATGTGTACAAACAGAATTTTGTCTTTGGAGACAAAACAGACTCTTAATCATAATTACGATTGATATCTCATGAGATGTTGTTATATCTTGCAATGTTAAAGTGGTTGTAAAGGCAGAAGTTTTTTATCCTAATACATTCTTTGCATTTAGATAAAAAGCCTTCTGTGTGCAGCAGCTCAGCTGTCCGAGACTCTCCCTTCTGATTGGCTGAGACACAGCAATGGCACCATTGGCTCCTGTGGCTAGTTAGCCAATCAGGAGAGAGAGGGGGCGGAGCCAAATGGCAGCTTCATGTCTTAGTGGACACACGGATCTGCAGCTCTGCTCCAGTGCCCCCCAGAGCAAGCTGCTTGCTGTGGGGGCACTCAACAGGAGGGAGGGGCTAGGAGCAGTGAAGAGAGACCCGAGAAGAGGAGGATGGGGGCTGCTCTGTGCAAAACCAACTGTACAGAGCAGTGAAGTATGACATGTTTGATATTTAAAAAAAAAAACAAAAAAACAAGACTTTACAATCACTTTAACCACTTAAGATATGGAAGATCTTTCCCCTTTATGACCAGGCTATTTTTCCAGATACACACTGTGTCACTTTAACTGACAATTGTGCGATCATGCAACATTGTACACAAACAAAATTGGCGTCCTTTTTTCCCACAAATAGAGCTTTCTTTTGGTGGTATTTGATCACCTCTGCGTTTTTTTTTGCACTATAAACAAAAAAAGACCGACAATTAAAGAAATAAAAAACAATATTTTTTACTTTTTGCTATAATAAATCTCCAAAAAAAGTCTTTATCTGTTTAGGCCAATATGTATAAAAAAACTGCAATAAGTGTATATTGATTGGTTTGCGCAAAAGCTATTGCGTCTATGAGTAACGGCGGCGAGCTACGATTTTTAGCAGGACTGCAACATTGCGGTGGACAGATTGGACACTTTTGACACTTTTTTGCGACCTGTGATACTTATAGAGGGATCAGTGCTATAAAAATTAACAGGTTACTGTATAAATGACACTGGCAAGGAACGGGTTAACACTAGGGGCGATCAAGGGGTTAAATGTGTTCCCCGGTAGATGTTTCTAACTGTGTTGGGAGTGTAGTGACTGGAGAAGGAGAGAGATCGCTGTTCCTGATCACTAGGAACAGCAGATCTCTCTCTACTCCCCTGTCAGAACAGTTTGTTTACATTGACAGATCCCCTTTCTGGCTCTCCGTAGATCAATTGCGTGTGGCCGGTGAACATTATAACCTCCAGCCACGCACATGGGCTCCCCTGCCAAGCAGAGGGCGCCTGCTATGGCTCTTAAAGGAGCCAATCTACACCTATGACGATTTTCGGGAACTAGCCTACCTGCCACAGTAAAATGACGGTGATTAAGTTATCATGGAAATTTAGTTTCTTTTAGTCATTTTGAAAAAAAAATCACTACTTAAAGAAGAACTGAAGTCCAATTTGCTATAATGTATGCACAGAAAACTTGCTTGGCACACTGATTTGCCAAATGGATCTCATGAGTGTGGCAATCCCCCTCATCCCTCTGTCACTGCCGTTGATATCTTTCTGCAAGATCTTCTTTCAGGTTCAGCATCTTTGGCCCAGAGCTCAGTGAATGAGGTGAAGATTTGCTGACTTCTATCTATACAAACAACTAAAGAGGAAAAGTGCACAACAAACAGCCACGTCCGTAAATATTGAAGAAACAAAATAAGGTAGTATTAAGTATTACCAAGAGGGCGGACTTTATAGGCTAAGAAACAATGGTGAAGAGACAAATTATAAACAATCAAATTTATTAAGGTTAACAATTACATAGAAAAATAAGATTTAAATAAAAAATGTAGCATATATGCATCTATATTTTTTGGTGCAGTGAGCCCTTGTACGTCTACATGTTTCGCCGCTAGGCTTCTTCAGGACACGCCCGAGGTTCAAAGACGGAACAGATAAGAGAATATGTTTCTCTATCTGAAATGAGATACAATTCCATTAAAAACACAACTAATACACAAACAAAACTGTTTAAAATAAAGATCATGCGCTGAGCACTTGTGAATACAAAGGTCAAGAACGAACATCGAATAGGTACCTTAGTTTGGAATACAATGTCATATATAGCCACAATAAGATGAAGGATGCATTTAGAAGCTATAAACTAGAAAAAGAACAGATACACCCAGTCTCAGTAAATAGAGTATGTATTGCAGAAAGATGGTATGAAATTTAAAGCAGATGAACTTACTAGATCCAATACAGCTGAGTCTATAGGCAGGGGCAGATGAAATTTTAATATTCCTGGTCTAAAAGAGGCAGAAAAAGGGGGGCCAGAAGGAGTCCAACAATAGGTCCTTAATTTGGTTTCAGCAGTGCTGGTGGCTGTATAAAGCCTGACAGCATATCACTGTGTCTATGGACATGAAATGAGGTAAAGTAAGTGTAAGATTAAGAGACATCTAGACCAGTATGTAGAAAGTTAGAGCTTTGTAATAAATAGCAAAAGACTAAGTACTTACATCCAGGATTTTTGGTAAAAGAATATGCCCTTGGGAGACAGCAATCCACTGCACACAAAATTCTAAACAATTGGGAAGTCTATTTATATTCTAAACTGGTCACAGCTGATCGTAAGAAAGGAACATTGACAAAAAATGATATAGATAACTCTTTGAGTTTGACAGGTAATGTGGTGCCGTAGAACATGCATGTGACCATTTGGGAGAAGAACCGAAGGTCCTGTCAATAAAAGATTGCAGAAATCGCATCTACCACATTTAAAGAGACCTGCAGGGGATTGTGATACGTTAGTAGTTTTACAATAATGGCTTCGTACTTGACAGTCTTTTATGGATCTAGCTCACCGAAAGGTAATCTCAGGTTTAGATCCTATGTATTTACTGATGGTGGGATCTGTGGTTAAAATGTGCCAGTGTTTTTGGATGGTTGAACGTATAGTTTGATGCTGGTCAGAATAATGGATGGCGGAGTTGATTCTCCGATGGCATTGCCTTATTGATTTTCGTTGGCTGCTCCCGGCCGTACGTGGGCCTATTATTTACGAATATATTTCGTAAATAATAATAATAGTAATAATAATAATATTTCCTACACTGTCCACAATGCATCTAGTTGGCTTTAGCATTTACGGCGCATGCACAGGGTTCTCTGATCCCAGACTCTGCGCCGCTCAAACATAGGTCTTTTTCCCATGTTCTTCTCTTTGCCATGTAATCATCTGCACATGCGCAGAGAGTACGATTACCTAGCTGTCCTACAATACCCATAAGACCCGGTGGCCCCAGCCCTCTGCATCACTGCATCACATGATACCTTCCTTACAATCAGCTGTGACCAGTTTAGAATATAAATAGACTTCTTAATCATTTAGAATTTTGTGTGCAGTGAATTGCTGTCTCCCAGGGGCATATTCTTTTACCAAAATCCTGGATGAAAGTACCCAGTCTTTTGCTATTTAATACAAAGCTCTAACTTTCTACACACTGGTCTAGATGTCTCTTAATCTTACACTTACTTTACCTCATTTCTTGTCCATAGACACAGCGATATGCTGTCAGGCTTTATACAGCCACCAGCACTGCTGAAACCAAATTAAGGACCTATTGTTGGACGCCTTCTGGCCCCCTTTTTTCTGCCTCTTTTAGACCAGGAATATTAAAATTTAATCTGCCCCTGCCTATAGACTCATCTGTATTGGATCTAGTAAGTTCATCTGCTTTAAATTTTGTACCATCTTGCTGCAATACATACTCTATTTACTGAGACTGGGTGTATCTGTTCTTTTTCTAGTTTATATCTTCTAAATGCATCGTTCATCTTATCGTGGCTATATATGACATTGAATTCCAAACTAAGGTACCTATTCGATGTTCATTCTTGACCTTTGTATTGACAAGTGCTCATGATCTTTATAATAAACAGTTTTGTTTGTGTATTAGTTGTGTTTTTAATGGAATTGTATCTCATTTCAGATAGAGAAACATATTCTCTTATCTGTTCCGTCTTTGAACCTTGGCCATGTCCTGAAGAAGCCTAGCAGTGAAACGTGTAGATGTACAAGGGCTCACTGCACAAAAAAATATAGCTGCATTTTTAATCTAAATCTGATTTTTCTATGCAATTGTTAACCTTAATAAATGTGATTGTTTATAATTTGTCTCTTTTACATTGTTTCTTAGCCTATAAAGTGCGCCCTCTTGGTAATACTTAGTACTACCTTATTTTGTTTCTATCTACATAAAGTTTTTTTGTTTTTTTTCTTGCATGTGATTGGGTATTATTTGCAAGTGAAGCTTCACCACATTCACTAAGATTTGGGGCAAATTCCCTTGCAAATTGAAACTTCACTTGCAAACTGAACCATCACTTTACCTGTAGTAAATCTACCTTACAGTATTCATCTTTTGCAGTAAAAAGCCTACCTGCCAGCAATTTTTCCTCCAAAAGATTTGGTTCCACTTTAACTTTGCAAAATTTGTAGTCAAAATATCTAGTTTCTACAGCTAACAAGTTTTGAGAAAAAGCAGCTACATGAGCTATTCCACTGAGTTTACTATTTCTTGGTCCTACTTATGTATGGGTCCACATTAAATCCCTGGATTCATGAAGTTTGGGCTTCACCAGGAGTGGTGATTTTCCTTTTGATAACAACATGTTCACTGCGAGGTTTCACAAACTTTGAAATTCAAGCAATATTTATGAAACTGTTCACAAGTCATGCCAAGGAATGAACTCAAGCAAGTCAATGCATTCAGGATTCACTCATCCCAAAATTCTAGTACTGTGCCAGTGGCACATTACTAGTGGTAAAGGAATTATATTTACAAATGTCTGCAAAGAAAGCCTCTCTTCACATCTGAGAACTGTGGTACAAAACATGCAATTTACTACATGGTATGAAAATATGTATTTACAAAAATTGTGGGAGCACATATACGCGAAAATACACGTAAATAGGAGCAAATACGTAAAAAATAAAAATTAAAAAAATGTTGGAAAAAGTGGATGCAAGAGGCCTTAAAAACCCATAGTTAATCTTAGTCAGTCTTATTACAGGGGGTCCCCTACTTACAAACATCCGACTTACAAACGACTCCTACTTACAAACGGAGGGAGACAACAGGAAGTGAGAGGAAATCTACCCCTAGGAAGGGAAATTCACTCCTGTAAGAGCTATCATTGGAAAAAGGTGTCTCCACTGATGCTTTATCACCTATCCTTATTTCCCTAATAACCCCAAATTTTCAAAATCCAATTGTCATTGGGACAGAAAGTGAGGTGAAATCTTCTGAACAGGGGCACAGACAGCAAAACAAATGTTACAGGGGTGATAACCCTTCCCTATGCTATCTACAAAGCTTAAAAATAGATTTTTTGGCTGGAGCTACACTTAAAAAATGTACCTGTTCCGACTTACAAACGGATTCAACTTAAGAACAAACCTAAAGTCCCTATCTTGTTTGTAACCCGGGGACCCCCTGTATTTTGCAGTGTTTTTTTTTTTTTCATTTTATTTTTTACTATTAATATTTAACCACCTAAGCTTTCACGCAGATGGATCAGTGCAATTATTACATTTGCGCTTTAGGCCAGTTGATCTGGCAATAACTTTGCCATTACTTAAGATAACAAAGCAATAAATGCATCTTTTTAGGACAAACAAGGTTTCGTTTTGATGATATTGTCATGCAAAACGATTTAATTTTATTTTATATGGTCGAGCCTAAAAAAATGGGCAAAACTAAAAACATAAATTGGTGTTAGATAAATAGTATTACTGCACTTAAAAAAAAAAAAAAAAAATTAATTGTCTTCCACCATTTGTCCTATTGTGATTTCAAAAAAAGATGCAAAGTATTGCAATATTGTTCACAAATTAAGTAAAGTCTCTTTTTTCTCAATTTTGCTCTGGATAAAAAGTTTAAATATTTTTGGTTGGAAGAAAAAATATATGTAAAATAACAGTTAAGGGGAGAAGGGGGACAAAAAGTTAATTAGGGCTGATTTGTTGATGGTATTGTTTTGGTTGATGGTAATAAGGGGTTGAATAGGAGCAAATTGTATTTATTTGTCAGGTTGTTTTTTAAGTTTTTATTAAGTTATGTCAAAGGACAGAAAATGAACATTATTTGCTATATAATGATACATTTAAAGTAGGGTTTAACCAATATACGTGTGCGTTGATAAAGGTTCCTAACATACAGTATTATGTATTGGCAGGCATATAGGGCAGAGGCCACCACCCTAGGCATCCCACTGGGTACAAACTGTGCCTCGGCGGGGGGGACCACACCATCCGCCCACACACACCCGCCAGTTTAGTTGTAAAAGGAACAAAGATAACAGATTGGTAAGGCAGGTGTAGGTGGCATGGAGATAAGAGAAAATAGCTATATATCTGTGAAAACCTCTAGTAACTATGTAGTAACACAAAACTGTAACGTTGCATAGAAGAAAAGTAGGAGTTCACATTTGGCTCTACCTGGTCTAAATAGTAATGCTGCGTACACACGATCGTACGATCCTTCTAAATGCGGTGATGTAAAACACGTACATCGGGACTATAAATGGGGCAGTGGCCAATAGCTTTCATCTCTTTATTTATTCTGAGCATGCATGGCACTTTGTCCGTCGGATTTGTGTACACACGATCGGAATTTCCGACAACAGATTTTGTTGTCGGAAAATTTTATATCCTGCTCTCAAACTTTGTGTGTCGGAAAATCCGATGGAAAATGTGTGATGGAGCCTACACACGGTCGGAATTTCCGACAACAAGGTCCTATTACACATTTTCCGTTGGAAAATCCGACCGTGTGTACGGGGCATAAGAGTGGACGTTACCTATGGGTGAAATTATTCGGTGTGGAGTATTGCAAGTTGCAAGTCTTATTCGTGGGGTGCTATGTAAGCTTTCCACATATATTTATAGAATCTTTGACATCTTTATTCCTTAAGCTGTATATAATGGGATTCATCATCGGAGTTACCACAGTATATAGAAGAGCAAGAGATTTGCTAACAGACAAAGACAATCCTTCTGTTGGCAACATATAAATAACAATTAATGTCCCATAAAATATGCAGACCACAGTTAGATGAGAACTGCAAGTTGAGAAGGCTTTCCGTCTGTGAACATTGGAAGACATTCTTAGGATAGTTTGAACAATACATCCATATGATGCTCCAGTTAAACCCAAAGGCAAAACAATTACAAAAATACTCAACAAGGCCACTTCCATTTTAACTTGAGATGTTTCTGAACAAGACAGATGCAGAATAGGAGCTAAATCACAAAAGAAATGATCGATGATGTGTGGTCCACAAAAGTCTAAAGTAGCAATGCTTAGAGTTGTCACCAAGGTAATAGAAAACCCCAGCGTCCAGCAAAGAGTAGATAATTTCACAAGCAATCTCATGTTCATAATGGAAGAATATCGGAGGGGGTTACAGATGGCTAGGTACCTGTCATAGGACATCACTGTTAATATGAGGCATTCTGATGCTTCAGAGCCACCAAATATGTACCACTGAGATATACAACCAGAAAAAGATATAACTGTCCCATTACCTAATACACCAATAAGTGTGTTTGGGATGATGTCTGTGGTCAGTAGAATATCACATAAAGAGAGTTGTACAAGAAATATGTACATGGGGGAATGGAGGTTCTTACAGAAGGACACTAAAGTGATGATAAGGAGGTTCCCACATATGGTCACACAATAAACTGTAAAAAGGGAAATAAACAAAATAAATTTCCAGTAGTTTAGACTCTGGAAGCCAAGAAGAATGATCTCAGTTATATGTGTTTGGCTTTTCTCGATCATCTGAAAATAGGAAAATGCAGTAATCATGATGTTAAATTGAGAGACTAAATTAGTACATTTTTTTTTGCCCCTAATTATTTATATAACATTTTTATTTTACAAGTGACTTTTTTTTTTTTTTTTTTACTGGATATCTCCAAAGTGCTCAGATTTAAATTGCCGAGGTTGGTGAAGGATTACTGTAAGCAGCTATGGACAAAAAATGCATTAAATTTAAGACTCTATAACTGATAAACAGTGAACAGTTCTCCTGACTTCGCCACATACCTAGTATTAGTAGATCTATATAAGGAAAGGTTTTAAGAGGTAGGACTTTTGAGGCACGACAAAATTACAATTCTGTTTCCATTAAAACAAAAAAAAGCTTTATTTATACAAAAATATAAAAGATCGATGACATAAAGTTCTGAGATAAAATAACAAAAGCAATAAAAATATAAAGACCCCAAACATAATGTAACTCTATCACCCCCTTGACTGGAGCAGATATAAGTAACCTGGGGGATAACATCTCTATTGTAACAATCCTTTACTTTTATAGTAGTTGTGATAGATGATTCAGCTAATGCAATAAGACATACACTATGTTGTCAAAAGTATTGGGGCGCCTGCCTTTACATGCACATGAACTTTAATGGCATCCCAGTCTTAGTCTGCAGGGTTCAATATTGAGTTGGCCCTCCCTTTGCAGCTATAACAGCTTCAACTCTTTTGGGAAGGCTGTCCACAAGGTTTAGGAATGTGTCTATGAGAATGTTTGACCATTCTTCCAGAAGCGCATTTGTGAGGTCAGGCACTGATTTTGGACGAGAAGGCCTGGCTCAATCTCCGCTCTAATTCATCCCAAAGATGTTCTATGGGGTTCTCAGGACTCTGTGCAGGCCAGTCAAGTTCCTCCATCCCAAACTCGCTCATCCATGTCATTATGGACCTTACTGGTCAAAATCATTTGGTGGAGGGGGGATTATGGTGCAGGGATGCTTTTCAGGGGTTGGGCCTGGCCCCTTAGTTCCAGTGAAGGGAACTCGTAAGGCGTCAGCATACTAAGACATTTTGGACAATTTCATGCTCCCAACTTTGTGGGAACAGTTTGGGGATGTCCCCTCCTGTTCCAACATGACTGTGCACCAGTGCACAAAGCATGGAAGAATGGTCAAACATTCCCATAGACACACTCCTAAACCTTGTGGACAGCTTTCCAAAAGGAGTTGAAGCTGTTATAGCTGCAAAGGGTGGGCCAACACAATATTGAACCCTATGGACTAATACTCAGATTCCAATAAAGTTCATGTGCATGTAAAGGCAGGCGCCACAATACTTTTGACAATATAGTGCCTTTATCATTCACAAATCTGAATTACATTTTCTGAATGCCAAAATACAAATGAAAGAAAATAACATGCAAACAATTTGCTGCAAACCCACGGACCAATATACTTTCCATAGGAACAGAAACATTCATTGACATAGCAAGCAATCTACAGTCAGACCATAAGCTAAAACTGGGTCTGTTTTTTAATCATAGACAAAAGTATCCACATGAGACCCCTAAGGTGGAATGTCATAAAAAAATAAGAATGTAACCTAAGAAAAATGTTTGTTCAGATAAGGAAATCCATTAACATACTATGAGATAGCTTTTATATATTTTTAAAATAGTTTTACTATTTATTTATTATTTTTATTTATTTTTTTATATATTTTTATATATTATAAAATACATAATATAACCCATGCTCCAAAGTTCTTAAAAAGAACGTGTTCCTGCACAATACATTTTTAAATGACTAATTGGGAATCATCCAACTTTTAAGCCTATATTATTCAGAGTAATACAGACATTCCAAAAATACTTTCCCTATTAATATATTAGATTAACCGCTTCAGCCCCGGAAGATTTTACCCCCTTCCTGACCAGAGCACTTTTTGCGATTCGGCACTGCAACGCTTTAACTGACAGTTGTGCGGTCGTGCGACGTTGCATCCAAACAAAATTGGCATCCTTTTTTTTCCCCACAAATAGAGCTTTCTTTTGGTGGTATTTGATCACCTCTGCGGTTTTTATTTTTTGCACTATAATCAAAACAATTTTGAAAAAAAAAGCAATATCTTTTACTTTTTGCCATAATAAGTACCCCCAAAAAATATATATAAAAACTATTTTTTTTCTCAGTTAGGGCTGATATGTATTCATCTACATATTTTTGGTAAAAAAAAATCGCAATAAGCCTATATTGATTGGTTTGTGGAAAAGTTATAGCGTCTACAAAATAGGGGATAGATTTATGGCATTTTTATTATTATTTTTTTATTAGTAATGGTGGCGATCTGCGATTTTTATCATGACTGTGACATTATGACGGACACATTGGACACTTTTGACACTATTCTGGGACCATTGTCATTTATACAGTGATCAGTGCTATAAAAATGCACTAATTACTGTGTAAATGACACTGGCAGGGAAGGGATAAACACTAGGGGGTGATCAAGGGGTTAAATGTGTCCTAGGGAGTGATTCTAACTGTAGGGGGGATTGTCTCACTAGAACATGACAGAGATCACCGCTCCCGATAACAGGGAGCAGTAGATCTCTGTCATGTTTCTAGGCAGAACAGGGAAATGCCTTGTTTACATAGGCATCTCCCTGTTCTGCCGCTCCGTGACACGACTGCGGGCCCCCGGCGGACATCGTGTCCACAGGACTCGCGGACATGCTCACGGATTCCACGATTTTAAGGGGACGTACCTGTATGCCCATTTTCTCAGCCTTGCCAAATTCCACATCCTTGCCGCTCTTACAGTAAAGAACCTTCTACGTAGTTTAAGGTTAAACCTCATTTCTTCTAATTTTAATGAGTGGCCACGAGTCTTGTTAAACTCTCTTCTGTGAAAACGTTTTATTTCAATTGTAGGGTCACCAGTACGGTATTTGTATATTGAAATCATATCCCCTCTCATGCGTCTCTTCTCCAGAGAGAATAAGTTCAGAGCTCGCAACCTTTCCTCATAACTAATATCCTCCAGACCCTTTATTAGCTTTGTTGCCCTTCTTTGTACTCGCTCCATTTCCAATACATCCTTCCTGAGGACTGGTGCCCAGAACTGGACAGCATACTCTAGGTGCGGCCGGACCAGAGTCTTGTAGAGCGGGGGAATTATTGTTTTATCTCTGGAGTTGATCCCCTTTTTAATGCCAATATTCTGTTTGCTTTGTTAGCATTGCATGCCATTGCTGAGCCTATCATCTACTAGGACCCCCAGGTCCTTTTCCATCCTAGATTCCCCCAGAGGTTCTCCCCCCAGTGTACAGATTGCATTCATATTTTTGCCACCCAAATGCATTATTTTACATTTTTCTACATTGAACATCATTTGCCATGTAGTTTCCCACCCCATTAATTTGTTCAGATCTTCTTGCAATGTTTCCACATCCTGCGGAGAAGTTATTGCTCTGCTTAGCTTAGTGTCGTCTGCAAATACAGAGATTGATCTGTTTATCCCATCCTCCAGGTCGTTTATGAACAAATTAAATAGGATTGGTCCCAGCACAGAACCCTGGGGAACCCCACTACCCACCCCTGACCTTCACACAAAAGTGAATGTTTACTGTGTACTAAGAACACCTTCAGAATGGTAAACCATTTTAAATCTCTTTTGTAAAGTTTTATTTTAGGTTTACCACTCCTAATCATTTTACCTAAACTTTTGAATCCCACCCTCGTATACCGTTACATACATATTTTTTATGGTACTACAGTTGTGAATGATGTGGTTAATTGTAGTATGTAAAGCACATACAATTGTGATACTTGCATGCCTGCATTGAACGTATAGACATTTTGGCAAGCTGAATTCTTATAGTCATAGAACATAATCCTGTAAATTTTTATAAAAAAACATGAAATGTCTGTCCAAAACATGTGTATTGGTATCAAATTTGGTCCAGTAAGGTGTTGATAACCAGTGTGCAAAGCAAATTCCAACATGTTTTGCCCAAAGAGGGCTTCCTCAGGGAAACAGAGCGGGATGTGTTCTGTCAAAAATAAAAAGGAATATATAAGAGAATATCACAACTATATGCATACATTTACCTCAATACAACACATTGCATTAATTATATACATTTGTTCATTAGAGCAGGCATGCAAACTGCTCATGGATCAAATGGCAAGCAGAAAATTAAAGCATGCCGGTCCCTGATCACTACTGCACCACCCATTTTGTCCCTAGTCAACACCACACCATTTACAGTGCCTCTGATCACTGCCACACCAGTTACTGTGTCCTTTATCACTGCCACACCAGTTACTGTGCCCTTTATCACTGCCATACCAGTTACAGTGTCCCCGATCACCGCCATACTGGTTATAGTGTCCCTGATCACCACCATACCAGTTATAGTGTCCTTGATCACCACCATACCAGTTATAGTGTCCTTAATCACCACCATACCAGTTAGTGTCCCTGATCACTGCCACACCAATGCAGTGATACCTGTACCAACCTAGGCCTGTTTAATGACCATGTTTTTGCCTATTTCCTGGACCAATCCCTTGCTTGTTTTCTGACCATCTGTCTCCCTGTGCCTAACCTGACCCATCTGTACATCCCACTGACTACATTCCTGTGAGACACAGGACCAGTGAACATGACATTCCTGGGGGCAGCCATGTACTGTAAGCTAGGCTTGCTTGACCTATAGGAACTGGGACTGCTATAGGTGAAGCTCATATAGTGGTGACCATTACAGTACATTGGTTTGGACACAATTGGTTGATTTGTGTGATACACAAGATACATTGTTCGATACATAATTAAGTCCACACAGTGAAAAAGTCTCACACATGTGGTATCGACATACTCTTGAGGCACAGCAGATTGTATTTTGGGATCAAATTCTAAGTATGACTATGCTGTGTGTGAGAAATTACTTGTTAAATTGACAACTTTGTAAAAAAAAAAAATATTTTATTTCTTCATTTTCCAAAAAATTGTGACAAAATTATTTCAAAAAAACTTGCCATGCCTCCTACTAAATACCTTGGCATTTCTGCTTTTCAAAAATAAGTCATTTGTGGTCTATTTGCACTGTCCTGGCATTTTAGGGCCTCAAGAAATGAGATGTCTGTACATATATTTGATTGATTAATTTTCAAATATATATACCAGAGTTTGTGGACTCTATAACTTTCACATGGACTAAATAATATATACTGATTTGAGTTATGTTTACCAAAGAAATGTAATACATGTTGGCCTTAGTTTGTGAAGATACATGATCTTTTTGCAAAATGTTATAGCAGAAACTAAGAAAATGTGGGATTTAGTTCAGTATTCTTTTATTTTATATAGCAAAAAAAAACAGTGGTAATTAAATAGGAACTGCAGTCTACTCACATATTTTGTAATAAAAACATCTTTGTCGTTCTGAAGCTTGCCTCGAACCACTTTGCATATTATTTCATATATACTGTGATACTGTACTTGTCAGATATGCTGCAGAAATCTCCCTCTACTGAGTCTGGCTGCATCGATTTTTAACTGGGGGCAGCTGAAGCTGCTGCCTGTTCACTTCCTGGATTTACACAGTCACACAGAGGCACACTTCCAGCTCTGCAGCCCTGCAGCTCTCATTGGCCCTCTTATGACTCATCCTTCCTGGCAAGCTCCCACAAGAGTGAGAGAGAGAGCTGTGCATGATGTCATAAGCCTAGGCTAATGACCAGACAAGAAACAGGAAGTGGGCTGTATAAGGTATTTACTGGCTTACAAAAAAATGATTTACTATCCGAAGTTAAAACAACAAGGGCAGAAGATTTAATAGATGGAAAGATTAATTATTTTTTTCTACGGGTAATGGCAGAGATCAGGGATTTTTAGCAGGACTGCGGCGGACGAATCTGACATGTAACTGACACTTTTTGGGCACCAGTGACCCTAATACAGTTATCAGTGCTAAAAAAAATATGCACTCTCACTGTTCTAATGACACTGTCTGGGAAGGGGTTAACATCAGGGGCGATCAAAGAGTTAGGTGTGTTCCTAGGGGGTGCTTTCTAACTATGGGGGGTGCTTTGACTGGGGGAAGACAAAGATCCATATTCCTGCTTAGCAGAAACACAAGATCTTCTTCTCCTCTCACAGAATGGCAGTCTGCCTTGTTTACATAGGCAGACCACCCGTTCTGCCTCTCCTCAGAACAATCCTGCTGTGTCCAATCACAGGGGAAGTGGGTCACCGGGCGGCACATGATTCAGACCTCATGCACGAAATCACGTACAGATACGTTATTTCGCGTAGGAGGGCCACCTTGCCACAGTATAATTGCGTGGGGCGGCCCTTAAAGAGGAACTGCAGTCTGGTCACATAATTTGTAATAAATACATCTTTGCCCTCCAACCACTTTGCATATTATTTTATATAAACTGTGATTCTGTACTTGCCAAATATGCTGCAGAAATCTCCCTCCACTGAGTCTGGCTGCATCCATTTTAACTGTGGGCAGCTGAAGCTGCTTCCTGTTAATTTCCTGGATTTACACAGACACACAGAAGGTCCGCTTTAAATACCACCAAAAGAAAGCTCTACCTGTCTGACATTAATTTAATTTGGATACAGTGTTGCATGACTAAGTAATTGTTATTCAAAGTGTAACAGTGCTGAAATCTGAAAAAAGTTTTGCATAGAATGCATTCAGGTGAAAAACCCTGAGAGTTTACAGCCCCTTTAAAGGGGTTGTAAAGTTATGCCCCGTACAGTACTCACGAGTGGATTTTCCATCGGAAAAAACTTGGATGGCTTTTCCGACAGAATTCCGCTCAAGCTTGCCTTGCATACACACGGTCACACAAAAGTTCTCTAAACTTTCAACTGTCAAGAACGCAGTGACGTACAACACTACGACGAGCCGAGAAAATGAAATTCAATGCTTCCGAGCATGCGTCAAATTGTTTCCGAGCATGCGTAGGAATGTTGCGCGTCGGAATTTGTACAGACGATCGGAATTTCCCATTGGAACTTTTTCCTATAAATATTTTCAAAAGAAATCCATTGTTCCTGCACAAGCAATCCCCAATATCAAATTGATAGTTGGAAGTAATTTTGCTTTTAGAAAAATATTCAGAGGAATACAGACTTTCCACAAACACTTTTACTATTATCAGCTCACATCTAGATGAGAAAGGTGTAAATATTTCTTACCTTTAAATATTGTAGCATCAGGTCCCCAATAAAAATTCTAAACACAAAACTCTCCCTGTAAATCCTAAGATTTTTAAATTAGTAATAGCACTCGTTACAGTTGTATTTGATTGCAAACTCTTCATTTGTCTTTCTATGAAAGTTAATTTTAGGATAAAACTAGGATAATCCACAATAAAGAAACCTAATGCTTCAAAAAGCCTTCATCCTGAAAATTTTCAAATTAAAAAATGTACATGTCAAATCATAAAATATGAAAGGGTTATATCAAGCTATCAATATGAGTTTAGTGTAAGGTTACAAATCAGTATCAAGATTTATTTTCTATTTCTTTATAAAGATTACATCTGTGCTGTTTGTAGTTCATATATCAGTTGTGAAGAAAACACGAAATGGCCACGGAATAGATATTATATTTATATAGCCTTGGGAAAGATCTTTAGAGAAAAAAAAATGTCTACTGTGTATGTATGGGCAATTATCCTTTGTGGACAAAAAAAAAAAAATATTGAAAAAACAAAAGGCAGCACTAAATCCCCAAGTATCTGGTTAATTAAAAACGCATTCCCAATCGAATATAATAAACCACCCATTTAATAATTCTCCAAGTAATAAAATAATAATCATGCAAATATACAGTGGGGACAGAAAGTATTCAGACCCCCTTAAATTTTTCACTCTTTGTTATATTGCAGCCATTTGCTAAAATCATTTAAGTTCATTTTTTTCCTCATTAATGTACACACAGCACCCCATATTGACAGAAAAACACAGAATTGTTGACATTTTTCCAGATTTATTAAAAAAGAAAAACTGAAATATCACATGGTCCTAAGTATTCAGACCCTTTGCTCAGTATTTAGTAGAAGCTCCCTTTTGATCTAATACAGCCATGAGTCTTTTTGGGAAAGATGCAACAAGTTTTTCACACTTGGATTTGGGGATCCTCTGCCATTCCTCCGTGCAGATCCTCTCCAGTTCTGTCAGGCTGGATGGTAAACGTTGGTGGACAGCCATTTTTAGGTCTCTCCAGAGATGCTCAATTGGGTTTAAGTCAGGGCTCTGGCTGGGCCATTCAAGAACAGTCACAAAGTTGTTGTGAAGCCACTCCTTCGTTATTTTAGCTGTGTGCTTAGGGTCATTGTCTTGTTGGAAGGTAAACCTTCGGCCCAGTCTGAGGTCCTGAGCACTCTGGAGAAGGTTTTCGTCCAGGTTATGCCTGTACTTGGCCGCAACCAGTCCTGTTCCTGCAGCTGAAAAACACCCCCACAGCATGATGCTGCCACCACCATGCTTCACTGTTGGAACTGTATTGGACAGGTGATGATCAGTGCCTGGTTTTCTCCACACATACCGCTTAGAATTAAGGCCAAAAAGTTCTATCTTGGTCTCATCAGACCAAAGAATCTTATTTCTCACCATCTTGGAGTCCTTCAGGTGTTTTTTAGAAAACTCCATGCGGGCTTTCATGTGTCTTGCACTGAGGAGAGGCTTCCGTCGGGCCACTCTGCCAAAAAGCCCCGACTGGTGGAGGGCTGCAGTGATGGTTGACTTTCTACAACTTTCTCCCATCTCCCGACTGCATCTCTGGAGCTCAGCCACAATGATCTTTGGGTTCTTCTTTATCTCTCTCACCAAGGCTCTTCTCCCCCGATAGCTCAGTTTGGCTGGACGGCCAGCTCTAGGAAGGGTTCTGGTCATCCCAAACATCTAACATTTAAGGATTATGGAGGCCACTGTGCTCTTAGGAACCTTAAGTGCAGCAGAATTTTTTTGCAACCTTGGCCAGATCTGTGCCTTGCCACAATTCTGTCTCTGAGCTCTTCAGGCAGTTCCTTTGACCTCATGATTCTCATTTGCACTAACATGCACTGTGAGCTGTAAGGTCTTATATAGACAGGTGTGTGGCTTTCCTAATTAAGTCCAATCAGTATAATCAAACACAGCTGGACTCAAATGAAGGTGTAGAACCATCTCGAGGATGATCAGAAGAAATGGACAGCACCTGAGTTAAATATATGAGTGTCACAGCAAAGGGTCTGTAAACTTAGGACCATGTGATATTTCAGTTTTTCTTTTTTAATAAATCTGCAAAAATGTCAACAAATCTGTGTTTTTCTGTCAAAATGGGGTGCTGTGTGTACATTAATGAGGAAAAAAATGAACTTAAATGATTTTAGCAAATAGCTGCAATATAACAAAGAGTGAAACATTTAAGGGAGTCTGAATACTTTCTGTCCCCACTGTATCTTGAAATAAATATACATTAGTACATTTTTTGGACAGTAATAGTGCATAGTAAAATATGTGTTTAATATAACGCATGTGTAAGCACAATAACAAACACCAATCAATATAACTCAAAACTGTGAAAAGTAAAAGTCCAAATATATGAAATCCAATCCCAAAGTGAAAAGTCCTCCACTGTTTTTGAAGCCACTTAATCCAGTGCAATCCCAAACTGGCAGAACCTGCGTGTAAACAGATCCACAGTGCCCATAGGGAAAGATGCTTAACCAAAGCCACGTGACCCCCAATTATAGAGTGGTCATGGTAAGCATTTTTGGATAAACCACCTGGCTCAGCTTTCCTCCAGCACATCAGATATCAGGCATCCCGTGTATGTAACATCAGACTCAATGAAACCTCACTAGGAATACCAATATGGCTGACTCCCCATCTGGACAGGAAGTGATGTCACCTGCTACCAATCCTACACGTTGCATTATATTACATGCAACTTCATTACATGACTTGATGTCTGACAAAGTCACGTGTCATTGGAGTTTGACTAATAACGTGTTTACTGACCTGTTTAATGATTCATCAATTTCTAAAATAATAATAATCATGTAAATATATTGTATCTTGAAAGAAATATACATCAATATACATTAATACATTTTTGGACAGTAATAGTGCGTAATAAAATACGTGTTTAGTATAACATGTGTTTAGTATAACCCCACCCTCAGATATAACCAGTGTGCATGTATATAAAATAGATACACTATATTGTCAAAAATATTGGGGCACTTGCCTTTACACACACACATGAACTTTAATAGCACCCCAGTCTTAGTCCATAGGGTTCAATAGTGAGTTGGGTGACCCTCTGCAGCTATAACAACTTTAACTCTTCTGGGAAGGCTGTCCACAAGGTTTAGGAGCGTGCCTATGGAAATGTTTGACCATTCTTCCAGAAGCGCATTTGTGAGGTCAGGCACTGATGTTGTACGAAAAGGCCTGGCTCGCAGTCTCTGCTTTGATTCATCCCAAAGGTTGAGGTCAGTACTCTGTGCAGGCCAGTCAAGTTCCTCCACCCCAAACTCTCTCATCCATGTCTTTATGGACCTTGCTTTGTGCACTGGTGCACAGTCATGTTGGAACAGGAAGGGGCCCTCCGCAAACTATTCCCACAAAGTTGGGAGCATGAAATTGTCCAAAATGTCTTGGTATGCTGACACCTTAAGAGTTCCCTTCACTGGAACTAAGGGGCCAAGCCAACCCCTGGAAAACAACCCCACACCATAATCCCCCCTCTGCCAAATGATTTGGACCAGTGCACAAAGCAAGGTCCATAAAGACTTGGATGAGCGAGTTTGGGGTAGAGGAACTTGACTGGCCTGCACAGAGTCCGGACCTTAACCCGACAGAACACCTTTGGAGTGAATTTGAGTGGAGACTGCGAGCCAGACAACACCAGTGCCTGACCTCACAAATGCACTTCTGGAAGAATGGTCAAATATTCCCATAGACACACTCCTAAACCTTGTAGACATCCTTCCCAGAAGAGTTGAAGCTGTTATAGCTGCAAAGGGTGGGCCAACTCAATATTGAACCCTACGAACTATGACTGGGATGCCATTAAAGCTCCTGTGCGTCTAAAGGCAGGTGTACCAATACTTTTGACAATATAGTGTATATCGATTGCACAGTGTTCCATAAAGGCAGGGTCCAGTGCTGACCAGCAACATTACAGGTTGTCATCGCATTGAATCGTCATTTCCCGGTATCAACACGCGTTGGGGAGGGGACAGAACGGTGTGTGAGACGGCGAAGCGTTCTCAGCAAAGGAAGGGACACATCAGCTCAGCGCGTTTTATGATTTTTGACTTGTATAGAGTAGCATAGATTTTTGACTTGTATAGAGTAGTATAGACTTGTATAGAGTGCACTGTAGCACCTATGAAATGTGAGTACCCTACCATAGGGAAGATTGTTATCTTTTAATAAATATATGAAAACGGTATCACACTATCCAGTTTCCTCTGTTGTATTTTATATGAATAAAACGTGCAAGCAACCAGCCAAGGATCTGAGTGCAGACATTAAACCCAGGGGTGGTTTAAAAAGCGTGCTCTGACCAAGCTTAGGTGCGAGGTCACATGCTCTAAGGTGAGCGCATACACCAAAGGGGAGCACAAAAATGGACACGAGCACCTGTTGTTTTAACATCTTTAATAGGAAGAATGGATTAAATAGGAATGGACTTTATGTTGGGTTCCATTAAGGGCACATTAATTCATGAACATTTTTGCACAAGAGCACTTTAATGCACTATAATTATCTGTGTAACATTTAAGCACTTTGACCACTTGCCGACCAGCCGCTGTAGTTGTACTGCGGCAGAATGGCACGGCTGGGCGAAACGACGCTATGTAACGTTGCTTCGCCCTGTGGACATTAGGGGGGGAGCGCGTGCCCCCCGCTTGCCCCCCAAGCCGATGCAAGTGTCCGGTGGTCTAGATCACCGCCGGGCTCCCATGATCGCTCGGGGCACACAGGGAACCGGGATCTGTGTGTGTAAGCACGCAGTTTCCCATCCTCTGAGTGGAGAACAGACCGTCTGTTCATACAGAATATAAACAGCCGATCTGTTATCTTCCCTGCACTGTCCACTCCCCACTTCAGTTAGAACACAAACTAGGACACACATTAACCCCTTCACTGCCCCCTAGTGTTAACCCCTTCACTGCCAGTGACATTTTTACAGTAATCAATGCATTTTTAATTGCACTGATCGCTGTATTAATGCTAATGGTCCCAAAAATGAGTCAAAATTGTCCAACGTGTCCGCCATAATGTTGCAGTCATGATAAAAATTGCAGATCGCCGCCATTACTAGTAAAAAAAAATAATAATAAAAATGCTATAAATCTATCCCCTATTTTGTAGACGCTATAACTTTTGCGCAAACCAAAATACGCTTATTGCGATTTTTTTTTTACCAAAAATATGTAGAGGAATACATATTGGCCTAAACTGAGGAAAAAAATAGTTTTTTATATATTTTTGGGGGATATTTATTATAGCAAAAAGTAAAAAATAATGCGTTATTTTTAAAATTGTCGCTCTTTTTTTGTTTATAGCGCAAAAAATAAAAACTGCAGAGATGATCAAATACCACCAAAAGAAAGCTCTATTTGTGGGAAAAAAAGGACATCAATTTTGTTTGGGTGCAACGTCGCACGACCGCGCAAATGTCAATTAAAGCGACACAGTGCCGAATCGCAAAAAGTGCTCTGGTCAGGAAGGGGTTATAATCTTCCGGGGGTGAAGTGGTTAATAAGAATGGATTAAATAGGGATGGACTTTATGTTGCGTTACTTTAAGGGCACATTAATGCATGACATTTTTTGCACAAGAGCACTTTAATGCACTATATTTATCTGTGTAATATTTAAGCACTTTAATACTGTTTACATATTTCATGTGGATGCACTTTGTATAGATTTATGTACTGTTACACATGTTGTCACAAGATATAATCGCATAGGGTTGCAATATGTATCGCATAGGATTGCAATATATATATATATATATATATATACAAGAGATAATAGTATAGGATTGCAATATATGTATAAGTTATAATCGCATAGGATTGCAATATATCTCTAGTTTTATTAGAGATTACAATATCAGTATTGTCTGTGGTGGTCACATGACAGTTTGGATAGCGCAGCACTTTATTAGATTATCCACTGGGTCGGTACGAGCATATGGGACGTGATCAGTGCTAGCAGCTGTCCTTAATATCAATTTGGATATTCACATGGTAGCTCGCAAGAATTTGCCCGTTTTTTAGACAACCTTTTTATGGGGTTATGTTTCTACCTCTGATGAGTTGTGTGACAAGATTGGAGAGTTTTCCTTCAATCAGGAGAGAGTGGCTTGTAAGAAGGGGGTATGTTTTGAAAACTGCAGAGGGACATTCATCTTAAAGAGTCTATTACATACATTGTTACATCATATGTAAATCTCATAATTTTATCATATTTGCCTTAGAATAAGCTTTGCGGCGCTACTAAATGCCAAGATACAAATGCAGAAACAAACAAAACTTTGGAATGCATCAAGAGGAAATAAAAAGCATGATATGCTAATATTGTATAGTCTTTCCAAGGTAGCAGATTGAAATACAGGAATGAGGGGGGGTCTTTTCTAAAACAGAAAGCTTACCATACTGCTTTGAAAAATATGTACAGTAGTACCTTGGATTATGAGCATAATCTGTTCCAGAAGAATGCTTGCAATCCAAAGCACTCGTATAACAAAGCGAGTTTCCCCATAGGAATCAATAGAAATTTAGATAACTCGTTCCACAGCCATTTTTATTCTCAATTACATAAATAAAAAAGTGCCAGAGTGAGTTCTTAACCACTTCAGGACTGGAAAGCTACACCACCTTCCTGTCCTGGCTATTTTTCAGTTTTCATGGGTGTTTGGCTGACAATTACTTGGCCAACCAACTCTATAGCCAAAGGAATTTTAATCATGTTTCTAAGAAAGATTGAGCTTTATTAGGATTACCCCTTTTTGGAAAGTGGACCCTCCAAAATTATCTTATGCCCCCTACACACAAGCAGAATTTCCATCAGAAAAAACTTGGATGGTTTTTCAGATGAAATTCCGCTCAAGCTTGTCTTGCATACACACGGTCACACAAAAGTTCTCTGAACTTTCGACCATCAAGAACGCGGTAACATACAACACTACGACGAGGCGAGAAAATGAAGTTCAATGCTTCCGAGCATGCGTCAAATTGTTTCCGAGCATGCGTGATTTTTTGCGCGTCCGAATTGCAAACAGACGATCGCATTTTCGGATAGGAACTTTTTCTGACCGAAAAATAGAGAACCTGCTCTTAATCTTTTGCTGGCTGGAATTCCGCCAGCAAAAGTCCAATGGAGCGTACACACGGTCGCATTTTTTGACCAAAAGCTCTGATCGGTCTTTTGCTGGCGGCATTTCTGATTGTGTGTACGCGGCATTATTGTTTGCCGAAATCTTTTGGAAATGAAGAAACATGCTGGTATTGAGATGGTTAAAAACAAACTAAAGAGTGCGTAGCCTTTTAAAGTCACCCATGGAGGCAAAATGCAAGTCTTTCATTATTGGTGGAAGAAAGATGAAAGGATGAAAAGTTGGATAAACTGAAAACACCTACCCACCCAAAACAATCCCACAATTGTTGGTGGTTATTGACACTTAACCCCCCCCCCCCCAAAAAAAAACAAACAAACAAAAAAAACAAACCTGCAATCATTGGTTGTCAGGTGAAATGTAAACCCCCCCACCCCTGCCCTTATCATTTTTGTTTACTGGTATTTTAAATCCCCTTCAAAACCATCCCATGACCTAGATGGTCAATGGTCCTTGGTCTGTGCTGGCCCAGTTCCTTTACTAATCCCCTCACCTCCCTACATAATCTCGTATGTAGCTGCCAGGGGAGGGGCAGAGTTGAGTTACATATTTGATTCTGCTGACATCACATCCACGATGTTGGTTCCAATCAGCTTTTTTACAGCTTTCGGATGTCAACACAAAGGAGGCATTTTAGGAAAATAACCACTTCCAGACCAAGCCTTTTCTGACACTTTTTTTTTTTACATGTACCAATCAGTGTTTTTAGCTAGAACCTACAAACATTATATATTTTGTAAAGCAAAGGCCCTTGAAAATAAATTAGTTTGATTTGCATTTTTTTATGCCACACGGTATTTGCGCAGCTGTTTTTCAAATGCTTTTTTTTTTTGGAAAAAATACACTTTTTTCAGTTTGGATGTACAAAAACAATACATAATCCAGTTTTTTGTAAAATATGAAAAATGATGTTACGCCGGGTAAATATATACCAAACAAGCTTTAAAATTGCACATGCCGCGCCATGGTGACAAACAACGTAAATTTTAATATCTGTAGGTGCGCTGTATAAGCTTTTACAGGTTACCACTTTAGATTTAAAGAGGAGGTCTGGTGCTAGAATTACTGTCCATGATCTGACCTTTGTGGCAATATCTTACATGTGCGGGACGATCACTCTTTGGGCGCATGTGGGACGGACCCGCACATTCGCCTTTGTGCGCAAGCACTGGGGATGGGGGCACTCTACATTTTAAGAGGATAATATTGTTAAAATGAAAGGGTCTCTTTAACCACTTCAGCCCTGGAAGATTTGGCTGCTCATTGACCAGGCCATTTTTGCGATACGGCGCTGCGTTGCTTTAACTGACAATTGCGCTGTCGTGCGACGTTGTACCCATACAAAATTGACATCCTTTTTTCCCACAAATAGAGCGTTCTTTTGGTGGTATTTGATCACCTCTGCGGTTTTTATTTTTTGCGCTATAAACAAAGTAAGAGCGGCAATTTTGAAAAAAACACAATATTTTGTACTTTTTGCTTTAAAGCGGGGGTCCACCTATCTATCGTTTTTTTTTTTTGGAGTTCATTCACAAACTTTTCTTCTCATGATTATCTACTCACATGTTCTGTGTAATAAGTCCGCCTGTGTCCGATTTTGTTGTAAAGAATAACTTATAAAATTCACTGAAGGCGGTTTCCATCTTCATTGTGGGCATTTGAAGCCCACAAGCATGTATTTCCTGGATGCAGTGAATGCTGTGCTCCCAGCATTCACCGAGATGTTGTGATGACGCTGTTGCACAATGCATGCTGGGAAGCCTGACACTAGCTCCCAGGGGACTGTGGGAGGTCTGGGAGAGGCTAGAAACACGCCTACTCCCATGGGAGGAAAACCAGGAAGTGCTAAGAAGATTAGAAAAAAAAGGTAATTACGGCGATTTCAATTTTTTTACACAGCATGTCAGCATCTAAGCAAGGAAGAGAATGCATAGAGATAATGTTCAAAATTTGGGTGGAACCCCACTTTAATAAATGTCTCACTTTTTTTTTCAAAAAAGCTCATTTTTTCCTCAGTTTAAGCCGATATGTATTCTTCTACATATTTTTGGTAATAAAAATCACAATAAGCGTATATTGATTGGTTTGCGCAAAAGTTATAGCAACTACAAAATAGGGGAAAGATTTATGGCATTTTTATTATTATTATTTTTTTTACTAGTAATGGCGGTGATCTGTGATTTTTATCAGGACTGTGACATTATGGCGGACACATCGGACACTTTTGACACATTTGTGGGACCACTGGCATCTATACAGCGATCAGAGCTGCACTGATTACTGTGTAAATGTCACTGGTAGGAAAGGGGTTAACACTAGGGTGCGATCAAGGGGTTTAGTGTGTTCCCTAGGGAGTGATTCTAACTGTGGGCAGATGGCACTGCCCGGGTGAGGAGACCAATCATTGTTCATACTTAGTATGAACAACCAATCACACTCCTCACCCCTGACAGCACAGAGATCTGTCTGTTTACATTGATAGATATCCGTTCTGTCCCTGTGTGAAGCGATTGCGGGTGCTCGGCGGTCATCGCGACCGATGGGCACATGCATTCGGCTCAGGCCTCGAGCTGTGGGTCCCCTAGTGGTCAAAAGGCGAACCATTCAGTTATGTTGGTTCGCCCAGTGCAACTGTAGCGGCTGGTTGGGAAGGGGTTAAACTGAGGTCAAAAGGTTTTTTTCATATTTTGATAGAATGGGGATAACTAGAACTTTTGGCAGAATATTACTGCTTTCTATAATCCCACTGAGAAAATTGAGTACTGTCCGTGATACTTTTTTTATTTGCACTAACATACAATTTTTCAGGACAAGCTTTTGGGGTATGTCCCCTTCTTCAAGGTCCAAGCAGTACTCTTACAATTTTTCAGGACAAGCTTTCGGGGTATGCCCCCTTCTTCAAGGTCCAAGCAGTACTCTTACAATTTTTCAGGACAAGCTTTTGGGGTATGCCCCCTTCTTCAAGGTCCAAGCAGTACTCATACTTGTACTAATTGCACTAATACGATTACAGTCATATCAAGTATAATCCCACTGAAAAGATTTAGTATTACTTCCTGTTTATTTGACACACTGGGATAATATTATAGGGTAACAAGTAGAACTGTAACAGGAAGCTACAAACAGCTATAATTACCTGACAGAGGGTCCAACATTTCCCCAATTCTACTCACAAAAAAAAAAGTTTTTGTTGATGTCTCTATAGGAGGAATTTCTTTTTTTCCTGCAATAACCCTTATGTAGGCACAATTAAATGGTATGGCAGGTACATAGACAATTTGATTTTGGTGTGGGACGAGACAGCTGGTGAAGTAGCATCTTTTATTGAATATGCCAATGAAAACAATCTTAACTTAGAATTTAGTTTTGAGAGCCATCGTAGCATGATAAACGTTTTCTTTCTCGTTCAAAATTTTTATTTTTTGAAATATCAAATAATAACAAATACAATATAGCTGACATTATTTTCAGAATATTATTCTATTTTACATAAAATACAGGTAAATATGTTACTCTATGTTTATGACTGGTATAGAAGGATTCATTTTGAGAGAGTCCTTTCAAGGTGTTATAATAAACTTTCAGTTGAATAATAAAATATTAGATTGTCATATGTAGATATATTGTTTTCCAGTTGAAAAGTTGAAATTCTCAATAATTTGGAGTTAACATGGACATATTTAATTTAATGTTTTGTATCTATCTATAATATAAACCATAACTGCGATTATGTAAAATTACCTGTTGGTAACAAATAGTATGTGTAAAAGATTGAATTGAGAAAGAAAATAGTTCTCGAAAGAATAAGAGGAAATCAAATAAAAAGAAGAAATAAGAGTATGGGGGTAGGGATCCGGAGGCAAACATTATTTATAGACTGTGATACGAAAAATGTGTGAGAGGGTGTCAATTACCATGACGAGAGTACTCGATTGTCAAAGTTATCTGGTATGCAATGTTTGATCCATGGTCTCCATAAATTGTTAAACTTTTTCAAATTATCTTTATCTACAGTGTCCGCCTTAGCATGTATAAATGATTGATTCATTCTTAGCTTGGTTTCTACAATGTTTAATATAGGTGTTTTCAATGCATTAGCTATTGCCTGCTTTGCGGCTGTCAAGAATATAAGGAATAGTTTAAATTGTTTATGTGTAAGAAAGTCTGGTTTCAAATTTAGGAGAGCTGTTATAGGGTCTGGTATAATAGAACAGTCAAACATTGTTGAGGCTATTAGAAAGATATTTTCCCAAAATGTATGCACCTTTGGACAATCCCACCAGATGGGTATATATGTACATTGTTCGAAACAGCCACGAAAACAGAGGCCTGAGTTGTCTTTTTGCAAATTTAGCTATTCTAGCAGGAACCAAGTACCATTGTGTAAGTACCTTATATGATGTTTCAACTGCCATTATGTTTGTTGAAGAAGAGTTAGTATTAGACCATATATTAGACCATAACGGAAGATCAATATTGCATTCAAGATCTTTTTCCCATTTAGCAACATATGTTGGTACATTTGTATTTGATTCAGTGTTCAGTTGAGAATAGATCATTAAAATGCGACTCTTGGCATGTGAGTCCTTTAGACAAATTTGTTCAAATTGGGAGAGGGTGTTTATGGTATCATTAGTGTTGAGGAGAGGAGCATAACAATTTTTTATTTGAAGTTAACGGAATATTTCAGATTGGAGAAGCCCAAAGGATTTGCATAGTTCTGGGAAAGGATGTATTGATGTTGCTGAAATTATGTCATATAGACAAGAAATGCCAACCTTAGACCAGGCTTTTAAAGTCCTGGGAGATATCCAAGCATGATAAAAAGCCAGGTTTTTATGAAAAGAGAGAAGCGGGTTATATAGAGATTGTAGACCATGTGAGATTTTATGTCTATCCCAGATAGATAGAAAGTGTTTAGTAATTGGATTTTTTAAAGTCTTATGATCTATAGTACATAACCATAGGATATTATTTATAGGAAGTGGATCACAAGCCATTGCTTCAATTATTACCCACAAAGGAATCTCTATAGTAGAGTGATATTTCGATAGTTGTGTCAATTGAGCAGCCCTGTAATAAATTGAAAAGTCTGGAAATCCCAAGCCGCCCACTGATTTAGGGAAGTATAAAGTCTTCCTAGGTATTGGAGGTTTGATTTTCCCCCAGTGGATTGTATAGCTTTTTGTTGTATAATTCTAAGAAAGTAGGCAGGAATATGAATCGGGAGGACTCTGAAAAAATATATGAGAATTTAAGGAGTATGGTCATTTTTATTATATTGATTTTTCATAAACAAGAAATTGGTAGGGATGACCAATTGGATAGCAAACTAGTAGTTGTTTTCAATAAAGCTGGATAGTTAGCAGCAAATAGATCTGAGAGACTGGCAGTGAGTTGTACACCCAAACATGGAAGGCTATGCTCTGCCCATTTAAAGGGTAGATAATCTTGTATTGTTTCTTTCTCCTTTTTAGTTAGTGAGATGTTCAATGCCATTGCTTTTTGGACATAATACCTGAAATGAGTGAAAATGTATGTAATATAACCTTAAGGAAACTTGTGGTGAGGACAAAAATAAGAGGATGTCGTCCGCAAATAAGCATAATTTGTGGTGACATCCACCCAATTCAATACCTGTGATGGTAGGTTTCATCCTTATTCTTTGTGCCAAAGGTTCAATAAGTAATGCAAACAAGAGTGGTGAGAGTGGACATCCTTGACATGTACCCCTCTATATATCAAACTTTTCCGATTTGTAACCTGCCTATTTAATATAAGCCCTAGGTTCATGGTAAAATGCAGAGATCCATTGAAAGAAATGTGGGCCAAAGAACCATTTATTAAGGGTAACTTGCATATAGGACCATGATATCGTATCAAATGCTTTCTTAATGTCAAGAGAGAGAAAACAGGCGGGAATACGACGTATTTTAGCGGGATGTGACAAAAGGGTTGCACGTCTAATGTTATCACTAGCTTGTCGAATAGGGATGAAACCAATCGTGTATAAGATTACCTATAATTTTGTTTAATCTGTTGGCAAGAATCTTGGCCAAAATGTTAATATCCAAATTTAATAAAGAAATAGGTCGGTAATTTGACCAAGCAGTGTCATCTGTATGGGGTTTGGGAAGCATGCAAATGATTGCTGTCAGAGTTTCCTTCCTAAAAGTGTGACCTTCTAGGAGAGAATTGAAGGTGTCTGTTAAAAATGATGATAAAGTATCCATAAATGTTCCATAGTAAAGAGCGGAAAATCCATTGGGACCAGGTCTCTTATTTAGTTTCAGATTCTTAATAACATTGGTCACCTCACCAACTATCACGGAGTCCTCCATCATTTCCAAATGTGTTTTGGATAATGAAGGAAGAGAAATGTGAGAGAAAAAAATCATTAGCTTTAGAGGAATTCAACTCACTGTCAGATGAATAAAAATTTGTTAAATGTGACTTAAATTTTTGTAAGATTTTCAAAGGATTATTAGAGTAAACATCTCTGGATATTTTAAGACAAATAGGTTTGGTTGGATTATGACAAGATTTTAAAACACGGGCTAATAGAGTATTTGGTTTGTTTGCGTATATGTAGAAATGATGTTGTGATCTTTTAATGGTTTTGTATAAGTCAAATTCAAATTTGGTTTTATCTAATTTCACTCTTAAAGAAGGAGAAGGGTTATGTTGAAATGCCATACGACATACATTAAAATTTGTTTCTAGTTTACAACATAGGTCTTTTCCTTCTCGATTGAATAGCGTGGTTTGTCACAAACATATGCCAAGGAGAACATGTTTGTGTGCCTCCCATAGAGTGGTCGGGGAAATGTCAGATGTAGAATTATATTTTAGATATTCCTTAAGAGCGAATTCAATACTATGTTTATGTGCTGGATTTTTGAGCAGAGAATCTCTAAGTAGCCATGTGGGGTCACGTGCTTTTGGGATTGTAGAAGCTATAACAGTGTAGATTGCACTAAGATCAGACCATGGTAAGGGGACAATTTTTGATGTCAAAATTACAGGCACCATACCTGTGTTCAAAAATATGTGGTCAATCCTCAAGAATGAGCGATGAGGATATGAATAATGTGTGTCTTTTGGTAGGATTCAATTAACGCCAGGAAAAGGGATGAGCCGAATACCCCCTGGTTCGGTTTGCAGCAGAACATACGAACAGGCAAAAAATTTGTTCGAACACGTGAACACTGTTAAAGTCTATGGGACACGAACGTGAAAAATCAAAAGTGCTAATTTTAAGGGTTAATATGAAAGTTATTGTCATAAAAAGTGTTTGGGGACTCGGGTCCTGCCCCAGGGGACATCTATCAATGCAAAAAAGTTTTAAAAACATCCATTTTTTTCGGGAGCAGTGATTTTAATAATGATTAAAGTGAAAAAATAAAAGTGAAATATTCCTTTAAATTTCGCACCTGGGGGTGTCTACAGTATGCCTGTAAACTAGCACATGTTTCCCGTGTTTAGAACAGTCCTTGTACAAAATGACATTTCTAAAGGAAAAAAAGTAATTTACCACTTCCCGCCCGGCCTATAGCAAAATGACAGCCGGGCGGTGGTTCAGTGGAACCATGCGCCAAAATTTTAAAATAATGGCATGGGGTCCCCCTCAAAATCCATGCCAGACCCTTCAGGTCTGGTATGAATTTTAAGGGGAACCCCGTGCCAAAATAAAAAAAATGGTGTGGGGGTCCCCCCAAAAATCCATACCAGACCCTGAGCACGCATCCTGGCAGACCACAGGAAAAGAGGGGGGACGAGATAGCGCCCCCCCTCCTGAACCATACCAGGCCACATGCCCTCAAAATGGGGAGGGTGCTTTGGGGTAGCCCCCAAAGCACCTTGTCCCCATGTTGATGGGGACAAGGGCCTCATCCCCACAACCCTTGCCCAGTGGTTGTGGGGATCTGTGGGTGGGGGGCTTATCAGAATCTAATTGAACAAGGGGACCCCCAGATCCCGGCCTCCCCCCTTGTGTGAAATGGTAACAGGGTACAAATGTACCTCTACCATTTCACAAAAAGTGTCAAAATGGTACAAATGACAAGACATGGCTTGGGACAAGTCCTTTATCAAAAAATAAAAAATAAAAATGTTACACAAAGTCCATTCATCTTCTCTCGCTCCACTGATGGACCAAAAAAGAAAAAAAAACAAAGCCACGATCGACCTGCCTCCATGGGTGGCACGGGATGCAAAAAAAACATTGATGCATTGATACATGTCCCCTGAGGCAGGACCTAGGTCCCCAAACACTTCTTATGACAATACCAAGCATATAAGCCTTTAAAATTAGCACTTTTGATTTCTCCCATTTTTGAGAAAGAGTATTTGTCAGACCTTTGAGTCTGTGGTATTGGCAATTTATCTAGAAAGGGAGAGATAGTCTGGTTAGAATCTCCACATATAATTACAGTACCTATTTTATGTGAGTCTATTGTTTGTAGTAAATGGGAGAGAAAAGAATTGGGTTGTTTGTTGGGGGCGTAATATGACACAATGGTAGTAGCGGTTTCTAACAAATGTCCTGTAAGAATCAGGTAATGGCCTTCAAGATCTTTAAGCTCTTTTAATAATGTAAACGGGGTGTTTCGGTGAAATGCAATAAGCACACCACACTGTTTTGTTGAAGCTGAGGCCATAAATACTTGGGAGTATATCTGAAGAATTTAGGTGTGGATTGTGCAGTAAAGTGGGTTTCTTGGAACACATACTATATGTGTTTTCTTGGAAGCAAAGGAACGAAAGGCTTTAGTACGTTTTTGCAGGATGTTAAATCCCTGAACATTCAGGCATAGTATATTTAATAGAACCATGATATCAAAGAAACGTTAAATATGGTAACACACAATCAGAGACTGTATAAGAAGGAATTTGCCTCTGGAATAGTGGGGATAAAGGAAGATAAAAAGGAAAAGAAAAAAGCTCAAAAAGAGAATGTTGATTTTGAATGTCATGAATATGAAACATACCATATGTAAGTTCATAACATATCCGCCATATATGTTATGAACTTACATATGTTATGTTTCATATTCATGACATTCAAAATCAACATTCTCTTTTTGAGCTTTTTTCTTTTCCTTTTTATCTTCCTTTATCCCCACTATTCCAGAGGCAAATTCCTTCTTATACAGTCTCTGATTGCGTTCATAACATATCCGTTGTGGGGAGGAAAAGTCTCCCTCCAAGGGTACATTGGCTACTCTCAGTTGCCTACTGGTTCAATAAGCAGCCGAGGGTAGCAAGAGGGGAGTGCAAGGAGCATCTCTGCAGAAAATGGAAAGCCAACCATGAAAATTGTACTATTACAATCTGTAAACAAGATTAAAAAAACAAAGAAAATGCCCAAACATGTATTAAAGGTTTGAAGACTCACAAAATATGAATACTGCCAAGGGATCCAGAATTCATATGAAGTTAGCCTTATGACACTAGAACAAATATTTTTCATATCATCTATTGCTAAAGTTATTAAGATATTTAATAAAATGTAATAATGCAGAAAAATGGTTATAAAATTATAATTAACGACAATACCAATATCAATAACTTCTCTAGGTTTCAAAAGATAGTGGGCTGAAACCATAAATATGAGAAGATAGAAGAAAGATTCTCATTAGCATAGCCAAATATTCAAACACCACCAAAAGAAAGCACTATTTGTGTGAAGAAATCATAAAAATGTCATATGGGTGCAGTGTTGCATGACCATGCAATTATAATTCAAAGTGCGACAGCGCTGAAAGCTGAAAATTGGCCTGGGCAGGAAGGGGATATAAGTGCCCAGTAAGTAAGTAGTTAACCTCTTGCCGATCGCCCACCATCAGAATGGCTCCCCTGCGCAAATCGCTGTAGCTGTACGGCGGTCTCTTTAAGGGGTATAGGGGCTGCGCACACGTGCCTGCCGCGTCACTGAGAACCCGGTGCTCATGGCTGGTGGCCTCTATGTCTGCCAGGCACCTGTGATCACTCCTGACAGAGCCAGAATGGGGATGTGTGTGTGTAAGCACACACACATCACGGTTCTAGCAGGGGAGAGGAGACAGACCATGTGTTCCTAGTATTTAGAAACAACGATCGGTCTCCTCCCCCCAGGCAGTCCCATCCCCCTACAGTTAGAACATACTGAGGGAACACATTTAACCCCTTGATCGCCCCCTAGTGTTAACCCCTTCCCTGCCAATGACATTTATACAATAATCAGTGGTTATTTTTAGCTCTGTATAAATGTCAATGGACCCAAAAAAGAATCAAAAAGTGTCCGATCTGTCCGCCGCAATGTCGCAGTCCCAATAAAAATGCAGATCGCTGCCATTACTAGTAAAAAAAAAAAAATGCCATATATCAATCCCCTATTTTGTAGACACTATAACTTTTGCCCAAACCAATCAATATACGCTTATTGTGATTTTTTTACCAAAAATATGTAGAACAATATATATTGGCCTAAACTGAGGAAGATTTTTTTTCAATTGTGTGTTTTTTTAAATTGTCTCTCTTTTTTTGTTTATAGCGCAGAAGTGATCTAATACGTGACCACATTACGTATTAAAAAGAAAGCTCTATTTGTGGGAAAAAAAAGGACATAAATTTTGTTTGGGTGCAGCGTCGCATGACAGCGCAATTGTCAGTTAAATCGACGTAGTTCCGTAATGCAAAAAATGGCCCGGTCAGGAAGGGGGTAAATTCGTCTGGGGGTGAAGTGGTTAAAAGAGACTTTAGAATCTGCTGCACTGAATTGTATTTCATGGATGTATAAGGTGAACAGCCAACAACTCGTCCTTCCGAAAAAGTCACTTTATCACATCGAGTGAAGTGTACAAAGTACAGTGGCTTACGCGTTTCGGAAATAAGCCTTATTCATAGCCACTGTACTTTGTACACTCCAAATTTGATGTAATAAAGTGAATTTTTTGGAAGGATGAGTTGATAGCTCTTCACCTTATACCTCTATGTTCCATTAGTGTTGGGAAGACACTTTAAGCAGGAGCACGTCACTCCACCTCCACGGGTAATCTGTCTGGGCTTTGTACTTTTCTTCTCATGAAATTGAATACCAAGTAACACATTCATAAGAACTCATTTTTACAGTGGTCGATGTGCCAAGACATGAGCAAAATGTTTAACAGCATGTTTGATATCCTTATTCTTTAGACTGTATATTAAAGGGTTAAGCATCGGTGTCACCATTGTGTACAATACAGAAATGACTTTGCTTATAGACAAAGATAACCCCTTTGGTGGAAGTATATAAATCATAATTAGTGTTCCATAGAATATGCAGACGATGGTCAAATGAGAACTGCAAGTGGAGAAAGATTTCCATCGATCAATGTTGGATGAGAGGCGTAGTATAGCCGTGACAATACACCCGTATGATAGAATGATTATTATCAAAGGGAAAACCATCACGGGAATGCTCAACAACACAACCTCTATTTGAACGGCTGAAGTTTCTGAACAAGATAATTCTATAATAGGACCAAAGTCACAAAAGAAATGGTCAATGACATTTGGACCACAAAACTCTAGAGTAGATATCATTAATGTGGTCACAAGTATGAAGATAAAACTCAATAACCAAGAACATAGGACTGAATTCAGGCAAGTTGGGAAACTCATTATCGAGGAATATCGGAGGGGGTAGCAGATGGCCACATACCTGTCATAAGCCATTATAGTTAATATGAAACATTCTGAGGACTCTGAGCCACCAAAAACATAAAACTGAGCAATACAACTGGTGAGGGACATGGTGGACCCATTGTTTATTACACTTACAAGGGCATTGGGGATAATGTCTGTGGTCAGCAGGATGTCTGATAATGAGAGTTGGCTGAGGAAGAAGTACATAGGGGAATGGAGGCTTTTGCTGGAGGATACAAGTATGATGATCAAAAGATTTATACATACTGCCACACAGTAAATCAAAAGAAGCAAAACAAATATTAGTCCTTTGAATTTTTCAAAATGTTTAAACCCAAGTAGAAGAATTTCTGTAACTTTAGTTGTGTTTCCAACATTCATTTTCTGAAAATAGAGAGTCAAGTAAATAATAACAATAATCACTAGATTGAATAGATTTTGTGCTTTCATAAAATCATCATACCTGCCTTACAAATTTTAATTATTTTTGCGCTATAAACAAAAAAATAAAATAAAAATCAGCATTTTTTACTTTCTGCTATAAAACATAAAAAAAATAAAATTTCTTCATCATTTAGGCCAATATGTATTCTGCTACATATTTTTGGTAAAAAAAATAAGCGTATATTGATTTGCACAAAAGTTATAGTGTCTACAAACTATGGAATATTTTTTTTTACTAGTAATGGCAGCGATCAGACTTATAGCATGACTGCGATATTGCCATTCTGACACTGACACTTTGTGGGAACCAGTGACACTAATACAGTGATCAGTGCTAAAAATATACACTGTCACTGTACTAATGACACTGGCTGGGAAGGCGTTAACATTAGGGGTGATCAAAGGGTTAAATGTGTGCCTAGCCTGTGTTTTACTAAACTGTTGGGGGTGCTTTTACTAGGAGAAGGCATAGATCCATGTTCCTGCTTTGCAGGAATACAGGATCCATGCCTTCCCTCCTGTAAACGGAGATCTGCCTTGTTTACACACTAGATCATCTCTGATTGCCTTGGAGGACCGGAGTGACGAGATTTGGGGTCTTTTTGACCCCAGATCTTTCCATAAAGAGGTCCTGTCATCCTTATTTCTATTACAAGGGGTGTTTAAATTCCTTGTAATAGGAAATAAAGCAATAAAAAATAAAGAGACAGTGGAAAAATAAAAACAAAATAAATATGAAAAGAAAAAATTAAAGCGCCCCATCCCTATGTGCTCATGCGGAGAAGCAAATGCATATGTAAGTCGCACATATGCACACGCATATGTAAACGGTGTTTGCACCACACGTGTGAAATATCGTCACATTAATGCCCCGTACACACGGTCGGACTTTGTTCGGACATTCCGACAACAAAATCCTAGGATTTTTTCCGACGGATGTTGGCTCAAACTTGTCTTGCATACACACGGTCACAAAGTTGTCAGAAAATCCCATCGTTCTGAACGCGGTGACGTAAAACACGTAAGTCGGGACTATAAACGGGGCAGTGGCCAATAGCTTTCATCTCTCATCTCTTTCACTTTGTGCGTCGGATTTGTGTACACACGATCGGAATTTCCGACAACGGATTTTGTTGTCGGAAAATTTTATAGCAAGCTCTCAAACTTTGTGTGTTGGAAATTCCGATGGAAAATGTGTGATAGAGCCTACACACGGTCGGAATTTCCGACAACAAGGTCCTATCACACATTTTCACGTGTACAGGGCATAAGAGTGAAAGCAATAACTCTAGCACTAGACCTCCTCTGTAACTCTAAACAGGTAACCTATAAAAATGTTTAAAGCATCGCCTATGGAGATTTCTATGTATCATGATTTTTTACCATTCCACGAGTGTGTATTATTTTAAAGTGGGACATTTTAGGTATCTATTTACTCAGCGTAACATCATCTTTCATATTTTACAAAAAAAAATGGGGAATATATTATGGTTTTTTTTTTTTTTTTTAGTTCATTAAAATGTATTTTTTCAAAAAAAATTGCATTTGAAAAATTGCTGTACAAATACAAAATTGCAGTAATCACCATTTTTTTCCCTAGGGTCTCTGCTGAAAATATATATACAGTATATATATAGCTATATCACACCACTGATATACAAATGGTTAACCATGTAGAGACTCATCTCACTATTCACTCAGGAACCATCACATTGTCATTCTGTAGAAAAAAAAAAACAAAATATATATATATATATATATATATATATATATATATATATAAAAAAAATATATATATATATATATATATATATATATATATATATATATATATATATATATATATATATATATATATATATATAAAAAACATCATAACCCAAATATTCAAAAGGATACCGTAAAATACTTTTATAGATAATGTATTAAAAATCATTCAAATAGATAAAGATCCAAATCTGTATTTAAACCTTTTGGAGTAATAGTATTAAGAGAATGTATCCAATGAGCCTCATGTTTTCTTAAGATTAGTTCACGATCGCCTCCTCTCCTGTTTTTATTAATACCTTCCAGCACCATGAATTTTAACTGGGAAATTGTATGGCCCTTCTCTATAAAGTGTCTAGCTAGTGGTAACTGTGTTAATTTATCCCTTATTGAATTTTTATGCCTGGCTATACGATCTTTAACCTTTTGGGTTGTTTCCCCAATATATAATAATCCACATGGACATTTTATGGCATAAATCACATATGATGATTGGCAGGTATAGTGGCCCTTGATAGGAATATCAAAGCCTTTATGTGGGTGTGATATACCGTATTTATTGGCGTATAACACGTACCCCAAGTTTAGGAGGGAAGTTTAAGGAAAAAAACTTTTAGGAGGGAAGTTTAAGGAAAAAAACGTATATTTTAAATGCCCATCAATGCAGCCTTGCACAGCAATCTGCAATCTGCAGCCTTGTCCAGTGTCCACCTACAGCCTTGTCCAGTGTCCACCTACAGCCTTGTCCAGTGTCCACCTGCAGCCTCCATCTGCAGCCTTCCCCAGTGTCCGTCTTCAGCCTTGTCCAGTGTCCACCTGCAGCCTCCATCTGCAGCCTTCTCCAGTGTCCATCTGCAGCCTTGCCCAGTGTCCGTCTGCAGCCTTGCCCAAAATTGCAGCATGTTTGGTTTTTAAATTTGCCGCCACCACCGCCGAGATATTCGGCTCCTCTCGCCACTGACATAGAGCGAGCCGAGCCGAGTGTACTGTGTACTCGGCTACTCGGCTAAGCTCGCAGTCACGCCCCCATCCCGCCCCTTGGCCCGGCTTCTATGATGGACACAACACCGGTACAATGGCGGGACGTAAAGGCTAGGAGGCGGGACTGGGCGTGACTGCAAGCGGAGCCGAGTACACGAGTACACAGTACACTCAGCTCGGTCAATGTCGGCGGCGCTCCTCTTGCCCACAGACAGCGGGGGGTCAGCGTATAACACACACCCACAATTTTCCCCTGATTTTAAGGGAAAAAGTGCCTGTTATACGCCAATAAATACGGTACTTTTTCCCTTTATCATAGAATTACATTGGATACATGATAGACAAGGAAATGATCTCAGGTTTTTTGGTCCCAGAAAAGTTATCCTGGGAATAAGAGGAGAAAATTGATTGGATCTTACCAATCGATCCCTCAAAGTTCTCCCCTTTCTATATGAGAGTAATTGTAAATTCCAAAATGTTTCTTTAGTGGCATAACTTTCCCTCAATAAATTCCAATGTTTCTTAATTATGTTAAACACAGTATGTGAAAACGGATGAAACTGTGTAACAAAAGGTATCTTTTTAATGTGTTTTTTATTTGGATTAGTTTTATTTAAATTTAAATGTTCCTTTTTTATTGATGCTTCAGGATAATTTCTGTTGATTAGTTTAGTTTCCATTTCTTTTAATCGTTGTTTACGACGTTGCTTATCACTAACTATTCTCTGAACCCGCATTAGTTGGCTTTTAGGCAGGGCTGGTCCTACCACTAGGCAAACTAGGCAACTGCCTAGGGCGCCCTGCTGCCTAGGGCGCCCAGCCACTGGTGTTTCTACTCTCTTCTCTATGCAGCAAGCAACTAAGTCTCAGCATCAGCAGGCAGCCACCTTTCTGTTCGCTCATAGTGTCAGAGGTTTAGCGGCAGCGGAGGACTGTGTTTGTGTCTGACTTCCAAATGAATGGAAGCTAGCAAACATTCATTGATGGGCGCTAGTAGGCTGCATTTATGGGAGCTGGTAGTCTGCATTTGATAGGCGCTGGTGAAACTACATTTCATGGGCGGTGGTAAGCTGCATTGATGGGCGCTGGTAAGGCTTCATTTGATGGGCGCTGGTGAGGCTGCATTTGATGGACGCTGGTGAGGCTGCATTTGATGGGCGCTGGTGAGGCTGCATTTGGGCACTAGTGGGCTGCATTTGATGGGCGCTTCATTAAAAAAATGGGGTTTACATGGGCAGGGAAAAAGGGGTGGGATCAGGGGTGGAGCCAAGGGGGCGGCAAAATGAGGTTTCGCCTAAGGTGTCAAAAATCCTTGCACCAGCCCTGCTTTTAGGAATATAATTAAAAACAGATTGAGGGTGAAAACTGTCAAATTGTAATAATTGGTTGCTATCTGTACTTTTATCATAAAGATCTCTGTCAATTTTCATCTGGTTGATTTTTCAACATGGTGTCCAGGAAGGAAATTTCTGTCCCACTGTACTCCATATTGAATTTCAAACCAGGAGTAAGATCATTCAGATATCGATCAATCAATAATAGGGTTTCAATGTCGCCTACCCATACTGCAAACACATCGTCCACAAATCTATACCATCCCTGGCAATTTTCCATAAAGATTTTATTATTATATATAAAGGACATTTCAATCATATTCATCAATGCGTTTGCGTATGGGGGGTGCGACATTGGAACCCATCGATGCGCCTTTAAGCTGAAAATAATGGGTTTCCTTGAAGAGAAAACAATTTTCCTCAAGGACAATTTTTAGTAGGTCCAACAAAAAGTCAATTTGTTGACTATTGTAGTAATCTGATTGTCTCAAAAGTCGTTTACAGGCTTCAATACCCAGTACATGGGGGATAATAGTATAGAGACTGGATATGTCCCATGTGACAAGGATGGAATCAGATGACAACTTAATCCTTTTAATTTTTTTCAAGAAAATCTGTAGTATCCCATATAAACGATTTAGTGTTTATTAATAATGGCGTTTCCGTGCATTTCCGAACGGCGCCGCTCGGCTCTGGCGCTCCCCCACCCACGTGGTATTGCACACGCTTTGGCCTGAATCATGCTCGTTTTGTGAGACAACACTCGCAAACTGAGTTACGATTTTTAAAAATACAGTGCTCGTATTGCGAAACGCTCGTTAACCGCGTTACTCGCAATCCGAGGTTCCACTGTACTTTAAAAACCGGACAAGAGTTTAATTGTTTGTATGTATTGACATCTGATAGTTGTTTCAACACTTCCGATTCATACTTAGTGGTGTCCATAATCACAATGGCTCCCCCCTTGTCAGCCGGTTTGATAGTTACATCATGCCGAGTTGAGAAGGAGGTTGATTCCGTAATCTCTTCCCGACTTAAATTGTTCTGTCTGTGGTCAATCTTCTTCCTATCACGGATAAATGATTTCATATCATTATTAACTCTATCAATGTACACCTCAACAGCCGAACAAGATGTGGGTGGTACCCTCGTGCTTTTTGATTTAAGATCTAAGTTTCTTATAGACAGCTGTAAAATTTCTTTATTCAAAACGGGTGGTTGACATGCAAAATATGCTTTAAACCTCAGTTGCCTAAAAAAAAAAAAAAAAAAAAAAAAAAAAAAAAAGATAAAGGTCCTGTTTTAAAACAAAATTATACATTTTTTTTCTTTTGGACAAAATCCTAAACCCTTTTTCAAAACCCGTATCTCAGTCTCAGTTAAAGAAATAAAGGAAATGTTATATACCACATCGTCGTTCACCGTCTCTGACGATTTTGTCGTCTTGTCGTCACTCCTCTGGCTGTGTCTTTTCTTGTATCTCTTGCCCCCTCTCCTAATGAATCGGTTGTTGCTGGAGGTAAAAAAGATGTAGTTGGTACATTGGCTGATGACCCAGTAGAGGCAATGGACGAAGAGGAATTAGAAAATTCCTGCTTTCGTTGGCCTTTTCCAAACAGTTTGGTCCGATAATAATTGGGATCCGACCAATTATAAACTCGATCGTTGTTATAATCATCACGATCACGTTCCAGTTTTGTTCTTTTCCGTAATTGAATATTCTTCCGAAATCCATCAAGTTTAGCATCATTCGATTTTTTCAATTCAGACAGTTCATCCTGATTAGAACAATGCTCAAGTTGTTTCTCCAACTCCATAATCTGTTGTTTGATTGTCAGTCTTTCTTGTTGTAAGAATTGTACCGTCAAAGTCATAATGTCAAATGAGCACTTATTCAAAATCTGTGCAAACTTGGTTTTGAAATCAAGATTTTGTGAGAATAGTGTGGGGATCAGGCGAACCCTCAGTCCTCTCGGTATCATCTGTAACTTATAATACTCAGCCAGAGTTACCTCATGTAGTTCCATCGTGACCGATCGTTGCATGAGTTTCTCCATCTTGCGTGTCAATTGTATCATAGAGGACTGGGTTAAGAAATCCCTTGATCCCTTCGTGTCCGTAAAGATTAGAGAAGCGTCAATCTCCGAATATGAGAAGGAGCCACTGGTAGCCATTTGTATATCTGGGATGGAATCAGTGACAACTCCATTAGCACAATACCTTGATAAATGTATAACGCCATTATTAATAAACACTAAATCGTTTATAGGGGATAGTACAGATTTTCTTGAAAAAATTTAAAGGATTAAGTTGTCATCTGATTCCATCCTTGTCACATGGGAGGTATCCAGTCTCTACACTATTACCCCCCATGAACTGGGTATTGAAGCCTGTAAACGACTTTTGAGACAATCAGATTGCTACAATAGTCGACAAGAGAAGGGGTTTTGTTGCGCTAAACTTAGAAGAATACAAATTATAAATAGCTGCTAACACGATATTGTTGGATGCAATAATATGAAAATAGGGGGTAAGAGGTGTAGCGCTAAAAATGGTGGTAATAAACAAGAAGTTCATCATAAACATGTAAATTCTGATAAATAAATAAATTAAATAGTCCATCAAAAAAATTCAGAAGTCCATCAGAAATATTCAGAAAATGAAGAGAAAGAGCCGTCACCAACACCCAATATAACTGACTCTTACCGAGGTGTATAGTTGGTCAGAACCATGCTTCATACGGTTCATACGGCTTCATACGGTTCACTGCGTTACAGAGGTCCCTCTCACACTGACCGCCCAGGTGTGATCAGTCCAATCTCAGTAAACACTTGACTAAGCAGAATGCTCCCAAAGGTATAGCATGGCGGCCACATATGTAGTAAATGGAAGAAACACTCTCATTGCGCAGACATCCGATAGAAGGGTCAATTTATTGGTATAAAACAGTATATAAAACTGAAGATGCACGTTTGTGACGAAACGTCGGGCTGCACAAGGGGCGCGTGACATAGCTCTGTGGACGGGGTAGTGGCCGCCATCTCATTGGTAAGAAGCACTGGATGCTTTCCGATTGCTTGTACCTCATTCAATACATGTGAGTTTTATATACTGTTTTATATCAATAAATTGACCCTTCTATAGGATGTCTGTGCAATGAGAGTGTTTCTTCCATTTCCTACATATGTGCCCGCCATGCTATACCTTTGGGAGCATTCTGCTTAGTCAAGTGTTTACTGAGATTGGACTGATCACACCTGGGCGGTCAGTGTGAGAAGGACCTCTGTAACGCAGTGAACCGTATGAAGCGTGGTTCTAACCAGCTATGCATCTTCATACTGTGTATATCCAAAGTACTGGCGGTAAGAATCAGTTATATTGGGTGTTGGTGACGGTTCTTTCTCTTCATTTTCTGAATATTTCTGAATTTTTTTGATACAATAGTCGACAAATTGACTTTTGTTGGATCTACTAAAAATCGTCCTTGAGGAAAATGATTTTTTCTTCAAGGAAACTCATTATTTACAGCTTAAAGGCGCATCGATGGGTTCCAATGTCGCACCCCCCATACGCAAACGCATTGATGAATATGATTGAAATGTCCTTTATATATAATAATAAAATCTTTATGGAAAATTGCCAGGGATGGTATAGATTTGTGGACGATGTGTTTGCAGTGTGGGGAGGCGACATTGGAACCCTATTATTGATTGATCGATATCTGAATGATCTTATTCCTGGTTTGAAATTCAATATGGAGTACAGTGGGACAGAAATTTCCTTCCTGGACACCATGTTGAAAACCAACCAGATGAAAATTGATAGCGATCTTTATGATAAAAGTACAGATCGCAACCAATTGTTACATTTTGACAGTTTTCACCCTCAATCTGTTTTTAATTCTATTCCTAAAAGCCAACTAATGTGGGTTCAGAGAATAGTTAGTGATCCGCAACGTCGTGAACAAAGATTAAAGGAAATTGAAGCTATACTAATCAACAGAAATTATCATGAAGCATGAATAAAAAGGGAACGTATAAATCTAAATAAAACTGATCCAAATAAAAATTACACTAAAAGGATACCTTTTGTTACACAATTTCGTCCGTTTTCACATACTGTGTTTAACATAATTAAGAAACATTGGAATTTATCGAGGGAAAGTAATCCCACTATAGAAGAATTTTGGAATTTTACCATTACCCTCATACAGAAAGGGGAGAACTTTGAGGGATCGATTGGTAAGATCCGATCAATTTTCTCCTCTTATTCCCAGGATAACTTTTCTGGGACCAAAAAACCTGGAATCATTTCCTTGTCTATCATGTATCCAATGTAATTCTATGATAAAGGGAAAAAGTATATCACACCAACATAAAGGCTTTGATATTCCTATCAAGGACCACTATACCTGCCAATCGTCATATGTGATTTATGCCATAAAATGTCCATGTGGATTATTATATATTGGGGAAACAACCCAAAAGTTTAAAGATCGTATAGCCAGGCATAAATATTCAATTAGAGATAAATTAATACGGTTACCACCAGCTAGACACTTTATAGAGAAGGGCCATACAATTTCCCAGTTAAAATTCATGGTGCTGGAAGGCATTAATAAAAACAGGAGAGGAGGCGATCGTGAACTAATCTTAAGAAAACGTGAGGCTCATTGGATACATTTTCTTAAAACTATTACTCCAAAAGTTTTAAATACAGATTTGGATCTTTATCTATTTGTATGATTAATACATTATCTATAAAGGTATTTTATGGTATTTTTCTGAATATTTGGGTTATGATGTTTTTTTTATATATGTATATATATATATATATATATATATATATATATATATATATATATATATATATATATATATATATATATATATATATTTTCTACAGAAGGACAATGCGATGGTTCCTGAGTGAATAGTGAGATGAGTCTCTACATGGTTAACCATTTGTATATCAGTGGTGTGAAATGATTAATAAACAAAGGAATACAATTGTACTAATGAGCAATTAACCATAGATTGATTCCATATGAGATTTTTTTTTTTTTTTTGGAAAAATGTGTTCTGATCTGAGGAAGGGCGTGAGCATGTGAGCCTGAAATGGAAATCTTTTTGAACACTTTCTGGGATGTAACTTTACAAACCTTTGAACGAATAAACAAAGTTATTAAGTGCAGCAATCCTTTGTACTTTTTGCTTAAAAAAAAATATTTATATATCTATAGATATAAATAGATATATATAGATATATATCTATATATATCTATAGATATATAGATATATATAGATAGATATATATCTATCTATATATATAGATATATATATATAGATATATATATATATCTATATATATATATCTATATATATAGATATATATATCTATATATATATAGATATATATATCTATATATATAGATATATATAGATATATATATCTATATAGATATATAGATATATATCTATATAGATATATAGATATAGATACATACTGTATATTTTTAGCAGAGACCCTAGGGGGAAAAATGTGATTATTGCAATTTTTTTATGTCAAACTGTATTTGCACAGCAATTTTTCAAATGCAATTTAAAAAAAAAAATACATTTTAATGAACTAAAAAAAAAAAATAATATATATATACCCCATTTTTTTGCAAAATATGAAAGATGATGTTACTCTGAGTAAATAGATACTTAAAATGCCCCACTTTAAAATAATGCACGCTCGTGGAATGGTAAAAAAGCATGATACATACAGATCTTCATAGGCGATGCTTTAAACATTTTTATAGGTTATCTGTTTAGAGTTACAGAGGAGGTCTAGTGCTAGAGTTATTGCTTTCACTCTTAACGCGCGTGACGATATCTCACACGTGTGGTGCAAACACCGTTTACATATGTGTGTGCATATGTGCGACTTACATGTTCACGTGTCATTTCTTCAGTGCTGACACATGAAAAGATATAATGAAATATTTACAAAAATGTGAGGGGTGTACTAACTTATGTGGGATACTGTATATATATATATATAATTTTGCATTTCATGAAAGATATTACCTAAACTTCAAACTATTTTTTCTCAAAAAATAACAATTTATTCCACTTTCTAGCAAGAGATGCGTAATAAGATTTCCAAAAAAAATTGTTATCAATCATATGAAACCTCAAGCTGTAAAAATATGACTTTTATGTTACGCTCCAGATTCAAGTTTTATTGTATAATCCTATATGAAGCTTACAATACCAAGAGCAAGGGATCAACATCTACTGCATGTAGTCTGTAGTTTACGTTTTAGTTAAATATTGAGAGATAAAACACAACTCAGCCACAGAATAGAGAGAACACATACAATTAGCATTTAGCTATTGTTTTATAGGCATTTGACAAATCTATTGAGAAATAAAAACCCTCCCTGTGTATATTGGTAAAACACAACCTCAGCTCTCCCACTTGTACATTCCCTATAGACCAGAGCAAATTTTACATTTTGCAATGGACCTATTAATTCAGCAATAATTACTTTCATTACTTAATATAACAATGGTATACAGTACATGTATCATTTTTTTTAAGACTAATACGTCTTTCTTTTGATGACATTGTCTTTTAAAAATTATTTTGTTTTTTAATGCGATCCATGAACAAACAATTAATAAAATAAATATAAAAAAAAAAATTAGCTTTGATGATGCTTTTTTGGACTAAAAGTACGAATGTTATTTCATATTTTTTTTAAAAAGACAACAACAATTTTGACTCAGCTATTAAGCATTGCAAAGTTATTTACAAACGAATTAAAGGCTTTTTTTTTTAATATAGCATTTTTGGACAGATTAGAATTAATGAAATGAATACAAAAAAATGTTTAAACAATAATGGTCAGACAACACAAAAAAAACCCCAGAAATGGAGGGAGGCTCCCGCTGTGTGACGGCGCTCCTCGTCTGACAGTTCTTAAATAACGGGGGGGCGGGGCCACCCGGTGACCCTGCCCCACTCTGACGCACGGTGACTTGACGGGACTTCCCTGTGACGTCACGGGGAATGCCACAGGGAAGTCCCGTCATGTCCCGTGCGTCAGAGGGGGGCGGGGTCACCGGGTGGCCCCGCCCCCCGTTATTTAAGAACTGTCAGACGAGGAGCGCCGTCACACAGCGGGAGCCTCCCTCCATGCCAGCATGGATTGCGGAGCGGCCCGGAGAAGAAAATGAAGAAGAGAAGAAGAGAAGAAAAGAAGAAGAGAAGAGCGGGAGCCTCCCCCCCATGCCATGGGTGCGGAGCGGCCCGAGGAGAAGAAGATAGAAGACGCCGCGGAGGAGATGCTGGACGAGAACGCCGGAGGAAGAACCAGAAGAGCCAGAAGAACCAGAAGATGAAGGAAGATAGAAGAAAGAAGAAGCATTTAAATAAAGGAATTGTCAAAAACTGTCTCTTGTCATTTTTAACATTTTTGACACTTTTTTCGTGAAATGGTAGGGGTACTTATGTACCCCCTTACCATTTCACACAGGGGGGGGGCCGGGATCTGGGGGTCACCTTGTTAAAGGGGGCTTCCAGATTCCGATAAGCCCCCCGCCCGCAGACCCCCACAACCACCGGCCAGGGTTGTGGGGATGAGGCCCTTGTCCTCATCAACATGGGGACAAGGTGTTTTGGGGGGCTACCCCAAAGCACCCTCCCAATGTTGAGGGCATGTGGCCTGGTACGGTTCAGGAGGGAGGGGGGGCCGCACTCTCGTCCCCCCCTCTTTTCCTGCGGCCTGCCAGGTTGCGTGCTCGGATAAGGGTCTGGTATGGATTTTTGGGGGGACCCCACGCCGTTTTTTTTTTTTTTTTTTGGCGCGGGGTTCCCCTTAAAATCCATACCAGACCTGAAGGGTCTGGTATGGAATTTAGGGGGAACCCCACGTCATTTTTTTTTTTTAATTTTGGCCGGGGTTCCCCTTAATATCCATATCAGACCTGAAGGGCCTGGTATGGAATTTAGGGGGACTCCCACGTCATTTTTTTTTTTTTATTTTGGTTCGGGGTTCCCCTTTGGGGAATTCCCATGCCGTTTTTATCAATGAACTTCTATGTGTATTGTCGGCAATGCAATAGCCGCGGGTAGTTTTAAATGAGTTTTTTCCTTCGAAATGTCATTTTGCTGTCAGATTGTTCTAAACATGGGAAACATGCGCCCCTTTACAGGCATACTATAGACACCCCCCAGGTACGAAATTTAAAGGGATATTACACTTTTATTGATTGACTTTAAGCATTATTAAAATCACTGCTCCTGAAAAAACAGCCGTTTTTAAAACTTTTTTTTGCATTGATCCATGTCCCCTGGGGCAGGACCCAGGTCCCCAAACACTTTTTATGACAATAACTTGCATATTAGCCTTTAAAATTAGCACTTTTGATTTCTCCCATAGACTTTTAAAGGGTGTTCCGCGGCATTCGAATTTGCCGCGAACACCCCAAATTGTTCGCTGTTCGGCGAACTTGCGAACAGCCAATGTTCGAGTCGAACATGAGTTCAACTCGAACTCGAAGCTCATCCCTACCCCTGAGTAATTACTTTGTAGAACCACCTTTCACTGCAATTACAGCTGTAAGTTTTTTTGGTGATTTCTCTACCAGCTTTGCACATCTAGAGAAGGACATTTTTGCTGATTCTTCTTTGCAAAATAGCTCAAGCATTGTCAGATTAGATGGAGAGCGTCTGTGAACAGCAATTTTCAAGTCTTCCCACAGATTCTCAATTGGATTTAGGTCTGGACTTTGACTGGGCCATTCTAACACATGAATATGCTTTGATCAAAACCATGCCATTGTAGCTCAGGCTGTAAGTTTAGGGTCGTTGTCCTGCTGGAAGGTAAACCTCCGCCCCAGTATTTTGCAGACTTCTTCTAAGATTGCCCTGTATTTGGCTCCATCCATCTTCCCATCAACTCAGATCAGCTTCCCTGTCCCTGCTGAAGAAAGGTGTTCAGGGTGATGTGCAGTGTTAGTTTTCTGCCACACATAGCAATTTGCTTTTAGGCCAAAAAGCTAAAATATCATCTCATCTGACCAGAGCACCTTCTTCCACATGTTTGCTGTGTCCTCCACATGGCTTCTCGCAAGCTGCAAATGGGACTTTTTATGGCTTTCTTTCAACAATGGCTTTCTTCTTGCCACTCTTCCATAAAGGCCAGATTTGTGGAGTGCACGACTAATAGTTGTCCTGTGGACAGATTCTCCTACCTGAGCTGTGGATCTCTGCAGCTCCTCCAGAGTTACCATGGGCTTCTCTGATTAATGCTCTCCTTGCCCGGCCTGTCAGTTTAGGTGGGTGGCCATGTCTTGGTAGGTTTGCAGTTGTGCCATACTCTTCCCATTTTCGGATGATCGATTGAACAGTCCTCTGTGAGATGTTCAAAGCTTGGGATATTTTTTTATAACCTAACCCTGCTTTAAACTTCACCACAACTTTATCCCTGACCTGTCTGGTGTGTTCCTTGGCCTTCATGATGCTGTTTGTTCACTAAGGTTCTCTAGCAAACCTATGAGGACTTCACAGAACAGCTGTATTTATACTGAGATTAAATTGCACACAGGCGGACTCTATTTACGAATTATGTGACTTCTAAAAGCAATTGGTTCCACTAGATTTTAGTTAGGGGTATCAGAGTAAAGGGGGCTGAATACAAATGCCCCCCCACACTTTTCACGTATTTATTTGTAAAAAAAATTGAAAAACATTTATCATTTTACTTCCACTTCGCAATTATGTGCCACTTTGTGTTGGTCTTTCACATAAAATCCCAATAAAATACATTTATGTTTCTTTGTGTAACATGACAGAAAGTTTCAAAGGGTATGAATACTTTTTCAAGGCACTGTATTTCCATAGGTTACCAGTTTAGAGTTACAGAGGAGATCTAGTACTAGAATTATTGCTCTTGCTCAGATGTTTGCGGCGATACCTGACAGGTGTGGTGCAAACACTAAATATGTGGGCGTGACCTACAGATGCATTCACTACTGAATATATATTTTATTACATTTTTGCAATTTTTTTACACTGTTTAGTTTTTAGTTTTTTATCACTCAAAAAACATTCCTTGTGGAGAGATATTGAGTCTAAAAGACCCCAACTCTCTCCTCTACCTTTAAAAGCAAAAGATCAATCTTTTGCTTTAAGCAAAAAAAAAAAACATGTTTTCATGGCCCGAGAACCTGGAAGTGACATCATGACATTGTTCCGGTCTTCCAAGCACATAGAGATGTGCGGTGGCCATCTTGCCATCGCTTTTCTCTATGGGAAGACACTGCTGGCGTCGGATGGTTCCCTGGCTCAGTGATCGGTAACATAAGCTTGGGAATTGGCAGGGGGGGCACCTCTACTGCTGCTTCTAAAAGTGAACCTACAGTGAATCCAGCACAGGGATCACTTTTTGTTGAAAGGCGGCTGCCTAAGGGAATTAAAATACTAGGCTTATGGCATCTAGCTACAGCCATAACCCAGTATTTATAGTCAAAGTAATAACATCAATTCCCAATTAGGGGGTCAGCATCTAGCTTTGTTCCCATCCTCAATCATCCTTTTGTCTCATACGCTGATTTTGCCTGACACCAGGTAATCTATGGTAACAGCCCGCCTTTTCTCTGGTAATTGACAGATACACAATTAACCCTCCCAGTCATGCTTAACAAAATAGTATGTGTCTACTCCCTCCTGTTCTCTCTCTCCCTGAGCTGCATGTCTCTTTTGTACATGATCATTGATTTCTGTGGGGAGGGGGCATCATGTGATATCATGTCTCCACCTCCTAACGCTAGGCTAAGTTAAGCCACACCCAGTTTTCAAAGGGTTGGGGAAAAAAATAGGCTCATCTAATGAGGTACAGTCAGTGTAATTGTGTTACAGCACATTCCACAAATTCATGAAAGGGGGCAGAGTCTACCAGCTGAAAAGGCAGCAGTTGCAGTGCTAGCAATTTGGCCAAGCTAGCATTCAGATGCTGAGTAGGGATGAGCTTCGTGTTCGAGTCGAACCCATGTTCGACTCGAACATCGGCTGTTCGATCGTTCGCCGAATTGCGAACGTTATGGGCCGTTCGCGCTAAATTCGTGTGGCGCGTCACGGCCCATAATTCACTGCGGCATCGCAGTGCATTGCTGGCTGATGATTGGCCAAGCATGCACTATGACCCGCATGCTTGGCCAATCACAGCGCCGTCAGTAGAGAGAGCTGTAATTGGCCAAAGCCAGGGTGGCTTTGGCCAATTATGGCTCAGGGGATTTAGTACACACCCCACACTATATAAGGCCGCCTGCACGGCGGCCCTGTGTAGTGTGTGTTCCGGTGTGCTGAGAGATAGAGAGAGAGAGAGACAGTGTCATTTGATTTGAGTTAGATAGATTAGGCAGAACAGTCAGTCAGTTAGCTGCACTTACAGTGTATTGTGTATATATATGCATCCCAGGTGTTGCATATATATATATACACTGTATTCAGTTTAGCTAGATCCGTTCCTGTTATCTTCTATCTAGACTATTTACATTTAATGCAGTGCGTCCTGCTCACAGTGTTCAGCTAGATCCGTTCCTGCTATTTACATTTAGTGCAGTGCGTCCTGCTCACAGTGTTCAGCTAGATCCGTTCCTGTTATCTTCTAGACTATTTACATTTAGTGCAGTGCGTCCTGCTCACAGTGTTCAGCTAGATCCGTTCCTGCAATTTACATTTAGTGCAGTGCGTCCTGCTCACAGTGTTCAGCTAGATCCGTTCCTGCTATTTACATTTAGTGCAGTGCGTCCTGCTCACAGTGTTCAGCTAGATCCGTTCCTGCTATTTACATTTAGTGCAGTGCGTCCTGCTCACAGTGTTCAGCTAGATCCGTTCCTGCTATTTACATTTAGTGCAGTGCGTCCTGCTCACAGTGTTCAGCTAGATCCGTTCCTGCTATTTACATTTAGTGCAGTGCGTCCTGCTCACAGTGTTCAGCTAGATCCGTTCCTGCTATTTACATTTAGTGCAGTGCGTCCTGCTCACAGTGTTCAGCTAGATCCGTTCCTGTTAAATTCCTACTGACCGGCAGGCTTGTCTGGTTACAGTATATAAAGCTACCTGAAGAAAATTACAGGTGTTCTATTTGATCCTATTAGTACCACGGTCAGGCAGCTAGACTATTTACATTTAGTACAGTGCGTCCTGCTCACAGTGTTCAGCTAGATCCGTTCCTGTTATCTTCCTACTGACAGGCAGGCTTGTCTGGTTACAGTATATAAAGCTACCTGAAGAAAATTACAGGTGTTCTATTTGATCCTATTAGTACCACGGTCAGGCAGCTAGACTATTTACATTTAGTACAGTGCGTCCTGCTCACAGTGTACAGCTAGATCCGTTCCTGTTATCTTCCTACTGACAGGCAGGCTTGTCTGGTTAAAGTATATAAAGCTACCTGAAGAAAATTACAGGTGTTCTATTTGATCCTATTAGTACCACGGTCAGGCAGCTAGACTATTTACATTTAGTACAGTGCGTCCTGCTCACAGTGTTCAGCTAGATCCGTTCCTGTTATCTTCCTACTGACAGGCAGGCTTGTCTGGTTACAGTATATAAAGCTACTTGAAGAAAATTACAGGTGTTCTATCCCAGCTTAGTGCAGCTACAGGCCATTAGTATGTCTGGAAGGCCAAGAAGGAGAGGCAGACAGTCACAAGCCAATAAGAGAGGGCAAGCAGGCTCTGTGTCTAGTGCTGGTCGTGGAGACGGTGCATCCTCATCAGCACGTGGCCATGGGACACGCTTGGCCTTTTTTTCGGCAGCTGGCCATGTTGAGCCGCAACATGCGGAAGACTTGGTCGAGTGGATGACCAAGCCGTCCTCATCCTCCTCATCCTCTCTCACCCATGCCCAGGGTGCTTTGTCTGGCAAAGCAGCGGCCTCTTCCCTCAGCTCAATGTCATCAGTGACTCCTTCCCTAGCTCCACCATGTCCTCATGAGGATTCCCTCGAACTGTTTGACCACAGTGTTGGGTACATGCTCCAGGAGGATGCCCAGCGTTTGGAAGGCTCTGATGACGATACTGAGCTCGATGAAGGCAGTAACATGAGCGCGGACAGAGGGGGTGCCCAAGAAGGACAGCAATCTGGCAGTCATGCTCCCCCTGCTGCAGCATACTGCCAGGTTTGCTCCAGTGATGAGGAGGGAGGGGATGATGAGGTCACTGACTCAACGTGGGTGCCTGATAGGAGAGAGGAGGAGGAGGAGGAGGAGGAGGAGGAGGCGGCAGCACATCACCAACGAGGCAGGATGCCCTCCAGGGGCCAGCCTAAGGGCAGCACATTGACTGCATCACACCCCAAAGCTCCACATGTGCAGGGCGCTGCAGTCTCTGCGCGTTATTCAAAAAGTTCTTTGGTGTGGGCCTTTTTTGAGACGAGTGCATCAGATCGCACCGCTGCTATTTGCAACATATGTCTCAAGCGTATCTCGCGTGGCCAAAATATCTCCCGCTTGGGTACCACATGCTTGACCAGACATATGTTGACCTGCCATGCAGTTCGTTGGCAAGCGTATCTAAAAGACCCACACCAAAGAACAAAGAGGATCTCTCCTTGCTCCTCATCAGCTGAGATTTCCAACCCCACTAGACCTTCAGTCCTCTCTGAGACCTGCAGTGAGAGGAATGAAGGTGTAGAATTAGGTGTGTCACAGCCAAGTACTTGTGGGCAATCTGCTTTTGGTACACCGACGTCAGATTGTACCAGGCAAATTTCCCTGCCCCAGCTGCTGCACCGCCGAAAGAAGTTTGCTCCCAGCCATCCACATGCCCAGCGGTTGAATGCTAGCTTGGCAAAATTGCTAGCACTTCAACTGCTGCCTTTTCAGTTGGTAGACTCTGCCCCCTTCCGTGAGTTTGTGGAATGTGCGGTTCCTCAGTGGCAGGTACCCAAACGCCACTTTTTCTCACGGAAGGCGATTCCGGCTCTCTACCGGCATGTGGAAGGCAATGTCCATGCCTCGCTGGACAGGGCGGTCAGCGGTAAGGTGCATATTACCGCTGACTCATGGTCCAGCAGGCATGGACAGGGACGTTACCTAAGTTTCACGGCGCATTGGGTGACTCTGCTGGCAGCTGGGAAGGATGCAGGACAAGGTGCAGTAGTGTTGGAGGTTGTTCCGCCACCACGCCTCCAAAATGCTGATTGTGACACACCTCTCTCCTCCACCCCCTCCTCTTCTTCTTCCTCCATGGCCTCTTCCTCGGAACCAGCGGTGCTCCGTAGGCGTTCAAGGGGCTACGCAAGTACGCAGGCCAAAAGATGCCATGCGGTGCTTGAGCTGGTGTGCTTGGGGGACAGGAGCCACACTGGGGCAGAGGTTCTGTCAGCTCTGCAGGGGCAGGTTCAGAGGTGGTTGACGCCACGCCAACTTAAGGCAGGAATGGTGGTTTGCGACAATGGCACCAACCTCCTCTCTGCCCTCCGACAGGGACAAATGACCCATGTGCCCTGTTTGGCTCACGTCCTTAACTTGGTGGTGCAGCGGTTCTTGGGCAGGTACCGGGCTTACAGGATGTCCTGAGGCAGGCCAGGAAAGTCTGTGTGCATTTCCGCCGGTCATATAATGCCAGTGCTCGGCTGACGGACCTCCAAAAGGAGTTTAACCTGCCCAAGAACCGCCTAATCTGTGACATGCCCACCAGGTGGAACTCAACGTTGGCCATGCTGCAGCGGCTGCACACGCAGCAGAGGGCCATCAATGAGTACCTGTGCGACTATGGCACCAGGACAGGGTCAGGGGAGCTTGGTTTTTTTTCCCCACGCCAGTGGGCCATGATCAGGGATGCATGCACTGTCCTGTCACCATTCGAGGAGGCCACGAGGATAATGAGCAGTGACAGTGCATGCATCAGTGACACTGTCCCCCTTGTCCACCTGTTGGAGCACACGCTGCGTGGAATAATGGACAGGGCACTTGAGGCAGAACAGAGGCAGGAAGAGGAGGACTTCCTTAGCTCTCAAGGCCCCCTTTATCCAGACAGTGTTCCTGCGTGCCCGCCGATCACACAGGAAGAGGACGAGGAGGAAGAGGAGGAGGAGGAAGATTGTGTCAGTATGGAGGTGGAGCCTGGCACTCAGCATCAGCAGCAGTCTTTAAGGGATCAGTCCCAAGAAACACATGGACTTGTACGTGGCTGGGAGGAGGTGGCTGCGGACCATGTCGTTCTTAGTGACCCAGAGGACTCCGGACCGAATGCCTCAGCAAACCTACGCTGCATGGCCTCCCTGATCCTGCAAAGCCTGCGTAAGGATCCTCGTATTCGTGGTATCAAGGAGAAGGACCAATACTGGCTGGCAACCCTCCTTGATCCACATTACAAGGGTAAGGTTGCGGACCTTATCTTGCCATCGCAGAGGGAGCAGAGGATGAAACATCTTCGGGAGGCCTTGCAGAAAGGTCTGTGCAACGCGTTCCCAGAGACTGGGAGGTTACAAACTCCTGTTTCTGGACAACGTGTTGCTGAGGCTTCGGTCAGTCAAAGAAGGAGCGGTGGAGAAGGTGGCCGTCTGACCGATGCGTTCAGACAATTTTTTGGTCCGCAGCCCCAAGGTATGATCGGTTCCAGCAACCATCGCCAGCGTCTGTTTTACATGGTGCAGGAATACCTAGGGGCAAGATCAGACTTGGACACCTTTCCCACCGAAAATCCTCTGGGTTACTGGGTCTTGAGGATGGATCACTGGCCAGAGCTTGCACAGTATGCAATTGAGCTACTGGCCTGTCCTGCATCCAGCGTTCTTTCGGAACGCACATTCAGTGCTGCTGGAGGCGTGGTAACCGATCACAGGGTGCGTCTGTCCACCGACTCGGTCGATCGGCTGACCTTCATAAAAATGAATGAGTCTTAGACCACCACCAGCTACCAAGCACCTGATGCTGATGTAACCGAATAATTTTTTTTGAAATCTCAGATCCCTTCAAAGACTGCCTATGCTGATGCTGAGTGACTATCCCTGAGTAATTATCCTCTTCCTCCTCAATCATCACGCTGATAGCTTGTAAGAACATTTTTGGTTCTGGGCGCCACCACCAGTGCCTAAGGCACAATTTTTCAGCCCCTGTTTAACAGGGGCGTGTAATTACAATTTTTGATGTGATACTTTGCAGCAGGGCTCGTTCCTGCATTCCAACTAGAGTGTCTGTGAGGGGTTGCAGTGTTGTGGCACCAGCACCAGTGCCTAGGGCCCAATTTTTCTGCCCCTGTCTAACAGGGGCGTGTAATTACAATTTTTGATGCAATACTTTGCAGCAGGGCTCGTTCCTGCGTTCCAACTAGAGTGTCTGTGAGGGGTTGCAGTGTTGTGGCACCAGCACCAGTGCCTAAGGCCCAATTTTTCTGCCCCTGTCTAACAGGGGCGTGTAATTACAATTTTTGAAGCAATAATTTGCAGCAGGGCTCGTTCCTGCGTTCCAACTAGAGTGTCTGTGAGGGGTTGCAGTGTTGTGGCACCAGCACCAGTGCCTAAGGCCTAATTTTTCAGCTCCTGTTCAACAGGGGCATGTAATTACAATTCTTGATCTAATATTTCACAGCAGGGCCCTGTGAGGGCTTACAGTGTTGTGGCCACAGCAACACCTAAGGCCCAAATTTCTGCTGAGTATATAGGGCAGGACCCTACTTTCAAACATCTAACTTACAAACGACTCCTACTTGCAAACGGAAGGAGACAACAGGAAGTGAGATGAAATCTACCCCTAGGAAGGGAAATTCTCTCCTGTAAGAGTTAATATGGGAAAACAATTTCTCCTTTCCACTGATGCTTTCCAATCCTTGTTCCACAAAAAAACCCAAATTTTCAAAAAACATTTTTCATTGGGACAAAAAAGTGAGGTGAAATCTTCTGAAGAGGAGGAAAGACAGCAAAACAAATGTCACAGGGGTGATAACCCTTCCCTATGTTTTCCAAAAAGCTTAGAAAAGATTTTTTGGCTGGAGCTAAACACGTTAAAAATGTTCAAAATTACAAACAGATTCTACTTAACAACAAACCTACAGTCCCTGTCTTGTTTGCACCGCCTGTATACTGCTGTTCAGAGTATATAGGGCCTGGTGGCCCCACACCTTTCCTTATTTTAATTTGGGTGCGGGGTTCCCCTTAATATCCATACAAGACCCAAAGGGCCTGGTAATGGACTGGGGGGTACCCATGCCGTTTGTCTCACTGATTTTCATCCATATTGCCATGACCCGACATGACATTAAACCCGCAAGCAGTTTTAAATGAGATTTTTTCCTTTAAAAATGACATTTGGTGCAGGGACTGTTCTAAACATGGGAAACACGCGTCACTTTACAGGCATACTATAGACACCCCCCAGGTACGATATTTAAAGGAATATTTCACTTTTTTTTTTTTACTTTAAGCATCATTAAAATCACTGCTCCCGAAAAAACGGCCGTTTTTAAAAGTTTTTTTTGCATTGATACATGTCCCCTGGGGTAGGACCCGGGTCCCCAAACCCTTTTTAGGACAATACCATGCAAATTAGCCTTTAAAATGAGCACTTTTGATTTCGAACGTTCGAGTCCCATAGACGTCAATGGGGTTCTAACGTTCGTGCGAACTTTCGGTCCGTTCGCGGGTTCTGGTGCGAACCGAACCGGGGGGTGTTCGGCTCATCCCTAATGCTGAGCATGTGGATGGCATGTGGATGGCTGGGACCAAATTTCTTTTTACGGTGTAATAAGAATCCGCACTTAGGAAAAGAGTTGCAGCCTCCCCTAATTGGTTCCCAAGGGGACCTATAAGAGTATGTACAGGAGAGTGGGGAAATGGCGCTACCCCATATGGCACAAGATGTTTGAATGTAAAGTGATAGGGTTATAATTCTAATTTATCATCAAAATAAAAAATAATAATATAAAATACCAGTGTACATATTCCTGAAAAAAATTTAATATAAATCTATAAGAAGTGTACAGACCATCTACCACTGGATTGTATTATAAAGTGAATAAGTGTTGTGAGTATATGTGAATGGCCAGAGATGCAACCCAACTACATTGAGTTTTAAAAGGCACATCTGCCCTCACCCGTCCACACCAAAGCCTAAAATAAAGTAAAATATAAACCAATCCAGTTCCCAAAGAATTACATTAATAATAAACCATAAAACTATATATGCAGATTTCTCCACACCTTAAAGCGGAGTTCCACCCTAAAGTGGAACTTCCACTCATCGGATTCCTCCCCCCCTCTGGTGTCACAATTGGCATCTTTCAGGGGGGAGGGGGCTGCAGATACCTGTATAATACAGGTATCTGCACCCACTTCCGGGTATAGCTAGCCGCAGCTAGCCGCAGACTCCCCGCCCCCCCCCCCCGTTGTGTTGTGGGAAATACACAGTTCCCACAACACAATGGGTACCAGCATAGACGCGCAGCGCATCTCGCGCATGCGCAGTAGGGAACCGGGCAGTGAAGCCGCGACTCTTCACTTCCTGATTCCCCCAGTGAGAATGGTGGCGGCAGCACCCGAGGACCGAAGGACGGTTCGGTCTCGGGTGCCGACATCGCTGGACCCGGGACAGGTAAGTGTCCTTATTTTAAAAGTCAGCAGCTGCAGTATTTGCAGCTGCTGACATCTTATTTTTTTTTTTTTCGCGAAACTCCGCTTTAATGCATGTGAACATTAATAATATATAAACCAACCAACAGACCATGCATATAAAATCCACGGTAAATAATTAATAAGTGAGTGTTCAATAATATAGTCCAAATCCCTGGACAAAAGATATGAACTTATTATGAAAGAATGTTTGTCATGAATGAAAAAATATATAGAAAAAAGTGATCAAACAAAACGTAGTCTCAGATTCCAAACAAAAGTTCCAGTGACTTCTGTGCACAGCAGGTATGGTGACTTGGTGCTCCCCCAATGTGTCCCCACTAACCGAAGGTAGTTACCCCTGCAGGGGTAGTAAGCATAGAGTGGGCAGCTATACATAGATCTCCCCCTTGGATAGCCGTATTGGTCCCCTGCACCTCCGTCAGCCCGTTCCTTTATTCCATAGACTTCCAAAGCATATTCCGAATCAGGGTTCCTCAGATTCCTTCACCGCAACAAGCGGCACGGTCCTCCCGTCCTATCCTCCGCAGAACACACTGCACTCCGTATATTCAAATCACACGCCTGTCTTCTGATTGGTCAGCAGTGTACCAAACACCAAACAGGGGTGTGAGGAGTCTGAGGAACCCTGATTCGGAATATGCTTTGGAAGTCTATGCAACTGGAGTAGGGAAATTTGCCTGCTAAAATCACATGGTGGTGTACTGCTAGCAGATTGGCTGCAGGTACTTGGGACACCTATTGCTATACCTTCGTTCCTCTCAATGCAGGTTTTTGAGAGGACTGGAGGTATAGTAGGGTTGGAGATGCCAGATGAGGAGCAAGGAGAAGTCCTCCTTTTTGTATCTATGTAGGGTGGAACATATTATCTTCACAGAAATCTCTGGTAGACCAGACAAGTCGGTGCCTAGGCTTGTGTATACAAACAATGGGATCCCAACCTCATTGTTTTACACATACCCACTTCAAAGGATCCCATGCTGGGATATGCAATGAAGGGAGGCCAACCCGTAATCAATACTGAACTTCCCAGGAAAATTCAAGTTAATCTCCTGCTCAGAATAGTCACAAGAATTTGCATTAAAGGGGGCTGACTTATGCAAAGTATAGGGATTGCAGATGTAGCCAGTCTTTAACCAGGATTAGGGAAGCTCACCAATCAGAGCCACGCTATGCCAACCAATGAGGCATCAGCCTGTAATGTTATACACAGACTAGATGGGAGGGAAACACACACTTTTATGGGAGAGCAGCCATCAGAATGGAACCTTGGTGCAAAGGGTAATTATGGGAAAGGTCTGCATTTTACTTGTAACTAAATATGTTTGTAGATTAATGTTTTAAGGAATATACTCTGTATTCCTTCATGTAATTCTCTTATTTTAACCTAATATTTTCTTCCTTGGTGTGTAGACTATAGATAGATGGTTGTGTATTAGATAGACTTTCAACTACTCACCAATAAATGTTGTTATTGTGTTAAAGCTTTCACTCATGGTCAAGGAACTCTCATTTAACCCAAATCAAATCTGAGAGATATTAAATCTCAAATATAGTATACAGGAAACAGACTGCATGGGAGGTTGTCATATGTCTGGTCAAGCATGTGGTGCCCAAGTGGCTGCTGTTCTGGCTACGCTTGATCTGCTTCAGACATAAGTTGCAAACAGCAACGGTGTGATCTGCTGCACACGTGTCAAAAACAGCCCACACCAAGGAACTTTTCAAAATCAGCGGGGAGTCAGCAGCTCCCTGCACTTGCGGAGCTCTGCGGTGTGATGCAGTAGGGTGGCTGCCCTTAAGCTACCCCCTAGAGGATATCCTGCCTTGTTGGAGTTGTGGGTCCTTCTCCTCCCCTATTCTATCAGGCACCCTAGAAGAGTCAGTGACCTCATAAGCCCCTCCCTCCTGATCACTGGAGCAAACTTGGCACTATGTTGCAACTGGGGGAACATGACTGCCAGTTTCCTGTCCTTCTTGGGCACCCCCTCTCTCTAGGCTCATGTTACTCCCTTCCTCAACCTGGGAACCAACATCAGAGCCTTCAAATCGCTGCACATCCTCCAACAGCATGTACCCGACACTGTGGTTGAATAGTTCAGGGGACTCCTCCGTGCATGATGGTGGGGCTACGGAAGGAGTGACTGTGGACAAGGAGCCAGAGGAATAGGTCGCTTTGGCAGCTGCATAGGAAGGCAAACTACTCAGAGCCTGGGTGACAGAGGATGAGGACGGCTTTGTTATCCATTCCACCAACTCTTCTGTATGTTCTGGCTCAATAACACAGCCAGCAGCAGAGAAATAGGACAAGCGTGCCCCACGGCCACCTGCAGAGGATGCACAATGTCCACGACCAGCACTGTTGACTGTAGACACAGAGCCTGCTTGCTCTATTTTATTGGCCTGTGAGCGTCTGCCTCTCCTTGGTGGCCTTCCGGACATGATGTATATTTTGTTTTGCAACACCACACTACACTGAATTGTGTACTGTGTGCACCACCAGAAAAGTAGTAGCAACTGCACTATGGCTGCACTGTATTGTAATTACAATTTTTGATATAATATTTAACAGCAGGGCCCGTTCCTGCGCCCAACAAGAGTATCTGTGAGGGCTTACAGTGTTGTGGCACCAACACCACCACCACCAAAGGCCCAATTTTTCTGCCCCTGTTTAACAGGGGCATGTAATTACAATTATTGATCTAATATTCTAATATCTAATATTATTAGATATCTAATATCTATAAATCCGGTTGCATGAATGACCTTAGCAATCCAATCTCATGAATGACTCTTAGCAATCCAATCTCATGAATGACTCTTAGAAATCCAATCTCATGAATGACACTTAGCAATCCAGTCTCATGAATGTCTCATAGCAATCTGATCTTATGAATGACTTTTAGCAATCCAATCTCATGAATGATGCTTATCAATCCGGTCTCATGAATGACTCTTTGCAATCCGATCTCATGAATGACTCTTAGCGATCCGGTCTCATGAATGACCCTTAGCAAACCGGTCTCATGAATGACTCTTAGCAATACAATCTCATGAATGCAGCTTAGAAATCCGGTCTCATGAATGACCCTAAGCAATCTGGTCTCATGAATGACTCTTTGCAATCCAATCTCATGAATGACTCTTAGCAATCCGGTCTCATTAATGACCCTAAGCAATCCGGTCTCATAATTGACCTTTAGCAATCTGATCTCATGAATGACTTTTAGCAATCCGGTCTCATGAATGACTCTTAGAAATCCGGTCTAATGAATGACTCTTAGCAATCCGATCTCATGAATGATTCTTTGCAATCCAATCTCACTAATGACCCTAGCAATCCAATCTCATGAATGACTCTTAGTAATCCGGTCTTAATAATGACCCTAAGCAATCCAGTCTCATTATTGACCCTTAGCAATCCAATCTCATGAATGACTCTTAGCGATCCGGTCGCATGAATGACCCTTAGCAATCCATTCTCATGAATGACTCTTAGCAATCCGGTCACATGAATGATCCTTAACAATCCGATCTCATGAATGACCTTTAGCGATCTGGTTTCATGAATGACCCATAGCAATCTAGTCTCATGAATGACTCATAGTAATCTGGTCTCATGAATAAGCCTTAGCGATACTGTCGCATGAATGACCCTTAGGAATCCGGTCTCATGAATGACTCTTAGCGATCTGGTCTAATGAAAGACCCTTAGCAATCCGATCTCATGAATGACTCTTAGCAATCCAGTCTCATGAATGACTCTTAGCAATCCGGTCTCATGAATGACTCTTAGCAATCCGATCTCATGAATGATTCTTTGCAATGCAATCTTACTAATGACCCTAGCAATCCAATCTCATGAATGACTCTTAGCAATCCAATCTCATGAATGACTCTTAGCAATCCGGTCGCATTAATGACCCTTAGCAATCCAGTCACATTAATGACCCTTAGCAATCCGATCTCATAAATGACTCTTAGCAATCCAAAATCATGAATGACCCTTAGCAATCCGATCTCATGAATGACCTTTAGTGATTCGGTCTCATGAATGACCCATAGCAATCCAGTCTCATGAATGACTCTTAGTAATCTGGTCTCATGAATATCCCTTAGCAATCCGATCTCATGAATAACCCTTAGCAATCCTGTCACATGAATGCCCCCTAGCAATCCGGTCTTATGAATGACTTTTAATAATCTGGTCTCATGAATAACCCTTAGCAATCCTGTCGCATGAATGACCCTTAGCAATCCAGTCTCATGAATGACTCTTTGCAATTCAATCTCATGAATTACTCTTTGCAATCCAATCTCATGAATGACCCTAGCAATCCCGTCTCATGAATGACTCTTTGCAATCCAATCTCATGAATTACTCTTTGCAATCCAATCTCATGAATGACCCTAGCAATATCGTCTCATGAATGACTCTTTGCAATCCAATCTCATGAATTACTCTTTGCAATCCAATCTCATGAATGACCCTAGCAATCCCGTCTCATGAATGGCTCTTTGCAGTCCAACCTCATGAATGACTCTTAGCAATTTGATCTCATGAACGACTCTTAGCAATCCGGTCTCATAAATGACCCTATGCAATCCGGTCTCATAATTGACCCTTAGCAATCCGGTCTCGTTAATGACCCTTATCAATCCAATCTCATAAATGACTCTTAGCAATCCCATCTCACAAATGACTCTTAGCAATCTGGTCGCATTAATGACCCTTAGCAATCCGATCTCATGAATGACTCTTTGTAATCCAATCTCATGAATGACTCTTTGCAATCCAATCTCATGAATGACCCTAAAAATCCCGTTTCATGAATGACTCTTGGCAATCCAATCTCATAAATGACTCTTTGCAATCCAATCTCATGAAGGACTCGTACACACGAGCAGACTTTTCGACTGGACTGGTCCGATGGTCTATCCGACGGACTTTCAGTAGACTTCCGACGGACTTTCCGAACAAACGGACTTGCCTACACACGATCACACCAAAGTACGACGGATTTGTACATGATGACGTACAACCGGACTAAAATAAGGAAGTTGAAAGCCAGTAGCCAATAGCTGCCCTAGCATCGGTTTTCATCCGTCGAACTAGCATACAGACGAGCAGACTTTTGATAAGAACTGGGTCCGGCGGAGTTCCGACATAAAAATTTGAGACATGTTCTAAATCTAAAGTCCGTCAGATTTTCGCCCGAAAAAGTCCGCTGCAGGCCCGATGAATCCCACACATGGTTGAATTGTCCGGCGGACCAGTCCGGTCGAAAAGTCCGCTCGTGTGTGAAAAGTCCGCTCATGATGGTAATGTCCACTGTGAAATGCGTTGCCAGGAGCCTATGGATGTGACATCACCACACATGACTTCTGGTCACAGAGATAATGGCATTTGCCATACAGGATTAATTGCAAGGACTGTTTTCTTAAATCTTTGTAAGTGTGGACAATGTTTTAAATAAATGTTTTAAATAAATGTGTCTGTTTTAAACATTATTTGCCCTATGTAGGTTGTTTTTTCTTATATGCCTGTGTGATGGTGGTTTCCTGTTCACAATAAATGTGTTGGAGCCATTAACCCTTTGTTGTACAATGTGAATTGGAGTGAATAATCCTTCTTGTCACTTTTATCAAGACTTGGTGATTATTACGATCTGCTAAAAATTTTGTGAGCATTGTGAGCACAGAGGGGAGCACTTTTGTGTTTGCACTTTGGACATCCCTGTTTTTGGTGTCTGAAGAGCTTATTAATTTAATCATACACATGAACTGTTTTCACCAGTGAAGAGCATGTATATGGACGCTTTTGTGATGGATTTGCACTATATGGGTTTACATCATTAATCATTTTTTTGCATTTTGTATTGTTTCTTCTTTTTCTATGATTTTGTACTATTTTGTACTTTTATTTGTTTGTTCACATAGCATTGCACTTTATATTTTATTATTTGCTTCTTTGCATGTGATATTACAAGCATGTACTGGCTGCTCTTGTATTCTACTTGAGCACAGTAATATATATATATATATATATATATATATATATATATATATATATATATATATATATATATATATATATATATATTACTGTGTAAAATACAGTGCCTTGGAAAAGTATTCACCCCCTTGGCTTTTTACCTTTTTTGTTACATTACAGTCTTTAGTTCAATTTTTTTTTTTTATCTGAATTATATGTGATGGATCGGAACACAATAGTCTAAGTTGGTGAAGTAAAATTAGAAAAATATATACATAAAACTATTTTTCAGAAATGTAAAACATGAAAAAAACTTCTTTACATATTATTTCTACATAGTTGAATGGGACTCCATACAGGGTCCAATCTCAGATTTATTAACCACTTCAGCCCCGGAAGGATTTACCCCCTTCCTGACCAGAGCACTTTTTACAATTTGGCACTGCGTCGCTTTAACTGCTAATTGCGCGGTCATGCAATGCTGTAACCAAACGAAATTTGCGTCCTTTTCTTCCCACAAATAGAGCTTTCTTTTGATGGTATTTGATCACCTCTGCCGTTTTTATTTTTTGCGCTATACACGGAAAAAGACCGAAAATTTTGAAAAAAAATGATATTTTCTACTTTTTGTTCTAAAAAAAATCCAATAAACTCAATTTTAGTCATACATTTAGGCCAAAATGTATTTGGCCACATGTCTTTGGTAAAAAAAATGTCAATAAGTGTATATTTATTGGTTTGCGCAAAAGTTATAGCGCCTACAAACTAGGGTACATTTTCTGGAATTTACACAGTCTTTAATTTATGACTGCCTATGTCATTTCTTGAGGTGCTAAATTGACAGGGCAGTACAAAACCCCCACAAATGACCCCATTTTGGAAAGTAGACACCCCAAGGAAATTGCTGAGAGGCATGTTGAGCCCATTGAATATTCATTTTTTTTGTCCCAAGTGATTGAATAATGAAAAAAAAAAAAAAAAAAAAAACAAAATTACAAAAAGTTGTCACTAAATGATATATTGCTCACACAGGCCATGGGCCTATGTGGAATTGCACCCCAAAATACATTTAGCTGCTTCTCCTGAGTATGGGGATACCACATGTGTGGGACTTTTTGGGAGCCTAGCCGCATACGGGGCCCCGAAAACCAATCACTGCCTTCAGGATTTCTAAGGGCGTACATTTTTGATTTTACTCCTCACTACCTATCACAGTTTTGAAGGCCATAAAATGCCCAGATGGCACAAACCCCCCCCAAATGACCCCATTTTGGAAAGTAGACACCCCAAGCTATTTGCTGAGAGGCATGTTGAGTCCATGGAATATTTTATATTTTGACACAAGTTGCGGGAAAGTGACAATTTATTTTTTTTTTTTTTTTTTTTTTGCACAAAGTTGTCACTAAATGATATATTGCTCACACAGGTCATGGGCATATGTGGAATTGGACCCCAAAATACATTTAGCTGCTTCTCCTGAGTATGGGGATACCACATGTGTGGGACTTTTTGGGAGCCTAGCCGCGTACGGGACCCCGAAAACCAATCACCGCCTTCAGGATTTCTAAGGGTGTACATTTTTGATTTCACTCTTCACTGCCTATCACAGTTTCGGAGGCCATGGAATGCCCAGGTGGCACAAAACCCCCCCAAATGACCCCATTTTGGAAAGTAGACACCCCAAGCTATTTGCTGAGAGGCATGGTGAGTATTTTGCAGCTCTCATTTGTTTTTGAAAATGAAGAAAGACAAAAAAAAAAATTTTTTTTTTCTTTTTTTAATTTTCAAAACTTTGTGACAAAAAGTGAGGTCTGCAAAATACTCACTATACCTCTCAGCAAATAGCTTGGGGTGTCTACTTTCCAAAATGGGGTCATTTGGGGGGGGGTTTGTGCCACCTGGGCATTCCATGGCCTCCGAGACTGTGATAGGCAGTGAAGAGTGAAATCAAAAATTTACGCCCTTAGAAAGCCTGAAGGCGGTGCTTGGTTTTCGGGGTCCCATACGTGGCTAGGCTCCCAAAAAGTCTCACACATGTGGTATCCCCGTACTCAGGAGAAGCAACAGAATGTATTTTGGGGTGTAATTTCACATATTCCCATGGCATGTTTGAGCAATATATCATTTAGTGACAACTTTGTGCAAAAAAAAAAAAAAATAATAATAATTTGTCTCTTTCCCGCAACTTGTGTCACAATATAAAATATTCCATGGACTCGACATGCCTCTCAGCAAATAGCTTGGGGTGTCTACTTTCCAAAATGGGGTCATTTGGGGGGGTTTGAACTGTCCTGGCATTTTATGCACAACATTTAGAAGCTTATGTCACACATCACCCACTCTTCTAACCACTTGAAGACAAAGCCCTTTCTGACACTTTTTGATTACATGAAAAAATTATTTTTTTTTGCAAGAAAATTACTTTGAACCCCCACACATTATATATTTTTTTAAAGCAAATGCCCTACAGATTAAAATGGTGGGTGTATAATTTTTTTTTTTCACACAGTATTTGCGCAGCGATTTTTCAAACGCATTTTTTGGGGAAAAAACACACTTTTTTACATTTTAATGCACTAAAACACACTATATTGCCCAAATGTTTGATGAAATAAAAAAGATGATCTTAGGCCGAGTACATGGATACCAAACATGACATGCTTTACAACTGTGCACAAACGTGCAGTGACAACAAAATAAATACATTTTTAAAAGCCTTTAAAAGCCTTTACAGGTTACCACTTTAGATTTACAGAGGAGGTCTACTGCTAAAATTACTGCCCTCGATCTGACCGTCGCGGTGATACCTCACATGCATGGTGCAATTGCTGTTTACATTTGACGCCAGACCGACGCTTGCGTTCGCCTTAGCGCGAGAGCAGGGGGGACAGGGGTGCTTTTTTTTTTTTTTTTTTTTTTTCTTTATTATTTTTTTGCTTTTTTATCTTATTTTAAAACTGTTCCTTTCATTTTTTTTTTTTTTTAATCATTTTTATTGTTATCTCAGGGAATGTAAATATCCCCTATGATAGCAATAGGTAGTGACAGGTACTCTTTTTTGAAAAAATTGGGGTCTATTAGACCCTAGATTTCTCCTCTGCCCTCAAAGCATCTGACCACACCAAGATCGGTGTGATAAAATGCTTCCCCAATTTCCCAATGGCGCTATTTACATCCGGCGAAATCTAAGTCATAAAATGCTCGTAGCTTCCGGTTTCTTAGGCCATAGAGATGTTTGGAGCCACTCTGGTCTCTGATCAGGTCTATGGTCAGCTGGCTGAATCACCGGCTGCATTCTCAGGTTCCCTGTTGAGACAGGAGAGCCAGAGAAAAACACGGAAGACGGTGGGGGGGGGGGGGGCATTCTCTCCCACTGCTTGTAAAAGCAGTCTAGAGGCTAATTAGCCGCTAGGATTGCTTCTACATGAAAGCCGACCGCTGGCTGAAAAGAATGATACCAAGATGATACCTAAACCTGCAAGCATCATTCTGGTATAACCACTCAAAGTCGTGAATGCTGTACTCAGACAAAAATATGGTTAACAATAAAGCACAGTAAACGGTAAAGTATAAAAAATTGCAGACCTGAAAAGCAAACATGATAAAACATAATAACAATAAAACATTGCAGAATAGAATACAGTAAAAAAGAGCAGAACAATAGAGAGAATAGAGAGAGAGAGAATAGAGAGAGAACAATAAAACGACAACTATTATTTTTTATTTTATATTTTTGTTTGTGTTTTTTTTTTTTTTTTTTCACTTTTTTTGTAACTGTAACTTTTATAACTGTAACCGGTTCCAGGTTCGGGTCTCTCAAAATGCGATGGCATCTTGGGAGACCCTGTGAAAGTGTGTCCTAGTCTGTGCAATGCTGTACCCTACGCTAATACTCAGCTAGTGAATGGTAGCGTTCAAAACATTCACCAATACAAAGACCAGGATTGTCAGGACAGGAGGGACAATAATAGAGGGTGTCACGCCTATATCCGCGCTTGCTGCAGACACAACATCTTTTTTGGGGGGGTTCGCTGGGTAGGGGTACTCGGGAGGACATAAAAATGCCTCTCATGCAGCCGACTGCATTTGGTTGGGGATGTGAATGGGGGAAGTACGGGCGCTGCAGAAGTGGTGGGTTCCCAATTAGGATTGGCGAATGCAGCAGGAAGGGCATTATGGGCACGACGGGCCTGTGTTTGTCTTTTTGGTGGCAGCGGGACACTACTTGTGCTTGCCACCTCACCAGCTTGAACTGCACTTATGGGACTCGCCACGTCACCAAGTGTTACTGCAGTGCTGGTTTGACTACGACCGGGGTGTACTAGGCCGCTGGCGCTTGCCAGTTCACCAAAACGCTACCAAAAAAACTGTTAGCGATCGCAGGGATCAGGCCTGACTCTGCGAACGCTGCAGTTATGCATTTAGTGTTTTGTAAGTGACAGTGATCGATCGATACTGCACTTGGGTGGGCTGGGCTGGGCCGGGCGGAGGGGCAAAACACAGGTGCTAGCAGGTATCTGGGCTGATCCCGCTAACACTGCGTTTTTGGGAACCCTAAACTGCTGGGGACGCCAGTATAGATCTGATCGGATCAGATATTGATCAGTTCAGATACTATACCACTAAGGGAGGTGTACAGTGCGTGCGTGGGTGTTAGCGCTACTGGCACTAACCTGACGCTGCCTGGGGCTGGTGCTTGCCAGTTCACCAAAACGCTACAAAAAAAACTGTTAGCGATCGCAGGGATCAGGCCTGACTCTGCGAACGCTGCAGTTATGCGTTTAGTGTTTTGTAAGTGACAGTGATCGATCGATACTGCACTTGGGTGGGCTGGGCTGGGCCGGGCGGAGGGGTAAAACGCAGTTGCTAGCAGGTATCTGGGCTGATCCCGCTAACACTGCGTTTGTGGGAACCCTAAACTGCTGGGGACGCTAGTATAGATGTGATCGGATCAGATATTGATGCGTTCAGATACTATACCACTAAGGGAGGTGTACGGTGCGTGGGTGTTAGCGGTACTGGCACTAACCTGACGCTGCCTGGGGCTGGTGCTTGCCATTTCACCAAAATGCTACCAAAAAAACTGTTAGCGATCGCAGGGATCAGGCCTGACTCAGCGAACGCTGCAGTTATGCGTTTAGTGTTTTGTAAGTGACAGTGATCGATCGATACTGCACTTGGGTGGGCTGGGCCGAGCTGGGCGGAGGGGCAAAACGCAGGTGCTAGCAGGTATCTGGGCTGATCCCGCTAACACTGTGTTTTTGGGAACCCTAAACTGCTGGGGACGCCAGTATAGATCTGATCGGATCAGATATTGATGCGATCAGATACTATACCACTAAGGGAGGCGTATGCTGCGTGCGTGGGTGTTAGCGGTACTGGCGCTAATCTGACCCTGCCTGGGGCGACGCATATCACCGCCGGGCGATCAGGGGGCTAAATCTTTATTCGGTAATAAACGGCGGGTTCCCTGACACTATAAAAAATAAACAAACTAACCAGCGTCACCCGTAACGGTTATACAGTGATCAGTGGTGAAAGGGTTAACTAGGGGGCAATCAAGGGGTTAAAACATTTATTAGATAGTATATGGGGGTCCCTGTCGCTATAAAACTCTGACGGCGAACCTAAATATTTACGTCCCTAACTAGCATCACCAGCGACACTAATACAGCGATCAGAAAAATGATCGCTTAGCGACACTGGTGACAGGGGGTGATCAAGGGGTTAAAACTTTATTAGGGGGGGTTAGGGGGGTACCCTAGACCTACAGGGGGCCTAACACTCACTGCCCTGACACTGTAACTGTCACAAACTGACACCAATACAGTAATCAGAAAAAAAAAAAAAAAAAAAAAAACCTGCTGGTGTCAGTTTGTGACAGGGGGGGGGGGGGGTGATTGGGGGGGGATCGGGGGGCGATCGGGGGGGGGATCGGGGTGTTTAGTGTGCCTGGCATGTTCTACTGTGTGTGGTGTGTTGGTGCACTTACATTGCAGTCTTCTCTCCTCGGCCCGGAACGGAAAATACCGAGCCGAGGAGAGATGACATCATTTCCTCTGCCTCTGTGTACAATACAGAGGCAGGGAAATGATCCCATTGGCTGAGAGCGATCGCGAGGGGGGGGCCACGAATGGATGGCCTCCCCCTCACCTCCGATCGCCGGGGGAGATTTGCCGACCGCCGCAGGCACCGGGGGGGGGTCCGATCGGACCCCCCACCCGCGGGCAGGCAAGGACGTACATATACGTCCTTTTGCCTGCCCGTGCCGCTCTGTCGACGTATATAGTCGTGCGGCGGTCGGCAAGTGGTTAACCACTTAAGCCCCGGACCATTTGACTGGCCAAAGACCAGAGCACTTTTTGTGATTCGGCACTGCATCGCTTTAAATTACAATTGCACGGTCCTGCGACGTTGCTCCCAAACACAATTGACGTCCTTTTTTTCCCACAAATAGAGCTTTCTTTTGGTGGTATTTGATCACCTCTGCGGTTTTTATTTTTTGCGCTTTAAACAAAAAAATAGCGACAATTTTGAAAAAAACGCATTATTTTTTATGGCGGACAGATCGGACACTTTTGGCGCAATTTTGGGACCATTCACATTTATACAGTGATCAGTACAATTAAAAATGCATTGATTACTGTGTAAATGTGACTGGCAGTGAAGGGGTTAACCACAAGGTGGCACTGTAGGGGTTAAGTGTGTCCTAGGGAGTGATTCTAACTGAGGGGGGAGGGGCTATGTGTGGCACAACACTGATCGCTGCTCCCGATTACAGGGAGCTGTGATCAGTGTCCTGTCACTAGGCAGAACAGGGAAATGCTTGTTTACATCAGCATTTCCCCATTCTTCCTCTCCGTGAGACGATCGCGGGTATCCCCACGGACATCGAGTCTGCGGGACCCGTGATCACGCTCACGAAATTCCCGACGTACCCGCAAGCCGCCTCTTAAAGGGCAAAGTACGGGTACGTGATTCTGCCTGTACATGCATTTCTGCTGCAGCATATCTGCGTGAGGCGGTCAGGAAGCGGTTAAAGGGAAGAAATTTTCGTCTCGGACTGAAATGTACATAAAATGAAATTAAAAGCAGTACAAGAGTCAATATATTTAAAGTAATTCTTAAAATAACACCAATTGTTTTTATAGCTATATTAGCCTAAACAGATTTGAATCTGTCTACTGGAATGAATTGGGCGAAGTGGACTGGACTAAGTGAAAACAAAAAGCAGAGACATAAAATTGGCTTGTAAATGAAGGCATCATTTAATCCAGGGGGTTTCAATGCTGACAGACTGTGAATCCAGCGGGCTTCCCACTGCAATAGAAACCTGTCATTATCCCATTCTCTTTAATTTAGTGATAGATATTCTAGAGCAAAAAAATGCATTTTAGACAGATCAAATTTATGGAATAAACCCATATCTCTACTAATGGGTGTTTCCATATTTGACTTTGAAACTAAGGAAACATGGTCACATATATGGTGAAAAAATGGCCTTTTTTTCTTTCCCACATAGAATGCTCTACAGTCGCATAACATAATGTACACCATTCCTATTGATTGACAATCGGATGGAAATCTAGGTTTAAATATATATCCATTGGGTGATGTAAGTTCCTGGGCTTTATAAATGAATCTACAGATGTTACATTTCCCACAGGGAAATGTTCCCTTGCGTTTGTTCTTATTTACTGTTTTGGATTGATAATGGCTGTGGACCAGACCATCCCTCATTGACCTTGATCTTCTAAAGGTTTTCTCAGGGTAGCTTTTTAGATGTTTTGATACTGATCAGCCATTAAAAGATACCAATATTTTTAATTTTTTCAAGAATTTGTTTATGTTGACCTGAGAAGCGGGTAAGCAATCTTACCCCCATCTCACGTTTCTTTAATTTTTTACCATGAATCAGATGCACCCTGTTTTGATTTTTAGCTCAGTTATACGGGCTTTTTTAAGACATTTTTTGCTGTACCCTCTTTCTTGAAGGCGCAGCCGTAGTGCCTAAGCCTCCTTTTCAAAGTCTATATCTCTGCTGCAGTTCTTCCTTATCCTCAAATGTTGACTATAAGGGATGCTCATCACCAATGGAGTAGCGTGAGAGCTACCTGCATGCAGGATAGAATTTCCAGCAGAAGACTTTCGGAATAGTGTAGATCCAAGGCTGCCATCTTAAATCATAAAAATTGTGATATCCAAAAAGTTCATGGTTTTCTGATGGGAAATCCAATGTGAATTTTAGATTAAACTCATTTTGTTTAAGGGTTTCAAAAAAGATGAGCAATTCGTTTTGTGTCCCTGTCCATATAAAGAAAATGTCATCAATAAAACAACGCCAGATTAGTATCTTATTAAGGAAATCCTGCATTTCCTCCCTGTAAAAAAGGTTATTCTTTTAAACATATTGTTATTCCAATAAAATGTATATATTTTTTTATAGATTGTTTATTCAATTGGCATCTTAAAAGTCCCACTTCCCGTATCCTTGAAATTTTTGCATAATAGACTCATGTAAATGTTTATAACTTGGCTATGAAAACTCAATACAAATATTGAAAAGAAAAAAGGTTGTGACCTGCTGCAGCCAAGCCCCATTTTCCTGACCTTGGCCATGTGGACAAAGAAATGAGAAGGATTACTGGTAATAAATACTGGTATTATTTAGTTAAAAAGGGAGCATGCACACTGTGGTGGCAAAGCAGCAAAGGCTTTATGAGTCTGCAAAGAACAAGGAAAGATGAGTGACAAACAGGAACAACAGGTCATTTATCTTTCTTTCTCGTGCATCACAAGACACGAAGTAGCCTTATTATTCTTTACTCATAGTGTCATGAGCCACCTACAGATTACAGGACACTGGCAAAAAAAACAAGAAGTCCTCTCCTATATAACTCCTTCAATACAAAAGTACCTAGTTTTTGGGTTTTTTTGCCAGGGTCTCAAGGTGATGGTTTTAGCGGTTCAACTCTCTGCACATTGTTGCCAGATGCTCAATGGTTCTAGCAGGGATCAAGAGGTTGGTGTTATCCAGATTCATTCCTACAGCGATCATCACTCAGAATTTTGTTACCCTGACTCTGCACCGGACAGAGAGGATGCAATGCGATGACAACCTGTAATGTTGCTGGTCCGCACTGGACCCTGCCTTTATGGAACCCTGTGCAACCTATATACACCATATTGTCAAAAGTATTGGTACGTCTGCCTTTACACGCACAGGAGCTTTAATGGCATCCCAGTCTTAGTCCGTAGGGTTCAATATTGAGTTGGCCCACCCTTTGCAGCTATAACAGCTTCAACTTTTCTGGGAAGGCTGTCCACAAGGTTTAGGAGTGTGCCTATAGGAATGTTTGACCGTTCTTCCAGAAGTGCATTTGTGAGGTCAGGAACTGATGTTGTATGAGAAGGCCTGGCTCGCAGTCTCCACTCAAATTCATTCCAAAGGCATTCTATCAGGTTGAGGTGCAGGCCAGTTAAGTTCCTCCACCCCAAACTCGCTCATCCATGTCTTTATGGACCTTGCTTTGTGGACTGGTCCAAATCATTTGATGGAGGGGGGATTATGATGTGGGGGTTGTTTTTCAGGGGTTGAGCTTGGCTCCTTGGTTCCAGTGAAGGGAACTCTTAAGGCGCCAGCATACCAAGACATGTTGGACAATTTCATGCTCCCAACTTTGTGGGAACAGTTTACGGAGGGCCCCTTCCTGTTCCAACATGACTGCACACCAGTGCACAGAGCAAGGTACATAAAGACATGGATGAGCGAGTTTGGGGTGGAGGAACTTGACTGGCCTGCACAGAGTCCTGACCTCAACCTTCGGGATGAATTAGAGCAGAGACTGCGAGCCAGGCCTTCTCGTCCAATATCAGTGCCTGACCTCACAAATGCGCTTCTGGAAGAATGGTCAAACATTCCCATAGACACACTCATAAACCTTCCCAGAAGAGTTGAAGCTGTTACAGCTGCAAAGGGTGTGCCAACCCTATATTGAACCCTACGGAGTAAGACTGGGATGCCATTAAAGCTCCTGTGCGTGTAAAGGCTTACCATGACCACTCTATAATTGGGGGTCACGGAGCTTTGGGACGCAACTTTCTCTATGGGCACTGTGGATCTGTTTACATGCATGTTCTACTAGTTTGGGATTGCACTGGATTAAGTGGCTTCACAACAGTGGAGGACTTTTCACTTTGGGATTGGATTTAATATATTTGGACTTTTACTTTTCACAGTTTTGAGTTATATTGATTGGTGTTTGTTATTGTTATACTAAACACATATTTTACTATGCACTATTGCAGTCCAAAAAATGTACTAATGTATATTGATGTATATTTATTTCAAGATATATTAACATGATTATTATATTATTAATTGGAGAATTATTAAATGGGTGGTTTATTATATTTGATTGGGAATGTGTTTTTAATTAACCACAGTTACTTGGGGATTTAGTGCTGCCTTTTATTTTGTCAATATTTTCTTTTTTGTCCACAAAGGTTAATTGCCCATACACACACAGAAGACATTTTTTTTCTCTAAAGATTTTTCCCAAGGCTATATAAATATAATATCTATTCCGTGCCCATTTCATGTTTTCTTCACAACTGATATATGAACTACAAACAGCACAGATGTAATCTTTATAAAGAAATAGACAATAAATCATGATACTAATTTGTAACCTTACAGCTAAACTCATATTGATAGCTTGATATAACCCTTTCATATTTAATGATTTGACATGTTCATTTCTTGCCACAAAATTACATTATTTTAATTTGAAATTTTAATTAGAAATTTCTTAGGATGAAGGCTTTTTGAAGCATCAGGTTTCTTTATTGTGGATTATACTAGTTTTATCCTAAAATAAATTTTCATACAAAGACAAATGAAGAGTTTACAATCAAATACAACTGTAATAAGTGCTATTACTAATTTAAAAAGTTTAGGATTTACAGGGAGAGTTTTGTGCTCAGAATTTTTATTGGGGACCTGATGCTACATTATTTAAAGGTAAGAAATGTTTACACTTTTCACCTCTAGATGTGAGCTGATAATACTGAAAGTGTTTGTGGAAAGTCTGTATTCCTCTGAATATTTTTCTAAAAGCAAAATTGCTCCCAACTATCAATTTAATATGGGGATTGCTTGTGCAAGAACAATGGATTTCTTTTGAAAATATGTATAACTTTAAATCAATATACTTTTATATATAGGGTATTAAGAAACAATGGTTTAAGGGACAGTAATGGCTTTTCTTATCTGAACAGACATTTTTCTTAAGTCACATCCTTTATTCATGAAAATTCACGGTGTCTCAAGTGGCTAGAAGAGATTCAGTTTTATCCTATGGACTGACTCTAGATAGGTATGTTCATGAGGAAGAAGCTTGTATTCCTATTTTAGGTATATTGGTCAGTGGGGTTGCAGAAAATGAATGTTTTTGCATTGTGGTGTCCAAGAAATTAATTTGTTTGCAAAAACATGTTCATACTAGGTCCATCAGGACTAGTTTACATTTTAAGGGGGAACCCACACAAAAAAAATATATATAATGGCCAGGGACCCCCCCCAAATTTGATATCAGATCATTATGGTCTGGTATGGATTTTAAGGGGAAACCCAACACAAAATGAAAGAAAAGTGAGGTGCCCCCACTATTAAACCAAACCACTTTCAAACCATGCAGTTTTACAGGCCAGGAAAGGGGGGGGGGATAAGTATGCATCCTTCCCCCCTGAACCATACCAGGAAACATGCCTTCAACATGGGTGAGTACTTTGCCAGGGGGTATCTCCCTGGCAAAGTACCTTGTTCCCATATTGGACAAGAGCCTCTTCTCCACAACTCTGGCCCAGTGGTTGTGGAGGTCTACATGTGGTGAGCTTATCAGAATATGGACATTTTTTTCAACAATAAGGGTGCCCCCAAATACCCCCCTATGTGAATGAGTAAGGGGTACATAGTACCCATATTCATTCACAAAAAAAAACAGTTTTTTTACAAGTCAGTTAATAAAAAAAAAGTTCTACTTTGTATATCCATCGTCACATCTTCCAATGATCTAGGTCCACATCAATCGTAATTCCCAATTCCTGATAACCCGTCAAAAGAAAAAGAAAAATCTTGACCACTGACACACATTTGATCCAGCTGATATAAAAAAAGGGGGAAGAGTCTCCGAGGTGATGTCATTGACCCTATATGGGCATGACCATACAAAGAGCAATTTTTTTTTTTTTAACTTTTTTAACTTCACGGATGCTGTGGCTTGTAGTTAAAGTGGTTAAAAAGTGATATTTTACTATTAGTTCATCTTAGGTCAAACATTTCTGTAGCTGAAAAAAAAACATCTCTTACTCCAGCTTATTTTTATAATTTTTTAGCAGGCCTTAAAATCCCCAATGATTTCCTTTTATCTCATTTTAAAGCAGGCTCTTTTAAAGCCTCACTAGAACCGAAGAACTAAGTTGTCCTTTGGACTGCAGCCACATTTTTTAGATGATTGACTTCTACAAAATAAAAGCATCTCTATTTTGACTAGCCTTTATATGCGAATCATCAAATTGTTGATAATAATATTTAGTGTACCTTGAAATGACCAAAATAGAGATATCAGACTATTTCAAATTGTTTATTTTGTTGAAATATAACAGGAATACTCTTTTCTGGTCAGTATAGTCAAAACAGGGATTGAATGGGTGGAACACATTATTACAATTACCCAGACGTGGGGTTGATTTACTAGAACTGAAGAGTGCAAAAACTGGTTCAGCTCTGCATGGTAGCCAATCAGCTTCTAACCTCAACTTGTTCAGTTAAGCTTTGGCAATAAAACCTGGAAGCTGATTGGTTTCTATGCAGAGCTGCACCAGATTTTACACTCTCCAGTTTTAGTAAATCAACCCCATGATCCCTAACTCTATTAACAGCATTTAAAAATGTCTCTATGATGTTAAATGTGTTTTAGTAATGTCTATTTTTCCTAAATTAGTATTTTATTCTGTAATCGCTGCAAAGAATTATAGTATACATACAAGGGTGTCTGTGAGAAATTGTGCCCATTTTGCCAAAAAGAGCTTTTGTGAGGTCAGGTACTGATGATGGATGATAAGATCTGGCTCACAATTTGTCTTCCAATTCATCCAAAAAGTTTACGGTGGGGTGGAGATCAAAGGTTTGCTGGTCACTTAACCTCTTGCTGCCCATGTAACACATACTGTATGTGTGGTACCAAAGAGGGGGGATTTTAAAACCTACATGCTGCGCAAGTGCTGCAGAGCTTTCTTTGCTGAGAGCACGTTTACTGCAGACTCCTGGTACATTGACTGAACTGTTGAAGACAGCCTTTGGTTTCTAATAATAATTGGGAGCTGGCAGGACTGACTCCTGATTATGAGATCCCTGTGACAGTAAATCATAATGGCCATGTAATGGGCCAGTCCCTTGGCCCTCCGGGCACAAACGCCCTGTTAAACGGACACCATGACTGGGGGGTAGGGGCTAAGTTTCTCCTTCTAAACTAGTCAAACCATGTCTGGCTCTATATGTAGGAGCATAGACATGCTATAAGAGAAAAGTGTCTTCACCAAATTGTTACCACAAAGTTAGAAAAGCACATTTATCTTAAAAGTCTACTGTATGTTAGCTGCGGCACTTAAGAGTACATATTGTGAAATATTAATTACCCATGTTAACTTTATTGAAATACTGTGATAAAACCTTCTTAGAGGAAGGTATGGTTATAGATTTTAAAATATGGATTAACTGTCGAAGCACAGTAAAGCATTTCTCCAAATGATGGAGCACTATGCCTAAATGTATTTTTAGAAAACATGCACAGGACCTATTTTTTGTATGTATTTATAATTCTGCTTAGGGAAACTATGAGGACTGAAAAAGGTAGCTAAAATTGATTATTTTTTTTAGAAACAGGTTTCTGGACTGTGATCCATATTCATGTATATGTCTACTATATGTAATACTATATGGGCAACATTTGTGGACACCTGGCCATAACACCTAAAGGTGCTTATTTGAACACCACTACTCTTCTTAGACACTTAACACAACATTTTGGAGTGTGTCTGTTGGAATCTGTGCCCATTCAGCCAAAATAATATTTTTGAGGTCAGGTATTGATAATATGAGAAGTCCTAGCTCACAAATAGCATTCCAATTAGTCAAAAAGATGTTCAGTGGGGTACAGGCCATGTAAGTTCCTCCACACCAAATCCATTAGACCATGACTTTATGAAGCTCGGTTTGTGCACCTAAGCTTAGTAGGTTTTGAGGGGTGTCTACATATTTTGGCCATATAGTGTATTTAGTGATTCATTGACCTGGAACATGTAAGCAGTATAGAATCTGGGGTAACATGCCAAAAACTAGCACTTTAAAAAATAAGTCTACAGTGGTAGCTCCAGTTTGTCAGTTCTGGTAGGTTCTCGTTCAAGAAATAATTACTTTAAACTAAAGCAGTGGTGGCCGGTTCATAAGGGGTGCAGATGCACAGGGGCACTGCCCCTATAGTTTGCATGGTGGGGGTGCCAGACTAATGCCTTTCTATGAGGTCTGTCTTTTTGTTTCAAGCACATGATTAGAGACTGAGGCTCTAATTGGCTTGAAAAAGGTTGTGCTCTCCCACTTGTGATACTAGTGAATCAATATTCGCTACTGGTTTCTGGCTTCTCCTCCCGGCCAATCAGGACAGGAGGCAGATCTAAAGAAGGCTGGGAGGGGTGAGTGCGAACCTGGGGGGGTTTGTTTGTCGCCCCCTGCAAATGTTTAGCACCAGCCTCCGGTGAACTAAAGGTAATAATCAACTGCCTTAACATTTCTTAACATCACTCCCTCTCTCTGTGTTTCACTTCTACTACATGCTTATCTGCTTATCTATCTATCTATCTATCTATCTATCTATCTATCTATCTATCTATCTATCTATCTATCTATCTATCTATCAAATAGACAAAGATGAAATGCAACAATGGACAGAATAATCTCCTCTTGTTTGGACATACTGTATATTCCTGCTCAAAACCCATGAGAGCCTCTTCTACTTTCTTTATTTCTTTCTTGCTTTCTTTCATCTATCCATATGTATGTGTTTCATATTAGAAAAGTATAATAAATACATCAAAATATAGATAGGAAAAATTGGACTTTGAAGATATCTAATCAGTGACCAATTGATAGCATCAAAACATACAAGTTTAGTGCCAAGCAGGCAATCTCTATCATAAGATATGGGCCTGTAGGAGTTTAACAAGGTTTTGGAACCAAGTATTTGGTTTAATTTCCTCTATAGGGATGAGCTTCATGTTTGAGTCGAACCCATGTTCAACTCGAACATCGTCTATTCGCCCGTTCGCCGAATTGCGAAAGATATGGGCCGTTCGCCCCAAATTCGTGTGGTGCGTCACGGCCCATAATTCACTGCGGCATCGCAGTGCATTGCTGGCTGATGATTGGCCAAGCATGCACTATGACCCGCATGCTTGGCCAATCACAGCGCCATCAGTAGAGAGAGCTGTAATTGGCCAAAGCCAGGGTGGCTTTGGCCAATTATGGCTCAGGGGGTTTAGAACACGCCCCACACTATATAAGGCCACCTGCATGGCGGCCCTGTGTAGTGTGTTCTGGCGTGCTTAGAGAGAGAGAGAGACAGTGTCATTTCATTTGAGTTAGCTAGATTAGGCAGGACATTCAGTGAGTTAGCTGCACTTACAGTGTATTGTGTATATATATGCATCCCAGGTGTTGTGTATATATATATATATATATATATATATATATATATATATATACACATACTGTATTCAGTTTAGCTAGATCCATTCCTGTTATCTTCCTACTGACAGGCAGGCTTGTCTTGTTACAGTATTTACAGCTACCTGAAGAAAATTGCTGGTGTTCTTTTGATCCTATTAGTACCACAGTCAGGCAGCTAGACTATTTACAGTTATTGTAGTGCGTCCTCCTTACAGTGTTCAGTTAAAGCTACAAGTAAGTTTAGTGTGACCTCTGCACAGTGTTCAGCTAAAACTACAAGTTAGTGTAGTGCGTCCTCCTCACAGTGTTCAGCTAAAGCTACAAGTTAGTTTAGTGTGACCTCTGCACAGTGTTCAGCTAAAGCTACAAGTTAGTGTAGTGCGTCCTCCTCACAGTGTTCAGCTAAAGCTACAAGTTAGTGTAGTGCATCCTCCTCACAGTGTTCAGCTAAAACCACAAGTTAGTGTAGTGCGACCTCTGCTCAGTGTTCAGCTAATACTACAAGTTAGTGTAGTGCGACCTCTGCACAGTGTTCAGCTAAAGCTACAAGTTAGTGTAGTGTGTCCTCCTCACAGTGTTCAGCTAAAACTACAAGTTAGTGTAGTGCGACCTCCGCACAGTGTCCAGCTATAGCTACAAGTTAGTGTAGTGCGTCCTCCTCACAGTGTTCAGCTAAAACTACAATTTATTTTTTTGCGAGCTCTGCACAGTGTTCAACTAAAGCTACCTGTAGAAGGTTGGTGGTGTTTTCCTGATCCTATCACTACCGCAGGCAGCTAAATAAGCTACAAGTTAGTTTTTTGCGAGCTCTGCACAGTGTTCAGCTAAAGCTACTTGTAGAAGGTTGGTGGTGTTTTCCTGATCCTATCACTACCGCAGGCAGCTAAATAAGCTACAAGTTAGTATTTTGCGAGCTCTGCACAGTGTTCAGCTAAAGCTACCTGTAGAAGGTTGGTGATGTTCTCATACTACAGGCAGGCAGTTGATTTTGCTAGCTGCAGTATCAGTATATATATATATATATATATATATATATATATATATATATATATATATATATCCCAGCATAGTGCAGCTACAGGCCATTAGTATGTCTGGAAGGCCAACAAGGAGAGGCAGACAGTCACAAGCCAATAAAAGAGGGCAAGCAGGCTCTGTGTCTAGAGGCAACAGTGCTGGTCATGGAGACGATGCATCCTCATCAGCACATGGCCGTAGGACACGCTTGGCCTTATTATCGGCAGCTGGCTGTGTTGAGCCGCAACATGCGGAAGACTTGGTCGAGTGGATGACCAAGCCGTCCTCATCCTCCTCATCCTCTCTCACCCATGCTCAGGGTAATTTGTCTGGCAAAGCAGCTGCCAACGCGGCCTCTTTCCTCGGCTCAATGGCATCAGTGACTCCTTCCCTAGCCCCACCATTTCCTCCTGAGGAGTCCCTCGAACTGTTTGACCACAGTGTTGGGTACATGCTCCAGGAGGATGCCCAGCGTTTAGAAGGCTCTGATGATGATACTGAGCTAGATGAAGGCAGTAACGTGAGCACGGACAGAGGGGGTGCCCAAGAAGGACAGAAATCTAGCAGTCATGCTCCCCCTGCTGCAGCATACTGCCAGGTTTGCTCCAGTGATGAGGAGGGAGGGGGTGATGAGGTCATTGACTCAACGTGGGTGCCTGATAGGAGAGAGGAGGAGGAGGAGGAGGCACATCACCAATGAGGCAGGATGCCCTCCAGGGACCAGCCTAAGGGCAGCACACTGACTTCATCACACCCCAAAGCTCTGCATGTGCAGGGCGCTGCTGTCTCTGCACGTTATTCCAAAAGTTCTTTGGTGTGGGCCTTTTTTGAGACGAGTGCATCAGATCGCACCGCTGCTATTTGCAACATATGTCTCAAACGTATCTCGCGTGACCAAAACATCTCCCGCTTGGGTACCACATGCTTGACCAGACATATTTTGACCTGCCATGCAGTTCGTTGGCAAGCATATCTAAAAGACCCACACCAAAGAATAAAGAGGACCTCTCCTTGCTCCTCATCAGCTGAGATCTCCAACCTCACTATACCTTCAGTCCTCTCTGAGACCTGCACTGAGAGGAATGAAGGTGTAGAATTAGGTGTGTCACAGCCAAGTACTTGAGGGCAATCTGCTTTCGGTACACTGACATCAGATTGTACCAGGCAAATTTCCCTGCCCCAGCTGCTGCACCGCCTAAAGAAGTTTGCTCCCAGCCATCCACATGCCCAGCGGTTGAATGCTAGCTTGGCAAAATTGCTAGCACTTCAACTGCTGCCTTTTCAGTTGGTAGACTCTGCCCCCTTCCGTGAGTTTGTGGAATGTGCGGTTCCTCAGTGGCAGGTACCCACACGCCACTTTTTCTCATGGAAGGCAATTCCGGCTCTCTACCGGCATGTGGAAGGCAATGTCCATGCCTCACTGGACAGGGCGGTCAGCAGTAAGGTGCATATTAATGCTGACTCATGGTCCAGCAGGCATGGACAGGAATGTAACATCCCTAAGTTTCACAGCGCATTGGGTGACTCTGCTGGCAGCTGGGAAGGATGCAGGACAAGGTACAGTAGTGTTGGAGGTTGTTCTGCCACCACGCCTCCAAAATGCCACTACTAATGATTGTGACACACCTCTCTCCTCCACCCCTCCTCTTCTTCTTCCTCCATGGCCTCTTCCTGTGCTTTGTCCTCGGAACCAGTGGTGCTCCGTAGCCGTTCAAGGGGCTATGCAAGTATGCAGGCCAAAAGATGCCATGCGGTGCCTGAGCTGGTGTGCTTGGGGGACAGGAGCCACACTGGGGCAGAGGTTCTGTCAGCTCTGCAGGGGGAGGTTCAGAGGTGGTTGACGCCACACCAACTTAAGCCAGGAATGGTGGTTTGCGACAATGGCACCAACCTTCTCTCTGCCCTCCGACAGGGACAAATGACCCATGTGCCCTGTTTGGCTCACGTCCTTAACTTGGTGGTGCAGCGGTTCTTGGGCAGGTACCCAGGCTTACAGGATGTCCTGAGGCAGGCCAAGAAAGTCTGTGTGCATTTCCGCCGGTCATATAATGCCAGTGCTTGGCTGGCAGACCTCCAAAAGGAGTTTAACCTGCCCAAGAACTGCCTAATCTGTGACGTGCCCACGAGGTGGAACTCAACGTTGGCCATGCTGCAGCAGCTGCACACGCAGCAGAGGGCTATCAATGAGTACCTGTGCGACTGTGGCACCAGGACAGGGTCAGGGGAGCTTGTTTTTTTTCCCCACGGCAGTGGGCCATGATCACGGATGCATGCACTGTCCTGTCACCATTTGAGGAGGCCACGAGGATGGTGAGCAGTGACAGTGCATGCATCAGTGACACTGTCCCCCTTGTCCACCTGTTGGAGCACACGCTGCATGGAATAATGGTTAGGGCACTTGAGGCAGAACAGAGGCAGGAAGAGGAGGACTTCCTTAGCTCTTAAGGCCCCCTTTATCAGACAGTGTTCCTGCGTGCCCACCGGTCACACAGGAAGAGGACGAGGAAGAGGAGGAGGAGGAGGATTGTGTCAGTATGGAGGTGGAGCCTGGCACTCAGCATCAGCAGCAGTCTTTAAGGGATCAGTCCCAAGAAACACATGGACTTGTACATGGCTGAGAGGAGGTGAATGAATGAATGAATGAATGAATGAATGAATGAATGAATGAATGATTTGTAAAGCGCTGCAAATGCGAACTGAATCACCTCAAGTGCTAGATGCATTCTCTGTAGTCAGGTGGCTGCGGACCATGTCATTCTTAGTGACCCAGAGGGCTCCGGGCTGAATGCCTCAGCAAACCTACGCTGCATGGCCCCCCTGATCCTGCAAAGCCTGCGTAAGGATCCTCGTATTTGTGGTATCAAGGAGAAGGACCAATACTGGCTGGCAACCCTCCTTCATTCACGTTACAAGGGTAAGGTTGCAGACCTTATCTTGCCGTCGCAGAGGGAGCAGAGGATGAAACATCTTCGGGAGGCCTTGCAGAAAGGTCTGTGCAACGCGTTCCCAGAGACTGGGAGGTTACAAACTCCTGTTTCTGGACAACGTGTTGCTGAGGCTTCAGTCAGCCAAAGAAGGAGCGGTGATGAAGGTGGCCATCTGAGCGATGCGTTCAGACAATTTTTTAGTCCGCAGCTCCAAGGTATGATCGGTTCCAACGTCAACCATCACCAGCGTCTGTTTTACATGGTACAGGAATACCTAGGGGCAAGATCTGACTTGGACACCTTTCCCATCGAAAATCCTCTGGGTTACTGGTTCTTGAGGATGGATCACTGGCCAGAGCTTGCACAGTATGCAATTGAGCTACTGGCCTGTCCTGCACCCAGCGTTCTTTCGGAACGCACATTCAGTGCTGCTGGAGGCTTTGTAACCGATCGCAGGGTGCGTCTGTCCACCAACTCGGTCGATCGACTGACCTTCATAAAAATGAATCAGTTTTGGTTTACCACCAGCTACCAAGCACCTGATGCTGATGTAACCGAATAATTGTTTTTGAAATCTCAGATCCCTTTAAAGACTGCCTATGCTGATGCTGAGTGTCTATTCTGAGTAATTATCCTCTTCCTCCTCAATGAGCACGCTGATAGCTTGTAAGAACATTTTTGGTTCTGGGCGCCGCCATCAGTGCCTACTTTGCAGCAGGGCTCGTTCCTGAGTTCCAACTAGGGTATCTGTGAGGGGTTGCAGTGTTGTGGCACCAGCACCAGTGCCTAAGGCCCAATTTTTCAGCCCCTGTTCAACAGGGGCATGTAATTACAATTCTTGATCTAATATTTCACAGCAGGGCCCTGTGAGGGCTTACAGTGTTGTGGCCACAACAACACCTAAGGCCCAAATTTCTGCTGAGTATATAGGGCAGGCCCCTACTTTCAAACACCCAACTTACAAACGACTCCTACTTGCAAACAGAAGGAGACAACAGGAAGTGAGATGAAATCTACCCCTAGGAAGGGAAATTCTCTCCTGTAAGAGTTAATATGGGAAAAACATTTCTCCTTTCCACTGATGCTTTATCACCAATCCTTGTTTCACAAAAAAACCCAAATTTTCAAAAAACATTTGTCATTGGGACAAAAAGTGAGGTGAAATCTTCTGAAGAGGAGCACAGACAGCAAAACAAATGTCACAGGGGTGATAACCCTTTCCTATGTTTTCCAAAAAGCTTAAAATAGATTTTTTGGCTGGAGCTAAACACGTTAAAAATGTACCAGTTCAAAATTACAAACAGATTCTACTTAACAACAAACCTACAGTCCCTGTCTTGTTTGCATCGCCTGTATACTGCTGTTCAGAGTACAGAGCCTGTATACTGCTGTTTCCTTTTTTAATTTGGGTGCGGGGTTCCCCTTAATATCCATACATGGCATTTGTCCCACTGATTTTCATCCATATCGCCAGGACCCGACATTACATTAAAGCCGCAAGCAGTTTTAAATTAAACTTTTTTTCCTTTAAAAAATGACATTTTGTGCAGGGACTGTTCTAAGTACGGGAAACACGCGCCACTTTACAGACATACTATAGACACCCCCCAGGTACGATATTTAAAGGAACATTCACTTTTCGCTTTTTTTTTTTTTACTTTAAGCATCATTAAAATTACTGCTCCCGAAAAAACGGCCGTTTTTAAAATGTTTTTTTTTGCATTGATACATGTCCCCTGGGGCAGGACCCGGGCCCCCAAACCCTTTTTAGGACAATACCATGCAAATTAGCCTTTAAAATGAGCACTTTTGATTTTGAACGTTCAAGTCCCATAGACATCAATGGGGTTCTAACGGGATTTTCGGTCCGTTCGCAGGTTCTGGTGCGAACCGAACCGGGGGGTGTTCGGCTCATCCCTATTCCTCTATTATGGGCATCTTAACATCACCTACCCCAGATCTGGCCCTCCTCAACCTAGAGATTGGGAATTTCCCACCATCCTTTCGTTTTATAGTTGCTCATATCTTCTTGGCATCTAGGACAGTTATTACCAGATACTGGAAATCAGATAAAGCTTCAAACCTGTCTGAAGTGATCTCTTCCATTAATCTAACTTATGAATATGAAAAATCCCCGGCATTACGTCTGGACAGGCTAGACAAATTCACAAAAACATGGCAGTCATGGCTCTCTTGGGTTAAAACTTGACTCCTATATATGTTGATATTAGTCTCCTACTATTAAGCCTCTTCCAATTATGTTCCACCAGTAAGTACTATGCTTTACCCACTTGTTACTACATATGTTTGTTTTTACATACTGTGTTACATTGGAATATATATCACCGTTGATAGTGCTACTACATTACAGTATGTGCAATTTATTTTGTATTCATTCAATCTAATAAAAAACATTGAAAAAACAAAATAAAAATGTACAAGTTTTTTTTATAAGTCATATAAAACCCAATTTTTAATGAACAAATCAGAAAGGATGTTATTCTATACTAGACACAATGTAGTTGTATATAGGGTGTTCAAGGCAAAATGAGGACCCTCCTATTGCCAGGAAGAATACAGTTGAAATGAGCAGGGAGTAGGCAAGCAGATGTAGCGGTGTACTCCAGCTGCACTTCAATGGAGAGTAGCAAGCTTTAGTGGAAGGACAGAAACAAAAGAATGCGGTAATAAAACACTTTAATGTGCCCAAAACAATTAAAAGCACTTACAGAAATGTGGAGATAAAAAGCTCATTCATAATATGAAATCAGAAAAAGGGGAAGGTACCATCCAACGGTGTCACAAAAGTTGCCACCATCCCTAGCATACGAGAAAAGAAAAAAGACCCCTCAAAGAGTGGTGGGACTTTAAAGGCAACGAAAAATGGGAATAAAAAAGCAAGTTTTCAAATGTATAATTTTATATAATTGTATTAATAAAACTTGCTTTTTTATTCCCATTTTTCGTTGCCTTTAAAGTCCCACCACTCTTTGAGGGGTCTTTTTTCTTTTCATTCATAATATGAAGACATCCAGCAGAGGGATTTCCATTAACAAGCCTGGTGACGGGTCTCATTACCGGCCAGCGGTTACCTTCTTCAGCTCCATTGAAAAAGAAACCGGTGTACATGCTCTGAAATGCGTCACCCCGCCTCTGATATCACATCCAGGTGCTTGCATTCCACGCTGGCTCCAGCAGTGCAGTGGCCCTTGTGACATTCTGTCACAAGGGCCATGTACCTGATGTGAGACTGAAGTAGTGGGGAGGCCTCCCTTGCACCTCGGGTCCTTAAAGCCTCTGGAGATGGAGACAGAGACTTGGTGGGGACACCGAGTGGCAGGGGTGCCAAGGATGCAAAGCACCGTGCAAGCCTTAGTGCGAGAACCGAGCCGAGGTCAAGTCCAGTTGGGCAAAGGGTTAATCGGAAGAAGTATGGTCAAGATCCAAGCCGGGGTCGGTTCCAATCTGGTAGCTGAGTACAAAAGGGGCAAAGAAATAGAATGGTTAAGGTACAAATCCGAGGTCAAAGGCAAGCAGCAATCAAGAGTAGTCAAACAGGTTTCCAGGTCACAACAGGCTCAGACAGATCACACACTAGCACAGGAACAAGAGGGGACATAAGATAATCCAGCAATTTGGCAGTGTCTGGGCTGGGCTTATATAGGGAAGTTTGAGGTCACTTTCCGTGCACCTCCTGGGCATTTTCCCGCCTTTTTCCATCAGGTTGATGTCTCTTCCTGTGCGCCTCCTGGGTATTTTCCCACATTTTTCCATCAGGTTGAGGTCACTTCCTGTGCCCGTCCTGGGCATATTCCTGCCCTTTTCCATATAGTCTTCTGCGCAGGTTCGGGTTGGCGCCCTGAGACGTCTTTGGCGCATGCTCAATTGGCACAGATTTCCTCTTGCGCAAGGCGCCATTGGTGCATGTGTAGTAAGCCATTACACATTCCTAACATGCCTGACCGGAAATGAGATTGTTAATCCCCCTGCTGGATGTCTCCATGGTATTGATGAGCTTGTTTATCTTAACATTTCTGTAAGTGTTTTTGATCATTTTGAGCACATTAAAGTATTTTATTACTGCACTTAGAAGTGCCTTCTCTTTTGTTTCTATACTAGACATAATAGCTCCTGTCTACATGTTTCGTGACTTCCACTTCCTCAGGAAGTGGAAGTCACGAAACATGTAGAAGTCAGTCCAATAATTGTAGTTGTATAAATGTCCAATATATAAGAGAGTTCAGACCTAGAATAAACATGAAAAGCCACATTCATAATACTGTCCAGATTCAGCTGAGGATAGGGAGGACAACTGAAGAAGGAAAGAAGAGGAAGAAGAGGGAAACAAAGGGAAGAAAGAGAGAATAAAACACCCACCTTGCAGAGAAAGCACCAGGACCAGAAACATGCACATTCATTCCCAGACTGGAACACGAATTACACTCCCACCAGGCCTGTGGGAGGACCGCAGGGATACGGAGGCAGTGAAAGAAAGGGACAAATATTGTAAAAGATGTATTTTTAATATAATACTTTATCATCTAGATGGCTGCATGTCCAAATCTAAGCACAGAAGAAGAGTTTAATATTTTGGCATTTTCTGCACCTCCATCTGGACAGTTTACAATCTTTATTGGAGTTTTATTAATGTATCTGATGACTATACTTGGAAATGTCACTATTATTACAATTGTTTATGTGGCACCAAAATTACATACCCCGATGTATTTTTTTTTGTGTAATCTTTCCCTTGTAGATGTGACAACCACCTCCTCCTGCATCCCAAAATTACTTGTGATTACTCTAACACAAGATCACAAAATCTCCTTTCATGGTTGCATAATTCAACTCTTTTTCTTTATGCTGTGTGCTTGTGCTGAGACTTTAATCCTGACATCCATGGCGTATGACCGCTATCTGGCAATATGTAAACCATTACAGTATTACCTAATTATGAATAAGAAACTTTGTGCTTTGATGGCAACTTCTTCCTGGTTGATTGGAGCTTTAAACTCATTGATTTTGTCCTTACTTATATCTGTTTTATTGTTTTGCAAATCTCGTGACATCAACAATTTTTTCTGTGACCTCAATATAATGATTTCACTTTCCTCTGGGGATACTAAGACCTGGAAGCTTGTTGAAATTTTTGAAGACATTGTATCAGCCTTTACACCATTCGTACTTATAATAACCTCATATGTTTTAATAATTTCCAGCATATTAAAAATACATTCTAGAGATGGACGTCTCAAAGCTTTCTCCACATGCATTTCCCACCTCATCACTGTTATATTATTTTATGTCCCAGCCATGTTTTTATATTTTAAAGCAGAATCAGAACATACAAAAGAGCAAGACAAGTTACTTTCCATGCTGTATCTTGTTGTGGTCCCTATGCTGAATCCTCTGGTGTACAGTTTGAGAAACAATGATATTTGGAAGGCTATTTTGAAAGTAAAGATTGCAAGAAGGAAACTTTTGAGGCACTAAATAAACTTTTACCTTAGGCTTCATATTCAGTTCAAATATATACTGTAGGTGATTGATAGAGTTCTAGAGATAGCCCTTCCTTGCTGAAAGCCTTCCAAACTTGTTCCAGTTTCAAAGCATTTGATCAAATAGGGATCAAGTAATTGATGAAGATAAGTTTTGGAACACAATAGCTTAAAAAAGGAGTTGGCCGGGAGGTGCATGCGATGCAGCTCCCAAGATGGCCCATAAGCTAGGAGCTCTGTGCTACCCTGGACCAGCAGCCTTCCCAGCACCGGATTAGAGCCAGCGGGACTCCTGCCACAAACGACATCTAGTGGGAGAGACCCCTGGCACAAGTACATGCCTGGAGGGATGGTCTGCCATAACCTCAGACCCCAGTTTTTGTCAATGGCGGCCACGGCCCAGCCACACGACCAGATCTCAGAGGGACTGTCTGAAGAGAGGCAAGTGATAGCCCCAGCTACTCTCTCCTTTACCTCCCCGATGGTCAGTGGCAATCCCCACATCCATACCCCATCCGCAGCCTCAGCAGTGTCGCTTATAGAGTGAACGAGGGAGACCTATGGACTGTCCCCATTGGAAGTAACCCCTACACGCCCGGATCCTCTGTCTGCCCCAGGGGTATCAGACCTGGTTAGTCCCCTTAATGCAAGTGACTTATTCACCAAGTTATCAGAGCTATTAGACAGAGGCCTAGCACAAACTGCTGCTAAAATCACAAATGACATCCGATTTGACTTCCAAAACTTGGGTTCTAGAATGGAAGCAATTGAACATGAATTGGATATCACAGTCTCTAGGGCCAATCAGAACACGGACCAGATCCATGTTCTCCAAGACCAGCTTGATGTAGCCCTTTCCAGGATCGACAATCTTGAAAATTGTTCGAGGAGGAATAACTTAAGGATCAGGGGCCTCCCAGAATCCGTTACAGATATCCCTACAGCGGTGCAGGACCCTATGAAAAATCTGATCCCATCCATTCCCCCTCATAAATTGGAACTGGACAGGGCCCACAGATCCCTGAGCTCTCACAGGAAAGATGGATGCCCACGTGATGTAGTAGTGAAACCTCACTTCTACACAATTAAGGAAGAAATAATGTAAAGATCTCGTCAACAATCACAATTGTTATTTCAGGGTCACGCAATTCAAATTTTTGCCTACATATCTAACTCCACAATTCAAAGGCGAAGATCTCTGAAACCTTTCCTGGTGATTCTTACACAAAGGTAAATCAAATACAGATGGGCTTTCCCTTTTGCATTGAAATTCTCCTTTAAGGGTAAATCCTACACCTTCTTAAGCTTCCCGGAAGGAGAGCAAATGCTTCTAAACCTCAAGTTTATCTCACAAGACCCAGCAATGGACACTTTAAACCCAGTCAGGATCCTTCAAGCGACCCACACCTATGAGCCCCGGATCCCCATTGTGGAACATTTCCAAGACCAAGCGAGCGAAGGACAACAAGCCTCCCTGATGCTTGTGAACTGATGGATCACAACTCACTCCTGGATTTTCCAGGCCTTGGATCTGATGGTTACATTTGCTTTTCTTTCTCTGTAGTAACTCAGGTCCCTATGGCTTCTACCTGAAACTTCACTTGATCTTCCTTGATGGGATCTACAGAACTTCCACTGTTCTGTTGGCTATACTAGTTTTTACTATAATGTTTTTTGTTTCATGATTTGCACTTAACCTCCCTGGCAGTATTCCCGAGCGTGACTCGGGGTTGATTTTCTCTGCCAGGAGCGGTAACCCCAAGTCACACTTCGGGTAACATTGCAGAGCTGTCAGCGGAGTCCCCTTACCTTCTCCTGGCAATCCAGCGATGTCCTCCACTGTGATTGCCGGCGAGATCGCCGATGAGATCACTAGTGAGAGCGCCGACCGGCATTTGACTTCCTAGTTCCGTTCCCTGCGAATAAGAGCGGAACTGGGCGGGTAATTCAAAAGTGACACACACATAAAAGAGGTGATACAGTGTAATCTGAGAGGATTACACTGTATTATCTCAGATCTGACACTTGATTACTGTACAGTGCCCCATGCATGCCATTTTACTGTTATTTGTGCCCATAAAATATTTATAACATGGCATAAAAAAAGCGCCACTTTACTACAAAAGCGCTTTTGGACTAGTTGAGTGACAGCGTCAGCTACTCGGAGTTGATCGCAGAACTGAGTGATAGTGAGTCGTATGGAGATTTGTCACCTGACACTGACCTGGCAAGTGACAACTGTGATGATCCTGCACCTGACCTCAGCGATGTGTGTACTTGGTGCCCTATTGACTGCGATACGGACCAGGTAGCGCCCCCAAGATTCCCCTTCACTGGATCACCTGGAATGAAGGTAGATGTTGAGCATGACAACCCTCTGGCATACCTGAGGAGGTAACAGAACAGAGACAAATCGCTACCAAGAGCAGCAATCTGCTACGCTGCATGCCAGGTTTTCCAGAAGCAGAAAGTGGGAACCAGTGACCAAAGAAGACATCTGGCAGTTTCTGGGACTCATCATTCTTCAGGGGGTGGTGGGAAAACTGCTCCAGAAATGGTACTGGACCACCAACAGGTTACTGGCCACTCCGTTTTTTGGCACCGTGATGTCAGAATACCGGTTTTCCCTCATCATGAATTTGATGAGGCCACGCATCCTGCACCCAAACTAAAAAAATTCTGGGAGGTATGCCAAATTATTGTGACCAATTTCCAGTGGACCTACGTGCCAGAAAGGGATGTCAGCGTGGATGAAAGTTTCATGGCCTACAAGGGACGCCTAAGTTGGCTACAGTTTATTGCACCCAAAAGAGCGCGGTTTGGCATCAAATCCTACATGTTCTGCGAGTCATCCACTGGGTACATCTGGAATTTGGTCATTTACACAAGTAAAGGCACGAAAGTTAACCCCGGGTATAGCGGTTATGGGATGGCCACATCATCTGTCCTTACACTGCTGGAGCCATTGCTGAACCAGGGATATTGTGTGACCATGGACAATTTCTACACGTCTCCGGAACTGTATGAGGTTTTGCTGCAAAACAAGACTGATGCGTATGGTACCGTTAGGCCTAACCGATGTGACATGCCATCTATGTTTGCCAAGAAAAAACTAAAAGCGGAGAAATGGTTGCCTGGCAGAAGGGTAAGATGATGGCAATGCGATGGCGAAACAAGAAGGACGTGTGTCTCATGAGTACTGTGCACAATACCTCCACTGCCATGGTCCACACAAAAGGTGGGAAAGATGTGCTGAAGCCACAAGTCGTGATAGACTATAATAACACAATGGGAGGTGTCGACAGAGCCGATCAGGCAATGACATTTTATCTGGCTATGCGCAAACAGCAAAAAAATTATAAGAAGATTTTCAGGCATCTTCTGGAACATTGCCTTTGGAATGCATATATCCTGTACAGAGCAAAAAGTGACAAGCCTCTTGTTCATTCTGATTTCATCTGGAAGGTGGCTGAGCAGATTTTTGTCAACCACCAGACGCCATCAGTAGCTGTGAACAGACCTGGACGACGTGCTGTTGACATTGCCAACCCAGAACGCCTGACTGGTCGTCACTTTATGGACTACATACCACCAGACGCCATCAGTAGCTGTGAACAGACCTGGACGACGTGCTGTTGACATTGCCAACCCAGAACGCCTGACTGGTCGTCACTTTATGGACTACATACCACCAACCACAAAAAAGGCAGCACCTACCAGGATGTGCGTGGTTTGCTGTTCAAAGAGGGATGGCAATGGAAAGAAAGTCTGAAAAGAAAGCAGGTTCCATTGTCCTGATTGTGACGCTGGACTTTGTGCTGTACCTTGTTTCAAAATTTATCACACTCAGGATGTTTATTGAATTTTCTTTGTTTGACAAATTTCATTATTTTGTATTACATTATTGAATAAAATTATATTATTTATTAGATTATAATTCATGATTTTGTGTTTCAAACTTTATCACATCTGGGATGTCTACTAGAGTCTTGTTTGGTCAGGTTTAAGTAAGTAATTACTAAGAATTGCAGGCCTACAATACATAACACCAAATTTCCATGCAAAAAATTGTACCGCTTTTGGTACAAAATTCCTGACATAATCATACCGCCAGGGAGGTTAAGAAAGTATGGTTGGGTGCCCTGACACCCATGGGAAACCTAGGGTGGGTCCCCTTTAAGTTAGGGACCTGTCTGGATCTTCCCGGCTCTAACTCAAAATAAACTAGAGAGTCAAATCTTAGAGGTCAGTCCCCTGATAGGTTGAGTGTTACTCTAATTCGACCATACCCTAGGCCTACCCCCTTCCACATCCCTACTCGCTTATTTTCCTCCCACCCAGGGACGGACTGACCATTGAGCCACTCGGGCACTGCCCGAGGGCCCTGCGCCACTAGGGGGCCCCATCAGGTTTGCCAGCCTCAGTAAAACCAGGGACAGTATGTATAAATCTGTGTTTTTTTTTACATCTGTCTGTGTATACTGTGTGATTGTATACTGTGTGTGTGTATACTGTGTGGCCCCATAATCTCTGATTGCCTGGGGGCCCCATAATCTCCTATTCCCCGGGGGCCCCATGAGTTATCAGTCCGCCCTTGCTCCCACCCTACCCTACCTACACCAACTACCTTTACCCTCACCTCACCCTCCCTCTTCCCACATACTTTAGCATATCAAGTTTGCAGGTTGGTGTCCTGCTGGTTTTGATCCTCCAAATAGCTAGTTGCAGAAAGTTTACTGTTTTAAGGTTGGCTGCAGCCGGGGCAATTGCTGTGCGCCCCTCCCTGCCCTCTGGATATGGTTTTCGCATGCCCATACGGCAGGCCTCTAGCCCTTGCGAAGGGCTATGACAAAGTGTATTTTTTTACTGACTGGAGGAACCTTTCCTCTTCCTCTCATTCCGGGCCTATTTTAGGCATTTATGTTCTCAATTTCTCTATTTCTCCTTCTCTCTTCTTTTAACCCTCATTCTTTTCTAGCCAGTCCCTGGGCACCTTTTCCAGAGGCTCCACTTAGAACCCCGGTTTCCAATCAAACCTCTCCGGGGCCCCCAGAGCCAGCTCCGTATCAAGGTGAGTGACGATGACATGGATAGTTGCCTAACCTGCTTGCTCCATGGCCGGTGACACAACACCCATCCCTCCACTCCGTATAGTCTCCCATAACATGCAGAGTTTAAACTCCCCAGTAAAGAGACGAAAAGTCTTTCAGGCTGACAAATTCCACAAAATTGACATAGTGCTACTGCAGGAAACCCACTTCCGGAAACAGTATACACCCACCTTTCTCCATGCACATTATCCCCAATTTTTCCTTGCAAGTGTGGAGGATAAAACAAGGGGAGTATCCATGCTATTTTCTGAAAATTGCAAATTCACTACACAATTAGAACATAGAGACCCAGAGGGAATATTTCTCCTGATAAAGGGTATTATAGATGACCAACTATATTCTATTGTCTCCTTCTACGCCTCCAACTGGGGACAGACTAAATTCTTCCATACAATGTTCCAAATTCTAGGACCATTGGTGGGGGGTATCATAAATTATGGAGGAGATTCCAACACGGCCTTTGAAAAAGGTTAGATAAAACCAACCCCCCAAACTCACAGCTCATTCGCCCCTCTAAAGGAAGCTCCAAAATTGCTAAACTGATATTCCAACAAAGCCTAGCCGACATTTGGCGAGAATTGAATCCATCCAAATGTGACTATACCCACTTTTCAAACCCACATCTATCGCACGTCAGGATAGACCATATACACATTTCCACATGACATATCCCTTTAGTTCTCAAATCCACCATTAAGGATATGGTATGGTCGGACCATTCTATGGTCCTTCTCTCCCTATGTAATAACTTGATAAAACTTGATCACAACTCTCCCACTGGAGACTCAACAAATCAATTCTTAGCGACCCCATCAGAGTAACGGAACTTGAAAAAGCCCTTAAAGAATACTTTCTCCTGAATAATTTGCAGGGAATCTCAGCTGAGACTCTCTGGGCAGCACACAAAGCAACGATATGGGGGAAATTTATTCAAATAGCAACACCGTTGAAAAAGGAAAGGGGATCAAATACCACCAAAAGAAAGCTCTATTTGTGGGGAAAACCCATCAATTTTGTTTGGGTACAACGTCGCACGACTGCTCAATTGTAATTTAAAACGATGCAGTGCCGTATTGCAAAAAATGGCCTGGTCATTAAGGGGGCAAATCCTTCCAGTCCTTAAGTGGTTAAATTGTACTGTAAGTAAAGTCAAAACTTAAAAAAGTAAGCTTTTGGATTCATAGGGTTCCTTTCTCAATGATTAAACTGCCAATAAAAATTTTTGCAATTGCTATTTATTGTATACTTTCATAACCAGAAATATACTGTACCTTGTAGACATGTGCAGAATGGAAACATTTGTTTTGTTTCATATATATTCGTTATGTTACTAATTTTGTTTTGTTTTGGAATTTGCTTAATGTGGTTTTGGAATGTGTTAAATTTCGTTTCATTAAATTTTGTTTTGTTTATTAATTTTCTAACGAATTCCACATTTTTAGAACGATTCGGGTCGGTCAGAAAAATGATCAACAGATTAGAATTCTGTGTGAAGAATAGCTTGTTGTTAAGCAGTGGGCCGGGAAGCCAGCCACCGCATCCTTAACAACTGATGAGTGATCAGCTGGCAGCGGGTTTCCCCACTGACAGCTGAAATGTAAACATAACAATACTGACAATAGAAAATAAAAAAAAAACTTTGTCCCCCCCCTAGTCCATACCAGGCCCCTCAACGAGGCCGGAGGTTTTTTCTTATGTTCTTCTTTTTTTTTTGGGTTCGGCGGTGCTGCAGGCAGTGTGAGATAAATCTACAGTGAGGGACATTGTTTTGTCTTTCAAATATATTTTATTGGAAAAACATAAGAAAAAGGTTACAAACATTACTTTACTGTTGTCTTATTTTTTAATTCAAAAAAGTGTATTTTTTTTTTTAAAAAGTGCGCTTGTAAGACCGTGATTGCAAATACAATGTGACAGAAAGTATTGCAACGACTGCCATTTTATTCTCTAGGGTGTTAGAAAAAATATATATAATGTTTGGGGGTTCTAAGTAATTTTCTAGCAAAAACAAAAAAAAATGATTTTAACTTGTAAAGAAGTTTGAAAAATAGGCCCGGTCTTAAAAAAAGCATTGCAAAGAACAAAAGAATAGCAAAGAAAGTAAGTACAACACAATGTAACTAAGCATGAAGCCAATACAGTCTTGGGGTTACAATTACTCATTTATCCTGGTTTTGAACATGCCAGTCAAGCCATGTTTTCCAAAGTAGACTAGTGGCTTGGTAGCTTCCAGAAGAGGATGTAAAGAGCAACTTGTAAGTGGCATATGTGTGTATGATTTGAATTATTTCAGTAATAGTGGGGGGTTGGGGGTCCCTTCAATGTCTGACCAAGGACAGTCGAGCTGCTAAAAATATGTGTATTACTGGGATCTTTATTTTATGTGGTAAAGATTCAAGATCTAGGGAAAAAAGTGCCATTCCTGCTGACAGTGGAATTGCCAACCTGAAAATTTGATTGGTCAGCCGGAACACCGCCGTCCAAAGGAAGGAAACAGCAGGGCATGTCCAAATGATATCGTGGAGTATACCTGTGGTTCCACACCCCCTCCAGCATAGTGGGGAGGTTTGTGGAGCAAATTTTGAGATTCTGTATAGGGTTAGGTACCAACGCAGCAGGAACTTCTGGGAAATTTCACATAAATGTATATTTTTTGTGGCAGTATAAGTTGAGTATAGTGATTTTTGCAATTTTTCAGAGGGGTATGTCCTCCCCAAGTTTAATTCTTATGCTTATATAGGTGTTGACTTGAGAAATACATTTTTATTATTAATTATATTGTAAAATAGGGATATTCCCTTGATATTGGAATTAGAACAGGTGTATAATTGCACCACTTGCCCAGGTAAGGATATTTTTGGAGGTGGGCTATGTTGGAGGAAGTCTGCAATTCTTGTGTAGCTATAGAGATCACAAGATGGTAGATCAAACTCAATTTGTAAATTTCTAAAGGTTTTAGTTGCAGGACCCACCTGTAGGTCATCCACTAAGTGAATTTCTTTACTTGGCCAGTGTGATATAGGGAGGTCAGGGATAATGATAGCTAAACTCATAATAGGTAAATCAAATGTAGACCTGCTATCTTCACCACTTATCATGGTTAATATGCCCCGCCAAGCACGTAGTGATCCATATATAGTAGGTGAAAGTGTATTAGTCAGGAGTGAGATATCGGCTAGCCAGAAGATAATTATAGAGGTTATTATTCTACACTTGGCAGCTCTCCAATTGTGCCCAGAGATTGTTGGGAGATTGGGAGAACCATACCTTTAGGCTGGTGAGGACTGAGGCAGAGTAATGGTCTTTACTTACCACATGCCTGATCCCCCCAGCTCTCCTAGTGGTTGTTAGTTTGCCAAATGCACATCTCGCCCTCTTGCCTGGCCAAAGGTATTTATTCACTAATAGATATAAGGAAAAAGAGGCCGGATGGCAGTTGGTAAGTAAGTTGTTTGCTGAATCCCCCCCTGCTGAACCTACCCCTCCATGTTCAGCATCTCATGGAGTTTGGAAGACCCTGAATGCTGAAGGTGAGGGTCTGGTGGATCAGATTCTGCTGGATGAACTCGGACATTCCCTGACTCTGAAGCTGAAAGAAGGCTGTAGAGAAGAGAGGGCGGAAGATAAACAGTGATACTGCCTACCACAGATAGAGCAGCCCCTGGTCCCTTTCATCCTCTCTGATGACACAGATACCACAGCCCTGAGGTTCCTTTAAGGTTTTTGGGAGACCATAATTCCCTGGGCTTGGTGAGACCAACATATTGGTCTTTTCAGCTGGTAAGGAGACAACTTACTCACCTGGGTGTTTCGCTTCATTGGATAAGGGACTCCTTTTCTCATCACAGTGCCGATCGCACTATTCACTGGCCACCCCCTTTTTTCCTCTTGCAAATGTATTGGCACTCTGAATACTGCTATTGTGGATTACATTGATCCACATCTGAGGATCACCAATGCTATTTTGTTTGTGTGCATAACAATTATGTATATGTGATTTATTTTTATGTCACCAGGTGATTTAATTTTTATAACAATAGCACATTTTATTATTGTTTGCTTTAGTTTTCTGGTTCAGTTTGTTTTCACTTAATTTATATTTCTTCTGCTTCAAGAATTTAGTGCTGCACTAATATATATTTTATATTTATTCACTAATGATTGAGCAGATTTAAAGAAGGAGTCGGGTACCATAAAGGGAAGTGTCCTGAAACAGATATAGAAGTTGAGGTAGAAGTACCATTTTAAAGGCCGCTAGATGACCAGTCCATAATAGTTCGTTCGCCGAATTCCAAACGTTATGGGTCGTTTGCGCCAAATTCGTGTGGCGCGTCATGGCCCATAATTCACTGCGGCATCGCAGTGCATTGCTGGCTGATGATTGGCCAAGCATGCACTATGACCCGCATGCTTGGCCAATCACAGCGCCGTCGGTAGAGAGAGCTGTAATTGGCCAAAGCCAGGGTGGCTTTGGCCAATTATGGCTCAGGGGGTTTAGAACACGCCCCACACTATATAAGGCCGCCTGCAAAGCGGCATTGTGTAGTGTGTGTTCCGGCGTTGAGATACATAGATAGACAGAGAGACAGTGTCATTTCATTTGAGTTAGCTAGATTAGGCAGGACAGTCAGTGAGTATGCTGCACTTACAGTGTATTGTGTATATATATGCATCCCAGGTGTTGCATATATATATATATATATATATATATATATATATATACATACACTGTATTCAGTTTAGCTAGATCCATTCCTGTTATCTTCCTACTGACAGGCAGGCTTGTCTTGTTACAGTATTTACAGCTACCTGAAGAAAATTGCTGGTGTTCTTTTGATCCTATTAGTACCACAGTCAGGCAGCTAGACTATTTACAGTTAGTGTAGTGCGTCCTGCTCACAGTGTTCAACTAAAACTACAAGTTAGTGTAGTGAGACCTCTGCACAGTGTTCATCTAAAGCTACAAGTTAGTGTAGTGCGTCCTGCTCACAGTGTTCAGCTAAACCTACAAGTTATTTTTTTGCGAGCTCTGCACAGTGTTCATCTAAAGCTACAAGTTAGTGTAGTGCGTCCTGCTCACAGTGTTCAGCTAAAACTACAAGTTAGTGCAGTGCGTCCTCCTCACAGTGTTTAGCTAAAACTACAAGTTAGTGTAGTGAGACCTCTGCAGTGTTCATCTAAAACTACAAGTTAGTGTAGTGCGTCCTGCTCACAGTGTTCAGCTAAAACTACAAGTTAGTGTAGTGAGACCTCTGCACAGTGTTCATCTAAAGCTACAAGTTAGTGCAGTGCGTCCTGCTAACAGTGTTCAGCTAAAACTACAAGTTAGTGTGGTGCGTCCTCCTCACAGTGTTCAGCTAAACCTACAAGTTATTTTTTTGCGAGCTCTGCATAGTGTTCATCTAAAGCTACAAGTTAGTGTAGTGCGTCCTGCTCACAGTGTTCAGCTAAAACTACAAGTTAGTGTAGTGAGACCTCTGCACAGTGTTCATCTAAAACTACAAGTTAGTGTAGTGCGTCCTGCTCACAGTGTTCAGGTAAAACTACAAGTTAGTGTAGTGAGACCTCTGCACAGTGTTCATCTAAAGCTACAAGTTAGTGTAGTGCGTCCTGCTCACAGTGTTCAGCTAAAACTACAAGTTAGTGTGGTGCGTCCTCCTCACAGTGTTCAGCTAAACCTACAAGTTATTTTTTTGCGAGCTCTGCACAGTGTTCATCTAAAGCTACAAGTTAGTGTAGTGCGTCCTGCTCACAGTGTTCATCTAAAGCTACAAGTTAGTGTAGTGCGTCCTGCTCACAGTGTTCAGCTAAAACTACAAGTTAGTGTGGTGCGTCCTCCTCACAGTGTTCAGCTAAACCTACAAGTTATTTTTTTGCGAGCTCTGCACAGTGTTCATCTAAAGTTACAAGTTAGTGTAGTGCGTCCTGCTCACAGTGTTCAGCTAAAACTACAAGTTAGTGTGGTGCGTCCTCCTCACAGTGTTTAGCTAAACCTACAAGTTATTTTTTTGCGAGCTCTGCACAGTGTTCAGCTAAAGCTACCTGTAGAAGGTTGGTGGTGTTTTCCTGATCCCATCACTACCGCAGGCAGCTAAATAAGCTGCACGTTATTTTTTTGCGAGCTCTGCACAGTGTTCAGCTAAAGCTACCTGTAGAAGGTTGGTGGTGTTTTCCTGATCCTATCACTACCGCAGGCAGCTAAATAAGCTGCAAGTAATTTTTTGGCGAGCTCTGCACAGTGTTCACCTAAAGCTACCTGTAGAAGGTTGGTGGTGTTTTCCTGATCCTATCACTACCGCAGGCAGCTAAATAAGCTACAAGTTAGTTTTTTGCGAGCTCTGCACAGTGTTCAGCTAAAGCTACCTGTAGAAGGTTGGTGGTGTTCTCATACTACAGGCAGGCAGTTGATTTTGCTAGCTGCAGTATCAGTATATATATATATATATGTATATATATATATTTATATCACAGCTTAGTGCAACTACAGACCATTAGTATGTCTGGAAGGCCAACAAGGAGAGGCAGACAGTCACAAGCCAATAAAAGAGGGCAAGCAGGCTCTGTGTCTAGTGCTGGTCGTGGAGACGGTGCATCCTCATCAGCACGTGGCCGTGGGACAAGCTTGGCTTTTTTTTCGGCAGCTGGCCGTGTTGAGCCGCAACATGCGGAAGACTTGTTCAAGTGGATGACCAAGCCGTCCTCATCCTCCTCATCCTCTCTCACCCATGCTCAGGGTACTTTGTCTGGCAAAGCATCGGCCTCTTCCCTTGGCTCAATGTCATCAGTGACTCCTTCCCTAGCCCCACCATGTCCTCCTGAGGAGTCCCTCGAACTGTTTGACCACAGTGTTGGGTACATGCTCCAGGAGGATGCCCAGCGTTTGGAAGGCTCTGATGATGATACTGAGCTCGATGAAGGCAGTAGCATGAGCACGGACAGAGGGGGTGCCCAAGAAGGACAGCAATCTGGCAGTCATGCTCCCCCTGCTGCAGCATACTGCCAGGTTTGCTCCAGTGATGAGGAGGGAGGGGATAATGAGGTCACTGACTCAACATGGGTGCCTGATAGGAGAGAGGAGGAGGAGGAGGAGGCGGCACATCACCAACGAGGCAGGATGCCCTCCAGGGGCCAGCCTAAGGGCAGCACACTGACTGCATCACACCCCAAAGCTCCACATGTGCAGGGCGCTGCAGTCTCTGCACGTTATTCAAAAAGTTCTTTGGTGTGGGCCTTTTTTGAGCACCGCTGCTATTTGCAACATATGTCTCAAGCGTATCTCGCATGGCCAAAACATCTCCCGCTTGGGTACCACATGCTTGACCAGACATATGTTGACCTGCCATGCAGTTCGTTGGCAAGTGTATCTAAAAGACCCACACCAAAGAACAAAGAGGACCTCTCCTTGCTCCTCATCAGCTGAGATCTCCAACCCCACTATACCTTCAGTCCTCTCTGAGACCTGCACTGAAAGGAATGAAGGTGTAGAATTAGGTGTGTCACAGCCAAGTACTTGTGGGCAATCTGCTTTCCGTACACCGACTTCAGATTGTACCAGGCAAATTTCCCTGCCCCAGCTGCTGCACCGCCGAAAGAAGTTTGCTCCCAGCCATCCACATGCCCAGCGGTTGAATGCTAGCTTGGCAAAATTGCTAGCACTTCAACTGCTGCCTTTTTAGTTGGTAGACTCTGCCCCCTTCCGTGAGTTTGTGGAATGTGCGGTTCCTCAGTGGCAGGTACCCAAACGCCACTTTTTCTCACGGAAGGCGATTCCGGCTCTCTACCAGCATGTGGAAGGCAATGTCCATGCCTCACTGGACAGGGCGGTCAGCGGTAAGGTGCATATTACCGCTGACTCATGGTCCAGCAGGCATGGACAGGGACGTTACAAAGTTTCACGTTGCATTGGGTGACTCTGCTGGCAGCTGGGAAGGATGCAGGACAAGGTGCAGTAGTGATGGAGGTTGTTCCACCACCACGCCTCCAAAATGCCACTACTAATGATTGTGACACACCTCTCTCCTCCACCCCCTCCTCTTCTTCTTCCTCCATGGCCTCTTCCTGTGCTTTGTCCTCGGAACCAGTGGTGCTCCGTAGCCGTTCAAGGGGCTACGCAAGTACGCAGGCCAAAAGATGCCATTCAGTGCTTGAGCTGGTTTGCTTGGGGGACAGGAGCCACACTGGGGCAGAGGTTCTGTCAGCTCTGCAGGGGCAGGTTCAGAGGTGGTAGACGCCACGCCAACTTAAGGCAGGAATGGTGGTTTGCGACAATGGCACCAACCTCCTCTCTGCCCTCCAACAGGGACAAATGACCCATGTGCCCTGTTTGGCTCACATCCTTAACTTGGTGGTGCAGCGGTTCTTGGGCAGGTACCCGGGCTTACAGGATGTCCTGAGGCAGGCCAGGAAAGTCTGTGTGCATTTCCGCCGGTCATATAATGCCAGTGCTCGGCTGGCGGACCTCCAAAAGGAGTTTAACCTGCCCAAGAACCACCTAATCTGTGACATGCCCACCAGGTGGAACTCAACGTTGGCCATGCTGCAGCGGCTGCACATGCAGCAGAGGGCCATCAATGAGTACCTGTGCGACTATGGCACCAGGACAGGGTCAGGGGAGCTTGGTTTTTTTTCCCCACGCCAGTGGGCCATGATCAGGGATGCATACACTGTCCTATCACCATTTGAGGAGGCCACGAGGATGGTGAGCAGTGACAGTGCATGCATCAGTGACACTGTCCCCCTTGTCCACCTGTTGGAGCACATGCTGCGTGGAATAATGGACAGGGCACTTGAGGCAGAACAGAGGCAGGAAGAGGAGGATTTCCCTAGCTCTCAAGGCCCCCTTTATCCAGACAGTGTTCCTGCATGCCCGCCAATCACACAGGAAGACGAGGAGGAGGAGGAGGAGGAAGATTGTGTCAGTATGGAGGTGGAGCCTGGCACTCAGCATCAGCAGCAGTCTTTAAGGAATCAGTCCCAAGAAACACATGGACTTGTACGTGGTTGGGAGGAGGTGGCTGTGGACCATGTCTTCCTTAGTGACCCAGAGGACTCCGGACCGAATGCCTCAGCAAACCTATGCTGCATGGCCTCCCTGATCCTGCAAAGCCTGCATAAGGATCCTCGTATTCGTGGTATCAAGGAGAAGGACCAATACTGGCTGGCAAGCCTCCTTGATCCACGTTACAAGGGTAAGGTTGCGGACCTTATCTTGCCATCGCAGAGGGAGCAGAGGATGAAACATCTTCGGGAGGCCTTGCAGAAAGGTCTGTGCAACGCGTTCTCAGAGACTGGGAGGTTACAAACTCCTGTTTCTGGACAACGTGTTGCTGAGGCTTCGGTCAGTCAAAGAAGGAGCGGTGGAGAAGGTGGCCGTCTGACCGATGCGTTCAGACAATTTTTTGGTCCGCAGTCTGTTTTACATGGTGCAGGAATACCTAGGGGCAAGATCTGACTTGGACACCTTTCCCACCGAAAATCCTCTGGGTTACTGGGTCTTGAGGATGGATCACTGGCCAGAGCTTGCACAGTATGCAATTGAGCTACTGGCCTGTCCTGCATCCAGCGTTCTTTCGGAACGCTCATTCAGTGCTGCTGGAGGCTTTGTAACCGATCACAGGGTACGTCTGTCCACCGACTCGGTCGATCGACTGACCTTCATAAAAATGAATCAGTCTTGGATCACCACCAGCTACCAAGCACCTGATGCTGATGTAACCGAATTTTTTTTTTTAAATCTCAGATCCCTTCAAAGACTGCCTATGTTGATGCTGAGTGACTATCCCTGAGTAATTATCCTCTTCCTCCTCAATGATCATGCTGATAGCTTGTAAGAACATTTTTGGTTCTGGGCGCCACCACCAGTGCCTAAGGCCCAATTTTTCAGCCCCTGTTTAACAGGAGCGTGTAATTACAATTTTTGATGCAATACTTTGCAGCAGGGCTCGTTTCTGCGTTCCAACTAGAGTATCTGTGAGGGACTGCAGTGTTGTGGCACCAGTGCCTAAGGCCAAATTTTTCAGCCCCTGTTTAACAGGGGCGTGTAATTACAATTTTTGATCTAATATTTCACAGCAGGGCCCATTTCTGCACTCACCAAGAGCGAGTGAGGACTTACAGTGTTGTGGCACCAGCACCACCACCACCACCACCAAAGGCCCAATTTGTCTTCCCTTGTTCAACAGGGGCATGTAATTACAATTCTTGTTCTAATATTTCACAGCAGGGCCCATTTCTGCACCCACCAAGAGCGAGTGAGGACTTACAGTGTTGTGGCACCAGCACCACCACCACCACCAAAGGCCCAATTTTTCTGCCCTTGTTCAACAGGGGCATGTAATTACAATTCTTGATCTAATATTTCACAGCAGGGCCCATTTCTGCGCCCACCAAGAGTGAGTGGGGACTTACAGTGTTGTGGCACCAGCACCACCACCACAACCAAAGGCCCAATTTTTCTGCCCCTGTTTAACGGGGGCGTGTAATTACAATTTTTGGTGCAATACTTTGCAGCAGGGCTCATTTCTGTGTTCCAACTAGAGTATCTGTGAGGGGTTGCAGTGTTGTGGCACCAGCACCAGTGCCTAAGGCCTAATTTTTCAGCCCCTGTTCAACAGGGGCATGTAATTACAATTATTGATCTAATATTTCACAGCAGGGCCCATTTCTGCACCCACCAAGAGCGAGTGAGGACTTATGGCCCGTACACGCGGTCAGATTTTCCGATGGAAAATGTCCGATCGGAGCGTGTTGTCGGAAATTCCGACCGTGTGTGGGCTCCATCGGACATTTTCCATCGGATTTTCCGACACACAAAGTTGGAGAGCAGGAGATAAAATTTTCCGACAACAAAAATCCGTTGTTGGAAATTCCGATCGTGTGTACACAAATCCGACAGACAAAGTGCCACGCATGCTCAGAATAAATAAAGAGATGAAAGCTATTGGCCACTGCCCCGTTTATAGTCCCGACGTACGCGTTTAGAACGATCGGATTTTCCGACAACTTTGTATGACCGTGTGTATGCAAGACAAGTTTGAGCCAACATCCGTCGGAAAAAATCCTAGGATTTTGTTGTCGGAATGTCCGAACAAAGTCCGACCGTGTGTACGCCCTATTACAGTGTTGTGGCACGAGCACCACCACCACCAAAGGCCCAATTTTTCTGCTCTTGTTTAACAGGGGCATGTAATTACAATTCTTGATCTAATATTTCACAGCAGGGCCCATTTCTGCGCCCACCAAGTGCGAGTGAGGACTTACAGTGTTGTGGCACCACCACCACCACCAAAGGCCCAATTTTTCTGCCCCTGTTCAACAGGGGCATGTAATTACAATTCTTGATCTAATATTTCACAGCAGGGCCCTGTGAGAGCTTACAGTGTTGTGGCCACAACAACACCTAAGGCCCAAATTTCTGCTGAGTATATAGGGCAGGCCCCTACTTTCAAACATCTAACTTACAAACGACTCCTACTTGCAAACGGTAGGAGACAACAGGAAGTGAGATGAAATCTACCCCTAGGAAGGGAAATTCTCTCCTGTAAGAGTTAATATGGGAAAAACATTTCTCCTTTCCACTGATGCTTTCCAATCCTTGTTCCACAAAAAACCCCAAATTTTCAAAAAACATTTGTCAATGGGACAAAAAGTGAGGTGAAATCTTCTGAAGAGGAGGACAGACAGCAAAACAAATGTCACAGGGGTGATAACCCTTCCTTATGTTTTCCAAAAAGCTTAAAAAAGATTTTTTGGCTGGAGCTAAACACGTTAAAAATGTACCCGTTCAAAATTACAAACAGATTCTACTTAACAACAAACCTACAGTCCCTGTCTTGTTTTTACCCCCTGTATACTGCTGTTCAGAGTATATAGGGCCTGGTGGCCCCACACCTTTCCTTATTTTAATTTGGGTGCAGGGTTCCCCTTAATATCCATACAAGACCCAAAGGGCCTGGTAATGGACTGGGGGGTACCCATGCCATTTGTCTCACTGATTTTCATCCATATTGCCAGGACCCGACATTACATTAAAGCCGCAAGCAGTTTTAAATGACTTTTTTTTCCTTTAAAAATTACATTTTGTGCAGGGACTGTTCTAAGTACGGGACACACGCACCACTTCAGGCATACTATAGACACCCCCCAGGTATGATATATAAAGGAATATTTCACTTTTTTTTTTACTTTAAGCATCATTAAAATCACTGCTCCCGAAAAAACGGCCGTTTTTAAAAGTTTTTTTTGCATTGATACATGTCCCCTGGGGCAGGACCCGGGTCCCCAAACCCTTTTTAGGACAATACCATGCAAATTAGCCTTTAAAATGAGCACTTTTGATTTTGAACGTTCGAGTCCCATAGACGTCAATGGGGTTCTAACGTTCGTGCAAATTTTCGGTCCGTTCGCAGGTTCTGGTGTGAACCGAACCGGGGGGTGTTCGGCTCATCCCTAAACATCATTAATGATTCATACACCAAAGCCAGTGACTTTTCTACATCAGTAATCATTAGGATTATATCATCCGCAAACAGGCTGATAGTGTGTGTGGTAGTAGAGATGTGGAAACTGGAAATGTTGGGGGTGGGAACGGATGTACGAGGCCATCGGTTCCATCAATAAATTAAAAATGAATGGCGATAAAGGACAGCCTTGACGTGTTCCATTGGTGATAGGAAAAGGGGTAGAAAGTAAACCCGAGCAGTATACTTGTGCCAGAGGGTTTGGTATAAAGAGCCATAATGGCGGAGAATATTGATCCAAAGAAACCAAAGGCCGACAGGACCTTGGCCAGATACTCCCAAATGATCCTGTCGAAAGCCTTTTCTGCATCCAAAGCTAGAAGCAGAGAAGGCTTCCCTTTGTAGATTCACCATATGTATGATATTAATTAGTGACGACCCTTAGTAAATCCTGACTGATTAGGGTGGGTGAGCAAAGGAAGAATATTCAGCAGGCATTGGGAAATCAGCTTGGCATAGATCTTTAGGTCAGCATTTAAAAGGGATATTGGCCTAAAATTTTGGGGTGTGGTAGGTTCTTTCCCTGGCTTCAGAAGTGAAAATATCAATGCTTGCAACATCTCGGGAGGAAAGAAAGAAGAGGCAGCAGCCGTGTTGAAGATATTGACCATGTGCAGCGCTAATATATTTTTGAATGATTTGAAACATTCCCCTGAAAAACCGTCTGGGCCTAGGGATCAATGGGAGTCAATGACTGTCTCCTTCACCCTACACAAGGAAATTCGAGACACACAAGGTCGATACCTAATATTGATCTGTGATGTTAATTCCTCAATGTTAACACTAGTGAACGTCTACACTCCCAACAAACTCTACCTTAGCTTCTTTCATGGAATAATGCACACGATCAGGAAACATCAACAAGGCTCCTTACTATTATGTGGGGACTTCAACCTAACTCCCAATCTAGCTATGGACTCCACCTATACCTCGAGATGCAAATCTCCAGATTTCAACAATCCCTACACAAATAGGACTTACACGACACATGGAGGTGCCATCATGCTAGTGAAAAGGACTTCACGTTCTTCTCACCCCCTCACCACTTATATTCAAGCATTAATCTATACCTAGTGGACAAGTGGCTTCTGTTAAGAATTAGCTCTGTATCCATTAACAGCATTACATGGTCTGATCATGCATCCGTACGGATGACCATTGAAGATCCATCCACAGTGAACTTCAATCCTGTATGGAGGGTCAACCCTCGGCTTCTCCAACAACCTTACATTAAGTCAGAATTGGATAAGCTACTACTGAACTTTTATGTGGATAATGAGAACTAAGTCAGTAAACCATCTATTCTTTGGAACACCCATAAGGCATACATACGGGAAATGCGTATCAAATTTGGAAGGTCAGGGGACATGCTTTAAGCTGCTGGAGCTGTGTCTTTTTGCCAGCTACCTGTGATCAAAAGTGCTATAATACTTCCATGCCATTTGCTCAAATTGACCTCTCATGCTTGCTGCCGGCCTAAACTTCTTTCTTGACTATTACTTTCTAATACTAATACTTTCAGGCCTGTCACAACCCTGACCTTTACCCAAATTCTGACCTGCTGTCTCATTCCTTCCTGTCTCCTCAACATAGCCACCCTGATCCTGCAACCTTTTAGTGGGGCAAACCTAAGGGTTATGATCTGATGACAGCCAGCAATAAAGTAGTCAATCATTCACTAGGGTCACTGGTCAATTATTCCCTATGGGATGCTCTGGTGAAGACCAAGCTATCACTTATGCCGTGTACACACGAGCGGACTTTACGGCAGACTTTTCAACGTACTTTACAACGGACTTTCTGAATGTACGGACTTGCCTACACACAATCCACCAAAGTCCGTCAAATTTGTACGTGATGACGTACGACCGGACTAAAACAAGGAAGTTCATAGCCAGTAGCCAATAGCTGCCCTAGCGTGGCTTTTTGTCGGTCGAACTAGCATACAGACGGCAGACTTTTCGACCGGACTCGATTTTGACGGATTAATTTAAAACATTTCAAATCTAAGTCCGTCCAACTTTTGAGAAAACAAAGTCCGCTGGAGCCCACACACGATCGAATTGTCCGACCAAATCCCGTCCGCCGGGCAAAGTCTGCCGTAAAGTCCGCTCGTGTGTACGCGGCATTAGACTCTACATTTCAGATAAGCCTACATCACCTGAAAAGGGTTTCAGCACTATAACAACTTTTGCACACATGTGGAACACTTAACTTTAAACACAGGAAGAGTAAGTAGCAGGCAAGCCTACAGTATTTGAAGGAACTATGACATAGGGTTTCTGTAAGTACACTAATCCATACTTATTGATGGTCTTTAGCAGGGTTTTTTTTAATCTCTGGGAATAGGTGCAGGAACTCCCCCTTTCTGAGTCACCCATTTTTTCCTCCTCCCCTACCCACCCCTGAGCACCATTTCCTGCCCCCCCCATCCACCTCCCAGTATTGCCCTTTTAGACAGAATACAGAACCAATTATCATTTTGTGGTGCTAAGTAATTTGTATGGAATTTGGTCATGATAGCAAGAAAAGTAGTAAAATAGATCCTCTGCAGCCATCAACAACAGGGCCCTAGCCAGCAACAAATGATCCCCTTAACAACAATGGACCACCTGCAACAAAAATTTCCCCTCTAACAACAATAGACTCCCGGCAGCAACAACAGATCTCCCCATGGCCAGCATCAATAGACTCTGTCTCCATCAGCAACAATAGACCCCTCACTCAATAGTAGATATCTCCCAGCAACAACTGCCAGCAACAACTGCCCCCCCCAGCAATATAGGACCCACCCCAGCAACAGTAGATCTCCCACCAGCAACAGTAGGTCCCCCTGCAAAAATAGATCCTCTCCAGCTAAAATAGATCCCCCAGCAGCCAGAATCAATAAACATAGCAGCACACCCCAGCATCCCTTCCCATTACATAGTCAGTGCTGGAGGGGCCATAACTGTGTTTCCACGTGTTCCCATTGAAAAGAAATACCCTGGTCCTTACTTTCTAGAGTAGCAGATAGTGATAGGTTTTCTTCGTGATGTTGGAAGAATATTTAAGACCATTTACTGTGAGGCTATGGACTATGCCCCACTGCACAACTCAGCTATGTATAAGTGATAGAGACTTTGGCATATTGCTTAAAGTGGTTGTAAAGTCCACTTTATGATTTGCTGATGCTCAGAGGTTCTGGGCTTCAGCAAAATGGAAGCGTGCTTCAAGCAGAATCAGGAGCAATGCTGGAGGCAATTTACAGCACACACTAATTTTGGTAGCACAATCATTAATGTGGAATTTATGTTCCTTAAAACGGACTTCCACCCACATTTTTCACTCCTCACCATGCAGCACTATGTGCATCCTTAAAATGAATTGGTAATTTTATTTTTTTTTTCTGTTCACTTACCTGATTTATGCCTATATCTAGTTTCCCTTCCTCCTTTAGGAACCGCAGCGCCTTACGTCATTTCCGGATTTGAATTGGCTCCCGGGAGATCTTGGTCAACTTGGCATGGCACGGCTCCCGTAACATTTAACATTGGCGTCTATGGAAATTCCTAGTCAGCTTGGCATGGCATGGCTCCAGTAACATTTAACATTGGCGTCTATGGAAAATCTTGGTCAGCTTGGCATGGCACTACTCCCATAACATTTAACTTTGGCTTCTAAGGAAAATCTTGGGCATCTTGGCATAGCTATGCCATGTCAAGCTGACCAAGATTGCACCACACTACACACGTGCAAGATTGACAGGTGCATGCTGGGTAGCCAGCATGCACGGAATCCAGGAAAAAAGACATTGTGGCTTCAGAGGCCCACACTGGAGATGGCCGCGCTGTGCATGAACTTCTCAAAGAAAACGATGCTGCCCAAATAGAAAACTGGGCATAGTTTACAGCATACCTTTGTTACATTGCCTGAGGCATGAGTATTCTAGGGGTATTTTTATCTTAAAAGTCATATTTCGGCCAGAACTCCACTTTAATAAAGAATATCATTTTTTATCAAGTTGTTATGAGAAAAGTTCCTGCTTTAAAGTGGTTAAAAAGCAACTGTTGGCTTTTACTATGAGTTCACCTTAGGTCAATCATTTCTGTAACTAAAAAAAAAAAAAATCTCTTAATGCAGCTTGGTAATTTCCCAGTAGGCATTCAAATCCCCAGCAATGTTCTTTCTTCACGTTATAAAACAGGTCCCTTCAAGCCTCACTAGAACCAAAGAGCTAAAAATCCTTCGGTCTGGTTTTATCTTTAACAAAATTGAATTTCTTACATTTTTTTTTTTGATCAAACTTGACATGCTGACTTCCTTTTGCTTATAATATTTAGTTCACCTTGAAATATGTAGTGTTTCCAAACTATTTCAAATTGTTTATGTCATTGGATTAAAACAGGAAAACAGTTTTCAGGTCAGTAAAGCCAAAACAGGGATTGAGCAGGTGGAACAAATTATTCATATTTCAGAGACGTGTTGCAAAGCTTTATTGATAGCATTTTAATAATGTCTCTATAATGTTAAGAGTATTTGAAAACTACTTTTGCCTAAACATGTATTTTATTCTGTAATTGCTGAAAAGACATACAATATGCACACACAAAGGTGTCTGGGGAAATTTGTGCCTATTTATCCAAAAGAACTTTTGTTAAGAGAAGTATGGACTCCAGAGAGAGAGATATCATTTTGCTCCTGTACAAATCATTAGTAAGACCTCATCTAGAATATGCAGTTCAGTTTTGGGCACCAGTTCTCAAAAAGGATATCGGGGAACTGGAGAAAGTGCAGAGAAGGGCAACCAAACTGATAAGAGGCATGGAGGAGCTCAGCTATGAGGAAAGATTAGAGGAACTGAATCTATTCCCGCTTGAGAAGAGGAGATTAAGGGGGATACAATCAACACGTACAAATACATAAGTGGTCCATATAGTGAAGTTGATGTTGAGTTATTCACTTTAAGGTCATCACAGAGGACAAGGGGACACGCTTTACGTCTAGAGGAAAAAAGATTTCATCTCCAAATAGGGAAAGGTTTCTTCACAGTAAGATCTGAAAATGTGGAATAGACTCCCCCAAGAGGTGGTTCTGGCCAGATCTGCAGATTGCTTTAAAAAAGACCTGGATTCTTTCCTTATTATACATAATATAACTGGGTACTAACATTTATAGGTAAAGTCAATCCAGGTAATACCTGATTGCCTCTTGGGAGATCAGGAAGGAATTTTTTCCCCTACTGTAGCAAAAAGGAGCATGCTTTGCTGGGGTTTTTCACCTTCTTCTTGATCAACTGTGGGTATAGTATTGTATATATGGGATTGTGGTTTTTTTTTGGTTGAACTAGATGAACTTTTTTTTTCAACCTGACTAACTGTGAGGTCCTGTACTGACATTGGATGAGAAGACCCAGCTCACAATCAGTGTCCCAAACCATCCCAAAGGTGGTCCGTAGGGTGGAGGTCCAGGTTCTGTGCAGGCCACACATGTTCCTTCACACCAAACTGGTCAAACCATGTCTTTATTCACTTATAATAACAAAAATTAAACTGTGCTTGTGATATCATACAGATCAAATCGAAAGCTACACCACTAATGTGAGATATTATTACAAAGGAAAAATTCAAAATAAACTGTGTTGCGCTAATTCAAATTAAATAATCAGTGAGTCCAAGTGTCAATTGCATGACACAAACAAAAAAGTCCCAAAAAAACAGCGAAACAGGTAAAATATATCTTGAATTCCAAAATCACACGGAATCCCTCCACCTTGTGAATTCACTGCCACCACATATATATGGATGTGCCTTACCAGAAAGCATTGACCTCCTATTACGGGAGGTCAAATAAAGCTCATGTGTCTCATCCTCTGTTATATCCAGCAAAGGGAAGAAGATGAGAGTCGCTCTAAACCGCCCATAGACGTGCCAACAGTCCTCTTGTCTCAGACCATCATAACCAATGATATACCCAAATGAATAGAAAATAGTGTAATACCTTTACAAGTTAGCTTTATTAAAAGTAATGTACTTTCATGTTTCAAGATAAAAAGTCAGCATAAGTCAAATCCAGTATACAAATAACGATCATTAGTTCATCCAGGTAACCAGAATGATGAGCATCTGTACCTCCACCCGACCGGTTTCGTCACAAGAGGACTTCCTCTGGGCATTTATTCACTTGCCGACCGCCCTATAGCAGTTTTACTGCTACATTGCTGTTGCACTGTGCAGGATCACGTATATATATTTGATCCTGCACAGGGCAGCCTCCCTGTAGTAGTAAAACTGCTATAGGGCGGTCGGCAAGTGAATAAATGCCCCGGAATGCACCGGACACAATGTACGCCAGTGTCTCATCAAAATCTCCAATTGCCTCTCTTCCGGTGACTCTCCAGTAGCAGTAATTGCAGATTTGAACGACTTGGATGATTTGACAGAACACCGGCAGCGTATACACTACAGTACACGACTAGTCAGCTGTTTTGACAGAACACCAGCTAAGAAGTAAAAAAGTTGTTGTCGCCTTGGAGGTGGCCATGTTGTCGGTTATTAGCGGGCGGACTAACAATGTCCACTCATTATATCATGTACCATAGTGTATAAGCTGCCGGTGTTCTGTGAAAAGAGCCAAGTCGTTGTTTTGTTCCGAATTAGTTTTTTAACCAATTTCGACAAATTTGTTAATTTGGAAATATCTGAATTAACTAGAACCCATTTAACAAATTTTTCCAAATATTCGTAAATTCGAAATTTGAAAATCCAAAAACCTGCAAAATTTGAAAACCTGAAATAATAACCAACTAATAATAACTTAACTACTACCAACTATTAAATTATAGGTATTGGAATTTCCTTTCAAATTTGGCTGTTACGTTCACTAACAGCCAAATTTGAAAGGAAATTCCAATACCTATAATTAAATAGTTAGTTATTCTTAGTTAGTTAATTAGTTAGTTAGTTAGTTAGTTAGTTAGTTAGTTAGTTAGTCTTTCAAAGTTTCAGATTTTCTTTCTTATTTTTGGATTTTCGAATTTACGAATTTATGAATTTTCGAATTTACAAATTTATGAATTTTCGAATTTACAAATTTATGAATTTTCGAATTTACAAATTTACGAATTGCAATCATAACGAATGACCCAAAAAACTTAAAAAAAAAAAAAAAACGAATGAAACGAACAAATGTTTTGGCACTGCACATGTCTAGTCGAAATCTTCAATTACTTCTGGTGGAGAGTCACCGGAAGTCATTTAGATGATTTGGCTCTTTTGACAGAACATCAGCACCCACTGATCATTCGGTTCACAGGCAGATCGCCGTTCTGTCAGTGAGGAAGGCATTGTTCCTGTGTTCCATGGATCTATGCCTTCCACTAGTAAAGGCACCTCCCCTACAGTTGTAAAAACACCAGCTAGGCACACAGTTAACCCTTTGATCACCCTTAGATGTTTAACCCCTTCCCAGCCAGTGTCATTAGTGCAGTAACAGTGCATATTCTTAGCTCTGATCACTGTATTAGTGTCACTGGTCCCCAAAAAGTGTCAAAAGTGTCAGTTAGTGTCTAATATGTCAGGCACAATATTGCAGTCCTCGCCAATCGCTGCCATTACAAGTAAAAAAAATAAAACAAAAAAGTCCATAAATATATCCCATAGTTTGTTGACGCTATAACTTTTTCGCAAACCAATCAAAATACGCTTATTGGGATTTTTTTACCAAAAATATGTAGCAGAATACAAATTGGCATAAATTAATGAACAAATTAGATTTTTTTTATTGGATTTTTTTTATAGCAGAAACTAAAAAATAGTGTTATTTTTTCAAAATTGTCATTCTATTTTTGTATATAGCGCAAAAAAATAAAAACCGCAGTGATCGAATACCACCAAAAGAAAGCTCTATTTGTAGGAATAAAACTACTAACATTTTTGTGTGTACAGCGTCGCACGATTGCGCAATTGTCAGTTAAAGTAATGCAGTGCCGTATCGCAAAAAATGGCCTGGTCATGAAGGGAGGTAAATCTTATAGAGGTCAAGTGGTTATGGAGCTGACTTAGTGCACAGGGGTACAGTCATGCTGGAATGGAAAAGGGTCTTCAAAAAACTGTTACCAAGGGCTAGAAATGCACAAGTGTCTAAATGTCTTTGTATGCTGTAGTATTAATAGTACCCTTCACTGAATATGCCTGAACATAATCATGTGGAGGAGCGACCACCTATATTTGACTATACCAAAAGTATTCATTGGGATTTCAACACCAGAGACAATAAAGTTGTTATTTAAAAATGTTAATGGTCTAGAGAGATATAAAAGATGAATATTTGGTTTGAGAAGAATTACTAAAATGTGAAGTGTAATCCTGATAATTTCTGTTTTTGTGAAAACCTTGGCTAAAAACTATTCTATTTTAAAGGCTGTACTCCAGTTGTTTTGTGTGAAATGAATCTTAACCACGTGCCGCCCACGCTATATTCAAAAGATACAGCGCAGGCTTAAATTGCTGGGAGGGCATACATGGACATCTTCCTGTTCTCCCGCTTCCTGCATGCCCCCTGGGGCCCGCGGGCTGCACGCTCTGTGATCGCCAAGTTCGTGAGACTCGGCTGATCATATTTTGGGTAAAGGGCCAATCACAGCAGGCCCTTTACAATGTGATCAGCTGGCGGTTATCATTTTATTTTCTTCACGCTATCAGCATGAAGGAAAACAAGCTGCAGTTTCTGTTAGAGGGATTGGTTCCCTTAGCACCCGCATGTGCTGTTAATCAGTACCACCTATCAGCACCCACCAGTGCCACATATCAGTGCCCACCAGTGCCACATACCAGTGCAACCAATGCCACCTATTAGTGTCCATCAGTGCTACCAATCAGTGCCTCTTCATCAGTGCTGCCTATCAGTGCTGCCTACCAGTGCCACCTATCAGTGCCCACCAGTGCCACGTATCAGTGCCCACCAGTGCCACATACCAGTGCCACCAATCAGTGCCATTGGTTCCACCTATCAGTGCCCATCAGTGTCACTTCTCTGTGCTGCCTATCAGTGCCCATCAGTGTCACCTATCAGTGTCTATCAGTGCGGCCTCATCAGTGCCCACCAGTGCCCCCTCATCAGTGCAATCCATCTGTGCCCATTGATGCCACCTATCAGTGCCCATCAGTGCCAGCCATCAGTGCAGCCTCATCAGTGCCACCTCATCAGTGCCCATCAGTGCAGCCTATCAGTGCTCATCAGTGCAGCCTAATCAGTGCCCACTGGTGCCACCTCATCAGTGTCCATAAGTGCAGCCTCATCAGCGCACATCTATGAAAGCAGAGGCAGTGGGTAAAATGTTTGAGAATGTTTTTATATAAGGAGTTTATCAGGAAAGCATCTTAGATTTTTAGTGGGACTGCAACATTGTGGCAGACAAATCTGACACTAAGTGACACTTTTGGGGGACCAGTGACACCAATGCAGTGATCAGTGTCAAAAAATGCACTGTCACTGTATAAATGACACTGGCAGGGAAAGGGTAAACATCAGGGGCAATCGAAGGGTTAAGTGTACTCCTAGGGAGTGCTTTCTAACTGTGGGGGGGGGGGGAGTGGATGCACTGGAGGAAAAGACAGATCCATGTTTCTGCTTAGCGGAAACACAAGATTTTTCTTTTCCTCCCTCCCTTGTTTACATAGGTAGACGGCCGTTCTGTCATTCCTCGGGAACTATCGGCGGGTCCCAGTGGCCATCACAGGAGTGTGGCTCCGGCGGTGCATGTGCCCCTGATCGCGAGCACAAAATCATGTACAGGTACGTCATCTTGCGCTGCCGAGCCGCCCTGCGGCAGTATATGCAGTGGGCGGTTCGGAAACGGTTAATATTTCTTAACTATCACTTCATCTCTCTTTCTTTCACTTACACTACCTGTGTGTGCCTGTCTATCTATCTACAGTATATATCTGAAAACATTTATCATTGTTATAATAAGTTTACTATATTATATTTTATTAAATTATATTTATATTTTATTATAATTATTATAATATTGTAATCATCTAGATGGGATGGCTGCATGTCCAAATCAAAGTGCAGAAGATGAATTTAATATTTTGGCTTTTTCAGCACCTCCAGTTGGCCAATTTTCAATCTTTGTTGGAGTTTTATTGATGTATCTGATGACTATACTTGGAAATGTTACTATTATTACACTTGTTTATGTGGCACCGAAATTACATACCCCGATGTATTTTTTTCTGTCTAATCTTTCCCTTGTGGATGTGACATCCACCTCTTCCTCCATCCCAAAATTACTTATGATTACTCTAACACAAGATCACAAAATTTCGTTTTATGGTTGCCTAATTCAACTCTCTTTCTTTTTGCTGTGTGCTACTGGTAATACCTTAATCCTGACATCTATGGCGTATGACCGCTATGTGGCAATATGTAAGCCATTACAGTATTACCAAATTATGAGCAAGAAACTATGTGCTTTAATGGCAGCTTCTTCCTGGCTGGTTGGAGCTTTGAACTCTCTGATTTTGTCCTCACTTATATCTGTGATACTGTTCTGTAAATCTCGTGACATCAACAACTTTTTCTGTGACCTCAATGGAATGCTTTCACTTTCCACTGGTGACACTAAGAGCTGGATAGTTTCCATCGTTTTTGAAGACATCGTATTTGGAATTACACCATTTGTACTTATCATGACCTCATATGTTTTTATCATTTCCAACATATTAAAAATACATTCTAGAGATGGGCGTCTCAAATCTTTTTCTACATGCATCTCCCACCTCATCACTGTTATATTAATGTATGTCCCAAGTGTCTTTTTATACTTCAAAGAAGAATCAGAACATACGAAAGAGCAAGACACGTTGCTTTCCATGATGTATCTTGTTGTGGTTCCAATGTTGAATCCTTTGGTGTACAGTCTGAGAAACAAAGATATTTGGGAGGCTCTTTCAGCTGTAAATATTTCAAGAAGGCACTTTCTAGTCATTAAAGTAGAAGTCCAGGCTAGAACTAATCAGACTTAACCACTTCCGGACCGCAGCACGCTGATATACGTTCTAACTTTGAAGAGGAATATCTTTGTTATGGCAGCAGCTAGCTGCCATAACCCTGGTATCCTCTTCTTCAGTGGGTAGTCTGGTTTCTGATAATAGTGGTCTCTGTGGTGGATTTGCCGCAAGATCACTTTTATCGGCGTCGGGGAAGGGGGCCCCCCTCCGCACTCCGGTGCCCTCCGCCGCTTACTGCAGCGGCTGAGGCGATCTGATCCTTCTTCCTGCTAGGCATGGAGATGAGTGATGGGAAGATGGCCCCCCACCCATCTCCATACCATTGTAGGGCGGAAGCGACGTCAAAATGTCACTTCCCCCCATAGCTCTTAAAGGGCTAATTCTTTTTTTTTTTTTTCATTTCAGGTAAATATGAGATCTGAGGTCTTTTTGACCCCAGATCTCATATTTAAGAGGTCATGTCATGCTTTGCAAGCTGCTTGCTTTGGGGGCACTGAGCAGGATGGAGGGGCCAGGCGGTGAGGGACCCGAGAATAGGAAGATCAGGGCTGCTCTGTGCAAAACCAACTGCACAGAGCAGGTAAGTATGACATGTTTGTTATTTTTATTTCATTTTTTAAAGGAGACTTTAACCACTTCACATCTGGGCCAATTCTGACACTTCGCTCCTACATGTATTTATTTTATTTTTTTTTCTTGGAAATTACTTAAAACCCCCACACATTATATGTATTTTTTGTAGAGGCCCTAGAGAATAAAATGGTGGGTGGTGCAATTTGTTATGTCACACAATACTTGTGCAGCGGTTTTTCAAATGCAATTTTTTTGAAAAAATATACTTTAACCACTTGCTTACTGGGCACTTAATCCCCCCTCCTGCCCAGACCAATTTTCAGCTTTCAGTGCTATTGTGCGGTCATACAACACTGTACATACATTAAATTTTATCCTTTTTTTCACACAAATAGAGCTTTCTTTTGGTGGTATTTAATCACAGCTGGGGTTTTTATTTTTTGCTAAACAAACAAAAAAAATCATGTTTCATATTTTGTTAGATCATTTTGAAAACAGGTAATTTTTCTCCTTCAATAATATGCACTGATAGGCTGCACTGGTGGGCACTGATAGGCTGCACTGATGGGCACTGATCCGCATAGATAAGGCGGCACTGATGGGGACAGATAAGGCAGTACTGATGGGCACAGATAAGGTGGCACTGATGGCCACTGATAAGATGGCACTGATGGGCCCTGATAGGTACCACTGATGGGTAGCACTGATGGGCACTGTAAGGCATTGATAGGTACCACTGATAGATGGCACTGATGGGCACTGATAGGTGGCACTGATGGGCACTGGTAGGTGACACTGCTGGGCAGCACTGTTGATGAGGCACTGATTGGTGACACTGATAGGTGGCACTGTGGGCACTGATGGGTGGCACTATGGGCACTGGTAGGTGGTGCTGGTGGGCACTGGTAGGCGGCACTGTTGTGCACTGGTAGGTGGCACTGGCAGGTGGCACAGGTGGGCACAGATGAGCTGGCGGGAGCTCTCCTTGATCGGGACTGATGTCCCTCTGAGAGCCGCCGGTGATCATTTTTTTTCTCCTCACGCTATCAGCACGAGGAGAAAAATTAGCTGATTACCGGCTCTGTTTACATCACATGATCAGCTGTGATTGGCTGACAGCCGATCATGTGGTAAGGGGCTGGGATCGACCCCTTACTCCGATCTGTAATCAGCCGAGTCTCATAGACTCGCTGATCACAGAGCGCGCCGCGCGCCCTGCAGGGGCGCTTGGGCATGGGAAGACGTCGGCTATAGCGCGGATCTGAAGAAGGTAATGGATTAAAAAGAAAACAATACTTAACCCACTTTTTTGTTTATTGTGAAAGATGATGTTATGCTGAGTAAAAAGGTACGTGTCACACTTTAAAAATTGTGTCTGCCTGTGGAATGGTGGCAAACTACGGTACTCCAAATTCTCCAAAGGCGATGCTTTAACCCTTTCAGTGCCAGGTCCGTACACCGTGAGGACCTAAAAAGTGCCCGCAGGAGGCAAAGTCCGTACGCCATACAGACCTCATATCTCCCTCTTCTATAAGCTTATGGTCACTTTAATGACCATAAGCTTATATCAGAATTGTTCAGCAGACTCTGCTGAACAATTCTATAGCTCTGATCAGCAGATTACAACCCGCTGATCAGAGTTATTAACCCCTAATGTGACCGTCCCCCACCCAAGCTGCTGCCTCCCTGTTCCCTGCCTCTCCACCTCTCCCGGATAACTTTCAGTTTTAACTACTCCCCCCACTCTCCTCTCTTATCCCCTTTACCCCCCTTCTTCTCCCTGAGCACTAATTACCCCCCTTCTACCCAATCCGACCCCCACACAAACCCGCTCCTCGCAGCCACCATCATTAGCCGGCATCCCTCCTCTGACACTCCCACTGGCTTCAGGTGCTGCAAGGGGCTTGGGGGGTCCAGATGTGTCCCCCAATACCTCTGATCACCCCCCAAGCTGCACCCCCAATCCACAGCCGATCTGAGAGGCATCCCCTCTTCCCCTCCCACCGCCTGCAGCTTCTCCCTGCACTGATCTCTATCAGCTTGGAAAGCATGGTGAAGGGGGGGAGCGGTGTGGGCGGGGGTGAATTTGTGGCTTGAGGGGGGCTTGGTACACATGTGTATACCAAACCCCCCTGTACAATGGATATAGGATCGCTACTATATCCCCTGACAGCTGATCATTGTAACCGCGAGTGTTACAATGTATCAGACTGTTATTTCATGAATGAATGGAATCTCTATTCCATTCATTCAGGTAAAGTGCTACAGAGAAAGGAACTATCTTCAGTCCCTTTCTCTGTTTTAGAAATAGCGATATTGGGGTCTGTTTAGACCTCTGATATCTCACCAAAGACCCCCCCCCCCCGAAAAAAAATTAAAAAAAACTGTAAAAAGTAAAAAAACAAAATAAATAAAACACAAACATAGTAAGACCTCCCAGGTCCGCCCGCATTCACCCACCCACTGTGACCGCCCCCCCCCCGCACTAACACCTCAATGGTGACGGTCCCCCGTCACTCACCCCTCCACGGTGACAGTCCCCCCCAGCACTCATCCCTTCATGGTGACAGTCCCCCCCACACTCATCCCTCCACAGTGACAGCCCCCCCACCCCACACCCCTCCATGGCTTCCTCAGCTTCTCCTTCCGGCCAACCCGATCCATCCTGATTGACCAGGAGGAGAAGCCGGAAGACAATAGCTAATATTACTTCGCTATTGTCACAAGTGGGTGGGTTCGGGGTGCAATGATTTGCGCCCTGAGCCCAACCTTTTTTAAGCCAATTAGAGCCTAAGGCTCTAATCATGCAGCTTCAAAAAAAAATCATACAAACGCCCCTGTGCCCCTAATGGACCGCCCACTCCTGGTAAGACCCCTTTCACATGGAGTGGACTCTGTCAAGCAGAGCCGCCTGCCCAGTGGGGGAGGACAGCATGGGCCATAACAGGTCCTCTTTATGGAGAGATCTGGGGTCTCTTAGACCCCAAGTCTCTCCTCTGGTTTAATGCAGCCAATCAGACACAGATCGGTCTGATCAGCTGCTTTCCTGGCCGCTAACAGCCAGGTAAACAATTAGGCGGGACCAGAAGTAAAAACATACTTGTTTACAGAGAGAAAGGAACAACATCAGTTCCTCTCTCTCTCTGTTCCATGCAGCCATTGCCACTTGTTTCATCGCTCCTAGGTTCCATGATCTGACAATAGAGCCTGGGAAAGGTGGCGGGAGGGGGGTAGGACTCCCTTCGATGAGGCTTCGGTGGGGCTTCGATGAAGCTTTGGTGGAGCTTCGATGGGGCTTTGATAGGGCTTTAATAGGGCTTTGGTGAGGCTTCAATGAGGCTTCAGTGGGGCTTCAAGCGAGCTTTGCCATAGACTTCTATGTAGGCTTTGAAGACGCTTTGAAGCACCACGAAAGCTACATGGGGTATATTTTTTGAAGCAGAGCAGAAACAAAGCAAAGCAAGAGCAGGTGTAAACAGGACTGTAAGCTAACCATTTTATTTAGTGACAGGAGCTTTGACTGGTGTTCAGAGAGCTTTAACAAAGCCTGTCCAAAGCCTTGTTTTGAAGCAAATGTAAACCAGCCGTTAATGTGCGTTGAAGCTGAAGCAAGTGTAAATGACCCCTTACTCTTATTTTTCAAGAATGGACACATCCATCTTAAAATATAGGTGGAAGTTACATCCTGTGCATTATCTTAGGCAACGTGCTTCATTTCCCTCAATATTCTGATTGGCGAGGTGGGAATCATGACATCCTTTGCCCTCTTCTATTGTTTGGCCAATCATAGGAAGCCTTGCACTCAATTATATAAATACAAAGCTTGTTCTTAATGGCAGATGAGCACAAAAACTAGATGGACTGGTGTCTCTATTGAACCTTACTAACTATAAAGCTGACCTTTTTTTTAATTTTTGCAGCAGGGAAATCACTTGTACTGCTGCAGCAACACAGTCCCACTTACTGTATGTACCTAATGCTAGTACAGTACATTATAGCACAAATAGAAGCCACATTATTAAGTCATTGGCAGCCAGTAGAACCAGCAGGAGACATTTTGAAAATACCACAATAAAAGAGAACAGATGTACAGATTTCCACATCCTGCTGAGAAGTTATTGCCCTGCTTAGCTTAGTATCATCTGCAAATACAGAGATGGAACTGTTTATCCCATCCTCCAGGTCATTTATGAACAAATTAAATAGGATTGGTCCCAGCACAGAACCCTGGGGGACCCCACTACCCACCCCTGACCATTCTGAGTACTCCCCATTTATCACCACCCTCTGAACACGCCCTTGTAGCCAGTTTTCAATCCATGTACTCACCCTATGGTCCATGCCAACGCACCTTATTTTGTACAGTAAACGTTTATGGGGAACTGTGTCAAATGCTTTTGCAAAATCCAAATACACCACGTCTACGGGCCTTCCTTTATCTAGATGGCAACTCACCTCCTCATAGAAGGTTAATAGATTGGTTTGGCAAGAACGATTCTTCATGAATCCATGCTGATTACTGCTAATGATATCATTCTTATTACTAAAATCTTGTATATAGTCCCTTATCATCCCCTCCAAGAGTTTACATACTATTGATGTTAGGCTAACTGGTCTGTAATTCCCAGGGATGTTTTTTGGGCCCTTTTTAAATATTGGTGCTACATTGGCTTTTCTCCAATCAGCTGGCACCATTCCAGTCAATAGACTGTCTGTAAAAATTAGGAACAACGGTCTGGCAATCACCTGACTGAGTTCCCTAAGTACCCTCGGATGCAAGCCATCTGGTCCCGGTGATTTATTAATGTTAAGTTTCTCAAGTCTAATTTTAATTCCGTCCTCTGTTAACCATGTAGGTGCTTCCTGTGTTGTGTCATGAGGATAAACACTGCAGTTTTGGTTACTGAAGCCCCCCGATTCACTCGTGAATACTGAGGAGAAGAATAAATTCAATACCTCTGCCATCTCCCCATCCTTTGTAACCAGATGTCCTTCCTCATTCTTTATGGGGCCAATATGGTCTGTCCTCCCTTTTTTACTGTTTACATACTTAAAGAATTTCTTGGGATTTTTTTTGCTCTCCTCCGCTATGTGTCTTTCATGTTCTATCTTAGCCATCCTAATTGCACCCTTACATTTCTTATTGCATTCTTTATAAATTCTGAATGCTGTGGATGATCCCTCAACCTTGTATTTTTTGAAGGCCTTCTCCTTTGCTTTTATATGCATTTTTACATTGGAGTTAAGCCATCCAGGATGTTTGTTCGCTCTTTTAAATTTATTACCCAATGGGATACATTGGCTAATGCCCTTGTTTAATATGCTCTTAAAGCAAACCCATCTCTCCTCTGTATTCTTTGTTCCTAATATTTTATCCCAATTTATGCCTTTTAGCAAGGTTTGTAGTTTAGGGAAGTTGGCTCTTTTGAAATTCAGTGTCTTTGTGTTCCCTTCATGTCTCCTATTTGTGTGATTTATACTGAAACTAATTGACCTGTGATCGCTGTTACCTAAATTGCCCCGTATTTCCACATCTGTTATCAGGTCTGTATTGTTGGTAATCAGTAGATCTAGTAATGTTTTATTTCTAGTTGGTGCGTCTACCATCTGACCCATAAAATTGTCCTGCAAGACATTAAGGAACTGGCGAGCCTTAAATGAATGCGCGGTTCCCTCCGCCCAGTCTATGTCTGGATAATTAAAATCCCCCATTATGATAACACTTCCCATCCTTGCTGCTAATCCAATTTGTGATAGGAGATCCGTCTCCACTTCCTCCCTCAGGTTAGGGGGCCTATAGCATACTCCCAGTATTATTTTCCACTTAGCTTCATCCCTTTGGAGCTCTACCCATAAAGATTCCACCTCCTCCCTAGCCCCCTCAGTGATGTCATCTCTCACATTCACTTGTACATTATTCTTGATATATAGGCATACCCCTCCCCCTTTTTTACCCTCTCTATCCTTGCGGTATAGGGTATACCCTTGAATGTTTGCCAGCCAATCATGAGAGCTGTTGAACCAGGTCTCTGAAATTCCCACAAAATCCAAATCCTCCTTGTACAACAGTATCTCTAGTTCACCCATCTTGTCCGCCAGGCTCCTGGCATTGGTGAACATGCCACATAGTTTAGACCGGTCGCATATTGTCCTCGTATTGGGTGTTTCAAGATTGCAACTTGGACTTGCTACTATACTCACCTTGTGTTTTTGTGCTTTGGTTAACCTACCACTAATGTCCCCAATACTACCCTCTGGAATATCTTCCGCGCTGGCTATCACTGTCTCTGGACCCTCCCCCCCATCGCCTAGTTTAAAAACCCCTCTAATTTTTTGGCCATCTTCATTCCCAGCAGATCTGCACCCTCCTCATTTAGGTGCAGTCCGTCCCTTCTATAGTACCGGTTACCGACTGAGAAGTCGGCCCAGTCCTCCAGGAACCCAAACCCCTCCTTACTACACCAGCTCTTCAGCCACTTGTTTACTTCCCTAATCTCCCTCTGCCTCTCTGGTGTGGCTCGATGTACCGGTAGTATTCCTGAGAACACTACCTTGGAGGTCCTTTTCCTCAATTTAGCTCCTAAGTCCCTAAAATCGTTCTTTAGGACACTCCATCTGCCTCTGACTTTGTCATTGGTGCCAACGTGCACCATGACAGCCGGGTCTTCCCCAGCCCCTGCCAGTAATCTGTCCACAAGATCCGTGATGTGCCGAACCCGAGCGCCCGGTAGACAACATACTGTTCGGCGCTTCAGGTCTTGGTTACAGATTGCCCTCTCTGTCCTTCTAAGAATTGAGTCCCCTACCACCAGAATCTGTCTTTCCTTTCCCTTTGCTGCCCCCCCACTCTCACTGGAGGAGTTCTTCCCCTGGCAGCTAGGAGAGTCCCTCAACTCCAGCAGTGCTGGTCCCTGACTGGTTACACCAATGTCACTCAATGGAGCGTACTTATTGGGATGCTCCAGTCCTGGATCGGCCTCCCTGGCACTTCCCCCTCTACCCCTCCTGACTGTCACCCATCTACTCTTTGCTAGTGCCTGCACCTCTTTGTCTCCACCCGCCTCTGTGCTGGCCCCTGCCGGCACCTGCCGTGTACGTTCCTGGCTCACCTTTAGTATGGAGGGACTTCTCAGTGCCGACAGTTGCTTCCCCAGATTCAGAACCTGGGCTTCCAGGGAAACAATGTGCTTACATTTTGCACAGCAGTATTCGCCCTCGATCGGATGATCAAGGAAAATTTCCACATCCTGGATGGAAAAGGACTTGGGGGTCCTAGTGGATGATAGGCTCAGCAACGGCATGCAATGCCAAGCTGCTGCTAATAAAGCAAACAGAATATTGGCATGCATTAAAAGGGGGATCAACTGCAGAGATAAAACGATAATTCTCCCGCTCTACAAGACTCTGGTCCGCCCGCACCTGGAGTATGCTGTCCAGTTCTGGGCACCAGTCCTCAGGAGGGACGTACTGGAAATGGAGCGAGTACAAAGAAGGGCAACAAAGCTAATAAAGGGTCTGGAGGATCTTAGTTATGAGGAAAGGTTGCGAGCACTGAACTTATTCTCTCTGGAGAAGAGACGCTTGAGAGGGGATATGATTTCAATTTACAAATACTGTACTGGTGACCCCACAATAGGGATAAAACTTTTTCGCAGAAGAGAGTTTAATAAGACTCGTGGCCACTCATTGCAATTAGAGGAAAAGAGGTTTAACCTTAAACTACGTAGAGGGTTCTTTACTGTAAGAGCGGCAAGGATGTGGAATTCCCTTCCACAGGCGGTGGTCTCAGCGGGGAGCATTGATAGCTTCAAGAAACTATTAGATAATCACCTGAATGACCGCAATATACAGGGATATGTAATGTAATACTGACACATAATCACACACATAGGTTGGACTTGATGGACTTGTGTCTTTTTTCAACCTCACCTACTATGTAACTATGTAACTATATTCAACTTGTACATTGGTAGTTAACAAGTGATTGTTGTCTTTTCTATTCACCTTGGGTGAATTATTTTTGTAACTGAAAAAAAATCTCTTACTGCAGCTTCATTCTATAATTTCTGGCATTAAACCCCCCCCCCCAGCAATTTTCATTGATCACATTTAGGGATGAGCTTCGAGTTCGAGTTGAACTCATGTTGGACTTGAACATCGGCTGTTCACCAGTTCGCTGAACAGTGAACAATTTGGGGTGTTCGCGGCAAATTCGAAAGCCACGGAACACCCTTTAAAAGTCTATGGGAGAAATTAAAAGTGCTAATTTTAAAGGCTTATATGCAAGTTATTGTCATAAAAAGTGTTTGGGGACCCGGGTCCTGCCCCAGGGGACATGGATCAATGAAAAAAAAGTTTTAAAAACGGCCGTTTTTTCAGGAGCAGTGATTTTAATAATGCTTAAAGTGAAACAATAAAAGTGTAATATCCCTTTAAATTTCGTACCTGGGGGGTGTCTACTGTCTATAATATGCCTGTAAAGGGGCGCATGTTTCTCGTGTTTAGAACAGTCTGACAGAAAAATGACATTTTGAAGAAAGATAGAAGAAAGAAGATAGAAGAAAGAAGAAGCATTTAAATAAAGGAATTGTCAAAAACTGTCTCTTGTCATTTTTAAAATTTTTGACACTTTTTTTGCGAAATGGTAGGCCCTTATCATTTCACACAAGGGGGAGGGCCGGGATCTGGGGGTCCCCTTGTTAAAGGGGGCTTCCAGATTCCAATAAGCCCCCCGCCCGCAGACCCCCACAAGCACCGGCCAAGGGTTGTGGGGATGAGGCCCTTGTCCCCATCAACATGGGGACAAGGTGTTTTGGGGGGCTACCCAAAAGCACCCTCCCAATGTTGAGGGCATGTGGCCTGGTACTGTTCAGGAGGGGGGAGCCGCTCTCTCGTCCCCCTCTCTTTTCCTGCGGCCTGCCAGGTTGCGTGCTCCGATAGAAGTCTGGTATGGATTTTTGGGGAGGCCCCACGCCATTTTTTTTTATTTTGGCACGGGGTTCCCCTTAAAATTCATACCAGACCTGAAGGGTCTGGTAAAGATTTTGAGGGGGACCCCACACCATTTTTTTTTCAAATTTTGGCTGGGGTTTCCCTTAATATCCATACCAGACCTGAAGGGCCTGGTATGGAATTTAGGGGGACCCCCCACGTCATTTTTTTTTTAAATTTTGGTTCGGGGTTCCCCTGTGGGGATTTCCCATGCCGTTTTTATCAATGAACTTTTATGTGTATTGTCGGACCGGCAATTCATTAATAGCCGCGAGTAGTTTTAAACTTTTAGACTTTTTAGACTTTTTTTCCTTTGAATTGTCATTTTGCTGTCAGACTGTTCTAAACACGGGAAACATGCGCCCCTTTACAGGCATATTATAGACACCCCCAGGTACGAAATTTAAAGGGATATTACACTTTTATTGTTTCACTTTAGGCATTATTAAAATCAGTGCTCCTGAAAAAATGCCCGCTTTTAAAACTTTTTTTTTGCATTGATCCATGTCCCCTGGGGCAGGACCCAGGTCCCCAAACACTTTTTATGACAATAACTTGCATATAAGCCTTTAAAATTAGCACTTTTGATTATTCATGTTTGTGTCCCATAGACTTTAACGGTGTTCGCGTGTTCGAACACATTTTTTGCCTGTTCGCATGTTCTGGTGCGAACCGAACAGGGGGGTGTTTGGCTCATCCCTAATCACATTACAAAACATGCTATTTCAAGCTTCACTAGAACCAAAGAACTAAAAAAAAACATTGGTCTGCAGTCACATCTATGAGATGATCCTTTATCTTCTACAAAATAAAAATGTATAGTATTTTGATCAATCTTGAAATGTCTACTTCTATTTCCCAATAATATTTAGTTCACGTTGAAACGACTAAAACATTGTTTACCAGTAGTGTTGGGCGAACAGTTCGGCCCAAGCATGAATTTGGGCCAAACATTGGCTGTTCGTCCGTTCGACAAAAACCCAAACTTTTGGGGCATTCAACCATTTGTTCGGCCCGCCGAGTGCCCCACAACGCACTGCATGCCGCACAGTGCATGGGAAGCCCTGATTGTCTGAAGCAATGAAGGATTTGCCCAATCAGGGCACAGAACACTGTCAGAGCCATAATTGTATAAAGTAATGATGACTGTGCCCAATCATGGCTCATTTCTCATAGACCCACCCCCCTCTATAAAAGGATCCTTCCCACAGCAGCCATTTGCACTGTGATATTGGAGTGCAGATAGAACAGGGCTCTACTAGCAAGTTAGTGTGCTATTGTGATTCTATTGTGAGTGTAGAGTGTCAGTTTAGTGTGAATATATTGACAGCACAGTATGAGTGTAGTGTGACCATTTATTTTTACTTTACTGTCAGTTTTGTCTTCCAGGGCAGGTTTACTGCAGTATACTGAGGTGTGTTAGTGCAAATTTAGTGCAGTGTATTGAGGTGTGGTAGTGTACCTTAACTGCAGTATATTGATGTCCATTAGTGCGCATTTGCTGCAGTATATTGATGTGTGTTATTGCGCATTTACTGCAGTATATTGAACTGTGTTAGTGCACGTGTACTGCAGTATATTGCCATGCATTAATGTACTGAGGTGTGTTGGTGCAAATTTAGTGCAGTATATTAGTGCACCTAACTGCAATATATTGTTAGTGCATGTGTACTGCAGTATATTGCCATGCATTAGTGTACTGAAGTGTGTTTGGGCAAATTAAGTGCAGTATATTAGTGCACCTTAACTGCAGTATATTGATGTGCATTAGTGCGCATTTACTGCAGTATATTGATGTGTGGTATTGCACATTTACTGCAGTATACTGAACTGAATTAGTGCATGTGTACTGCAGTATATTGGGATGCATTACTGCATGTTTCCTGCAGTATGTTGAACTGTGTTAGTGCACGTGTACTGCAGTATATTGACCTGCGTTAGTGCATGTTTACTGCAGTATATTGACCTGAGTTAGTGCATCTTTACCGCAGTATATTGAAGTGCCTTAGTGCACTTTTATGGCAGTATATTGAAGTGCGTTAGTGCAGTTTTACTGCAGTCTATTGAATTGTGTTAGTGCACTTTTACTGCAGTATACTGAATTGTGTTAGTGTACTTTTACTGCAGTATATTGAATTGTGTTAGTGCACATTTACTGAAGTATATTGAAGTGTGTTAGTGCACTTTTACTACAGTATATTGAAGTGCGTCAGTGCAGTTTTGCTGCAGTACATTGTAGTGTGTCAGTGGAGTGAGTACTCAAGTTAAAGGGCACCAAACACTTCTTTCCATTGATTAAAGTGCATCCAGGGGAGATAGAACAGGGCTCTATTCAGTGCTATTAGATTGTTAGACCCCCTTTCACACTGAAGGCGCTTTACAGGGGTTTTAGCATTAAAAATAGCATATTTAAAGCGCCTTTAAACTGCCTCCCAAGCTTCCTCAGTGTGAAAACCTGAGTGCTTTTACACTGGGGTGGCAGTATCTTTGGGGCAGTGCAGGAGCGGTGTATACACCACTCCTAAACCGCCCCTGCCATTGATATCAATGGGCAGTACTGTCGAAGCGCTTTGGCAATGGATACTTTTTGGGCGCTTTTAACCCCTTGTTAACCCCTTCTTTGGGGTTAAAAATGCCCCCCTCCAGCCTGCACAGCGCTGGGGGGTTTTCAGTGTGAAAGGGGTCTTAGTGTGCTATAGTGTGCTATTCTGATTCTATTATCAGTGTAGAATATCAGTTTAGTGTGAATCTAGGGATAGTGCTGTGAGAGTGTAGTGTGACCATTCATCTTTACATTAGTGTGAATGTAGGGATAGTTCAGTCAGTGTGAGTGTAGTGACCGTTTAACAGTATATTTTATTGCATTACTGCAAGTTTAACGCTGCATATTTCAGTGCGTTACGTGCCATTTAACGCAGAAAATTTCTGTGCGTTAGTGCACGCTTAACGCAGTATATTTCAGCAGCGTTACTGCAAGTTTAATGCTGTACAGTTCAGTTCATTACTACAAGTTTAACGCCGTATATTTCATTGTGTTACTGCAAGTTTAATGCCGTATAGTTCTGTGCATTACTGCAAGTTTAATGCTGTATATTTCATTGTGTTACTGCAAGTTTAACTCCATATATTTAATTGTGTTACTGCAAGTTTGACGCCATATATTTCATTGCGTTACCACAAGTTTTAGGCATATATTTCATTGTGTTACTGCAAGTTTACTGCCATTTATTTAATTGCGTTATTGCAAGTTTAACGCCATATAGTTCTGTGCATTACTGCAAGTTTAACGCTGTATATTTCATTGTGTTACTGCAAGTTTAACGCTTTATATTTCATTGCAATACTGCAAGTTTAACGCTGTGTATTTCTTTGAGTTACTGCAAGTTTAACGCCATATATTTCACTGCGTTACTGCAAGTTTAACGCTGTATATTTTATTGCATTACTTCAAGTTTAACGCCATATAGTTCTGTGCATTACTGCATGTTTACGCAGTATATTTCATTGTGTTACTGCAAGTTTAACTCCATATAGTTCTGTGCATTACTGCAAGTTTAATGCTGTATAGTTATGTGCGTTACTGCAAGCTTAACACCATATATGTCATTGCATTACTGCAAGTTTAACGCTATATATTTCATTGCGTTACTGCAAGTTTAACGCTATATATTTCATTGCATTACTGCAAGTTTAACGCCATATAGTTCTGTGCATTACTGCATGTTTGACGCAGTATATTGCAGGATATTATAGTGTATCCGTGGAGTGTGTCTGTGTAGTGAATACTCAAATTAAAGTGCACCAAACACCACTTTCCATTGATTAAAGTGCATCCACGTACACATTTCACATCTGTATTACATTTTGTTAATACGCACCCCCCGCTCCTCCATCATGTCTGGGAGGACAACAAGGAGAGGCAGACATTTCCATGGCACTGTGAGGTGGCCAGCAGCGTATGTGTCCACAGGCAAAGGTGGACATGGTCAGTCCTCAGGCAGGGCATCATTTCCTCTGTTTATTGATGTTGCCTGTGCTATCCAGCCACAGCATGCAGAAGAGGTGGTGGAATGGTTTATTAAACCATCCTCATCCTACTCATCTTCCATCACCCAAGCAGAGACTAGTGCGCAATCCCCTGCAGCTGCCAGAGTGGCAAAACCTGCCTCTTTGTTCACAGCTATTCCTGCCATAGCCTCAGCATAAGGCATGGAGGAGTCAGCGGAGTTATTTGAAGACAGCGTCAGCCACTTGCTCCTTGACGATGCACAACCATTACTCAATTCAGGTTGTTGGTTCTCAGGTTGAGGAAGGTAGGAACATGAGCCTACAGAGAGGGAAGAACACTGGTATAGGGCGTACACACGGTCGGACTTTGTTCGGACATTCCGACAACAAAATCCTAGGATTTTTTCCGACGGATGTTGGCTCAAACTTTTCTTGCATACACACGGTCACACAAAGTTGTCGGAAAATCCGATCGTTCTAAACGCGGTGACGTAAAACACGTACGTCGGGACTTTAAACGGGGCAGTGGCCAACAGCTTTCATCTCTTTATTTATTCTGAGCATGCGTGGCACTTTGTTCGTCGGATTTGTGTACACACGATCGGAATTTCTGACAACGGATTTTGTTGTCGGAAAATTTTATCTCCTGCTCTCCAACTTTGTGTGTCGGAAAATCCGATGGAAAATGTCCGATGGAGCCCACACACGGTCGGAATTTCCGACAACACACTCCGATCAGACATTTTCCATCGGAAAATCCGACCGTGTGTACGGGGCAGTACACAAATTGGCAGTCTTGTTCCCCCAGCTGCAGCATATTGCCAAGTTGTCTTAGTGAGGGTGGAGGTGATGATGATGATGAGGTCACTGACTCGACTTGGGTTCCAGATAGAGCAGCGAAGGAAAGTGAGTGTGAGGCACAACCCCAACGAGGCAGCCATCATGGAAGAGTAGAGAGCAGCCACCCTATTCCATCACATTGTGGAGCTGTTATCTCCTGGAACACTTCCCACAACTCAGCTGCCTGGGCCTTTTTTAGAACATCTGCAGCTGATCGCACTGTTGTTATTTGCAAACTTTGTCTCAAGCACATCAAGCATGGCAAAAACAACAACCACAAGCTTGACAATGTATTTAACCTCCCACCACTCAGCACGTTGGCAAGAGCACCTAAAAGCCAAAAAAAAGGGGCACAAATCTGTCCCTCCTCTTTACTCACCTCAGTCTGTCCCTTCTATAACTCATGACCTCTCAGCAGCCTCCACTGCCAGGGATGATGGTATAGCGCAGGGTGTCCCAGGTCCTTGCAGCACATCTGCCAGCAGCACACCACCAGCTGTGGACTATAGCTGACAAATTTCTCTGCCCCATATGCTGCAGCAGGAAAAAAATTACAGTCTCTGCCATCCACATGCCCAGCGTCTAAATGCAAGCTTGTCAAAGCTGCTGGCTCTACAACTTCTGCCTTTGCGCCTGATGGATTCTGCCCCCTTCTGTGAATTTACAGAATGTGCTGTACCACAATGACAGGTTCCCAGTCGCTATTTCTTTTCACGTAAGGCCATTCCAGCTCTCTAGCATCACGTGGAAGGCAATGTTGTGGCATCGTTGGGCAAGGCAGTCAGCAGCAAAGTCCATGTTACTGCTGACATGTGGTCCAGAAAGCATGGGCAGGGACGATATCGTTCGTTCACAGCACACTGGGTAACTCTGCTTACAATGTGGAAGGATGCAGGACAGGGCTCAGAGCTGCAGCTTGTTGTGCCCCCATGTCTCCATACAGCTGGTGATGATGGGAGATTTATCAACTCTACCCCCTCCTTCTTATCCATGCCTTCCTGTTGAATTGTCCTATAAGCCTCAAATACCCTCTAAGCATTCAAAGAACTATTCAATGGGTCAGGCTAAAAGGTGCCATGCAGTGCTTCAGCTGGTCCACTGATTCAGTTGCCCCCCCTCCGGTGTCACATTTGGCACCTTTCAGGGGGGAGCAGATACCTGTCCAATCCAGGTATTTGCTCCCAATTCTGTGACAAACTACGCCATGTCCAGCCCCTCCTCATTCCCCTCCACTGTCTTCTGGGAGACACACAGGTCCCAGAATACAGCAGGGACCATTCAGAACATGCAGCACGACTCATGCATGCGCAGTAGGAAACAGGCTATGAAGCTGCAAGGCTTCACTATCTGTTTCCCTTACTGAAGATGCCAGCGCCTGCACCCAGAGCTGAGGGACAGGTCAGCTTCGGTTGAGGACATCCTGGACAGGTAAGTGTCCTTATTTTAAAAGTCAGCAGCTACAGTATTTGTAGCTGCTGACTTTAATTTTTTTTTGCAGGCGGAACACCACTTTAAAGAGGAGTTTATTGAATGATTTTTGCGACAGTGTCATGGAAAACATAGTTTTGAGGCTTCTGTTGGTCGAGAGGAGCGGTGGAGAAGGTGGCCGCCTAAGTGATGCATTTCTCAAATTTTTCAGTCCTCATCGCCCAGGGCTGTCAGCTTCCACATCCCATCGGCAGCGTCTGCATCACATGGTGGATGATTATCTAGGGGGGAAAAACAGAGATGAGAGCTTTCCAGTCAACAATCCACTGGCTTACTGGGTCATGAGAGTAGACGACTGGCCAGAACTTGCCCAGTATGCTATTGAGCTGCTGGGCTGCCCTGCATCCAGAGTGCTTTCCTAATGGGCATTCAGTGCGGCTGGAAGTTTTGTTACTGATCATAGAATGCATCTGTCCACAGACTCTGAACTGTCTGACTTTTATCAAAATTAATCAATCCTGGATTACCAGCAGCTATGAAGCCCCTGATGCTGATGCTGCCAATTAAGTGTCTTTGGGATGTTTGTGATTTCATCTGGAAGTAGGTTTCATGGGCACAATTAACACCCAAATACCAATTTTTCCGCACCAGTTTGGCAGCTGCATATCATTGCAAGTTTTGACAGCGAGGCCAATTCTTGCTTTCATCAAGAGTAATTCTATAGTTTTGGGGCGAGGAGGGTGTCAAATGCCTTATAATATTCAGCCAAAAAGCTGTCTGCACCAGGTGAGTTGTGCGTGGGTAACAATTTTATTACTGCCTCTACTTCTATGATAGCGATGGGCTCATTTAGTTGTTGGAGTGTGCTGGCATCTAGTGAAGGTAAGTGCACCTCTTTTATAAAGTTATTGATCTCAGATTCAGTAGGTTGGTGGGTGGTGTTGGATCCTTATTTAGATTGTAAAGGGATTTATACAAGTCTTAAAATGCATTAGCTGTGTCTCTTGGGTAGGTGGCATTAGTTTGATGGTGTTTAATGTGAGCTAAATTAGAGTGCCCTTGTCTTTATTTCAGTTGAGGAGCTAAAAGCTTCATTGCCCTGTTGTTTTGGGAGTAGAAGGAAAGTTTCAGCCTTTTAAAGTAAATGTCATAGTCCGCCCTGAGTTCATGCTGTAACTCTTCACGAGTGGCATTAAGGCGGTTTAATATGTGGTTGGAAGTAGTATTGGAATTTTTATGTTGGGCCTCTAAGTTCACAATGTCTTTGTGCAGATGTGATATGCTCTGCAGCTTTTTTTTCCTTTCTCTGGAGGCTATTTGGATTAGGGACCCTCTAGTGAAAGCTTTATGAGCACACCAGACCATTGTGGGAGAGAATTTCCCATTCAAATTGAGCATGAAAAATTCTTTGAGTTTTTCTTCAATTTCCACTCTGGTTTGGGGGTGCGAAAGAAGCAAAGTGTTATTACGCCACAGGGGTTTGTGGGATATTTTGCGTGTATTCACAATATCGATAGTAATGGGATGTGATATTGCGGATATTCGCTTGACATATAACCTACAATACAAACTTATCTGTCAGAAAGAAATCTATTTTCGAGTAGCTTCCATGTACTACCGAATAGTACGTATAGTACCGTATATACTCGAGTATAAGTCGAATTTTTCAGCACATTTTTTTGTGCTGAAAGTGCCCCCCTCGACTTATACTCGAGTCAAGCACTTTTCTGCACCAAAAAATTTCATTTTCCGCACCGACTTTGGGGCCCCGTATCTCAGGGCCACTTTGTGCTAGGAACCCCAAATTTGGTGTACAAACCCAGAGGAACTGATCCCACAACATATCCAAAGCTGGGGTTCCTAAGTGGGACCGAGATACAGGGCCCCAAAATCGGTTCGGAAAATGTCATTCTCTGCTGCAGAAAAGTGCTTGACATTTTCTGAACTGATATTTGGGGCCCTGTATCTTGGGGATACTTGGTGCTAGAAACCCCAGCTTTGGATATTTTATGGTGCTAGTTCCACTGGGTTTGCACACCAAATTTGGGGTTCCTAACACTAAGTGGCCCCAAGATACGGGGCCCCAAAGTTGGTCAACTGTGTCCATCTGCAGCAATGTCATTTCGGGACCCTTTGGGTTCAGAGACCCCAAAATTTGGCTGCAGCTAGGGGGCATCTAGGAACCCTTAACTACCGAGTTTGAAGTTCGGGGACCTATGGCTGCAAATGGGCACAGTGAGGCTGCAAATGGGCATTGTTGACCCTCTTTTCCACTTATGGTAGCTGTGCATTTCTCACCCTCGTCTTATACTCGGGTCACTAAGTTTTTCCCATTTTTTTGTGGTAAATTAGGGCCTCGACTTATACTCGGAACGACTTATACTCGAGTATATACGGTACCTCTCAGTGGTTTGGAGGCAGCGCCATGGATCAAATAAGTCTTCTTCCATGCATAAGGATCCTATAGTAGGCCTCAGCCTCCAAACCACTGAGGAGGAGTCTAAGTCATCATTCATAATTACATTAAAGTCTCCCCCATAGGGCTAGTTTACCCTTCTGTAGTTGCTTAGAGAGTTTCACTACTTTCCGGAAAAATCTCACAGGTTTTCTATTATGCCGCGTACACACGATCGGAGTTTTCTTCAGAAAAATCTTGGATGGTTTTTCCGACGGAATTCCGCTCAAACTTGGCTTGCATACTCACGGTCACATAAAAGTACAACACTACAACGAGCCGAGAAAATTAAGTTCAATGCTTCCAAGCATGCGTCGAATTGTTTCCGAGCATGCGTAGGAATTTTGCGCATCGGAATTGCTACAGTCGATCGGAATTTCCATTCTGAACTTTTTCCATCGGAAAAATAGAGAACCTGCTCTCAATCTTTTGCTGGCAGAAATTCCGCCAGCAAAAGTCTGATGGAGCATAAACACGGTCCGAATATCCGACCAAAAGCTCTTATCGGACTTTTGCTGTCGGGATTTCCGATCGTGCGTACAGGGCTTTAGGCGCATACAAGTTCACCAATGTGTAGGGGACACTGTCAATCTTTGCCACTAGGATAATAAATCAACCTTAGTCATCGCTATGTTTGTTTAGTAATGAAAAGGTAAAGAACATATGCAGAAATTTCACATGCTTACAGGTGGTTTAAGGCATGTAAAATGAGTCTCCTGTGCACACAAAACAATACATCTCATTTCCAGAGCCAATTTCCACATTTAAGTGCATTTATATGGACTATTTAGGCCTTGCACATTGAATGACATGAGTTTAGGGGCATTCAGGTGAAAAATTATGCTGTGCTGTTATCTAGTGGTAGGAACTGGAATGTGGAGTAGTAAAAGATCACTTGTATTCCAATATGTGTACCAAAGCATTTTGCAGAAGGTAACTGATGTACAGGTTGAAAATAAATAAATAAATAACAGAACTATAAGGTAACTAAGGTAAGCAGGAGTAAATCATTTTCCTAAAGTGAGTAGGATACAGGAAAAATGAAGTTGGGGGGTTAACAGTTTCAAAGTCAGCCGAACATCGGGTATAAATCGGTCCAACACAGGGACAACATGTTTTTAATTGAGGCATCAAGGGTTTTTTGGCCCAGAAAGGTCAGAAAAGGCAAATGCTGGTGACAATAGGTGCTAGAGTCTGGGGGCAATATCAGCCAATTCTATTGTGATGATTTTTGTAGCTCCCATTAGGAAACGGTTCAGGGTCTTCAGGGTTGCCATCCATGGGTAGTAATCTCTATTTCTGGAGAAGCTCTATGCCCTTTTCCAGTGAGGATATGGAATGGGATTAGTTGTGCATATTCACTAGTAATTTGGTTGGATTTTGTGGTTGCGTAGGATCTTTGTTATAGGGACTAAGTTGCTCCTCGCTGCCATGGTAGCTTGTGAGAGGTCAGCATATAGGGACATTCCGGCATACGGATCTGGGAGAGTAGGGTGTTGTTTAGAGAAGCGCATCAGTTGATCTTTTATATGATAAAAATGGATTCTTGCGATTACATCTTTAGGGATTTATTCAGGCAAGTAGGATGGTTTTGGTAATATGTGAGTTGTGTCGATAATGAAATTAGCAGGCATGAGGGATGGAAGAGCTGTTACCAAAAGCTTTTGGAGCAAGGGGCGCAGTTCAGCTGGTTTGACGGATTTGAGGATCCCCCTAAGCTTAATGTATTCCTTCGCGATCTGTCCTCGAGGTCTGGCTCTTTAAGCTTTAAAGATTTGAGCTTATTTTCTACTTCAAAGTGAGCATGCACTAACTCATTATGTGCCAGTGTGAACTCCTCCATCTCATTTTCAACATAGTCCACGCTATTGCCTACTTCTGACATTTCTCTTTGTGTGGAACTCATGAAGGATGCCATATCATGTTGAAGTGTCCCTCTTAGTGTAAGAAGCATATCTTTCATAGTGGTGTCTATCATGGACTGCCCTGTAGTAGGGAATGCATCCAGCTCCTGACTATAAGCTGAGGCCTCCTCTATTTCTTCCCCTGCTGGGACTGTGTCATCAGGGTGGTCTCCCTCCTACCCTAGCCTCTGTTTTTGTTTGACTGGGCTATTAAAAGCCAAGGAGGGCAGTGGGTGGCCTGTATCAGGCGACTCACTAGTGGATGAGCAGGGAGGATGAGTAGAGCTGGCTGTTATGGCTGTAGGAGGACATATCCTAGCACTGGCGCCATCTTGGATCGGCCGGCCTGCTGCTGAGGGGAAGAATTCTGTCAATTTCCGTGGGCCTTCTCTATCCTTTCATTTGCCCATTGTGCCCACTCTGTTCCCCTTGATCTCTGTTTGGTCTGTGGCCATTTTTTAGCTGTGTCGGGTCACCGTGGATCACTGCGGGACACCCGATGTATCAGAGCTCCATGCTCACACTACCATCCGCTCTGGCTGCCGGCTCCGCCCCTCGTTGGTGAAAAACTTAATCAACTGGAAAAGCAGATTGCTATGCCTCTTGTTTTGTTCTCCGCATTGGCTAGGTAGAATTGGGAGTAGTGTTGGTGAATAAACGAAGAGATATATGAACTCGGGAAGTGGGTGTCCTGAAGGAACAGAACATCAATTTTGAGGGAGTGGTATTGGTGAAATAATTTCTGTCACTTGATCGAGGAGTTGAGTCCTTGAACAGTATGAGAGGCCATGTGTAGTTTCAGATTGTTAGGGTTGGTGGAAGACATGGATCAGAGGGAAAAACATTTAGAGATAGACAAACTCTCACCCAGTTTAATCAGGCCACAGGCCCAGGAGAAGTGACCAAACCATACCAGGAAAGAGATAACAGTTTTTAAGTAACATAACCCAAAACCCACCCTCGGTGGTATGGGCCCAATCCCATGCCACCTAAACACATAAATTATGTAATGTTCCAAAATCAGGGGACATCAGTCTGTCTATGAGGGAAGAACATTAGCCCACTCAGAAACAGATGGGGATGCATTGCAGCTGCTCCAGCTCCAGTCACCCCACCTTGAAAAAGGTTATCTATTAAACACAATTAGAAAGCGCATCCCCTGAGTTTCATCAAACATATAACAGTGACTTTAGCCCTAGTAAAGTACCTCCTAAGGGTTTAAAGCTCAAGGAGTACCACCACCAACTAATGAAGGATTTTCCCAACCCGAACCACAGTCCCAGAGGGAGGCTAAGGGTGGGGTGGACCTGGGGGGACCCCAGTCTAAGTTTAGGGCCTCTGTTCCTCCCACCCCAAATTCCGTGGAGGTCAACTAATGGTGGAAATGACTAAAGTGAACTAGCAATCCATCAATAAACTAGAGAGCGAGTGAGAAGAGCCCAGTCTAAGGAGTTGCTCCAAGCTTTGGGACTTTAATTAAGTAACAGAGGAGACTAATCACACATAGTAATCAACCAAAAGAAAACTTCAAGGGGGAATCCCAATGTGACAATCCTTGTAGGTTGATCTGAAAGAGAACAAAACAGGTGAGGAGAAGGAAAAGTTCAAGTGAACTTGAGATGAGAGCCAGTCTGATGCTTTTCCCCAGCCGAACCTTCAGTTCAAGGAGGATAAGAGTCTCTTGACCTCTTTGGCTGTTGCTTCTGCCACATAGGAGTAAGGGGGCTGGGGAGGAAGGTCTTTTCACAGACAAGGAACCCCTGTGCGAGGAGAAAGATGGCAGCTCTTGAGTGACCAGGCCCAAGTACAGTAGCAGATGTTCGCCCTCTGAAAATGATGAATGACCATAGGACTTGTTGTAAGAAAATTTGAAATTAAATGGGAAGGACCATCTGTAAGTTATCTTCTTCTGGGTCAGTGCTTGTAGCAGGGGTTTAAGTGACCATTGCTTCTGGACCGTGTAAGGAGAGATATCCGCAAAGATTTGGATTGGATGGCTTTGAAATGAGAGATGGTCCGAATTGCTAGAGAATCTCATAACTTCCTCCTTACTGAGTAAAAGTGTGGTTTGACAATAATGTCTCTTGGTAGACCGTCTGTACTTGGTGGTTGGAGGGCCCTATGAGCCCTGTCTAGTTCCAGACACCACTGGCGCTGGGTTACTTTTCTGTGACTTTAGTTCCAGACAGTGCTCTGGGATATTCAGGATGAGCTGTTTCATGAGGGAGCGGACTGCTGGTTGGACTTCTTTGAAAGATTCAGGGAGCCCTCTTATTCTGAAGTTATAGTGTGTTGATCGGTTCTCCAGGTCATCAATTGTGGACATGGCGGCCTCTAATTGATCTTGGAGGTCTTGAATTCTGGCTGTATTTTGGTTCATTCTGGCGATAGTTTGGTCCACTTTATTTTCAATGGCATCTATCCTGGAACCAAGGTGTTGAATGTCCGCATGAATTGTGGAAGTAATTTGGGTTGCTGTGTGGTCCAGGCCCCTGGATAGCATTTTAGAAAAGGCAGCCATCAGAGATGGGAGATCAACAGGGGTGTGTAGTTGTTCCAGTGAGTCCCCTCTGAGTGCATTTGGACTGACAGAAGTGTCAGTCATGGGTGTGAGTGACAGCTCATCCATTGTCCTTTGAATTGTCCTTTGAATCAAAGAATCAGTGGATGCTGGTGAGGGGAGAGCCAGGAGTGGATTACTCAGTGGGGCTGGTTGGAAGAGGCACCGAGCCTCCTGTGGTATCCTGGTCCGCTATGGATTCCTCCTCCTCTGCTTTAGAGCAGTGTGTAGTCACGGGTGCCATCTTGGCTGTTTCGGCCACCAACGGGCCAGGATCTAGCTGGCAGGAGAGATCCCTCCTTGCGGATCCCCTGGCTATCTGGGTGGACACCGATGGTGTGGATCAGGACTGAGCTCTCTGGTGGCTATGGTAGGGGACACGGCTGGAGCGGTGCGGAGCTTCCGGTCTATGTTGCCATGTCAGGAGCTGCTGCGCATGCGCATCTGTTTGCATTTTTTCATGTGATAATTGTGGCAAAATCACACAGCGTTTAAGGTGCCATTAAAGAGGAATGGTACCTAAACATGTAGCCAGTTTTGCTGCAATTTTAGTGCACCTGCCTGCAATTCCAAGTCACTAAAGTGTGAACCTAAGTGTGGCCTTAGGGACTACATATTTTCTTGCCATAGTCCATGTGTACCAATATTTTGAAATATAAAGTAGAATTCTTGCCTAACATTAACTAGCCTTATAGGAGTTGTAAAGGCAGAAGGTTTTTTTTATCTTAATGCTTTCTATGCATTAAGATAAAAAGCCTTCTATGTGCAACAGCCCCCTCTATTCTTCTAATACTTACCTGAGGTCCCTCTAGATCAAGCGATGTTGCAGGAGTGTCTTGGCTGTCCGGGACTCCCCTCTTCATTGGCTGAGACAGCAATGAGTCGCTATTGGCTCCCGCTGCTGTGAATCAAAGTCAGTCAGCCAACAAGGAGAGAAAAGGGGTAGGGCCGGGTCAGGGCTCCGTGTCTGAATGGACACAGGGAGCTGTGGTTTGGCTCGGGTGACCCCATAGCAAGCTGCTTGCTGTGGGGGCACTCAACAGGAGTGAGGGGCCAGGAGCACCGAAGAGGGACCCGAGAAGAATAGGATTGGGGCTGCTCTGTGCAAAACCATTTCACAAAGCAGGTAAGTATAACATCTTTGTTTTTTTAAGGAACAAAAACATGGGACTTTAGTATCACGTTAAGATGTTCCCTTCCCCTCCTGCTACCTATGATGACTAACCTCTGTAAAAAAAAATGTGTATACTTACCTATTTTCAGCCCACTCCAGTCAAGTCACGTGATCCCCTGTGTCAATGAGCAGCAGCTGCAGGGAGAGGAGGGAATGTTCAACAATGGCTAGGAATTTCAATAGTAGTGACAGCACCCATAGGCTTGCTGTGTCCCAGCCATTGTTGGTGCTCCCCCCTCTCCCCTTCAGTCACCACTGGCTGAAACAGGGGAGCCAGATCATGCGACCAGACCTGGGCGGGCTGAAAACAGGTAATTTTATACATCTTTTTTTTACACAGGTTAGTCATGCATAAGTATGCATGACTAACCTGTGGGTGAGGACATTTTTAAAGTTTATTAGTGTTAGGCAGGAATTCTACTTTAACCCTATGTCTACCAAGGTACATTTATAAATGTCCTCATATTCTATGTAGTTAAAGTAAGTTCACAGCTGCTGCAACCATGAGCTTGGTGTGAATTTTACCATTGATGGGCAACTAAAATTGATCCTTGGGTGTAAGGAATTGGTCCACCTGCCAGTGACACAGTGGCTCCAAGACCTGTAGGTTGTAGTTCCAGTGTCCACCAGCAGTTGTCTTTCAGCAGCTCGTACTAATTAATCATCACCTGATGCTGATTGCTGGGAGTATATTTAGCTCTTCCTGTGATGCTCCTTCATGCCTTCATGGTCAGCTCATTCTCCTCTGACCTCTGACATCAACAAGGCTTTTTCCTCCACACAACTGCCACTCACTGGATATTCCCCCCCCCCCCCCATTCTCTGTAAACCCGAGAGATTGTTGTGTGTGAAAATTCCAGTAGATCAGCAGTTTTTTAAATACTCAGACCATCCCATCTGGCACCAACAACCATGCCACGTTCAAAGTCACTTAAATCTCCTTTTTCCCACATTCTGAAGCTTGGTTTGAATTTCAGCAAGTTGTCTGTACCATGTCTAGATGCCTAAATGCATTGAGATTCTGCCATGTGATTGACTGATAAGCAATTTGCGTTACCAAGCAATTGCCCTTCAATTATCATTGTATGTCCCCATTGTTATTTTCTTCCATTTGTGCCATAAATACTGTACTCTTTCTTCAATGTTTTTGTGAATTACTAAAACTTGTATTGTGCAAAACCCATCACCAACATTCAACAAAACTCTCACCTTGTGGTCTGGTCCAATAGAAATTAGGTCTCATGTGCTTTCCCTTTAAACAGGGTATGATAAATCAGAAGTGTTGTTCCCCATCTGCTGTATAAGGGTGTCATTGAATCCACCTCCATCCATAGGAATCCTTCGGTGGCTGTATATGAGAAGCTCAAAAAAGGATATATATATATATATATATATATATATATATATATATATATATATAGTGCTCTCCATATATTTAAGATTATTTTTATTAAAAATAAAGCCCAAATTGAAAAGCTTAACTTAAAAAGTGCACATTGGCTGGTGCACATCAGAATACATAAAAAATGGCTTACGCAAGATGGCGGTCCACATACTTTCTGTTTGAAATGCAATGTCATAGGCTCCTCCCAATGTGTTGCGCCACAGAGTCACGTGACTTTCTCAGGGGATAACAAGCCTTCCCCCTCCCTTCCCCTTAACCACTTCAGCCCCGGAAGGTTTTACACCTTTCCTGACCAGAGCATTTTTTACAATTTGGCACTGCGTCACTTTAACTGGTAATTGCGCAGTCATGCAATGCTGTACCCAAACAAAATTTGCGTCCTTTTTTTTCCACAAATAGAGATTTGTTTTGGTGTTATTTGATCACCTCTGTGGTTTTTATTTTTTGTGCTATACACAAAAAAAGAGCGACAATTTTGAAAAAAAAAAAACAATATTTGTAACTTTTTGCTATAATAAATATCCCCAAAAATGTTTTTAAAAAACAAATTTCTTCATCAGTTTAGGCCAATATATATTCTTCTACATATTTTTGGTTAAAAAAATCGCAATAAGCGTATATTAAATGGTTTGCGCAAAAGTTATAGAGCCTACAAACTATGGGAAAGATTATGACATTTTTATGGCTTTTTTTTTTTTTTTACAAAAAAGGCGGTGATCTGCAATTTTTAGTGGTATTGTGACATTGTGGCGGACAGATCGTACACTTTTGACACATTTTTAGCTATAAAAATGCACTGATTACTATGTAAATGACGCTGGTAGGGAAGGAGTTAACAGTAGGGAGCGATCAAGGGGTTAAATGTGTGTTCCCTCAGTGTGTTCTAACTGTATGGGGATATAAGTGAGTAGAAGAGGAGACATTTTGCTGTTCCTATTTACTAGGAACAAACCACATGTCTCCTCTCCTCTGACAGCACAGGGATTTGTGTGTTTACACACACAAATCCCTGTGCTGGCGCTTGTGCACGCGATCGCCCGTGGCCTGTGGCGATCACGACTGTCAGCGACATGCATTTGGTCCCCCACCGTGAAGTGGGCGCACGCGCCCCCCTTGCACCCCTCCTTCTAGTTCTATAGATGTTAATATTATAATTATTATTATTATTATTATTATTATTATTATTATTATTATATAGTATTTGAAGTACTCATATTAAAAGTAATATTATAGTTTGTGAAGGTTTCTTTTTTTTTATTTTTATTCTGATCCCATGATTGTTATTATTATTATTTGTACTACTAATATACAGTAAGAAAAATTATGTATTACATTATTTTATGTAATAAATGTTTGAAGGTCCAAGAACAATCTGAAACCTCATGAATGGGTCCACAAGCTAAAGAATAGTCAATGATGATTGGAGCAAAGGTCATTCATGACCACTTACTCTATACTATAGTTTGTGCTGTTTTCTTTTTTTCCCTTCTAGCTCTATAGTTATTATTATTATTATTATTATTATTATTATTATTTTTATAGTACTCATATTAAAAGTAATATTATAGTTTGTGAAGGTTTCTTTTTTTTTCTTTTTTTATTCTGATCCCATGATTGTTATTATTATTTGTACTACTAATATACAGTAAGAAAAATGATGTATTACATTATTTTATACAATAAATGTTTGCAGGTCCAAGAACAATCTGAAACCTCATGAATGGGTCCACAAGCTAAAGAATTGTCAATGATGATTGGAGCACAGGTCATTCATGACCACTTACTCTATACCAGTGATGGCGAACCTTGGCACCCCAGATGTTTTGGAAATACATTTCCCATGATGCTCAACTACACTGCAGAGTGCATGGGCATCATGGGAAATGTAGTTTCAAAACATCTGGGGTGCCAAGGTTCGACATCACTTACTCTATACCAGGGATATGCAATTAGCAAACCTCCAGCTGTTGCAGAACTACAATTCCCATGAGGCATGGCAAGACTCTGACAGCCACAAGCATGACACCCAGAGGAAGAAGCACGATGGGACTTGTAGTTTTGCAACAGCTGGAGGTCTACTAATTGCATATCCCTGCTCTATACTATAGTTTGTGCTGATTTATTTGTTTCCCTCCTAGTCTTATAGTTGTTATTATTATTATTATTATTATTATTATTATTATATAGTATTTGTAGTATTCATAATAAAAGTAATATTATAGTTTGTGAAGATTTTTTTTTCATTCTGATCCCATGATTGATCCCATGATTGTTGTTTATTATTATTATTATTATTATTTGTACTACTAATATACAGAAAGAAAAATGATGTATTACATTATTTTATATAATAAATGTTTGAAGGTCTAAGAACATTGTGAATGGGTCAATGAGCTCAAGGATTTGCAGATCCCTAAGCCTAATGCCCTGTACACACGGTCGGATTTTCGGACGGAAAATGTGTGATAGGACCTTGTTGTCGGAAATTCCGACCATGTGTGGGCTCCATCACACATTTTCCATCGGATTTTCCGACACACAAAGTTTGAGAGCAGGCTATAAAATTTTTCCGACAACAAAATCCAAGATGAAAGCTATTGGCTACTGCCCCGTTTATAGTCCCGACGTATGTGTTTTACGTCACCGCGTTCAGAATGATCGGATTTTCCGACAACTTTGTGTGACCGTGTGTATGCAAGACAAGTTTGAGCCAACATCCGTCAGAAAAAATCCTAGGATTTTGTTGTCGGAATGTCCGATCAATGTCCGACCATGTGTACGGGGCATAAGTATATGATTCCTGGAGCACAGGCCATTCACGGCCACCTGTTGTACACTATAGTTTGTATAGTATTAATATATATATATTTTTGTTGTTCTTATATGAATATTTTAGTATACTATATTTTATATATTTTATTATTCTATATTATATATTATATTCATTATATGAATATTTTACAGATATACTCCATATGTGAAATCTGAATACTCTTTCACTTATTAGTTTAATTTTGTTGAGCTACCATAGTTTACCAATGCATAATGCCAAGACAAGCATTAGAATCCTGAGAGGAGATAACAGAAGTGTGTTAATGTTGCACTTTACAATAATACCTATGCAGAGTTTATTAGATATTGATTTGTTGAAGTTTTAGAAAGGCTATTGTGTTGTATTAATATTCAGAATGACATTTTATCAGGACTTTATCAATAAAAAGTTCTAAAGCCTCAATACAAATAATTCATTTAGTTAGAAATCTGTATTTGCTGGTAAAACAAGATAATAGGCGTTGTGGGAAATGAGATAATGAATAGAATGAGTCTCATTATTCACACAAAGCCCCCCGACTCCTCATCAGTATAGCAAAGGACAATTTGCCGCACCTGACTCCACAATAAACAATCGAGACCGCCGCTCCCATCGCTGGGAATATCTGTCTGCAATCAGTTTATTGAAATGAAATGAAAATAACAAACATAATGGCGGAGATTCCCCCCGACGTTTCATTAGACTTCTCTTAATGAACCAGACTGAAATAATGATGAGTGTTCCTGAGATAATAATGAAGCAGACGTTACATCATCATATACACTATTTTTATTTCTAATGTCTGTGTTTATTATACAGAAGAGACCTAATTGTATTCATTAAAATTAATGAATTATTGTCACACGTTGACTCAATCCAAATTACTTTACATGTCCTAATTAATTCCATCAGGGCGTCTCTGTACAGTAACAAGCAAAAACAATCTCTAATTAGGTGAAGGCTTATATCATTATTAACTTTGCTAACGAGCTGATGAAGTAATCCTTTGTTGTAGCTTTGTAACATTTCCATGGGGAGTCTTATAGATCAGAGCTAAAACAATATACAGAATTCTATTTCCTTAACTGTTTATCTACAAAGACAAATTGAAATGTGTCAAATATTGTATATGATAGTTGTGATAGATAGATAGATAGATAGATAGATAGATAGATAGATAGATAGATAGATAGATAGATAGATAGATAGATAGATAGATAGATAGATAGATAGATAGATAGATAGATAGATAGATAGATAGAGAGACAGATAGATAGATAGATAGCTGGATGGATGGATGGATAGATGGATAGATAGATGGATAAATGTATAGATGGATAGATGGATAGATGGATGGATAGATAGATAGATAGAGTAAAAAAATGCTAAACATAAATAAATAGATATGACAATATGTTTCCATAGTTGGGGATGGTAAGGGAAATCCTTTTCACAGTGTCACCACAGTGATTCACATCAAAAAGTTCACCGCCACCTTAGGAAAACTTGCTTACCAGATAGCAAGCAAAACCAGGCGTGTGGCTATAGCCCAGCCAAGGCCTTTACTTGCACAGAAGATCTTTATGGACGATAATCGTAGGATGGATGGCTGCAATGTCTCTCACACACTGGTAACACTGTAGAGTCCGTGGCCGTCTCATTCAGAAAGGACCAAAAAAGAAAGACTGGCCATAGTGTAATATTGCCTTGCTTGTTTATTGTAGAAAAAGTAATGCACTTACATAGGTAGAGTAAAACTTTGCATAAGTTAAAACAGAGCCAGTTGGCTCGCAATAAGTGCCCATCCCCCTGTCATAGACAGCGTGGTGACGTCAACACGTACCCTCCTCCAGACGCGTTTCATCATACGTGACGTTGTCAATGAGGAACAGGCAGAGCGTTGACTCACCACCTTATATAACAAAGCCACACCTCGTTCTGAGTCTCGGGTGAATGCCCGCAAAATGCCATTTTGGATATGGGCATCCCTCACCTAATGAAAAGCAAGGCAGCCCAAAACCCAAATCAAAATGTAAATAAAAAATATATAATATGAAATATATAAAATAAACAAAGGTGATAGACTATCAGCCAAAAGCCTCACCTCAAAGCTTAATCAGAAAGAAAACGCTGAATAATCATAACCAATACAAAAGCACTAATCCAGTACCCCTCAACAGACTAAAGTAAATAGATATACCCCCTTTCTAATGAATTATAAAAAATTCCCAATATATTCCCCAGTGTGATATCCCAATCAAGGTAAACTAACACACCCTTAAGCACCCCTAGCTTAAATTAGTTATAATATATAATTAATTACATTAATTCAATCTAAATAGCCTTAAGTCCCCAAAGTGGATATAAAGATATACAAATCGATAATAGATATATAAATAGCTAGAAATAAATCAAAACAAATGTAAACATTTCATAGAAAACATACACATATAGAGCAGTTGTCTCCAAACTTTCTAAACAAAGGGCCAGTTTACTGTCCTTCAAACTTTAGGGGGGCTGGACTGTGGCCATTGGAGGAAGAAAATGTCTTGACGTCATTGGGAGTAAACAATATACTAACATTGGTATTAGTAGAAGGAATAGTGCCCCATCATTGGAATCAATGGAAGGAATAGTGCCCAATCATTGGTATCCATGGGAGGAATAGTGTCCCATCATTGGTATCAGTCGGAGGAATAGCACCCCCATCATTGGTATCAGTGGGAGGAATAGTGCCCCATCATTGGTATCAGTGGGAGGAATAGTGCCCCATCATTGGTATCAGTGGGAGGAATAATGCCCCATCATTGGTATCAGTGGGAGGAATAGCGCCCCATCATTGATATCAGTTGGAGGAATAGCGCCCCATCATTGGTATCAGTGGAAGGAATAGTGTCCCATCATTGGTATTAGTAGAAGGAATAGTGCCCCCATCATTGGTGTCAGTGGGAGGAATAGCATCCCATCATTGGTATCAGTGGGAGGAATAGCGCCCCATAATTGGTGTCAGTGGGAGGAATAGTGCCCCATCCTCAGTATCAGTGGGAGGAATAGTGCCCCATCACTGGTGTCAATAGAAGAAATTATGTCCCATCATTGGTGTCAGTGGGACGAATAGTGCCCCATCATTGGTATCAGTGGAAGGAATAGTGCCCCATCATTGGTGTCAGTAGGGGGAATAGTGCCCCACCCATCATTGGAGCTCAGGTGTGTCAGGAGGAAGGTGTCCCTCCTACTGTGATTCTGAGGCTGCTGCAGGTGATCTGTGTGAGAGGGGAGTGTGGTGAAATGTAATGGAGTCTCCTATGCAGGGGGATCAGCTGGCATTTTGTGATGAGGACATTACTGATGATGTGCCTGATAATGTCAAGCCCCAAGCAGGGGATAAAACAGTTTTTGTGCCATTTAACACAATGAGGAATGCTGAAAGTGTGCCCAGTGACAATCAAGTTGCTAATCCTGTGTGCAGCAATGTTGTGCCTGCTGATGCTGCAGTGCAGCAAAAGTTACATTTAAAAAATGTAATTTCTGTAGAGGAACTACAAGTGTCAGCCAAACCTATTAACCCTCCTTTAGCTCAGTCCAAAGCTGTTTGCCCCACAGGTGCTGAAGACTCTACAGCGCAGCTTCAGGACACAGCTGGTATTGCAGCAGAAACTGTGACTATTCCTGATGGGAAATCGAATTTGTGTGTGACTGATAGCAATCATCATAATACAAGTGTAATGGACAATGATCCCAGCTCAGGTTAAGCAACTAATGATAATATACAGACTACTGTGACATCAGGGTGGGGCCTTGACCCTGATAAGCCTACTTTTGCCCAGGTGGTACGCTGTGCTCCTGGTAACTCCACTCCCAAGTGGGTTTTCCCCCTATAAGCTACCACTTTACGCACCCCAGGATCTGGTCTTGGGTCTGGCAACCTGCCCATCAAATTTTATGTTCACTTCTCTGATGTATTAGTCCCCAGACTTCTTGCTCTTTATAAAGAGATATTTGAGGCCAATGTCCTTCCGGAATCCATGTGTGAAGCCATTATATTTCTTATTCCTAAGTCTGGAAAAGACCCTCACCAACCTGAATACTATAGGCCTATCTCACTATTGCAAACTGACATCAAAATATTAGCCAAAATCTTAGCTTTGCGTCTAAATAAAGTTATTCTCTCCCTAATTCATTCTGATCAAACGGATTTTATGCCAGCAAAATATACAGCATTTAATACTAAACGCCTCTTTATGAGTATTCAGGCCTCTCAAGCCCAAATTGGATCTAGAGTGATTGTCTCCCTTGACGCGGCTAAGGCCTTTGGTTTGGTTGAATGGCAGTACCTTTGGCAGTGTCTTTCCTACTTTGGGTTTGGCCCCAACTTTGTTAAATGGCTCACTATCCTCTACAATGCACCATAGGCTAGGGTAGTGGCCAATGGTTGGACCTTAAACGCTTTTCCACTCTCAAGGGGAACGCGGCAGGGGTACCCCATTTGACCCCTCTTATATGTGTTGGCAGTGGAACCCCTGCAGGGTTTTTTTAGGGAACATCCGAACATTCGAGGGGTTGACCTCTGGTTTAGTGGAAGAGAAGGTGGGACTGTATGCTGACGATATGATACTTTACTTGACAGACTCTGGCCCCTCCCTTCTGATGGCCTTACAGATTATAAAAAACTTAGGTAGATTCTCAGGATTTAAAATTTATTGGGATAAGTCCCAGATTCTCCCCATAGATGTGTTCCCCCATCACCAGACCAGGCCGATTTGCCCCTAGTCAAAGTTAATACCTTTAAACATTTAGGAATTCAGGTCTCTCGCTCAATGGCCGATTATATCTCACTGAATGTGGAGCCTCCACTCATTAAATCTAAAACTCAGACGTGGGCGAGACTGCATGTGGGAGTGATGGGCTGCCTGGGTCTGGTCAAAATGATACTATTACCTAATATGTACCTTGGCATTCCCCTGTCTATATTCCACTTAGATACTTTAAAGTCTTGGACACTCTGCTACAATCCTTTATCTGGGGCCCCGGCAGACATAAATTATCCTGGAAGGTTCTTCAGAGTCCAACTTCACTAGGAGGCCTCGCCGACCCAGACTTTGGGTCCTATTACCTGGCAGCTCAGCTCTCTCATCTATATCACATAGATAAGTCTGACAAACACAGATATCTGGCCCAGGTGTGTAGTCCAGCAGATTCACAACTCCTACATCCATTTTGTGAAGTTTTGCATTGCCTGAAAGGTTCTCTGGTGTTTCCGAACCACTCTGTCTCTTAATTTCAACACAAGAGGATCTGGGATCTGGTAGTGTCCAAGACAGGCTGTCCTGTATTTCATAATACCCCTTTATGGTACAATAATCTGCTCCCAAAACTCCTCCAGATACCTGATCCTACCATTTGGATATCTAAGGGAATATACTTGTCTCATGTTCTGCACAATGGAGAGATTAAGCCGTTTGATCGGTCAAAGGCAGAGTTTAACCTTCCAAACTATATACTTTTTCACTTCCAGGTGAGACATGCACTCCATGCCCAGTTTGCAGGTACTTATCCTAGTCTACTATCTGTGGATGTTCTTGATGTACTATAAAGTGATGAACCTCGTCAACTCATATCTGTTTTCTATAACATGCTCATTACTCCAGCTGTAACTAAATTAGCCTATTCTATTAAACACAAATGGGTAGAAGGGGATGGAGAATTAGATGATAAGGATTGGGATGAGGTGCTGGAGACCTGTAAACTTGTGTCCCCCAAAATGTCTGATAGGTATACGCAAGTTTATATCACACATAGGGCATAGTTGACTCAAGAGCGAATGGCCAAATTTTGCCCTTCTCAAAGATCTGTGTGCCCTAGGTGTCTTATCTCTGTTGACCCCTTCGATCATCTATTCTGGCACCGTCCCCGCATTCAAGGATATTGGTCTCAGGACGTCCAGCTCCTCCATGACCAGATGGGCTCGCCGGTATTGCTAAAACCCAGGCAATGCATTTTGGGCCTATTTCCAGACACTGAAATAGATAAACACACGTGTAGTTTTCTCCATGAAACGTTGTTTGTGGCTAGAAAGATCATAGCACGGAATTGGATTCAGGCCGATACCCCCATGCTAGCTGCCTGGCTTGCTGAAATCAACAATACCTCACCATACAAAAAGATTATTTACATTAATAGAGGTTGTCCAGGCAACTACAACAAGGTCTGGGACAGATGGCTACAATCCCCATCGACATGTGTCTCTTAATTCTGCACACCTTCCCACTGTCTGTGTGCTTACATGGTACGTACGGTCATGATTTAATATGGTAATAACTGACACCAGTTTTTCTTTTCTTCCTTTTGTTTGTTTATTGAGTTGTATAATTCATATATACATTGTAATGTACAGACACCCTGTATAATTTCTTTATGTAACTCTGTAACTAAAAAAAAAAAGGAAGTCAGCCCTTGGCTGAACTGCTGTTTGATCTTCAATTGTTACTTACGTTGCTGTGTATCCTGTGATTCTTGTTTACCAACCCGACTTGTTCCAGACCTGTCTCCTGCCTGCCTCCTGACCTCTGTTTTTTTTAATGGATCTCCTCAGCCTGCTACCTGTCTTGACCTCGGCTCCCACCTGACCTTGTAGTACCACAACCGCTGAGTGCATAGGTGTGCACAAGGACCCCACCCCCATGCATGGACAGGAGGGGAGAGAGGGATTAATCTGCTCCTCCTCCTTCTGCCCCTACCCTTCTGTCTGCCCACCCACACTCCAATCCCCGGAGTTCTGTGCCCCAGGAAAGGGATGTGTGGGCTGGAAGTTTGAAGCTCAGCAACCGACAGATACATTGTGGATGAAAGGCTTTGATGCCTGAGCCTCTATCCTCAGCTGAGTGAGCTGACCATCCAATGTCTGTTACTGAAGTCTCCACTCTCCCTCCCTCCCTTCTCTCTCCTGCCTCAGAGTGAGTACATTAAGGTAAGGTGTAAGGGGTGCCCTGTGGACTCTGATGTGAGGAGAGTTTGGTAGCCCTAATTTAAGGAGGAATGCTGGGAACTCTGATGTAAGTGGGAGGTTTGGTGAGCAGAAACCCTCTTACATTAAAGTTTCCCTTTACACCAAAGTCCACAGTGTCCCCCCTTAATAATAAAATTTTGCTGTGTGCGGCTAAAGTGTTCGGTGTTTGGCTTGAAGAAAAAGTGGCAACTCTAGGTGAAAACCTGGCAGATGAGAGCACGGATGTCCATATAGCCCTGGCCAATTAGAAGGGGATGTGCCCCAAGGAATGCTGGGTACCTGTATTTATATCTGAAAAGCACATAGGCTTGGGTTCGAGGTCCAGCCCACCTCTGAGGAGAGAGGTTCAGATGGGGAGGAGGCTGCTGCTGCCTCTCCCCAGCACAGGCTGCTATGCGGCCTCAGGTGGGAGACTTGAGGGCCAGAGATACTGAAGCTACAACTCATGGTTCTCTTGCAAGCTGACTGATGGAGGATGTCCACGGATCCTGTTTGGTATCACTGGAATAGAGTGTCGCTTGGAAGTTGGAAGGAGGCTACCAGCTGTCCCTGGACATTGTGTGAGTACCGACCCCCTAAAGGGATCCCTGAGACTGAGTGTTGCTAGAATCCTCCTCTTGGTCCTAGAAGTCAGCATACTGGGTGTGTGAGCTAAAGGGGACACTGGCTAGTTTCTTGAAGAAGCAAAGTCCAGCAATTACTCTCTACTTAAAGAGGGACTTGTTTCACCATATACAACCTGCTGCATAGTGCTACTGAAAGTCTGCTACAGTTGGTAGAGAAATTGTCCTTGCTGTAAATAGTAAATTTGGAGTATCCTACTAATTCCCTTCTCCTATCCAAGTTCCAAATAAAACATAAAAACACATCCCCTAGACTGGATATTGGAGACAATGAGCAGAAGAGTGTGTGCACCTGGCTGTCTGAAAATACTGTGGAGTAATCAGTGGGAGACCCGGGAAAAATTATTCAAGCAGCTCCTTCGGGGATACCGCTACATATACCTACACGACAAGAGTGTACACCATGAGTTTGGAAGGAATTCCTCCTTCACCTAATGCTTTGCTCTGTAATTGATAAAAAAAAAAAGTAATTTGTTATTTTAGCTAAGTTAGGGTGTTTAGGAGGCATTTAAAAGTTCACTTTTTAATATATTTGCTATTTGACCCCAAGATGGTGGTAATTGGCCCTAGGGATTATAATCATCGGCCGCAAGATAGTACCTGTTGGCATCATCTACTGGTACTCTATGAACAATTTGTTTCCTGTCAGCATTGAGTGCAGAGGAAATTGCCTTCTGGGAGCGCTGTGTATATATATATGATATGTGCAATGTTGTCACTTAGCCACACACCAGACATTATCATATGACGAAACATGGAGGGCTGCACTTGATATGACGTCATAATGCACAGTGGCCACATTCCGAATGTTTCTGGATTGGTTTGTGTTGCAATTTTCTTTCTATGTATGGCACCAAGGAGTGGTTGGAGTTTGGAGCTGTTCCTGCTTTTTACTGTTCAAGGCTTTGATCCCACAAGCACATATGGCTACTCAAAAAATAGAGTGTCATGGATTTTTGGTAAGGGGTGTGTGTGTGTATTGTGTCTCCATGGCTCATTGGTGGAGTTTTTACTAATATCGATCACCAATTGCTATAGGTATGATTTGTTGGATGTTCACTTCATTTATGATTAGAGTTACACAGCTTTTTTTTATTTATTGCATGAAGCACTTTAGCATGTTTTGTGAGTTTGCATTCACTTTTTATGTACATATACAATTTATGTTGTTTTCCATGTTTATTTGTGACTATGTGCTTACGAGTTTATTTGGTTCATTTTCATTTAGCGCTGCCCTTTTGGAGATTTTAAAATGTCATTTACTACTTTTTTATGTGTGGCCAATCTTCAGTCAGTTTACTAGCAGACTTCTGGGAGCAGAGCAATGTTCAGTGGCATAACCAGTAATAAAGGTGAGTATATAACCCCTTCTTTTGTAGGATATGTGTTTCTGCAGATCAAAAATACATAATAAGGTCATATTAAGTTTAATTATATATTTTAATTATATATAACTAAAGCCGGCCATAGACGGTTCAAATCTCGGCCTGTTCAACAGGAGATTTGAACCATGTATAAGCAGGCTGAATGCACGAACAATCAACTTGAGTACAACCAGCCTGCCGGATTTTACATGTGATTATTGCAAGCAGCTGTTATAGCTTGTAGGAATAATCACTGTGTTCTCCCGGCGGAGACAGTTTCCCCCAACCTCCTGCCGGGAAACCACAATGGCTCCACGGGAGGGGTTCCCCAGTCAACATTGTCCATGGTTGCAGAAAGAAATTTGATCTGTCTATGACCAGTTAGTTTCTGTAAGCTTGAAACTTTCTTATTTGTTTCCCAAAGGCACACCTTATCTCCTGGCTCCGTAGGCTATAGACAACAGGGTTAAAAAGTGGGGTAATTAAAGTAAAAATTAAGGACAGGCTTTTATTAAGGTTGGCAGAGTAACTACTAGATGGTGACCCATATACAGAAAAGAGAGAACCATAAAAGGCAGTGACAACAAGAAGGTGGGATGTGCAAGTAGAGAAAGCTTTCTGTCTCCCTGTTGGGGTTGGACTATGAATGATGGTGACAAATATACAGACATAGGTTAAAAATATGAATGCAAACGGGAGAAGTGTGACTGTCACTGAAACTATTAAATCTTGTACTTTTACAGCAAAAGTGTTTGAACAGGAGAGTTTCAGAAGAGCAACTGTATCACAGAAGAAGTGGTCAATGATGTTGACTTGACAGTAGCACAGCATGTAGATTTGGGTCGCTAAATTTATGGAGGACATGGTTCCTAAAAACCAAGACCAGAAGACAAGATGATGCTGAAGTTTATTGTTCATAATGGAGCTATAACGCAAAGGGCAGCAGATTGCCAAGTAACGATCGTAGGACATCACTGTGAGTATGAAACACTCAACTGTCTCAGAAACACAAAAGAGGAAAAGTTGAAAGATGCAAGGACCTAAGGAAATAATGGAACCATCCTTTTTTAAGACATTGAGCAGAGACGGTACAATACAGATTGAAACCAATATGTCAGTTGTAGCAAGATGGCCAAGAAAGAAGTACATTGGAGAATGAAGTTGAGAACTTATTGAGACCAACCCAATAATCAGGAAGTTTCCAGCCACAGCCATCAAAAAAATCCCAATAATTAAACAAAATATGAGGTTCTTAAAGGCACCAAGATTCTGGTATCCCAAGAGAAGAAATTCCGCACTCGTTGTTTTGTTCCATAAATTACACTGAAGTAATGAAAAAAAGGCATAAACATGGTACAAATACATTAAAACATACTGAAAATGCATTTTATACATCCAAACTCTTCATTTCAAAGGTGAAGAAACAGAGTAGACATATAGAATAGAGGAAACTGGGAGGTTTATTTCCAAGGTACCAATACAATGACAGGACCACCTTGCTGCATTTTGTACATACACTGCTCAAAAAAATTAAAGGAACACTTTGAGATTCCCCAGATCTCAATGAGGAAAAATACAGTCAGGTCCATAAATATTGGGACATTGACACAATTGTAATCTTTTTGGCTCTATACACCAGCACAATTGATTTGAAATGAAACAAACAAGATATGCTTGAACTGCAGATTTTAAGCTTTAATTTGAGGGTATTTACATCCAAATCAGGTGAACGGTGTAGGAATTACAACAGTTTGTATATGTGCCTCCCACTTTTTAAGGGACCAAAAGTAATGGGACAGATTAACAATCATCCATCAAACTTTCACTTTTTAATACTTGGTTGCAAATCCTTTGCAGTCAATTAAAGCCGCTGGGTTTCATCCCTGGTGATGCTCTGCCAGGTCTCTACTGCAACTGTCTTCAGTTCCTGCTTGTTCTTGGGGCAATTTCCCTTCCGCTTTGTCTTCAGCAAGTGAAATGCATGCTCATCGGATTCAGGTCAGGTGATTGACTTGGCCATTGCATAACATTCCACTTCTTTCCCTTAAAAAATTCTTTGGTTGCTTTTGCAGTATGCTTCGGGTCATTGTCCATCTGCACTGTGAAGCACCGTCCAATGAATTCTGAAGCATTTTGCTGAATATGAGCAGATAATATTGCCCAAAACACTTCAGAATTCATCCTGCTGCTTTTGTCAGCAGTCACATCATCAATAAATACAAATGAACCAGTTCCATTGGCAGCTATACATGCCCACGCCATGACACTATCACCACTATGCTTCCCTAATGATGTTGGTATGCTTTGGATCATGAGCAGTTCCTTTCCTTCTCCATACTCTTCTCTTCCCATCACTCTGGTAGAAGTTGATCTTGGTATCATCTGTCCATGTTGTTCTAGAACTGTGAAGGCTTTTTTAGATGTTGTTTGGCAAACTCTAATCTGGCCTTCCTGTTTTTGAGGCTCACCAATGGTTTACATCTTGTGATGAACCCTCTGTAGTCACTCTAGGGAAGTCTTCTCTTGATTGTTGACTTTGACACACATACATCTACCTCCTGGAGAGTGTTCTTGATCTGGTCAACTGTTGTGAAGGGTGTTTTCTTCACCAGGGAAAGAATTCTTCAGTCATCCACCACAGTTGTTTTCCAGGTCTTTTGGTGTTGCTGAGCTCACCGGTGTGTTCTTTCTTTTTAAGGATGTTCCAAACAGTTGATTTGGCCACACCTAATGTTTTTACTATCTCTCTGATGGGTTTGTTTTGTTTTTTCAGCCTAATGGTGGCTTGCTTCATTGATAGTGACAGCTATTTGGATCTCTTTGGATCTCATATTGAGAGTTGACAGCAACAGATTCCAAATGCAAATAGCACACTTGAAATTAACTCTGGACCTTTTATCTGCTCCTTGTAAATGGGATAATGAGGGAATAACACACACCTGGCCATGGAACAGTTGATTAGATAATTGTCCCATTACTTTTGGTCCCTTAAAAAGTGGGAGGCACATATACAAACTGTTGTAATCCCTACACCGTTCACCTGATTTGGATGTAAATAGCCTCAGATTAAAGCTGAAAGTCTGAAAGTTAAAGCACATCTTGTTCGTTTCATTCAAATCCATTGTGGTGGTGTATAGAGCCAAAAATATTAAAATTGTGTCGATGTCCCAATATTTATGGACTTGACTGTATGTTGTATATCAATACTGATATGGACTGGGTAATGTGTTAGGAACAAAAGAATGCCACATCGTTTGATCAAAATGAAAATTATCAACCTACAGATGGCTGAATTCAAAGACACCCCGAAAATCAAAAGTGAAAAAAATGATGCAGCAGGCTAGTCCATTTTGCTGAAATTTCGTTGCAGCAACTCAAAATGGTGCACAATTGTATGGCCCTCATGTGCTTGTATGCATGTCTGACAACGTCAGGGCATGCTCCTCATGAGATGATGGATGGTGTCCTGGGGTATTTCCTCTCAGATCTGGACCAGGGCAGCACTGAGCTCCTGAACAGACTGAGGTGCAACCTGGTTGCGTCGGATGGACCGAAACATAATGTCCCTCCCAGAGTTGTACTATTAGATTTAGGTCAGGCGAGAGTGGCGGCCATTTAATGGTTTCAATTCCTTAACCCTCCAAGAACCGGCTGCATACTTTTGCCACATGAGGCCGGGCATTGTTGTGCACCAGGAGGAACCCAGGACCCACTGCACCAGCGTAGGGTCTGACAATGAGTCCAAAGATTTCATCCCGATACCTAATGGAAGGTAGGGTGCCATTGCCTAGCCTGTAGAGGTCTGTCCGTCTCTCCACTGATATGCCTCCCCAGACCATCACTGACCCACCACCAAATCCGTCATGCTTAACAATGTTACAGACAGCATAACGTTCTCCACAACTTCTCCAGACCCTTTTACGTCTGCCACATGTGCTCAGGGTGAACCTGCTCTCATCTGTGAAAAACACAGGGCGTCAGTGGTGGACCTGCCAATTCTGGCGTTCAATGGCAAATGACAATCAAGCTCCACGGTGCCAGGCAGTGAGCACAGGGCCCACTAGAGGATGTTGGGCCCTCAGGCCACCCTCATGAAGTCCATTTCTGATTGTTTGGTCAGAGACATTCACCCCAGTGGCCTGCTGGAGTTCATTTTGTAGGGCTCCGGCAGTGCTCATCCTGTTCCTCCTTGCACAAATGAGCAGATACTGGTCCTGCTGATGAGTTAAGAACCTTCTATGGCCCTGCCCAGCTGTCCTAGAGTAACTGTCTGTCTCATGGAATCTCCTCCATGCTTTTAAGATTTTGCTGGGAGACACAGCAAACCTTCTGGCAATGGCACATATTATTGTGCGATCCTGGAAGAGTTGGACTGCCTGTGCAACCTCTATAGGGTCCAGATATAACCTCATGCTACCAGCAGGGACACTGACCCTAGCCAAATTCAAAACTAGTGAAAAACAGTCAGAAAAGATGAGTGGGGAAAAAAAATATCAGTACCCTCCACCTGTAAAACCATTCCAGTTTTGGAGGACGTCTCATTATTGCCCATCTAGTGGACCTGTTGTTAATTTCATTAACACCAAAGTAGCTTTTTTTGAGCAATGTATAATACTTACTTATCAGTCTTATTAGTTAGCACTCATACATGAAACATGTCATGGTGGTCTTATGTGAACCTTTGAAACAAAACTTCCAGTTTCCTTCATTCTCCTTGTAGCAGGGCTGTTGAGCTGGAGAAGCCTGAAAGGGATAGATGCTTGCCCTGTCCGCTTTTTCATCTAAGCCTTAAGCAATTATAAATGTTTAATTGCAATGACTTTTTATTTGCCTGGTCATAAGTAGTCCTACAATTTCTCTTATTAAAGCAGACCTTGCATTACCTGGTGTTAATATTTATTTTTAAATAATAATAATATAATTTCTAATAACTAAAAGGTATAAGAAGACTGAATAATAAAATATAGCAAAAAAATAAAATAAATAAATTACCTAGCTCATCCATGTCTTTATGGACCTCGTTTTGTGCACTGGTCCAAATCATTTGGTGGAGGGGGGATTATGGTGTGGGGTTGTTTTTCAGGGGTTGGGCCTTAGTTCCAGTTAAGGGAACTCTTAAGGCATCAGCATACCAAGACTTTTTGGACAATTTCATGGGCGATGGCTCCTTCCTGTCCCAACATGATTGCACGCCCGTGCACAAAGCAAGGTCCATAAAGACACAGATGAGCGAATTTGGGGTGGATGAACTTGACTGGCCTGCACAGTGTCCTGACCTCAACCCGATAGAACATCTTTGGGATGAATTAGAGTGGAGACTGTGAGCCAGGCCTTGTCATCCAACATCAGTGCCTGACCTCACAAATGCGCTTCTGGAAGAATGGTCAAACATTCCCACAGACACACTCCTAAACCTTGTGGACAGCCTTCCCAGAAGAGTTGAAGCTGTTATAGCTGCAAAGGGTGGGCCAACTCAGTATTAAACACTACGGACTAAGAGTGGGATGCCATTAAAGTTCATGTGCGTGTAAAGGCCCAAAACTTTTGACAATATAGTGTTTCTATGGCTTACCACTTGCAGATTGTTATAACAGACATTCTTGTCATGATATCATACAGTATTTATTACATTGCAACTATGCCTGATGTTTATTTTTTTTAAAAGAGAAAGCTTAAAAAAAAGTTGGATTTCACATCACTCGGTCTCTAATGCCTCGTACACACGATCGGATTGTTGGCCAACAAATCCGTGGAATTTTGTCCAAAGGGCGTTGGCTCCAACTTGTCTTGCATACACACGGTCACACAAATGTTGGCCAACAATTACCAACGTAGTGACGTACTACGTGGTTTTTCAGCTCTTTAGCGCCACCCTTTGGGCTTCTTCTGCTAATTTCGTGTTAGTAGAAGTTTGGTGAGTGTTGATTCGCACTTTTCTTTTCACGTTTTTCATTTAGCGTTTTTCATTTTGTGCTTTTCAGTTAGTTTCTGAACGGCCGTTCGTCAACCAGACATGTTGCGGAATCGGAGGAGATAAATAACATGTTATTATTGGCCTTGGAGTTATTGCTTTGACATTATTTTTTGGGTTGAATAATGATTTCATTTGGTATATTTTCGGATGCATAGAATGCACTTTTTGTTTAAGTTCTATTGGCAGATAGCATGTCTCATTATTTTTTTTTAATGCACAATAAAAAAAAATTGTGAAGAATACTTGGCTATGTGTTTTACTTCAAATGACAGTTTGGGAGTAGGCAGTTACATTTTATAAAATACAATGGAAAATTAAAAGGGACACCAACATAACTGTATCTTTGATCTTAAAAACTACGGGATAATGGTGTTGTGGTAAAAAAAAACATAATAATATATTATTCTTGATATCACTAGAAAAAAAAAAAAAGCCTTTGAAACTTCATTTGCATCAGTATCACCAGCAAAGCAGCTTCATTATTATCCCATTAAAGAAGAAGAGAATTGTGCACTGCATTTGGAGATTTCATAATTTGCCACGTCACCAATGTTAATTCTCCATTACGATCGCTAGTTTGCAAGAGTGGCCGCTTCTGCTTCTGAGCATGCGTGTTTGTACTTTGCACTTTTGTCCGACGGACTTGTGTGCACACGATCAGACAATCCGACAACAAACATTTGTTGGTGGAAAATTTGAGAAAATGCTAGCCAACATCTGTTGGCGGAAAGTCCGACGACAATTGTCCGATGGAGCGTGCACACGGTCGGACTTACCGCCAACAACCTTACATCCAACATTTCCCGTCGGGAAGTCCGATCATGTGTACAGGCCTTTAGACAATGATTACTAGGACAAATATTGAGAGGGCTGGTGGGGACATAGAAGGCTATGAAAACGAGACTGGAATTTAACCCTGCACACAATCCAAATCTAAAGCAAATTGTAGGGGTGCATATAAATGTAATAATAATTATGAGCATTTAGAAAAACATTAAAAAAAAAAATGTTTTTGAATATTTTTTATATCTTTTATGGGCATGTATTATAGTGATTTGGTCAAATTTTCTTTAGTGATTTTAATCGGGACTTAAAAACAATACTTTTTTGCTCAGAAAAATATGAAGTATTGCATATACAGTAAACAATTCATATTTTCACACGCAAACAGAAAAAAAAAAGAAAAAAAAAAAAAAAAAAAAACTTTGGTTGAAAAAAGTATGGTATTTACACAGGTCAATAGCTCAAGCTGAATTTTACACTCACAAATTGTCTTTCAAACTTATTTTAAAAAAAAAATAAAAAAGTAAACTGAAACATCAATACAATTGACCTAAAATCATAATAGGAAGCATCCCATGAGGGAAACATGGAAGCTGCTATTACAGACCTTTTTTTCTGAAAATTCAGGTTGTCTGGTTCTAATGCTGACCTACTGTACTTCATTATTTCAGTTTACCGACCTTAAACAATTATGCAGATAAGGTGTGATGTGATCAAAGCTATACACCCTGATATACTGTATGTCTAGCAGAATTTGCCTTAATATTGCAGCATACTGTACAGTCTGCTCATGCTGACTCTGTCAAGGTTTGCTAAAAATGTATTAGGGGGTGTATCATCCCAAAAGCCAAATTTTCACAGTAGGTAAGAATAAGTGAGGACAGGAAATGTGCTACTGGCAGGAGCACACTGTGAAAATAAAGTATAATAAAAAAATTAAAAAAAAAAAAAAAAAAAAAAAAAAAAAAAAAAAAACACCCACACAAAATCAGAAAATATTACAATTTTTGGTTTTGGATATAGATATGCATTAAGAACAGCAACTCAAAGATATTAAATATACACAGTATATTATTAGTATGTTTTAATAATTGTTACAATTTTATTTAATGTTTGGTTAAAAAAAAAAAAAAAAGGACACATGTATTGATTTCAGAAAAGACTAAATAGAGGTACCTTTAAATTGTGTAGTTGAGAGATCATCTTTAAGAATTTTAATCTCCTTGTATAGAGAAAATCTGTTCAGTAAGAAATAAGTGGAACTGTAGCTCAGGCCCATGCCTCCAAACATTACAAAAGGAGAGGATCAGTCAAGAGTCATCTTTATACATACTCAGAACACCAAGAGAACAGTAATTGCTGGACTATAGGGACCTTGCTACGGTCCCAGAAAAATTATTAGGGAGAAAAACAAAAAAAATATTGTTTACATAAAAAAAAAATATTTTCTGGTGAAGTTCAGTAGGAATTTCAGTTCAATTAAGTAGGAAAAGAGTGCAATAGCAAGCAAGCGCTGCAATGTGTCAGGGGAATGAGTAAAAGAGGTTAGAGTGCGTCTCAGTTCCCAGGCTTTTTGGATCCAGCCTACTCACCAGTGATAGAAATATGGGAGAAGGCTGGGTTTGGGGCCTACTTTTGCTTGTTCACTGGCCTTGTATCAACCCTTGGGCAAGACATGCTGTGAATTGTGTGAAGAAGGCACTGAGATTTCCAGAGAACTCCCAAGCATGGGAAACACCAGCATGGACCTTGTACCTTGTAGAGGTATGTCTGGGCAGTCAGTCAATTGTAGTTAGAGTCAAGATATGGACTCTGTTCACAATGAACTGTATTGCTGGAAACTATTCAAGTAAATTCCATCAACTATTCTGGACCTGTGGGATAAAGTGTAGCTCTAAATGTGAAAACAATAAAGTGACAGTACAATATTATAATATGTGCCAGTGTTTGGCACCTGAAAAACAGAAATAATGTACAAAACAGTGAAGACACATAGTATACATCAAACTGAATCAAAGAAAAACATAAGTGAGTCCAAATAAGTGTAAATGCACTTTGGGTAAAAAATAGTTCATATAAGGTGAAAGGTGAATTTTCAGCCTATAAAGGGGAAATCACCCATGTGGATAAGTGTTAAACTCCTCGGAAAGAACACAGCCAAGAAGAAGGGTCACCATCCGATGTGCAGCCACCACCAAAAGATATTAGGGTACTCTTACCAAATGGTGTGGGCTACCTGCCAGCAGCAAGGAGCCAAACAAGCAGAACTGGATAGACTTGGACATCAAGGGGACCAGCATATAGAATGCACACCAGCATAGGACTAACATCCAAACATCACAGGAACCAACATGCAGGATCCACAGCAGCACAGGTCCAGCGTCTAGGGACTCCTAAGCTCCACCGGTCAGCAAAAGGCGGTCATGAGGAAAATAAATCGCCACATAGCATAAAATCCTTGATTAAAAATGTATTAAATAAATAAGGTTTTGCACTTACATCAAAGTAGACAAATACAGGCACTGTATATGGTGTGATCACAGAAAATGAAGTAGAACGCAGTATATGGAGCCAACACAGTACGTTGCTTTTTATCTACCAAGACATCCTCTGGGGTATATTTGTTCTGGAGCTGGTCTGTAGTTATTCAAAGGGGTGCATATTGGTTCTGGCGTATCAAAAGAACCAGGGTGTAACATATCTTGTCATGGAGCCTTATGTGTAGAAGTAGGCTTCTCTTACACTTCTGGCTCAGGAACCCTGGTAAAATGACAGGAGCATCTGAGCACAGAGTGAGCATGAGTACCTAACTGGTCTTCCATTGCAGGAGGTTGAAGAGCAGTGAGTGCGTTGCTGAAGAGCAGGCTGTGGGTTGCTGAAGAGCGAGCTGCGAGTTGCAGAAGAGCAGGCTGCACTGGATGAAAATCCGGAAAAGGAGATAGGCACAGATCAGCAGATTCAGATGCAGGTAAACAAAGTCAGGCAGTCCAGGTCAGCAACAGAAAGGCAGATCAAGTACAAACAGCTGGCAGAAGAGTAATGAAAGCCAGGTCAGGGTCGGTAGCGACAGGCAGATGGGTGAATAAGGAGAAGGAGCAGAGACAAAATCCAGAAACAAGCCAGGGGTTGGTACAGGCAACGTCCTAGCAGAGGCAGGAGCAGATTAAGCTGGTAACAGAGTCATCCCAGGAACAGGTAGCGGCTTTTCAGGAAACATAGTAGACCACATGGCAAGGATCCAAAGCCCTAGTGCAGATTAAATAGCCCGCCTGGCATTTGTGTCCATGTGCACCTGTGAATTGGCTATGGACAAGACTTCTGTGCACAGGAATGCGCCTTTCCTGACACAGGGTCCAGAAAGCACTTGTGGGGTATCAAGTTTAGCTGCTACAAAGGTCTACTCTGCAAATTAAGAGTGATGCAGCTGCTCAAGCACTAGTTTGAGACACAAAGCAACCAGTTGCTAGGTGTGGTATCTGGTAAGGTTAGAGGTCCTCTGATAGCTGGGGGGGAGTGGATGTTCTGGCTCCTTCCCTAGTGGTCAGTTTACAGTAGCAGCCGAAGCCCAACCTGCATTATGGAGATCCATTGCCTGGTAAGACGGGTACAGGAGTAAAGCAGTTAACAGGTTTACACATGAGGTCCACACTATATGCACCACGGGACCCCATTCTGTTACAGGGAGTGAGGTAACAGGGGTACGCTGGACTGGTGGAAAGGACGCTGCCTCAGAAACATCCCTCCTAATGCAACCTACATCAAGTTCAGTGTGTAGTGACACGGGACAGTACTTTTCTGAAAGAACTCTGCACTTTTACTGCACACAGAGTGATGGCTCATCAAGTTGGGGAACTGCCTTAATGTTAGACTTTTCACATGATGCCAGTCTCTACCTGGTCCCGGGCATTGATAAGCGCGCTCCACGTAAAAAAGGTACCCCTACGTGCAGGGTGAGTAGGCCCCGCCCCAAACTAAAATCAGTACACTCACAAGCAAAGGTTAAACAGGGCTTGTCATCCACATCTCCCCATCACAATAATGCATACCAGGTTCCTATAATTGACCCTCAGTATAAGCTCCAGCTGTCTGATTAGGAACTTTAACCGAAAAAAGCTTGATTTGAAAAAAAAAAAAAAAAAAAAGCCACGCCTCCCTCAAAGCAAGATCCTGCACACCCTATCAGCACCCAGCTATCCATATCACGTGGCACCAGTCATGGCCCTGGCTTGGCGGGCGGCCAGGAACCTCCTAGTTTGTGAGATCAGTCAGGGTGCTTAGGACAAAACACAGCAGTGGCCGTTTTTCGGATAGATTCAGCCTCTCGCACTGACAGTTGGGGATTATACTGAGGGTCGATTATGAGAACCTGGTGTGCAACATTGCGATGGGGCGGTGTGGATGACAAGTCCTGCTTAACCTTTGCTTGCGAGTGTCTGGATTTTAGTTTTGTTTACTTTATTAAAAGGCAATACACCAAAGCCTGTGTGCTGTTTTTTTTTTTTTTTTGTGTGTTTTGCAGTCTCCAGTGGCCTCTGGTTAGTAGAGCTGCAAGGTGGTGTTGCTAGTGAAGAATAACCCCTTCAAAAGATGGAATTTATTTGAATTTCTGGAGCCTCTGGTGTGCAAATAATTTTTGGCATTAGCGCAAGTACTGTTTAATAGGTTGATAAAGCTTTTAAATTACCATTAAGCTCAAGGTAGTAAATATTAAACACAGATCCTAATGGCGTGCTGAGTGCCACTTTAAAGTGGTTGTAAAGTCAGAGTAGGATTTCTGCCAGCCAGGGATTTTTTTTTCTTAAAGAATAGGTGCAAGTACTCCCCATATATGAGTCACCCCCTTGTCTCTGGCCCCTGCCCACCTCCAAGCACCGTCCCTTTTAGAAAATAAAAGGCCCAAGTATCATTTTGTGGTGCCAACTAATGTGTATAGAATTTATAAATGATAAAGAAAATCAATAAAATAGATCCCCTGCATCCAGCAACAGACACTCCCCTTCCCAGAAAATAATAGCTCCTCAATGCAGTAACAGACCTCCCAGCAGCCAGCATCAATAGACCCCTACCTCAAGGGTAGACCCAAGGTTGCCACCTCATCCCTTTAAACCCGAACACATATGAATTACACAGGCTCTGAGGGTAATTTAATGCAGTTAAGGCACCAAATGAGTTTAATTACCACCTTAATGAGCCAGAGAACCTGTGTAATTAATATGTGTTTGGGTTTAAAGGGAGGAGGTGGCAACCCTAAGTAGACCCCTCCCAGCAACAAATGACCCCAACAACATTCCCCCCCAGTGACAATAGATCACCACCCCCCCCGTAGAGCTATCCCCCCGCAGCTATAGGAGGACAACCCACTACCCCTTGTCATTACATAAATTCAGTGCTTTAGGTTATTCGAGGATTGGGGGCCACTCTGTGCAAAGCAAGCTGCAGTGGGGAGGTACGTATGACTTTAAATAAAGCACCCCACACACCCACCACTGCTGTAACTGCTTAGAAAAGTGTTAGCTGGGGTACTTTAATTTGTCAAGTTCTCCTAATCTGCTAGTCCATCTAACACTACCCATTTCCCCATACTGACAATGCGGCTGTCTCCATCCAGTGTTTAGACAGAACATGCGTCACCGGCCAGATCACCAGGGAAAAAAAAAAAAAAAAAAAAAAAAAAAACAAAACACACACCACACCACTACATACATGAATGCAGCCACAAGGATCAGTAAAAACTACATAATATTTTAGATTTAAAATCACTGTAGGTAACAAATACATTGAGAAATGCCTCTTTAAAAATGGATGTCAGCATTGGAAGAGTAAGAAGGCACATTGCCCCCTTCTATGGCCACATACACACAAGAATCTTTACTTCTCCTTTAAGGGTTTTTCACATCGGTGGTAGAGTGTGGTGCTCTCTAAAGAGCATAATACTTTTGGATCACTCTTCAAAGTTACTCCTTTTTGCGTGGATTAACCCTACAAGCAAGTGATTTGAGGCTTCATTGAACTCAATAAGCAAGTTTGACAGGTGATACAGCCTGCTTCCATTAAAAGGGTTGTGGCCCCAGCATGTGTACAACCCCATTTGGGTGGGTGGCAAAATAGCTTGGCCACCTGTTTAACGCCCATCTGAAAGACTATAAAAAGGATTTATTTTTTTTGGGCATCCGACATGAGGAAGTTATTCCACCAACGTCCTGACTAGGATAAAAACCATTTACACACAAATTTATATACCGGTGTACATTTTACACAAGCCACAATTCCCTGGGTGCTCTAGTCTGGTCACACGATCAACTCACAGCATTGGAAAGTGTAGAGGAGGGACAGCCAACAAAGAGGTCCTGTAGTAGGACTATGGGTGACATCACCCCATAGGCATTGCCACCATTCTCTCCTTCACTGAAGCCAGCCCCTGGGGAGATCATGTGATCAGACCAGAGCACCCCGAGAATAGTAAAATAAAATTATCTAGAGCACAGGTGTCAAACACAAGGCCCGCAGGCCGATTCTGGCCCTCCAGGTCATTTCACGTGGCCCTCACACCTCTCCTGCAGCTGCAGGAGAGCTCCAGCCCTCCTCTGGTCCTCCTCCAGACCCCTAATTTCAAGCAATGCATCCAGCTTCTTCCCAGCAGCAGCATAAGGAAAGGGGGTGAACTGTGATGTTAGGGAGAGTAGGGGACTCCACTTCTGATGGTGGGGTGGCTCTTGACATCTAATGTAAGTGGAGGGGATGAGCTGGCCATCTAATCTTACAGATACAACCGGCCCTTTTGAGGGCAATCATGCTGATGTGGCCCACAATGAAATTGAGTCCGACACCCCTGATCTAGAGGAACTACAGGGTGGTTATTTTTTACTACTACTTTAGATAGCAATGTATGAGGGTTGTTAAGCCATTATAAACAAAAAAAAAAAGTCTGCACATAATAAAACCCTTAATGCTTTACACTAAACACTACAAGTACAGAATACTGGCACTGAATCCTTCACAAAGGCACTTGGTTCTTGACTTTGGTGAACCTAAAGCACTGCCTCCAATATACTAATATCAAACCAAGTTTTAGCCCAAGTTCTCTGCTTGGGCTACGGAACACTTCCAGCTTGGTAATCCAGTGGGCAAGAACTCAGTCTAGGCTGACAAAGGGCTCAAAACAAAAAAAAAAAAAGGACGTAGAATATTTTGTTTGAAAAGATCTTACATTTTTCCTGTACATGCATTCCCCCCCCCCCCCCCAAATACCTTGTTAGATTATACTTTTTGCACAAATCACATATGATGAATTAAATCTGCTTCTTTAGGCCAGTTAACTGGAGAGTCAAAACTCAACTACAAAATGCATTTTATTGTTGTGGAGACAACAGGGTTTTCTTAGGCTTGATTGTCCAAACCAGTATACATGTCATTAATGCAACAAGCCACAGTGAGCAGACTCCTGCCACCATCCAGATTTCCATTGTCAATGATGAAGACCCATCCAGCTTTAGGGCTTTGTTGCTACCGGATCCCACAACATACAGAGGTCCAAGTGTTGCAAACCATTCTTCATCCTGTGTTCCAATATCTGAAACCATTTAAAACCTTGATTAAGTTAAGTAAATTACACACAAGTACATATAAGGGGGTAATAGCATCTGTGTCTGAGATAGGAGGGGACATCTTTAATGTGGCCATCACTATCTGGACTTATGGCAAAATCCACATATTGTATTTACCAAAAATGCAGAAAATGATCCTCCAGTGGGACACATGTTCTAAGACGGCCCCCCCCCCCCCCCCCCCCCCCAGGGCCACGCAAGAGGAGATTCTGATTGGCTTTAACTCATATTTTAAAAAGGAAGTTCCAACATCCAACGCAGACCATTTAACACTTGTTTTGGGTAAAATTTCAATACATATATATTTATGCTGGGTGTTACTCAGAGGGTGATCTAGGATACTCCAGAGACTATGTATACCCTGCTCTCTAGCACATGTTGGTGGGTACTTGTGTATAATGCAGGATCAGACAAATTGTATTGGTTGATTGGACAAGACCAGTTGGAGTTTGGCCATAAGATAATTTGGTAGGGTGTGGGGGACCAGTCAATTAAACTGTCAGGAAAGGCAACTAATACCATGGGATTACATAAAGTTCCTGTGCAGTCAACCTTAGAAGGGAAAAACTTAGCTTGGTGAGTGGGGGTGAACAAGAACACACACACAAAAAAAAAAAAAAAAAAAAAAAAAAAAAAAAGCCACTACTCTCTGCACCTACCAAAAGTAGCTTCTCTCTTCCATTGTCTTGACCCTCCACTCAGACCAAGCCTTCTGGATCGAGAAGTGGTCTGGTCACATTTTCCCAGTTCACAGCAGCTACAGATACTGTTAGGACCCTCAACAGCAAACCAGCTGGAACAGTAAAGTTAAAGATTCAGTCAAAGGTTTTCCAGCCATGTGCCCATGTGCTCCTGAATCAAAAATAGCAAGGCCAGGTAAGGGAACCACTGGGCCATGTGTACAAAGATACAAGCTCCAGAACAAAATCACCATGACCCTTAATCGTTGGCGTGAATTAAAAAGCTTGAACTAGCCAATCATAAAATAAAATCACAGAAGAAAAGCCCTGTGGGTAGACATGTGTTCCACAGGAACCCCTGCCGTCCAAGAATCAAGCTTTGTAATAGCATGGTCCAGGACACTTGCATGTTGTCTCAGGTGAGCCCAAGGTTAACAATTTCCACGCTTTGGCCTTTAGTTACTGTAGGCTAATTAACAAAGTTGTAATTTTTTTCTTCTTTAGCAGAACTTAACACTACTGTGAAAAATCCTGATAAGACTTAACTGGTACACTCCAGAGGCTACATAGTATATACACAACATTGAACACCAAGAGCTGCAGGGTGAACCAAGGATCCACTGGAGAGAAAAATTGGAGTTTGAGTCAGGCATACTATGATTGAGCGATATCTATATAGTAGTAAGCAAGATTTGGGATCAGTGCATCTGAAGAACCCCATAAGCTCAACCAATGAAGTGTTGTGGCATTTGAAACTATGCTTAAACAAAAAGCAGAAATCAATTAGGTTTTTTGAGCACATGACATGTTTTACTTGAAAAGGTCATAGCAGGATTTCCTGAGAGTCAGAGCTTTTGATACCAGTAGCAGAATTTAGCTGTGCATTATTGGGGCTCCAAAGCCTGTGGTGAAGGAAGGATTGTAGAAGGCTATGCAATGCTTCCCCTTTAAAAATGCTAGACATTTGGATCTGGTCCATTAGCACAAGGTCTACAGCCTGGCTTCCTCCACAATACCAAGAGATCAAATATGTAATTGTATTAAAATGACCATTTACCATTACCTTTAGCGTTCTTGGCCAGGAGTCTTATTTGTAATTCATATCCAGATGGTTCAGCTATACGGTAGGAAGAGCTGAACATCTGTTTAGGGCATTCAGTTTGCATTAATATGACCATTTCCACCCGTCAATAGTCAAGAAAGTAGTATGTGCCTGCACCTTCTGCATCCCTACAAACCATTGATGTCACCTAACCCATGCACTTACATGACTGGGGACTCCCAGTCATGTAACAAAAAAAGGACAGGGATAAGGGTGACAGCCTACATTGTCACCACTATCCTCACCCATACCTTTATATTGCCACTGAAAGCAGACGGCTATCATAGCATTTGGGTAAATTGGGTCTTTTTTTCCCCCATTAGGCATTAAAATATATTGTTAGTTTGAATTTATTTGTAATACAACAATGGTCAAACATTTTTATTTTCACTTTTGTTAATGCGTAGGCTGGTCTATGTGCTGTACAGAAGCAGGGCCAGTATCTGGGTGCCCCCTTAACGTTATGGGGTTCCAGGTTTTCATAGCCCATCTGCAGACCTACTGAGAAAGCCCTGATCCTCCCCGACATGTTAAATGGCATTTGGCCTGGTTTGGTTCAGAAGGGGAGAGGATGGGTGCACGTCTGATTTGGTTCATTTCTGGGAGGGGAGTTCATGCCCATCACCCCCACTTTTTCTGGTCTGATAAGTTTCCATTATAGGATTTGAGTAGACCTAACTTTGCATTGTACCCAAATTCACATCAGACCTCAAAAGGTTTGTGTGTTCAACATACTTCTAAATCTATGACAAGGGTATGGTATAGAGGAATAGAATCCTAGACCATGAAAACAAGTCTGAGGTGGTTAAACAAGTTCGCAATCACCCAAAATTGCATACCTGACCCATACCCAAGCATGCAGCCTGGCACTCCAGGAAAGCAGGGTGAACAAGCATATGCACCCCCCACCAAACCATTATTCTCTCAATGCAGAGGGAGGGGGTTAGGACCTCCTCTAAAAAGACCTTGTCCCCATACTGAAGACACGCACACCCCTTGATTTTGATATCTAGAAGCCCCTTTAATAAAGAGCTCAAGCTTGATGTCACCACTTCTATTAGCTCTCATCAATGCATTGTTACCTCACCTGTTGCTTGTTTTACTGTATGAGCAGGCCTTGTTTATAACATCAGGTGAAGTGTCATCTGCTGCAGCCCTCAAGAAACAGGTAATAAAGATCTAAAGAGATAGTTATGTTTCAGATTCCTCATTCACCATAATCAACACCAATCCCCAAAAGGAGAAAAAAAAAAAAAAAAAAAAAAAAAAAAAAACCACACACCACACACCACACACACACACACACACACACACCCCCCCCACACTTACCACAGGAGAGTCTACATTAACAAACTTAAAAGCATCAACTGAAAATTGAAGCTTATTAGGGTGGGATCTTGGCGTTCTGAAGGCAGAGCTTGAATCTTCTTGCTTCCCATCAACCATACACCTTTAAATAAAAAGCGTCATCTTTAAGTCATCTAAACCCTTTAATTCCTACCCCCACCCACCTTCCACCAAGTGAAATGCCAACATTTTCAAAAAGGAGGTGGGCATGTTAAAAAAAGTTCAGTCCAATGTACCCCTCGATACTGAATACCAATAAGTTTTCTCCTGCACCCCAATGCTGGAGGTGGGCAAGAGGGACCAAGCATGACTGTCATTCTCCCCCCCGATCCTGCTTCTAGAGCACACAGTGTTGTCAAGCTAAAGGGACAGCATCTAAGCAAATGCAGAATCAAGGGTGACCATGCTGAAGTGATTTTGTGAAAAAAAGCATTCTCAGCCTATAAAAATTAAGTAATTTCCATAAAATGTATATTGGTCACGAATCCTTCCAAAAAAGTATGATTGGTCATCAAATTAGGTTATTTACACATTACATAATCTAAGCCATGCTAGGGCCAGGAAAGTACATTTTAGCCATTCTTCAAGCAGTCTTTGCTGTGTCCACAGGCTCCAGTGATGAAACTAGTCATACCATCTCCATGGCCACAGCACCCATTAAGTAAGTGTTACTATTCCATCTAGAAATCAATGTTAAAGTACTTACCCACTGAAAGCAATGATTTCATAAGAAGGTCCTTGTGTGGTATCTTGATTTAGGGAGGCCACACAGCGGTCTACAAGTATTCTCATAGGAACATGATTGTCAGTGTCCACAGCAGCTTCTATATTCAAAGGTTCCCCAAGCTCGAAGATAATAGAAGGACTGGGACCACTCCAGTCATCTGTAAAAACAAAACCATTGACTGACCTTAAAGCGGTGTTTCTGCCCCCCCCCCCCCCCCCCATTTCCAAAAATGTAAATCATATATGAGGAATCATAAGCAGAAGTTCCACTTTTGACTGGAACTCCGCTTTAATAACCAAACACTCAAAAAAAAAAAAAGTTATCTTTGATCCTAAAGAGGATGATCAGGACTATAGGGGTTAGATGCAACTCCACTGGTGCTCCATTGCCCACATACTACAATTTTGTAGACTTGTCTTTACTCCTGGGCCAAGCTATTCAAGGATATTGTATGCCATGTTATATTCAATTACATGTGAACAAACAGGAACAGATTAGGGTTATATTATGCACCCTTAATTTTTGTATGAACAGTTGTGCCAGTCTTGCTTGTCATGTCAAGAGATAAAAAAATATATACCACTATCATGTGCTAGCTGAGATGGAACATTCCGCTTTTCTCTACTATACAGACTACATTCACTCAACCTTGCCCCCTACAGTGCTCTTCAAATTTTTTACCAATACATTATAGAAAGGTAACAAAGGGAGGGTTATGGCCTGATGGTAGACCCAGGCACTGGTCCATAAGTGTCAAAACCTATGAAGGAAATCTGTTGAAAGACCCACCATTCATCAGACGCAGCGAGAAGTTCAGCTTCTCCTCAATTGTTTCAGTGGAGCTGAAGGGGACCCATGTTGGATGTATGGCTTTACTACTCACATTGTCATGCCTATGAAAAAGACAAGTCAGACTCTGGTTACGGGTTTTAAAGTTTTCGCTTTTCTGCTAGATACAATGCCCCAATATCAGGAACAAGACTTTTATTAAAGACTTACCTGGGGTAATAGCACTTGATGGTTATAACAGCAGAGCTGCTCCTTGTGATGGGCAGATTTGTGGCAGAAGACGGGTTGTAGGTCAGAAAAGTGCTATACATCAGCAAGTCTGCAGTCATCTACAAGACAAATGCCACAACTAAATGCTTTGATTGAGGTTTATTAAGATATATTACACATCCAGGTTCCCTAGCCTCATATCTCCAATCTTCCTTCCCCTATGTCACGTATCAAGTGTGACCAGAGCTGTGTGGACTACAACAGAGCAACCCAAACTTATGTAGGTGAAGAAGATAACAGTATATACAGCAAAAAGGAATATCAGAATCGTAATCTTTAGCCAGGCTGAGGTCATAAAACGGGAGATCAGCAGATGGGGGGGCAAGGAGTAAGACAGACAGGGAGAAGGTGGAAAAGATCAGGCTGCAGGGCAGGGATACAGGAATCAGAGCTTTCAGGTCAGGGCACAAGGACGACACAAAGGCAAGGTGTGTGTGAGCTTGCTGGGTATTTATACCATTTCTTACAATCAGGCTCAGGTGATGTCTGACTGCAGGAGGTGATATTTGCTCCATACTGCCGGGAACCATCCGCTGGTGGACGCTAGTACTGTGGCCCAAAGATCACCTAACACCAGCAGGGGAGAGCTCCCCTGACAGGAGACACCTGCTGGTGGACATTACTACTGTACGCCATATGTCAGATAGTGTCATCAGCGGGTGGAACCTTTCCTGACACCCTACCGCTGGGCAAGCTCCTCACTGGACTTCGGCATCAAGTTGACCCCCCTCTTACGCTTCCCTTTTCTCGACAATTACTAACCACTGTTGCGCACCATCACAGCACTTGTGGCATCTTGGCAATTCCCCACCTTATTCTGGATCGGCCATATTCATGCAGTCAAGATTACCATCCTCCCAAGATTCTTTACTTTTTTCGGACTCTTCCTGTCCGGGTCCCTGCTTTCTATCTGCGGCTACTCCAGAACAGACGTCTCACCTTTATCTGGGCACATAGGCACCCCCCAGGGTTTCCCGCTCTACTCTCCATGCTCATAGTTTACGGGGGGCTGGGCTTTCTGGACATTGCAAAATATAAGGCAGCTCAAATTTCCCAACTCTCCATGCTCCATCTGACATCCCCCTATGGGTTCTCCTGTAGGTGCCTAACTGCACGATGGTCCCCATCTCTGCCTTACTGTGGCTACCCCCTAGAATGCAACCTCCTGCTAGCCCCCTCATGATACAGTCTGAAATTATGGGGCTTGATACGGTACTCTGGCAAACTTATGTCCCCATTCCTCTGCCACTACTCCCCCTCTTGAATAACCCCATGTCCCGACCTGGCTCGGAACAACCTCACATTTTCTCACGGTGGTCTGCCCATGGGTTTTCACTGGTTGGTCACTTTCTTGGTACCTTTCCCCACGTGGCTCTCAATCCAAGAGACTCATGAAGCTCCGCCAGCCGAACTCTTCCGTTACATTCAGCTGCATAACTGGATAACTTCCCTCCGACATCTTGGCTCCTTTCCATATCAAATGACTGCCTTTGAGCACACCTGCCAGTATTGCCCAGACGCTCGTGGCACCATCTCTACAATCTACTCCTTACTAACCACCGGCAGCACTTCCACTACCCTTTCCTACGTGCTTAAATGGGAACATGACCTGCCCCCCATAGATCTTGCAGACTGGAGTAAGACCTGGTCCAGCATAGCAAAGTGCTAACACTGCCACATTGGAGGCAGCCTATAAAAAGGTTCTCCTACACTGGTACTGTGTCCCAGCCCATAATCGCCAAGTCAAACCCATCATGCAATGATGGATGCTTCCGGGGTTGTGGTCAGCGAGGAGATGAACTGCATACATGGTGGTCTTGTCCCCGTCTTGTAGGATTCTGGTCAAGGGTCATTGGCCTACTATCCTCTCTATTTCACGTACCCTTCCGCAAGGACCCCAAATTTGCATTACTCCATTGCCTGATCCCGGGCCTTTTCTCTCACCAGCAGAAACTAGCCACATATCTATTTATCACAGCCAAACAATAGCAAGGGCCTGGAGTCCAATGTCCTCCATGACTCCCATGCCAAAATTTAAGGTGTGGGCCCTGTGGTGGTCCTATGCATTCCCTACTTTACACCTGACTAGTCTAGGACTCCAAATTTCATTTGACCCCCATCTCCCATTTCTGAGCCTCTTGCCTGCCGCTGGTCTGCGTGTGTGTCCCCTCTCCCCATTCTGCAGACAGCTCCGCTCCCCCTTGTCTACCTTGACCCCTGGGTCTCAAGGCTTGGGAATAACAAACTGACACCGGCCTCTGATTGTGTCGGTTTATACCCTTATAATATGTTTTACATGAACCCATCTTATGTCCATATTCCCTGCATGGGAATTTATTATCTGGTTTTCCCCTTTTTATAGAATAAAAACATTTTACCAGGAAATTTTTTTATATTATATGTAGCGCTGGTAGATTTTTCAATCTACCACTTATAGGTAAATTTAGTGGGTCATCTGTTCTGTACATAGTTCAGATTCAATCTAATGTTAGATTAGCCTCTGTTCCAGCTTGGCTGTGTTGCGTGCAGTTCCACATTGTGCCTGTGGGTGTCGTCATCATAGGTCGTGTTGGAAAGCAACAAGCTAAAGTGTATGAGTGCTCTTCTGTCCCAGAGATAACTCGGCGGAGGTGGACCTCCGAGTTGCATTCTGGGAGAGGGTATTTATGGGACAGACGCCATGTTTCGGGGAGTCTTCTTGCCTCGTGGCCCTCCTGGCCTAGGAGGTATGGGTCAGTGAGTTCTACCTCGTAGCCCTCCGGCTTGGAGGGTTGCGTTGCTGCAGCCATGCGGGTAGACCCAGAAGCCTGTCTGAGGCCTGCTATAGCTGGGATGGTCCTGTGCTGTCTGTCCTGCAGGAAGAAGCCGGACAATCGGGAAGATCCAGGGGAGGACCCATCTTGGAAGAGACCATGCAAGGCTGGTCTTAAGAAGGGCCTGGTGAATCGATTGGAGGACATATACTAAACTACACTACCGCACAAGTACTGCCGGGTCGGCTTAAAGGTTCTGGTACTGTGTTTGCTGTTCATCCAAAACTACTACATCCTGTGGCAGAGGATCGTACAGATTTGTTTCACCCAAGTCTGTGGCAGAGACTTTTTGTTCGTGCTGCGTACCGGCTGCTAGGTTAGTGAGAGAGACCTATCCGGGCAAAGATTTAATCCTAAGCTGAGGATACATCCATCCTAAAGATTTAAATTCCTTGATGCTACGCCAAGAAAAAGGTATTTGAACTTCCTTGCAACTCTTCTTCTACCTCTTTCCTGCTACTTCTTCCAGTCCCCTGCTGGCAAAAGAGCTGGAAGAAGATAGCGGAGGGGCCCGGGAGATGAGGCCGAACACCGGGAGAAGACAGAAGAAGACCCCGGAGCTGCCTAATAAAAATTACTCTTAAAACCTGTGTTTTTTTTTTTTTTTTTTTAATTGACACTTTTTCCCCCTAGGTGAATGGGTAGGGGTACCATGTACCCCATACTTATTCACATAGGGTGGGGGGCAGGAATCTGGAGGCCCCTCTTATTAAAGGGGGCTCCTGGATTCCGATAAGTCCTCCTCCCGCAGACCCCGACAACCAACGGCCAGGGTTGTCAGGAAGAGGCCCTTGTCCTCAACATGGGGACAAGGTGCTCTGGGGTGGGGGGGCCCGCAGGGTGCCCCCCTCCCCCAATGCACCCCCCCACCCCCCATGTCGAGGGCATGCGGCCTGGTACGGTTCAGGAGGGGGGTGCTTGCTCATCTCCACCCCCCTTTTCTGACCGGCCGGGCTGCGTGCTCGTATAAGGGTCTGGATTTTGGGGGGACCCCCCACGACGATTTTTCGGTGTAGGGGGTTCCCCTTACAATCCATACCAGACCTAAAGGCCTGGAATGCCGCTGGGGGGGGGGGGGGGGTGTGACCCACGCAGTTTTTTTCATTTGAAAATTTGGCGCAGCGTTCCCCCTCAGGATTCATACCAGACAGCTGTCAGCACTGCCTGTCGCTCATCGCGAGAGGAAAGAAAAAAAAAAAAAAACGTTTTCCCGATGAGTGAGCCAGTGCGTCATGCCGCCTGTCGCCAAGAACCAGTGCGATGGGATCGCGCTGGAAAACACAATCTCGCGGTCAGGTACTGTAACAAGGTGATGGTAACAGCCCGCCTTAAAATCAGCAGCTCCACCGTGAGTTATTGCTATAATATATAATATCAAAAGACTTTATGGCATTACTGGAGAGCATGTACATGTTGCAGGAGTGGCTGCAGAAGTCAGCCTGAAAAAATGCTATGTAGCCAGGAATGGGCTGCAAAGAGGATGCAAGAGACCAGCAGCACTGAGATGCACTAAAGGGAGTGTATTTAAGACAACATAGAAATGTAGGCTTTGCTTGCTAAGATTATTCAGTTAAACACTTTAAAAGTTACAGGTTTGTACATTAAGGATGTATTCAGCACTCCCAATATTAGAGCAATTAAGAGGGGGAAAAAAAAAAAAAAAAAAAAAAAAAAAAAAAAAAAATTTATATCCCAGAGTCATGCAAATGCTTGTTGTACACAATGTTTTTCAGATTAGCATATGCATCTATTGAATAGTTGGGAGTCTATTAAGTTACAAATATGGAAGCTGCTCCCGCTAGTTAAAGACATTGGCTCGAAAGACATCAGTTCAGCTTAACAGTCTTTAGAGCTGGCGGCAATAGGTTTTCCTTGAAGCCCCATTCCCTTTTTTCACTCGGTGTTCCTGCCAGTATCACTTAATGTCCTAGAGGACAACCCTTGTTCACTGCATTCACATCTGAGCGTTTTGTAGCTCGAAGTTTGAAGACGCTCAGCAAGCAAAATCCTATTGATTTTAATGGCCCCTGTCTACATCTGAGCATAAAACAGAGGCCATTTAAATGAATGGGATTTTGCTTGTTGAGCATCTTTGAGCTTCAAACTACAAAAACGCTCAGGAGCGAATGCAGCCTTAGTGATGTAGGCTACAGCTACTGCCTGCGTTAGAAGAACGAGTTGAATGCTGACAATTTTGTTCAAAGTCATTTCAATGCACAAAAGATTACAAAGATGATGAACCTCTGGCAGGATCAGCAGGTATTATCTGTACTTTTTGAATGTGCACTTAGCCTTTTAAATAAAGATATTCATAATCGCTAGGGAGCGCCAAGTTGCTAATCGCACCCCTGCCCATTTTGGATAGAGTAATGGAGGATTTTACCTTATCAGTTTTTTTTTTTACGTTTGTATCCCATTGAGGAGATTCACCCTCACTTCCTGCCCTATAGCCAAAACAGGAAGTGAGGGGAAATCTCTCCAAAGTGAGGGAATCCCCGGTTGTCAGTAGTAGTGACCCTATTGGAAGAATCCCCTTCTATTAGGGTCCATTCACACCATAAAATTAAGCTTAGACACATGCATTTGCAAAAAAAAAAAAAAAAAAAAAAAAAAAAAAAAAAACACAAAACACACCACACACACACACACACACACACACACATTCTACTGATCGTTGACTCACTAAGTGTGCTGCGCTTACATGCATTGCGCTGAAAAAAAATAAATGAGTGCTACAGTACTTATTCAGAACACACTGGTGTTAACTGTTCCTATTGAAATAGATTTAATTTTCTATCTATATGTACTGGTGTGCATTGATCAACACATCTGGAGTGAATGAACCCTTATAGTTCTGGAATAACCCACAATTTGGGATTCTTTTGGTGAAGAACTAAACAGGACAAATCCAAGAGGAATGGGGGAACATACAGAAAAATTATCTCCATGATAAGCTGCACAAATTTTCCTGTTAACTTCTACCTGGTGAATTAGATTAGCTATATTACCAAAAAATATTCCACACAGACACCACATATTGCTCACCTGAGGGACATTTCCACAATCCTGCAGGCCAACACGAAAGACCACAGTAGTATCAGAGCTTGAAGCATCAGGATTACAGGGCTGGGATCCTAGGCTCAGATCTGACACCTTCACCAAATTCCCATTTCCAAAAAGATCTCTCTGCACAGACACCACCATCTTGTCCTCATCACACACCACACTGACGGGATTGTAGGCCACTTGCTGTCTGGGTTGCCCAATGTCCATCCTAGAGGAGCCCAAATCATAGCCAGCACCAGGATACCTTCTATGTGTGTCCCATCCAAGTCCAGGGTCTGAAGCCCCCCAGCCTACCCTTCTAGAGGAACCCATTCCAGATACAGGCTGATTAACCCTCCACCAGTGATCAGAGTGGCGTCGCTTTCTGCTCAAGGCATGCCCCCTCAAAGAAGCATAGGCCTGGCCTACAACCAGCACCACCAAAAACAACCAACAGCTTTGTTTCACCCAGAAGACCATGATGGAGAAAGATAATCTAACACATTCCCAGGACAGGTCTTTATACAGCTCACTTCCACCTGCAACAGACAATTAACTAATGATTACCCTTAGCAGTAGGCATAGAATGTAGAGTAGAGATCCACATAACATTTCAAGCCTAACTCCAGCTTTGCTTTCCTTTTAAATAGTTATTTTGGGCCAAGCTGGCCCAAACAAACTATTTAAAGTAATAGCGAAGATGGAGTTTGATTTTAAAGGGTATAGTGAGTGAGGCAGATAAAATAAATAAATAAAATGATATATCATTGCAGCTTGATGTAGAAATTTCTTCCTCTGTTTTCTTTAAAGTTATGCTGCAACAAATTGCCACCTACCCCACCACTTCTTAACCCTTTTGCTGCCAAAGCCGTTTTTGTTTTTTTTTTGCACACATGTATAAAACATCATTTTAGGCCTGAAGTTAATACAAAAACCCCCAAAACATTATATATATTCTGAAAGCAGACAGCCTAGAAAATAAAATAGTGGTAGTTCCATTTTTTTATGTCACATGATATTACTACAAATTTCAGTAGAAGACGCACTAAAGCGACTTTTAGGGCAAAAAAAACAATAAACTACCCACATTTTTGGTAAAGTATAAAAGACGATAGATACCGAACATGCCAAATCTAAAACTTGTGTGCGCCTGTGAAATGGCGACAAACTTCAGTAACCTATATTTTCTATAGGTGATGCTTCCAAAGCCCCCTATAGGTTTCAGTTTAGTGTTACAGAGGTCTTGTGCTAGAATTATCGCTCTCACTCCGGCATGCGCGTAGATATGTAACATCGCAATTGAAGATTTCACGTGTAGGCGCCCCCCAATGCATGCTTTTAGGTTCTTATGTGCGTATATGTGGGGGGGGGCCTCAACATTTTTTTTTGGGGGGGGGGCGGGGATTTCATCTGCTTGGGTGTAACTTGTTTTTTTTTGCAAAAAAATTTAATAATTTTTAATTTTCTTTTCATCACATGGGGACAAAAAGTCCCCTATGTGATTTTTTTTTTAAGTGACGGGTTCTCTTTAACCACTCCAGGACAGCCCATCGTGTATATACATAAAGAAATGGGGGAACTATTGCTCAAAATCAAACTGTATAGAATAGGATAAATAAGGATGGGAGACGCTGCCAACATAAAGAAGTGTTCCCACACAGATAAAATATATGAATAAATGAAGTATGTGGCGCTAACTAAAGTGCAGAAATGAATCAATATGTATATAGATACTAAATAGAATCGCTCACACACCTGACAAGTAAGAGTGTAGAACAGAATAGGCACGTGCAAGTGAAAATGAAAATAACAAATCTTCTCTACTCTTCTCTAGATCACTGGTAAAGTGCACCGATTCCAAACAGCAAAAATAAAATAACATCCAGTGTGTATATAAAGTGCAACAAGTGAAAAAATATTTGACAATCCTAGTCTAATGATATAATGACATAAAAAAAAAAAACGTGAAACATAAAAATTTCTGAATAAATCCACTGGAGTGTAAAAGGTGAAATTCAAAAAACAAAGTCCAACAAGTGATAAACACTAATATGAATAAGTTCACATATACAAGTTCATGAATTAAATCCGTGTGCAAAAAAAAAAAAAAAATTGTGCAAAAACAGCTTCGATTGATGTCAAATTCCTCCAATCACATATATAATATCCATGGTGCGCCGCACGATTCCCCCAGCCTCTCACTTCAGATGAAGACCCCTACGGGTCGAGTCAAGTCTTCAGTATGGAAAACAGCAGATCCCAGCACAACGATCGATTTCCAACGATTGTCCCGATTGTCCCAACAATAGCGGATTTTTGGGGGTGACTCCAGACTTAACCGATGCGGAGAGGACATGAAATAAAAGAGGGTGGCTCCATCATGTAGTATTTCCCAAAAGGATTTTATTAAAACAAAGAGTAACTTACAGTTTAAAATCAGATAATCCAGCAAACAGCAGAGTACTTCTGGACTCGGCCGCGACTGGAAGTGACGACACCTGGCTCTTCCCTGACGTGTATCGTCACTGAACACGTGAATTTATCATGGAAACACCGGCCAATTTATTCTCAATTCAATTCAACATTACCACACAAGTTATCCTTGCTATCTGGGGGGGTAGTGCGAGATGAACTAGCAGATTTAGATACGCTAACAAAGTGAAGACAAACAACAGTTCACACTTTATTAACAGTTACAGCAAACTGTTTTTTGTTTTTCTTTCCTTTTGGGATAAAGACTTAACATAAATAAATAAAAGCTGATCATTGTAAGCACCCCTCTCATTCGTAAATGGTTTGGCTCTTCCCTGTAACTGACACATTCTGCTGGAGAGCTTGTTTTGTTAAAAAAAAAAAAAAACAACAAACCTACTGGCGAAATCACGAGGTGAAGAAAGCCTAAAAAAACTGCAGCCATCACATCTAAGAATTGGTAAGCTGCAATATAATAAATGTTTGCTTTTCCGTTTCATACCGTTTAATGTTCTGAAAGTAAATTAACATGGTACGTTATAGGCCTCATCTTTGATTTTGCTAATGAATCTAATGACCTGATCAATGAAAATAAGATCATATTCGTGAACAAAGTATCTTGGTGCTGATGATCAATGCAAAATGATCGATAATTTTCCTCCATAGAGAATCGGCTTATTTTGGTCTTATCACACATTGATTGGATAATTCAATTGAAGTGTATATGACCATCAGAGAGCTTGTTCGGAAAGCATAAGGTACAGATAGTATTTCTAAAGAATTTGAAGGGTCATCTGAAAATTGTATTTCAGTTTTTTTTTTTTTTTTGGTCATGTTGGACAACTGAATCCCCTGACAGTTTTTACGGGTTTCGATACACTATCATTGAGATTTATTGTCATGAGTCTACACACCTAAATGTAGCCATTTTGAGGGATTCCCACCATATCCACTGGATTTTCCTTTTGTGAGCTGGAACACATAAAGGTGGGCAGCACTGGTGTCGGCAGGGGGGGGGGGCTGACAGTGGCTGAAGCCCCGAGTGGGTCCACAAAAAGCCCCGGGTCTCGGGTGGGCACGGTTCTATTATTAGCCCTAAGCGCCGCCGCCGAGTGGGGACAGATCTGATCCCGAGTGCGGCCGAGTGTAATAGTAGGTCCCACCTTCTGGAGCCTGCAGCGCTGATGGATGTCCCACTTGTCCAATGCCGGGAACATGGGACGTGATGTTCATCATAGGCGCTGTAGGCTCCAGAAGGCGGGAATTACAATGCTGCCGCCACGCCACTGTCAGAAGATCCCGAGCCCACTCGGCGCTCGGGCAGGCGGCTCTCCTCTCCTCATCATGGCTCTCTCTGGCTGCCTGGACCCTGGAGTCTACTCTACTCTGTAATGGGCACGCCGCTGAGCTGCAGGAGGACACCTGAAGTCTGGTCAGGTAGGTCAGTGTATGCAGTGTAGGTCAGGTAGGTCAGTGTGTGTCAGGTAAGTCAGTGTAGGTTAAGTAGGTCAGGTAGGTCAGTGTGTGTCAGGTAGGTCAGTGTAGGTTAAGTAGGTCAGGTAGGTCAGTGTGTGTCAGGTAGGTCAGTGTAGGTTAAGTAGGTCAGGTAGGTCAGTGTGTGTGTGTCAGGTAGGTCAGTGTAGGTCAGGTAGGTCAGTGTGTGTCAGGTAGGTCAGTGTAGGTCAGTGTGTGTCAGGTAGGTCAGTGTAGGTCAGTGTGTGTCAGGTAGGTCAGTGTAGGTCAGTGTGTGTCAGGTAGGTCAGTGTAGGTCAGTGCTGGGCTCTGACTTCGGGCTGAAGCCCCTGTTTTTTTTGCCACATAGCAACGCCCCTGGTGGGCAGGAACTCCCAATGTGGACAAAAACAGAGCCAGAAAATATGGCAATGGTGGCAGTCTTGAAGCACTCCATCCTAAAAAGCAAAAACGGTTCTAATAGTTTTACATAATGCAGCAACATCCACTCACGTAGGACACCCAATGCTAGGGATGCAAGTTGGTACTGACTAGTATTCCAATGTTTGTATTCTTCCTCAGTTTTTCTCAGCTAATGTGACCCTAAAATTGATGGTGAGAGACAGGGGAGCGTCAAACAAGCATGCTATGCAGGTGACTGACATCCTCCTTATCAACTGATGATGTCATTGGTCGTTAGCAGGTCAGCAGCTAGAAGGTTGTAATGGTGCACAATGAAAACCTGTGGCTTTGTGTAACTAAAAGGCAGCCTTCATCCACTGCTTGCCTTGTATACAATTTTGGGTAAATTTTTAGGCATTTTGCTGAGGCACCCCTGAAGACACCTCAAGGCACCCTGGTTGAAAAAGGCTGGCATAAGGTACAGATAGCATTTCTAAAGAATTTGAAGGGTCATTCCATCTCAAAGTGGTATTTCAGTTTTTCTTGGGCATGTTGGACAATTAAATCCCCTGACAGTTTTTACGGGTTTCAATAACACTATCATTGAGATTTCTGGTCACGAGTCTACACACCTGAATGTAGCGATTATGAGGGATTCCAACCATATCCACTGGATTTTCCTTTTGTGAGCAGGAACACATAAAGGTGGGCAGGAACTCCCAATACTTCCAGGTGGACAAAAAACAGAGCCAGGAAATATGGCCGTGAGACCTTCCTGTTGAGCCATCCAAGACACAGAAAAAGCCAGGGTCTGACTCAAACAACACCCACAGCCTAAATAAAATAATACTTTTTGGGTGTAGTGGACCCTTCAAAAATCCTTTATATATTGTTTAAGCTTTTTATCACCTCTGCGTTTTTTATTTTTTTGTGCTACAAACAAAAAAAATCACCGACAAGTTTGAAAAAAAAAAAAACATTTTTTACTTTCTGCTATAAAACATATCCAATAAAAAATGCAAAAAATCTAATTTCTTCATCAATTTAGGCCAATATGTATTCTGCTATATGTTTTTGATAAATAAAATCCAAATAAGTGTATATTGATTGGTTTGCGCAAAAGTTATAGCCTCTACAAACTATGGGATATATTTATGGAATTTTTATTTATTTATTTTTTTACTAGTAATGGCGGCGATCAGCAATTTTTTGCAGGACTGCGACATTGCACTAGACAAATTGAACACCTAACTGACACTTTTTGGGGACCAGTGACACCAATACAGTGATCAGTGTTTAAAAAAAATGCACTGTCACTGTACTAATGACACTGCCAGGGAAGGGGTTAACATCAGGGAAGATCAAAGGGTTAAATGTGCTCCTAGGGGTTGCTGTGTGGGGGTGCTTTGACTGGGGGAAGACAGAGATCCGTCTTCCCCTCTCACAGTTTACATAGGCAGACCACCGATCTGCCTCTCCTGAGAATGAATCCCGGTGGACATCGGGCCCGCTGGTCCCGCTTATTTGCTCCCGCTGTGTCCAATCACAGCAGGAGCAGATCATCAGTGATGCGCACGCACGGACCCCAGAACCAGAGCACGTATATCTGTATGGGGTGGTCCATAAGAGTGGTCTATAAGATGTCAGGGTGTCATGCTGATCCAATGGCTTCAATATTCAAGCAGCAAAGTCAGCCCTGCCTGCTGGACTACAGAATTCTGCTTATCTCCACTTTTCTTTGTCCCACTTCATATGCATTCATTTGATTTTTTTTTTCTTAGCAAAACATTTCTGCTGCCTTGACCCCCCAAGATCTAAGTATAGGAAAAGGTATCTTGGGCGATGTCGTTCTGGGGACATTTCTTCCTCAATAGGAATGGTCCAGCAGCTATCCCTGTTAAAAATGTTACAAATCTGATAATGGTATCACAAGGAGTAATAAAAGCTATTTCTTTTGCTTCAGGAACAAGGTAAAATTGGGTCGGGGGGGGGGGGGTATTGGGACCAATTTTGAAAATGTTTGGACATACATTAAAATTGACAGAAGAGTGATGGCAGAACATAGTGGCCAATAAAGTCGGACCCATTTCATTTAATTTATATATATATATATATATATATATACAGTATCTCACAAAAGTGAGCACACCCCTCACATTTTTGTAAATATTTTATTCTATCTTTTCATGTGACAACACTGAAGAAATGACAATTTGCTACAATGTAAAGTAGTGAGTGTACAGCTTGTATAACAGTGTAAATTTGGTGCCCCCTCAAAATAACTCAACACAAAGCCATTAATGTCTAAACTGCTGGCAACAAAAGTGAGTACACCCCTAAGTAAAAATGTCCAAATGGGGCCCAATTAGCCATTTTCCCACCCCAATGTCAATTTGGTGTTATCGCTCTCACTCTCTCATACTGGTCACTGGAAGTCGAACATGGCACCTCATGGCAAAGAACTCTCTGAGGATCTGAAAAAAAAAGATGTGTTGCTCTACATAAAGATGTCCTAGGCTACAGGAATATTGCCAAGACCCTGAAACTGAGCTGTAGCACGGTGGCCAAGACCATACAGCGGTTTAACAGGACAGGTTCCACTCAGAACAGGCCTCGCCATGTTGACCAAAGAAGTTGAGTGCACGTGATCAGCGTCATATTCAGAGGTTGTCTTTGGGAAATAGACGTATGAGTTCTGCCAGCATTGCTGCAGAGATTGAAGGGGTGGAGGGTCAGCCTGTCAGTGCTCAGACCATACCCTGCACACTGCATCAAATTGGTCTGCATGGCTGTCATCCCAAAAGGAAGCCTCTTCTAAAGATGATGCACAATAAAGCCTGCAAACAGTTTGCTGAAGACAAGCAGACTAAGGACATGGATTACTGAAACCATGTCCTGTAGTCTGATGAGACCAAGATAAACTTATTTGGTTTAGATGGTGTCAAGCATGTCTGGCGGCAACCAGGTGAGGAGTACAAAGACAAGTGTGTCTTGCCTACAGTCAAACATGGTGGTGGGAGTGTCATGGTCTGGGGCTGAATGAGTGCTGCCGGCACTGGGGAGCTACAGTTCATTGAGGGAACCATGAATGCCAACATGTACTGTGACATACTGAAGCAGAGCATGATCCCCTCCCTTCAGAGACTGGGCCACATGGCAGTATTCCAACATGATAATGACCCCAAACACACCTCCAAGACAACCATTGCCTTGATAAAGAAGCTGAGGGTAAAGGTGATATACTGGCCAAGCATGTCTCCAGACCTAAACCCTATTGAGAATCTGTGAGGCATCCTCAAACGGAAGGTGGAGGAGCACAAGGTCTCTAACATCCACCAGCTCCGTGATGTTGTCATGGAGGAGAGGAAGAGGACTCCAGTGGCAACCTGTAAATCTGTGGTGAACTCCATGCCCAAAAGGGTTAAGGCAGTGCTGGAAAATAATGGTGGCCACACAAAATATTGACACTTTGGGCCCAATTTGGACATTTTCACTTAGGGGTGTACTCACTTTTGTTGTCAGCTGTTTAGACATTATTGGCTGTGTGTTGAGTTATTTTGAGGGGACAGCAAAGTCACACTGTTATACAAGCTGTACACTCACTACTTTACATTGTATCAAAGTGTAATTTCCTCAGTGTTGTCACATGAAAAGATATTAAAAAATTTACAAAAATGTGAGTGGTATACTGTTGACTGAGTCTCGATTTTGGCTTCATATTGAAGATACTGCCCCACTCAAACCTCTTTCACTACCTTGATGTATTTAAAAGTTTCAACCATGTCTCCCCTTTCCCTTATTTCCTCCAGAATGTACATTTTAAGCTTCTGAAGTCTCCCCTGATATGTTTTATCCACTCAACCTTTTACCATTTTTGTAGCTTTTCTCTGGACCCATTCTGTCTTTTCAATATCCTTTTGTATGTGAGGTCTCCAGAACTGGACAAATGTTCCAAACATGGTTTAGGCCCCTTTCACACTGGGGTGGGGGCGGCGTCAGCGGTAAAGCGCCGATATTGTTAGCCGCGCTTTACTGTCGGTATTCGGCCGCTAGCAGGGCAGTTTTAATCCCCGCTAGCAGCAGAGAAAGGGTTAAAAACCACTGCAAAGCGCCTCTGCAGAGGCACTTTGCCGGGGGGTATAGCCGCGCTGTTCCATTGATTTCAATGGGCAGGAGCGGGGAAGGAGCGGTGTATACACCGCTCCTTCCCCGCTCCGAAGATGCTGTTAGCAGGACTTTTTTTCCCGTCTTGCTAGCGCACTGCTCCAGTGTGAAAGCCCTCGGGCTTTCACACTGGAGAGACAGCAGCGGCTGTTTCGGGTCGGTTTGCAGGCGCTATTATTAGCACAATAGCACCTGCAAACCGCCCCAGGGTGAAAGGGGCCTTAACTAAAGGTCTATATGGAAGAATCAGGACCTCCTTATTCCTGCTGGTGATCCCTTGAGAGATATAAAGATCTATATAGAGGAGTCAGGACCTCCTTCCTCCTGCTGGTGACCCCTCTAGTGAAAACTAAAGTTCTATATAGAGGAATCAGGACCTCCTTCCTCTTGCTGGTGATCCCTTTAGTGATAACTATATATATAGAGGAATCAGAACCTCCTTCCTCCTGCTGGTGACCCCTCTAGTGATATAAATATCTATATAGGGCAATCAGGACCTGCTTCTTCCTGCTGGTGATTCCTCTAGTGATAACGAAAGATCTATATAGGGGAATCAGGACCTCCTTCCTCCTGCTGATGACCCTTTTAATGATGTATCCTGGAAGTCTATTCACTTTGCCCACTGCATGGCCTCACTGTTTGCTAATTTTGCAATCATCTGAAATAAGAACCCCCCAAATATTTTTCTTCTGTAGTGCTGGCTAACACTGCACCCCAATATTGTACTATATCAAGGGATTAATCTTCCCTAGGTGCATTATTTTACCTTTAGAAACATTGAACTACAGCTTCAATTGATTTGACTAATCTTCCAGCAATGCCAAATCATGTTGCATGTTCCAGACACCTCCAGGGATATCAACCCTATTGCACACTTATGTGTCATCAGCAAAAAGACATACCTTACCCAACAACCCTTTAGTTATGTCACTTACATATCCATAGATTACATAAAACAGGACCCAGTACAGAGCCTTGTGGTACATCATAAGTGACTGGTCTCTGTTCTGAATGAACCCCATTTACAACCACACTCTGGTTTCTATCCTTTATCCAAAGGCATATCAAGAGAACCTAGCTTGTATAGACTACTGCCTAGTACACACTGAAATAAATGGCTTAATATTGTATAAAAGCCTTCAATAATGATGATTTCTCGTGAGACGAATTTTGGAATTATTTCTGCTTGAGTCAGCTTAAATCAAACTGTGTGTTTTATTGTACACACATAAACTTGGAAAATACTTACAAAAATAGTACATTCATATTCAGAATTAGTGTTGTTTCATATATGCAAAAAAAATGTTCAAATATAGTTCATTTGTTTAAAAGATCTGAAAAGAGTTCTTAAAGTCATTAGAACATGTGCTTTCCCTTTGTCTTGGCGTTTTAAAGATGGCCGTTTAACTTCTTGTGTCCTGGAAGAAATTCTGTATGCATAGAATAGCTGTGTGTCTTGAAGAGGGAGATGTAAGAAAGAGGCAGAAGACTGGATTCCTTGTGATTATATGAACTCAGTCTTTCAAATTCGCGCCCAAACATAAATCCCTCCCATACACTCCCCTTTCTCCTCCTTCCTAAGAGTGGAGGCTAACAGAGAGCAACATCTGTTTTTAACTTTACCAAACCTTCTAAACATGAAACAAGATATATGTGTGAGAGAAACCTTCAGACTAAACATCAGACCATTTAAAACATAAACGCATATATCAAACAGAGTATCGGTTACATAGGAAGATTTTCAACCCATACATATATTATTTACAAAATCCATCAAATTCTGACAGGGTCTTGAACTGCAGTCTGAGTCAATGAGTCGCCATCTGAATATCATTAGCTCAAAGTCTTATCATTCACACAAATATGCAAAATGCATATTCTTTTTAATAAAGCCAATTAAAATTTAGATATTAAGACTATAACACACACTGGCAGAATGTCGGTAGACAGAGGCCCGTTCAATAAAAACCGTCCAACATTTGGCCCGTGTGTATATCAGCTGGTCCGACAGAAGCCGGCTTCTGCCGGAGGAGCATGCTGGAAACCAGCAGCCGAGCAACTCCCAATCAGTGATTACCAACCAGTAGAGAAAGTAAGTGTATGTAGAAACCCTTTATTAGTGCTTTAGGGAGGTGAAATAATTGTTATTTTCTCAGCTGTTGGCCTAGAAGGCCCCCAGCCCTCAAGTATCACACAGTAGCTCTCTCCTTTTCATCCTGAAGTGATGATCTCAATAGTGCTCCCTTATCTCTCTGGAATAAATTGTTGATTGTGAGGTTTCCTTGTGCATAGATTGTAATGCACTTTATTTGTAAGTGTGTTTTATCATCATTTTAGTTAAAAAAAATACACTATGTAGTTGTAGTTACACTATGTAGTTGTTTGTATCTCCTTGCCTCCGAGTGCTGGTTCACGTGAAAACCAGATGCTATCCACTTTGAAATGCAAAGAGACACAAGCGCAATTCAGCCCAGCTAATATACTGTATGCTAGTTTAGGTCTGAACTAAATGGTGAGTCTAATTCTGGAGAAGTGGGGAGCACTAACAGGATCATCACTTCAGGCTGATCACAGTGATCTCTCACCTTGCTTATTAAAACTACCTTCTCATATGCAAACATACTTACACACACACACACACACACACACACACACACACACACACACACACACAAACACACTGTAGTTCACTCATTCTGAGTGGGGGGCATGCACACATGTATAAACAAAGGAAATAAAACTTTTAAATAGTATTTATATTTATTTAACAATATACTGATATTTACTTCACAGGTATGGAATGATAGGCATAAATAATTGTGACAATCTGTTTGTGAGTGTAAACAAAAGTTCCCTTATTAAAATACTTTATAAAAAGTCTTAATTTCTTTGGTCTCCGTGACTGTGCTCTTCATTGGTTCTCAGCCTACCTATCCCACAGCACCTTCAGTGTCACTTACAATTCTACCTCCTCCTCTCCTCTTCCTTTTTCTGTTGGGGTCCCCCAAGGTTCTGTTCTGGGACCTCTCCTACTCTCGATCAACACCTCTTCCCTGGGTCAGCTGATGGATTCCTATGGTTTTCAATACCATTTCTATGCTGATTACACCCAAATCTATCTCTCTACCCCTGAACTCACTCCATCAGTCTCCTCGCGTATCACTAATTTATTAACAGACCTATCAGACTGGATGTCACACTACTTCTTCAAACTCAATCTATCCAAAACCGAGCTCATAATATTTTCTCCCCCACGTGCCTCTTCCCCTGACTTCTCTGTCAAGATCTATCAACCCATCCCTGCATGCAAGAGGAGGTGTAATCCTGAACTCTCCTTTCGGCCCCACATCCAATCCCTGTCTAAAGCTTGCCACCTCAACCGCCGTTAAAATCTCCAAAATACGCCCCTTCCTAACCAATGACACCAAAAATGCTTCTCCTTTACTCCCTGGTTATCTCTCGCCTCGACTGCTGCAATTCCCTCCTCATTGGCTTACCCTTACATAGGCTATCTCCCCTTCAGTCCATTATGAATGCTGCTGCCAGACTCATCAACCCTACCAACCTCTTAATGTCTGCTACTCCTCTCTGCCAATCCCTTTATTGGCTTCAGCTCACTAGGGATGAGCCGAACACCCCCCTGTTCGGTTCGCACCAGAACATGCGAACAGGAAAAAAGTTTGCTCGAACACGCGAACACCGTTAAAGTCTATGGGACATGAACATGAATAATCAAAAGTGCTAATTTTAAAGGCTTATATGCAAGTTATTGTCATAAAAAGTGTTTGGGGACCCGGGTCCTGCCCCAGGGGACATGGATCAATGCAAAAAAAAGTTTTAAAAACTGCCGTTTTTTCAGGAGCAGTGATTTTAATAATGCTTAAAGTCAAACAATAAAAGTGTAATATCCCTTTAAATTTCGTACCTGGGGGGTGTCTATAGTATGCCTGTAAAGGGGCGCATGTTTCCTGTGTTTAGAACAGTCTGACAGCAAAATGACATTTCGAAGGAAAAATTCCATTTAAAACTACCCGCGGCTATTGCATTGCCGACAATACACATAGAAGTTCATTGATAAAAACAGCATGGGAATTCAACACAGGGAAACCCCGAACCAAAATTAAAAAAAAAAAAAAATGACGTGGGAGTCCCCCTAAATTCCATACCAGGCCCTTCAGGTCTGGTATGGATATTAAGGGGAACCCCGGCCCAAATTTAAAAAAAAAATGACGTGGGGTTCCCCCTAAATTCCATACCAGACCCTTTAGGTCCTGAACCGTACCAGGCCACATGCCCTCAACATTGGGAGGGTGCTTTGGGGTAGCCCCCAAAACACCTTGTCCCCATGTTGATGAGGACAAGGGCCTCATCCCCACAACCCTGGCCGGTGGTTGTGGGGGTCTGCGGGCGGGGGGCTTATCGGAATCTGGAAGCCCCCTTTAACAAGGGAACCCCCAGATCCCGCCCCCCCGTGTGAAATGGTAAGGGGGTACTTACCCCTACCATTTCACTAAAAAACTGTCAAAAATGTTAAAAATGACAAGAGACAGTTTTTGACAATTCCTTTATTTAAATGCTTCTTCTTTCTTCTACCTTCCTTCATCTTCTTCTGGTTCTTCTGGCTCTTCTGGTTCTTCCTCCGGCATTCTCGTCCAGCATCTCCTCCGCGGCGTCTTCTATCTTCTTCTCCTCGGGCCGCTCCGCACCCATGGCATGGGGGGAGGCTCCCGCTCTTCTCTTCATCTTCTTCTTCTCTTCTTCTCTTCTTCCTTCGTCTCTTCTTCTCTTCTTCATTTTCTTCTCCGGGCCGCTCCGCATCCATGCTGGCATGGAGGGATGCCATTTTTTTTTTTAATTTTGGCCGGGGTTCCCCTTAATATCCATACCAGACCTGAAGGGCCTGGTATGGAATTTAGGGGGACTCCCACGTCATTTTGGTTCGGGGTTTCCCTGTGTTGAATTCCCATGCTGTTTTTATCAATGAACTTCTATGTGTATTGTCGGCAATGCAATAGCCGCGGGTAGTTTTAAATGGAATTTTTCCTTGGAAATGTAATTTTGCTGTCAGACTGTTCTAAACACGGGAAACATGTGCCCCTTTACAGGCATACTATAGACACCCCCCAGCTACAAAATTTAAAGGGATATTACACTTTTATTGTTTGACTTTAAGCATTATTAAAATCACTGCTCCTGAAAAAACGGCAGTTTTTAAAACTTTTTTTTGCATTGATCCATGTCCCCTGGGGCAGGACCCGCGTCCCCAAACACTTTTTATGACAATAACTTGCATATAAGCCTTTAAAATTAGCACTTTTGATTTCTCCCATAGACATTTAAAGGGTTTTCTGCTGCATTCGAATTTGCCGCGAACACCCCAATTGTTCACTGGCGAACTTGCGAACAGCCAATGTTCGAGTCGAACATGAGTTCGACTCGAACTCGAAGCTCATCCCTACAGCTCAACCAAGGTATTAAATTCAAAATACTAACAACAACTTACAAAGCCATCCACAACTCTACCCCAATCTCAAAATATCAACCAAATCATTCTCTTTGTTTCTCCTAAGACCTCCTGCTCTCTAGCTCCCTTGTCTCCTCCTCCCATTCTTGCCTCCAGGATTTCTCCCAAGCCTATTTTATTCTCTAGATCTCCTTTCTCTAATCTGTCCGACTATCTCCTACTCTCCCCATTTTTAGGCGATCCCTGAAAACCCTCATCTTCAGAGAAGCATATCCCACCTCCATTTAACAACTGTACTTTTATTTTCTCCATCAGCTCATCCCCCACAGTTATTACCTTTTGTATCTCTTGACCCCTCCATTTTAGATTGTAAGCTCTAACGAGCAGGGCCCTCTGATTCCTCCTGTATTGAATTATATTGTAATTGTACTGTCTGCCCTCATGTTGTAAAGTGCTACGTGAGCTGTTGGCTCTATATAAATCCTGTATTATAATAATAATAATAATAATAATAAATAATGGTTAAATCACAGTCATTGGGACATCAAGATACCAATTTAAAAAAAAAAAACTTAGATGTTTGAAAAAGCAAGCAACAGATATGTCTGATTTTGAGATGTTTGAATAATTCAATTTTAAATTGTATGGCTTTTGGTAGCTACTAAAATTGATTGCTACTAAATCTGTTTCCTCATGTGTTTTGATAACAGTTTGTGGTAATCTTTTGTTTTTGGACCAGAAGTTATGAAGTAGATTTATTCTGGGACAATTATTTCCTCTTTTTAAGGATGTCTCCCCAAAAATGATAGACAAACCAACATTTGCTCCTTCTTGCCAGTACCAGGAGCAGTTGTGATGTACTATGCATCTCAGGCAATGGTGAAGCAAAATGTTTACTATTTTCAGCCAGTATTGAAAGATTTGGCTTTGATGCACAAAAAGTCCAAGATGGAAATGGGAACTTTCCTATTTAGAATAATGAGCACTTCTAATGGATGTTCTCATTACAAAGCACCAAGATAGACCTGATTTATTTTCTTCACCATTACATGTGGTTAGAAATCAAGGTCAGGTATTAGTAGATTTTGGCAACTCTAAAAAAAATAAAAAATAAAGATTTTAGCTCAATTTCTGCTTCAACTCTTCGTAAAAATTAGCAAGAGTGTGTTCTTTATTTCTTTATTTCTTAGGCTGTATAAGGTGGACCTTTCTTATATGAATAATGAGCACTTTTGTTGGAGGTTCATATGGAAAAGCATAAACATAGACCTTATTTCCATTCCTCACCAGAACATTACATTTAGTGGGGATTCAAGGTCAGGTATGGTTAGATTTTGACCACTCTTAAAGAAAAAAAATAAAGAAAAATGTTGGCTCAATTTTTGCTTCATCTCTTCATAAAAATTAGCAAGAGTGTATCCTTGATTTCTTTATTTCTTAGGCTGTATAAGTTGGCACTTTCCTCTTTGTAATAATGAGAACTTTTGAGATTCTTATTGAAAAGCACCAGTGTAAACCTGATTTTCTTTCCTTACCAGAGCAATACATCTAATGGGGAATTCAGGGTCAGGTATAGGTAGATTTTGGCTACTGTTTAACAAAAAAATTCTTGTTTTGCGTCTTTTGTGAAAAATAGTCTTTAATTTCTTAGACTCCATAAGTTGGAACTTTATAATTTGGAATAATGAGCACTTTTGTTGGCGGTTCTCATTGAAAAGCACCAACATACACCTGATTTTCATTCCTCACCAGACCAGTACATCTAGTGGGTAGATTTTTACCACTCTTAGAAAAGATTTGGCTCACATTTTTGTTTTGTCTCTTCCTAAAAACCAGCATGAATGTGTCCTTGCTTTCATTATTTCTTAGGCTGTATAAGTTGGAACTTTCCTATTTGGAATAATGAGCTCTTTTGTGGGAAGATCTCATTGAAAAGCACCAGCGTAGACCTGATTTTCTTTTTCTTACCAGAGCAATACATTGAATGGTGAATCAGGGTCAGGTATGGGTATTTTTGCAACTAAGACTTGTTTTGGCTCTGTTCTTACTTAATATCTTTGTAAAAAAATTGCAAGAGTGTGTTTTTGATTTCTCTATTTCTTAGGCTGTAGATTATAGGGTTAGTGAAAGGAGTGAGCAGGAGGAAAACAAGAGACCTGAATTTGTTTTTGTACATTGAACTTGCATCGGGAGGTGACATGTAAACTGCAATCAGACTCCCATAGTATGTACAAACAACTATTAAATGAGAACTGCAGGTTGAAAAGGCTTTCTTCTTCCCATTCAGAGATGAAATGTTGAAGATCACAAAGAAGATACAGCTGTAGGACAGAGTGATACAGAGAAAGGGAAGGAAGATAACAAAAATGTTAAATGAATAATCAAGCCAATGCAATGTAGAGACATCTACAGAGGAAAGAGCCAGTAGAGGAGCAAAATCACAAAAGAAATGGTCAATGATGTTGGAGGTACAGAACTGAAGCTGGTATATCAGAATAACTTCAACTTTTATTAGAATAATCCCTACTATCCAAGACCAAAGACTCAAACGTAAAGAAAAGCTTAAGCTCATTATAGAAGAGTAACGTAATGGTAAGCAAATCGCCAAATATCGGTCAAAGGACATCATCATGAGGAGACAGCACTGGGCGTAGGTTGATACAAACACAGAGAAATATTGGATGAGGCAACCGTTTATAGTCATGGTGTGCCCATCCAGCCAAACAATGCACAACATGTTGGGCACTATGCTGGTGGAAACAATGAGGTCTGCCAAGGCAAGGTTTGAGAGGAATAAATACATTGGACGGTGGAGGATATAACTGGAAGATACCAGCAAAACAATTAACAGGTTCCCAAGGACTGCACATATGTGTACTAATAGTATTAAGCCAAATACAACAACCTTACTCTTATAAGTGTTCTGAAAGCCAAGGAGGACGAATTCTGTCACTATGGTCTGATTTTCACCACACATGATAAAATGTTCATATTTGCTCCTAATCTAGAAAATAATGAATTAATATGTGTTAGCATTATAATAAACATTAATGTAATTTGATATAAATTGGACCTTTTAAGCCATGAAAGTAGTAAAATTCCAGATAAATATAGTTTGTTTTGCCCCCACCCCCCCCCCCCAAAAAAATGAACTCCATACAAACAAAGGTGAAATACCTAAAAGGGAGCTGCCTTAATTTCTGAAGCATTTGTATTTTTGTCCAGGCAGTCCTGAGATTTACTTAGCTATGCCACACAGCAGTGCCCTGCCCCAGGAGGTCAGGAAACCTGATTTTTATTATCTACACTTTATTAAAACTTATAGGTATTGTGCCTCCCTCACTTTGTGACTGGACAGTGACAGGAGAAGTAGCAGACTGGTGATCTCAGCTCTCTATCACTGTGCTTTCTCCTCCTATCAGCATGCTCCTTTTTAACACAGCTGATTGGCTACTTGTGCTGCTTCACCTTCTCCAAGTCTGACATTTGCTGAAACTGGGACCAATTCCAGTTGAAATTCAGATACTTAAAAACATGTAAAGTAAAAGACATAAACTATAATGTATTTTAGATCTTTAACCACTTGTCTACCAAGTAGACAAGTAGTTAAATCAAGCTTAGGAAAAAAGAAGCCGCACTAATAAAGTCCAAAATAGCTGATTGTAGAAACGAAGACCATCTTTATAGCAAAAAATGTGAAATAGTAATCATCAATTCTTCTAATATTCACACCACAGTGAGTTCATTCAACGAATGAACGTTCCCCATTGACAAGGTCACATATGACGAAACGCATCTGGAGGAGGATACGTGCTGACGTCACAATGCTGTCTCCCTAGGAGGACGGGAGTTTGTTTCCAGCCGGCTGGCTCTGTGTATTTTATGCGCGATTTTTAAACTTCTACTATGTAAGTGCAATACTTGTTTTTACTAATAAATATCCATTAGACAATATTACACTATGGTAGTTCTCTCTTTCCGGGTTAATGCTGAGTGAGATGCTGAATTAATGGTCCTGGATTGAGCGGTGTCATCGGTGTTGAATTTATCTGTGCAACCATCCATCCAGAGCTTATCCCTACGATCTTCCGTGCAAGCAAAGGCCTTGGCTGGACTATAGCCACATGCCTGGTTTTGCTTACCATCTGGTAAGTGAGTTTTTCTTAAGGTGGTGGCACACTTATTGAATGAACTCACTGTGGTGTGAATTCTAGAAGAATTGATGATTACTATTCCACATTTTTTGCTATTGAGAGATGGTCTCCATTTCTACAATCAACTATTTTGGATTTTATTAGCGCGGCTTCTTTTTTCCTATGCTTTCTTGTGTGTATCTCACATTGAGCTGCTGCTTATTAGATTTTGATTTTAGTGATTCATTTTTAATTTTTATTGTTATATTAGCGTAGTTTTTTTCCCCTTTATAAGTTAAATTAAGCTCACAGCTGCTGAAGGAGTGAGCTTGATGGCAGCTTTAAGAGCCAGTGAAGGGCTTTCTGATCAGGCAGCTCTAAAGCTCCCGTTCATTTTTACATGGCTCTGAAAGGCGCATTCTATCCCCCACCGGTGGCACCTGTGGTGGTTCCCGAGCTCTCCCATCCCACTGGGAAACCTGGAACTGCATGAAACAACTTCCCTCTTTACAGCAGGAGGAACTTGGGGAACATCCATTCCATGATCTCTCCTGCAACAATGTGTATTATATCATTTCCGGGGTCATAGCTGTCATTCCTCCGCTAGTGAAGCTAAGGATGGAGCTATTCCATCATGATCTGTGATGGAACAGTTGCATTGGAGGACAAGGGAGACATTGGGGGTCTAATAGACCTGCCAATATTCCTATAAAGAGAACAGTTGTACCACACATGAGGTATCATTTCGAATGTTGGAGTGAGAGCAATAATTCTAGGCTCATAGGTCATGGTTAACTCTAAACCAATGACCTTTAAAGGCTTTTAAGTTGTTGCCTAAGGAGGATTTTTTGGTATTATTATTACACAGAATTTATATAGCGCCAACAGTTTGCGCAGCACACTTTACAACATAAAGGCAGACAGTGCATTTGTAATGCAGTTTAATAGAAGGAATCAGAGGGCCCTGCTCATTAGAGCTTACAATCTAAGATGGAGGGTCAAGAGATACAAAAGGTAATAACTATTGTGGGATAGGCTTGTATGGGATTGGTACAATTTTTTGCGATTCTACGGGCGTACACAATTTTAAGACTTGATACGTTTGGTATTTACTCAACGCAACCCGATCTTTTATATTTCACCAAAAATTGGCTATGATATTGTGTTTGTTTACACTAAAATTCATTTTAGTGTATTTCTCTCTAAAAACATGTGTTTGATAAATACAAACTACCACCAGTTGATTTCTTCAGGGTCTCTACTTTTCTAAACATACACTTTTTGTGGGGTTTACAGTAATTTCTAGAAAAAAAAATAAAGAAATGCAGATTTTAACATGTGTGCAAAAAATAAAATAAGAAAAAGTAAAAAAATGCCCCGGTCCACAAGTGGTTGACAACGTTGCTGATGACTACTCTATGATTACTTTAGCAATAAGGGGGAGTGTGATATGTATCATTGTAAAGTAATAATAATAATATTGTTAGATGGTAAAACAGATTTTGTTCGAGTAGAGGAGGATGTATGGGAGACTGTAGAGGAGAAAGTATGGGAGCATACTCAATACTTCACTAGTGGAAGTGAACTGTTGTCCAGATGGTACCTTGTTCTAGAGAGGCTGGCTAGACTGTACCTCAGCACTTCATCCCATTTCTTCAGAGGGTGTGGAAGCGAGGGTGATATGTTCCATGTCTGGTAGTCCTGCCCGAAGATCCAGCAGTTTTGGATCAGAATATTCAATCTGGTCTAAACAGTGACATCACACAATATCCCTTAAACCCCTAAAACAACACTATTTGTGGGCTTTCTTGGATCCCCAGACATCTCCAAACCCATATTTCTTCTTTTTTTTTTTTTTACCAGCTAAAATGACAATAGCACGAGCATGGAAATCTCCAGTGGTTAATGTTGCTTTAGTAAAACATAAACTCTCCAGGGTCAATGTCAATGAAAAACTGACCAGCGTCATCAGAAATGAACAAGCCAGATTTGAAAAAGTGTGGATCCCATGGATTAAATACCTTCAAGCCCCATGGTTCTAGGGAGTGTTTGGGGCAGGGATCTGCAAATGGAAAGTTCTTTGGGCCGCTCATAATTCAAGGTCAATATGGGAACAAGGTATTCTCTTTTGAGGTGCTAGATTAACTCTGGCTATAAGTGCTCCCATATCTTTTCATGCTACTGCGTTAACACTGGACCCTCTGTTGCAGTATTGTTTTTTGAAGTAATGACCATGCATTGCTTCTGATATAAAAGAAATGATATCTATTCTATATTACCAACAGTGTTGGAACACTTGCCTTTACATGCACATGAACTAGTCTTAATCTGTAGGGTTCAATATTGAGTTGGCCCACCCTTTGCAGCTATAACAGCTTCAACTCTTCTGGGAAGGGTGTCCACAAGGTTTAGGAGTGTGTGTCTATGGGAATGTTTGACCATTCTTCCAGAAGGGCATTTGTGAGGTCAGGCACTGATGTTGGACAAGAAGGCCTGGCTCGCAGTCTCCACTCTAATTCATCCCAAAGATGTTCTAGCAGGGTTGAGGTCAGGACTCTGTGCAGGCCAGTCAAGTTCCTCCACCCCAAACTCGCTCATCCATGCCTTTATGGACCTTGCTTTGTGCACTGGTGCTCAGTCATGTTGGAACAGGAAGGGGCCATCCCCAAACTGTTCCCACAAAGTTGGGAGCATGAAATTGTCCAAAATGTCTTGTTTTGCTGACGCCTTAGGACAGATGTAGGAAACCTCGGCCCTTCAGCTGTTTTGAAACATTGAGACATTGCAAGTCCCTAACAATCACAGGCATGACTCCTAGAGGCAGAGGCATGATGGGATTTGTAGTTTCACCACAGCTGGAGGGCCAAGGTTGCCTACCCCTGCCTTAGGAGTTCCCTTCACTGTAACTAAGGGGCCAAGCCAAAGCCCTGAAAAACAAACCCACACCAAAATCTCCCCTCCACCAAATAATTTGGACCAGTGCACAAAGCAAGGTTCAAGACATGGATGGCCAAGTTTGGGGTGTAGGAACTTGACTGGACTGCACAGAGCCCTGACTTTATTGGGCTAAGACTGGGATGCCATTAAAGTTCTAGTGCGTCTAAAGGCAGGTGTCCCAATACTTTTGGTAATATAGTGTATCTTGCTACTGCCATGGACAAGCTGTAGCCTAATTCGGTATCAACCTTTAAACTTGGTTTTTGTACTATGTTTTTAATTATGTAACCCTTGATTTTTTTGAGGATGCATTAATCATTTCACATCTGTCTGATACTGTTTGGATCCTAAGAACTTTGGTCCTTAAAATACCACAAACTCCTGCCTAGCTATAATTGTGATGCTTTATAAGAAGAGCAGGAAACAAAAACTATCTTAAGTTTGGATGATATATACATGAGATAAATTAGTAAATCTAGAGAAATGAAGGTTTTCAAGTTTTTCAGATATAAAATATATAAAAAAAAAAAGAATTGCCTTGCTCCTATGCAAGATATATTGTGTACTGAACATTAGTGAATTAATGTGAAGAAAAATAAAGAGGGTAGTAAAAAAAAAATGCAAAAATGCATCTTGGGGAATCTCTAAATATCCATGCATTGTACATAGTTCAGCTGTACTGTGTACAGTGAGGCTAATTTACCATAACGGTTGACAATCTTCTCTCAATACATTGGGTGAAAAAAAAAAATTCAAAATACACAAACAAATATACCGTTCCATCCAATGTAAAGATGTAGCCCTAAAATAAGAAAGAAATTTATCAAATAAAAAATAAAATACACAAACAAGTATACCATGCCATCTAATGTAAAGATGTGTCCCTAAAATAAGAAAAAAAAAAAATACTAAATAAAAAAATACACCAATATACCATGCCATCCAATGTAAAGATGCAAACAAATACACCATGCTAACTAATATAAACATGTGCCCCTAAACTAAGCCCCTACCCTGTCCACCTTTAGGAGATCCCTGAAAACTCATTTATTCAGGGAAGCCTATCCCACACCCACATAACTGTCCCTGAGCCACCCCCATCAAATCATTCTTTGCAGCTATTACCTTTTGTACCACCACCCCCTCCCTTTAGAATGTAAGCTCTACGAGCAGGGCCCTCCTTTTGTATTGAACTGTACTGTAATTGTGTTGTCCCCCTTATACATTGTAAAGCGCTGAGTAAACTGTTGGCGCTATATAAATCTCGTATAATAATAATAATAATAATAATAATTAAAAAATAAAATACACAAACTAATATATCATGCCATCCAATGTAAATATGTATCCCTAAATTAAGAAAGTAAATAAAAAGTAAAATACACAAACAAATATACCATGCCATCCAATGTAAAGGTGTATCACTAAATTAAGAAAAAAATTACTGAATAATAAAATATACAAATATACCATGCCATCTAGTGTAAAGATGTATCCCTAAATGAAGAACATAATTAAAAAATAAAAGATAAAATACAAAAACAAATGTACCATGCCATCTAATGTAAATATCTGTCTCTAAACTAAAAAAAATGTTAAAAAAAAAGAAAAAAAAAAAAGAAAAAATATATCTAATAATATACGGGAAAAAAAAATCAGAAAAAATGCCAATGTTAAAACAATTGTTACAAATCTATTTTCATAGTTATAACTGATCCATTAAAATATCGTATTTCAACTTACAATATCTGTTAATCCATTAATCAGTAAGCTATAAAGATGTTTTGTTTTCACTGGTAATTTGGTTATCTGATCTTTTCTGTCTGCCTGTAATGTATTACCTGTAACCTGTATTACCTGTAATTAACCATCTCTTTTATATCCTCACTTACCCTAAGAGACTGATTGCAGACAAATAACAAGAAAATTAGTGTGTTCCCAAGAGCACTCCCCTGATAACTATGAAGCCCCTCAACAATTATCATTTTGAATAAGCATCCAGTGCTTGTGTTTCCCTGTTAACGTCCCAAAACTAGAGGTCAGCAAACCACCTTCAAAAAAAAAAAAAAACCTCAGACAAGCTACCTGCTGGGATCTAGAGATAAGCTGTTCCATTGAGACTAGAATAGAGAGCAGAGAACTGAAGATACAATAAACAATTTATTCACAAATAAGAGCAAACACAAAGAGGTAACAAATTGGAACCTGTAACAGTATTATAATTCAAACTCCATAGTAATACCTAAGGGATAAATAGAGATAGAGGTAAAAATATAACATATATTCCAGTAAAAATTGAAAATTAAAATATATCTAAAGCCATTTTTATTTTTTTATTTTTTATTTTTTGCTGTCTGTGTCCAAATGAGTATAATTTTCCTTCCTGCATTTCAAAAGTAGGAGAAATTATCATTTTAAAAGCTGTCCCCAATTGAAGATATCCTATTGGTCCTCAAATCAAATAGCGAGGGTAAATCCTCTCAATGGGGATAGCACCAGCAATAAAAACCTCATGGGGGGGTTAGTACTCCATGAAAAACTACAAGAAAGTTTGCTTTAACATACTGTGCACTTTACGACTTCATATGCCTAGACAGTGTGCTTGTTCAGCACATCAGTTTTTTTTTTTTCATCCATATGTTGTTGTAGTCCACCAGTCCAACCAATAGGGATGAGCCGAACACCCCCCTGTTCGGTTCGCACCAGAACATGCGAACAGTAGGGATGAGCCGAACACCCCCCTGTTCGGTTCGCACCAGAACATGCGAACAGGAAAAAAGTTCGTTCGAACACGCGAACACCGTTAAAGTCTATGGGACACGAACATGAATAATCAAAAGTGCTAATTTTAAAGGCTAATATGCAAGTTATTGTCATAAAAAGTGTTTGGGGACCCGGGTCCTGCCCCAGGGGACATGGATCAATGCAAAAAAAGTTTTAAAAACGGCCGTTTTTTCAGGAGCAGTGATTTTAATAATGCTTAAAGTCAAACAATAAAAGTGTAATATCCCTTTAAATTTCGTACCTGGGGGGTGTCTATAGTATGCCTGTAAAGGGGCGCATGTTTCCTGTGTTTAGAACAGTCTGACAGCAAAATGACATTTTGAAGGAAAAAACTCATTTAAAACTACCCGCGGCTATTGCATTGCCGACAATACACATAGAAGTTCATTGATAAAAACGGCATGGGAATTCCCCAAAGGGGAACCCCGAACCAAAATTAAAAAAAAAAAATGACGTGGGAGTCCCCCTAAATTCCATACCAGGCCCTTCAGGTCTGGTATGGATATTAAGGGGAACCCCGGCCAAAATTTAAAAAAAAAAATGACGTGGGGTTCCCCCTAAATTCCATACCAGACCCTTCAGGTCTGGTATGGATTTTAAGGGGAACCCCGCGCCAAAAAAAAAAAAAAAAAACAGCGTGGGGTCCCCCCAAAAATCTATACCAGACCCTTATCCGAGCACGCAACCTGGCAGGCCGCAGGAAAAGAGGGGGGGACGAGAGTGCGACCCCCCCCCTCCTGACCCGTACCAGGCCACATGCCCTCAACATTGGGAGGGTGCTTTGGGGTAGCCCCCCAAAACACCTTGTCCCCATGTTGATGAGGACAAGGGCCTCATCCCCACAACCCTGGCCGGTGGTTGTGGGGGTCTGCGGGTGGGGGGCTTATCGGAATCTGGAAGCCCCCTTTAACAAGGGGACCCCCAGATCCCAGCCCCCCCTGTGTGAAATGGTAAGGGCCTACCATTTCACTAAAAAACTGTCAAAAATGTTAAAAATGACAAGAGACAGTTTTTGACAATTCCTTTATTTAAATACTTCTTCTTTCTTCTATCTTCCTTCATCTTCTGGTTCTTCTGGTTCTTCTGGCTCTTCTGGTTCTTCCTCCGGCGTTCTCGTCCAGCATCTCCTCCGCGGCGTCTTCTATCTTCTTCTCCTCGGGCCGCTCCGCACCCATGGCATGGGGGAGGCTCCCGCTCTTCTCTTCTTCTTCATCTTCTTCTCTTTTTCTCTTCTTCTCTTCTTCATTTTCTTCTCCGGGCCGCTCCGCATCCATGCTGGCATGAAGGGAGGCTCCCGCTGTGTGACGGCGCTCCTCGTCTGACAGTTCTTAAATAACGGGGGGCGGGGCCACCTGGTGACCCCGCCCCCCTCTGACGCACGGGACATGACGGGACTTCCCTGTGGCATTCCCCGTGACGTCACAGGGAAGTCCCGTCAAGTCACCGTGCGTCAGAGGGGGGCGGGGTCACCGGGTGGCCCCGCCCCCCATTATTTAAGAACTGTCAGACGAGGAGCACCGTCACACAGCGGGAGCCTCCCGCCATGCTAGCATGTGTGAGGAGCGGCCCGGAGAAGAAAATGAAGAATAGAAGAAAAGAAGAAGAGAAGAAGATGAAGAAGAAGAGAAGAGCGGGAGCCTCCCCCCATGCCATGGGTGCAGAGCGGCCCGAGGAGAAGAAGATAGAAGACGCCGCGGAGGAGATGCTGGACGAGAACGCCGGAGGAAGAACCAGAAATTTCGTACCTGGGGGGTGTCTATAGTATGCCTGTAAAGGGGCGCATGTTTCCTGTGTTTAGAACAGTCTGACAGCAAAATGACATTTTGAAGGAAAAAACTCATTTAAAACTACCCGCGGCTATTGCATTGCCGACAATACACATAGAAGTTCATTGATAAAAACGGCATGGGAATTCCCCAAAGGGGAACCCCGAACCAAAATTAAAAAAAAAAAATGACGTGGGAGTCCCCCTAAATTCCATACCAGGCCCTTCAGGTCTGGTATGGATATTAAGGGGAACCCCGGCCAAAATTTAAAAAAAAAAATGACGTGGGGTTCCCCCTAAATTCCATACCAGACCCTTCAGGTCTGGTATGGATTTTAAGGGGAACCCCGCGCCAAAAAAAAAAAAAAAAAACAGCGTGGGGTCCCCCCAAAAATCTATACCAGACCCTTATCCGAGCACGCAACCTGGCAGGCCGCAGGAAAAGAGGGGGGGACGAGAGTGCGACCCCCCCCCCTCCTGACCCGTACCAGGCCACATGCCCTCAACATTGGGAGGGTGCTTTGGGGTAGCCCCCCAAAACACCTTGTCCCCATGTTGATGAGGACAAGGGCCTCATCCCCACAACCCTGGCCGGTGGTTGTGGGGGTCTGCGGGTGGGGGGCTTATCGGAATCTGGAAGCCCCCTTTAACAAGGGGACCCCCAGATCCCAGCCCCCCCTGTGTGAAATGGTAAGGGCCTACCATTTCACTAAAAAACTGTCAAAAATGTTAAAAATGACAAGAGACAGTTTTTGACAATTCCTTTATTTAAATACTTCTTCTTTCTTCTATCTTCCTTCATCTTCTGGTTCTTCTGGTTCTTCTGGCTCTTCTGGTTCTTCCTCCGGCGTTCTCGTCCAGCATCTCCTCCGCGGCGTCTTCTATCTTCTTCTCCTCGGGCCGCTCCGCACCCATGGCATGGGGGAGGCTCCCGCTCTTCTCTTCTTCTTCATCTTCTTCTCTTTTTCTCTTCTTCTCTTCTTCATTTTCTTCTCCGGGCCGCTCCGCATCCATGCTGGCATGAAGGGAGGCTCCCGCTGTGTGACGGCGCTCCTCGTCTGACAGTTCTTAAATAACGGGGGGCGGGGCCACCTGGTGACCCCGCCCCCCTCTGACGCACGGGACATGACGGGACTTCCCTGTGGCATTCCCCGTGACGTCACAGGGAAGTCCCGTCAAGTCACCGTGCGTCAGAGGGGGGCGGGGTCACCGGGTGGCCCCGCCCCCCATTATTTAAGAACTGTCAGACGAGGAGCACCGTCACACAGCGGGAGCCTCCCGCCATGCTAGCATGTGTGAGGAGCGGCCCGGAGAAGAAAATGAAGAATAGAAGAAAAGAAGAAGAGAAGAAGATGAAGAAGAAGAGAAGAGCGGGAGCCTCCCCCCATGCCATGGGTGCAGAGCGGCCCGAGGAGAAGAAGATAGAAGACGCCGCGGAGGAGATGCTGGACGAGAACGCCGGAGGAAGAACCAGAAATTTCGTACCTGGGGGGTGTCTATAGTATGCCTGTAAAGGGGCGCATGTTTCCTGTGTTTAGAACAGTCTGACAGCAAAATGACATTTTGAAGGAAAAAACTCATTTAAAACTACCCGCGGCTATTGCATTGCCGACAATACACATAGAAGTTCATTGATAAAAACGGCATGGGAATTCCCCAAAGGGGAACCCCGAACCAAAATTTAAAAAAAAAAATGACGTGGGAGTCCCCCTAAATTCCATACCAGGCCCTTCAGGTCTGGTATGGATATTAAGGGGAACCCCGGCCAAAATTTAAAAAAAAAAATGACGTGGGGTTCCCCCTAAATTCCATACCAGACCCTTCAGGTCTGGTATGGATTTTAAGGGGAACCCCGCGCCAAAAAAAAATAAAAAAAAACGGCGTGGGGTCCCCCCAAAAATCCATACCAGACCCTTATCCGAGCACGCAACCTGGCAGGCCACAGGAAAAGAGGGGGGGACGAGAGTGCGACCCCCCCTCCTGAACCGTACCAGGCCACATGCCCTCAACATTGGGAGGGTGCTTTGGGGTAGCCCCCCAAAACACCTTGTCCCCATGTTGATGAGGACAAGGGCCTCATCCCCACAACCCTGGCCGGTGGTTGTGGGGGTCTGCGGGCGGGGGGCTTATCGGAATCTGGAAGCCCCCTTTAACAAGGGGACCCCCAGATCCCAGCCCCCCCCTGTGTGAAATGGTAAGGGGGTACAAAAGTACCCCTACCATTTCACTAAAAAACTGTCAAAAATGTTAAAAATGACAAGAGACAGTTTTTGACAATTCCTTTATTTAAATACTTCTTCTTTCTTCTATCTTCCTTCATCTTCTGGTTCTTCTGGTTCTTCTGGCTCTTCTGGTTCTTCCTCCGGCGTTCTCGTCCAGCATCTCCTCCGCGGCGTCTTCTATCTTCTTCTCCTCGGGCCGCTCCGCACCCATGGCATGGGGAGGCTCCCGCTCTTCTCTTCTTCTTCATCTTCTTCTCTTTTTCTCTTCTTCTCTTCTTCATTTTCTTCTCCGGGCCGCTCCGCATCCATGCTGGCATGAAGGGAGGCTCCCGCTGTGTGACGGCGCTCCTCGTCTGACAGTTCTTAAATAACGGGGGGCGGGGCCACCTGGTGACCCCGCCCCCCTCTGACGCACGGGACATGACGGGACTTCCCTGTGGCATTCCCCGTGACGTCACAGGGAAGTCCCGTCAAGTCACCGTGCGTCAGAGGGGGGCGGGGTCACCGGGTGGCCCCGCCCCCCGTTATTTAAGAACTGTCAGACGAGGAGCGCCGTCACACAGCGGGAGTCTCCCGCCATGCTAGCATGTGTGAGGAGCGGCCCGGAGAAGAAAATTAAGAATAGAAGAAAAGAAGAAGAGAAGAAGATGAAGAAGAAGAGAAGAGCGGGAGCCTCCCCCCATGCCATGGGTGCGGAGCGGCCCGAGGAGAAGAAGATAGAAGACGCCGCGGAGGAGATGCTGGACGAGAACGCCGGAGGAAGAACCAGAAGAGCCAGAAGAACCAGAAGAACCAGAAGATGAAGGAAGACAGAAGAAAGAAGAAGTATTTAAATAAAGGAATTGTCAAAAACTGTCTCTTGTCATTTTTAACATTTTTGACAGTTTTTTAGTGAAATGGTAGGGGTACTTTTGTACCCCCTTACCATTTCACACAGGGGGGGGGCCGGGATCTGGGGGTCCCCTTGTTAAAGGGGGCTTCCAGATTCCGATAAGCCCCCCGCCCGCAGACCCCCACAACCACCAGCCAGGGTTGTGGGGATGAGGCCCTTGTCCTCATCAACATGGGGACAAGGTGTTTTGGGGGGCTACCCCAAAGCACCCTCCCAATGTTGAGGGCATGTGGCCTGGTACGGTTCAGGAGGGGGGGCCGCACTCTTGTCCCCCCCTCTTTTCCTGCGTCCTGCCAGGTTGTGTGCTCGGATAAGGGTCTGGTATGGATTTTTGGGGGGACCCCACGCCTTTTTTTTTTTTTTTTTTTTTGGCGCGGGGTTCCCCTTAAAATCCATACCAGACCTGAAGGGTCTGGTATGGAATTTAGGGGGAACCCCACGTCATTTTTTTTTTTTTATTTTGGCCGGGGTTCCCCTTAATATCCATACCAGACCTGAAGGGCCTGGTATGGAATTTAGGGGGACTCCCACATCATTTTTTTTTTTAATTGTGGTTCGGGGTTCCCCTTTGGGGAATTCCCATGCCGTTTTTATCAATGAACTTCTATGTGTATTGTCGGCAATGCAATAGCCGCGGGTAGTTTTAAATGAGTTTTTTCCTTCAAAATGTCATTTTGCTGTCAGACTGTTCTAAACACAGGAAACATGCGCCCCTTTACAGACATACTATAGACACCCCCCAGGTACGAAATTTAAAGGGATATTACACTTTTATTGTTTGACTTTAAGCATTATTAATATCACTGCTCCTGAAAAAATGTCCGTTTTTAAAACTTTTTTTTGCATTGATAAATGTCCCCTGGGGCAGGACCCGGGTCCCCAAACACTTTTTATGACAATACCTTGCATATTAACCCTTAAAATTAGCACTTTTGATTTCTCCCATAGACTTTTAAAGGGTGTTCCGCGGCATTCGAATTTGCCGCGAACACCCCAAATTGTTCGCTGTTCGGCGAACTTGCGAACAGCCAATGTTCGAGTCAAACATGAGTTCGACTCGAACTCGAAGCTCATCCCTAGCGAACAGGAAAAAAGTTCGCTCGAACACGCGAACACCGTTAAAGTCTATGGGACACGAACATGAATAATCAAAAGTGCTAATTTTAAAGGCTAATATGCAAGTTATTGTCATAAAAAGTGTTTGGGGACCTGGGTCCCGCCCCAGGGGACATGGATCAATGCAAAAAAAGTTTTAAAAACATCCGTTTTTTCAGGAGCAGTGATTTTAATAATGCTTAAAGTCAAACAATAAAAGTGTAATATCCCTTTAAATTTCGTACCTGGGGGGTGTCTATAGTATGCCTGTAAAGGGGCGCATGTTTCCCATGTTTAGAACAGTCTGACAGCAAAATGACATTTTGAAGGAAAAAACTCATTTAAAACTACCCGCGGCTATTGCATTGCCAACAATACACATAGAAGTTCATTGATAAAAACGGCATGGGAATTCCCCAAAGGGGAACCCCGAACCAAAATTAAAAAAAAAAAATGACGTGGGAGTCCCCCTAAATTCCATACCAGGCCCTTCAGGTCTGGTATGGATATTAAGGGGAACCCCGGCCAAAATTAAAAAAAAAAAATGACGTGGGGTTCCCCCTAAATTCCATACCAGACCCTTCAGGTCTGGTATGGATTTTAAGGGGAACCCCGCGCCAAAAAAAAAAAAAAAAAACGGCGTGGGGTCCCCCCAAAAATCCATACCAGACCCTTATCCGAGCACGCAACCTGGCAGGCCGGAGGAAAAGAGGGGGGGACGAGAGTGCGGGCCCCCCCCCTCCTGAACCGTACCAGGCCACATGCCCTCAACATTGGGAGGGTGCTTTGGGGTAGCCCCCCAAAACACCTTGTCCCCATGTTGATGAGGACAAGGGCCTCATCCCCACAACCCTGGCCGGTGGTTGTGGGGGTTTGCGGGCGGGGGGCTTATCGGAATCTGGAAGCCCCCTTTAACAAGGGGACCCCCAGATCCCGTCCCCCCCTGTGTGAAATGGTAAGGGCCTACCATTTCACTAAAAAACTGTCAAAAATGTTAAAAATGACAAGAGACAGTTTTTGACAATTCCTTTATTTAAATACTTCTTCTTTCTTCTATCTTCCTTCATCTTCTGGTTCTTCTGGCTCTTCTGGTTCTTCCTCCGGCGTTCTCGTCCAGCATCTCCTCCGCGGCGTCTTCTATCTTCTTCTCCTCGGCCGCTCCGCACCCATGGCATGGGGGGAGGCTCCCGCTCTTCTCTTCTTCTTCATCTTCTTCTCTTCTTCTCTTCTTCATTTTCTTCTCCGGGCCGCTCCGCATCTATGCTGGCATGAAGGGAGGCTCCCGCTGTGTGACGGCGCTCCTCGTCTGACAGTTCTTAAATAACGGGGGGCGGGGCCACCCGGTGACCCTGCCCCCCTCTGACGCACGGGACATGACGGGACTTCCCTGTGGCATTCCCCGTGACGTCACAGGGAAGTCCCATCATGTCACCGTGCGTCAGAGGGGGCGGGGTCACCGGGTGGCCCCGCCCCCGTTATTTAAGAACTGTCAGACGAGGAGCGCTGTCACACAGCGGGAGCCTCCCGCCATGCTAGCATGTGTGAGGAGCGGCCCGGAGAAGAAAATGAAGAAGAGAAGAAAAGAAGAAGAGAAGAAGATGAAGAAGAAGAGAAGAGCGGGAGCCTCCCCCCATGCCATGGGTGCGGAGCGGCCCGAGGAGAAGAAGATAGAAGACGCCGCGGAGGAGATGCTGGACGAGAACGCCGGAGGAAGAACCAGAAGAGCCAGAAGAACCAGAAGATGAAGGAAGATAGAAGAAAGAAGAAGTATTTAAATAAAGGAATTGTCAAAAACTGTCTCTTGTCATTTTTAACATTTTTGACAGTTTTTTAGTGAAATGGTAGGGGTAAGTACCCCCTTACCATTTCACGCAGGGGGGGGGCCGGGATCTGGGGGTTCCCTTGATAAAGGGGGTTTCCAGATTCCGATAAGCCCCCCACCCGCAGACCCCCACAACCACCGGCCAGGGTTGTGGGGATGAGGCCCTTGTCCTCATCAACATGGGGACAAGGTGTTTTGGGGGGCTACCCCAAAGCACCCTCCCAATGTTGAGGGCATGTGGCCTGGTGCGGTTCAGGAGGGGGGGCCGCACTCTCGTCCCCCCCTCTTTTCCTGCGGCCTGCCAGGTTGCGTGCTCGGATAAGGGTCTGGTATGGATTTTTGGGGGGACCCAACGCCGTTTTTTTTTTTTTTTGGCGCGGGGTTCTCCTTAAAATCCATACCAGACCCGAATTTAGGGGGAACCCCACGTCATTTTTTTTTTTAAATTTTGGCCGGGGTTCCCCTTAATATCCATACCAGACCTGAAGGGCCTGGTATGGAATTTAAGGGGACTCCCACGTCATTTTTTTTTTTTAATTTTGGTTCGGGGAATTCCCATGCCGTTTTTATCAATGAACTTCTATGTGTATTGTCGGCAATGCAATAGCCGCGGGTAGTTTTAAATGAGTTTTTTCCTTCAAAATGTCATTTTGCTGTCAGACTGTTCTAAACACAGGAAACATGCGCCCCTTTACAGGCATACTATAGACACCCCCCAGGTACGAAATTTAAAGGGATATTACACTTTTATTGTTTGACTTTAAGCATTATTAAAATCACTGCTCCTGAAAAAACGGCCGTTTTTAAAACTTTTTTTGCATTGATCCATGTCCCCTGGGGCAGGACCTGGGTCCCCAAACACTTTTTATGACAATAACTTGCATATTAGCCTTTAAAATTAGCACTTTTGATTTCTCCCATAGACTTTTAAAGGGTGTTCCGCGGCATTCGAATTTGCCGCGAACACCCCAAATTGTTCGCTGTTCGGCGAACTTGCGAACAGCCAATGTTCGAGTCGAACATGAGTTCGACTCAAACTTGAAGCTCATCCCTACCAACCAATATTATTTGTCAGTAGTCCGTGAACACGATCCTCTGATGCAGTAGAGACATTTCCAAACACCCCTTTATCCTCTACCTATTATTTTTTGCTGATTTTTTTCATTTCTATTTTTAGGCCAATAATATTTAAACTTTTTTTAGTTTTTTTAGTCTTTTTGTGGGTACAAGTATCTACCATGGACTTTTGCAGCAGTAAGTCAGAGTGGTGGGAGCTTACAAAACGAAGGGTCGTTGAATTATTCAAGGCCATAGGAAGAAATAAACAGCTTGGTAAGTATGTCACCTACCAAAGTCTGAGGAGGAAGCTTGATAGCCTTGTCTCGAATAATAGAGATATGAGAATGATCTCTGAGGTTAAACTCTTGCTGAGGAAGTGTAAATATGACAGGCATGCCTCTCTAGTTCTGAAAAGGGATTATGAGAAATATCACTCACCCGACCCTTACCAGAATTGCAAACAAAGTAGAGCAGTTTGCAATTGCAAAGTCAGTTGTAGGCCTGGTTGACAGTACGGGTTCCTTGACAAAATCCAAGTCAGGGATCCTGGAAACCACCAGGTCATATTATTTTGACCTCCTGGGTAGGAGGGGCCTCGATTGGACAGGCAAGTTTTCTAGATTCTATTCCGGGACTGGGAAATGGCAGTTCTCTTGTGAATTTGACAAGGGACATCACAGCAGATAAAGTGGTTAAGGTTATTGATAAGGCTTGGGCCAGATGGATTGACAGCTGAGTTTTATAAGCACTTTAAGGTTACTCTGGCAACATATTTGGTGGAGGTTTTTAATGGCTGTCTAAGAGCGGGTTCGCTCTCTCCCTTGGCTTGAGAAAGTACCTGCTGGCATTGGGCCGGGTCAATCATGAGTACCTGTGGCTGCTTCTTGGCAAGTATGGCTTGGAGGGGGGCTTTATCAATTGGTTGAAAACCTTGTACAGAGGGGCTGAAAGCTTCATGCTTGTAAATGGTTGGGTCAGACAGCCCTTTGAGGTTGGCTCGGGTGTGCATCAAGGGTGTCCTTTGAATCCTCTGCTATACATATTCACAATTGATCCCTTCATCAGGAGTTTAGAGAGCAGACCATTGTGCAGAGTGCCTTTGGGCATTCCTGGTGAGCCTCCCCTGAGGGTCATGGCCTATGCTGATGATGCGTCTGTTTTCATCTCTGGGACAGAGGAGGCAGAGGAGCGGGTCTCGGTGATGAAGCAGTAAGCTGAGGCATCTGGCTCAAAAATCGATCAGGATAAGCATGAGGTTTTCTGGATGGGAGAGGAAGGTGAAGGCTTTGAGCTTTCGTCGCAGGCTATTGGGTAAGCAGGCTACAAGATGCAGATGCCAAGGTTGCCAGCTGGAAGGATTGGAAACTCTCTTACAGGAAAATAATTGACCTGATTTAAACTTACCTCATTCTGGTATTTCAGTATGTCAGCTTTGTCTGTGTTTTGCCAGTGTCTCTCTATGCGAAGATCTACAGCTATTTTTTCTGTTATGGGGGAACAGATTGAACCTCATTAAGAGGTCTGTAACCTACCTTCCCAGACAGATGGGTGGCCTAGGTATGGTCAACCTAGTGGTATTCTTTTCTCTCATAATTTTGGTAACATGCTGGCAGAGGAACCGCCTGCGTGGGTTGGTATTTTTCAGTCTTGGTTTAGGCCTTTTCTGTGAAGCTGGGAGAATGGTGGGCCAGTGAAAAGCTTGAGGATCTGACACAGTGAGCTCCCTGGTTACTTTGCTTCATGCCTGAAAATGCTTTGGTAGTGGCGAGTGATGGTGGAGGAAATGAAGTCTCTTCCTAGGAAGGCCCTAGAGAGGAGGGTTGTTAAATCTGCCTTTAGCGAGCCACTGGTCTTGAGGAAAATTGGGCTCTTTTTCACAGCCAAGTGGGTTATTTGGGGAGAAGTTTGATGAACAATGTTTACAGATTATTTTCAAGAACCATGTTTTTTCAAACCAGTTCTGTCAAGAAATTAAGAACTTTGTTGTAGGTCTAGCTAAAAATATGAAGGACCGAGGATGGCTGACACTCAAAAAACAACCTTTAATGTTAAACCAAAGGTCATTGGAAATGTTGAATATTATACTAGTTTCAATATAGACAAGGATGGCCAGCACATGAACAATAATTCACAGCTGAGTGGATGGCAAAAACCGCAATATCATCAGTTGTTTTCACTGGATGTGTCCCCAAAAAGCCTAGAAGTAAGGGCACTGGCAAAAAAGGCTGAAAACAGACAGTGGCTCAGTGGAACATCTCCTGAAGAACTGTCCAGAACCAGTCAACGTGACCAGTTTGAAGAGACCATTGTCTCCACAAGAAAAGAAAAGTCACCCATTAAAATCGAGAAGGAGTTTTCCCCTCCCTGGCATGCAGCAGAATCATCAGCACTAGTGGGGGGTGTTTATATTTTGTTTTGGGCTTCCCACTGACCTTTTTAATTGAATTGCTGTCTACATTTGATATGTTCACTTTGTGTTTCTTGCTGCCAAATACAAAGTGAGAATCAAGAGCTGAGGAGAAAATTGGCCTCTTTTTCACAGCCAAGTGGGTTATTTGAGAAAAAGTTTGATGAACAATTGCTACAGATTGTTTTCAGGAACCATGTTTTTGCAAACCAGTTCTTTCAAGAAATTAAAAACTTTGTTGTAGGTCTGGCTAAAAAATATGAAGGACCAAGGATGGCTGATACTCGAAAAACAACCTTTAATGTTAAACCACAGGTCATTGGAAATGTTGAATATTATACTAGTTTCGATATAGACAAGGATGGCAAGCCCATGAACAATAATTCATGGTTGAGTGGATGGGAAAGACTGCAATACCGTCAGTTGTTTTCACTGGCTGTGTCCCTAAAAGGCATAGAAGTAAAAGCACAGGCAAAAAGGCCGAAAACAGACAGTAGCTCAGCGGAACATCTCCTGAAAGACTGTCCAGAACCAGTCAACTTGACCAGTTTGAAGAGGCCATTGTCTCCACAAGTAAATAAAAGTCACCCATGAAAATCTAGGAGGTGTCGGCTGGAGTTTTCCCCTCCCTGGCATGCAACAGCAGAATCATTAGCATTATTGGGGGTTGTATACATTTTGTTTTTGGCTACCCACTGACCTTTTTAATTGGCACACTAACACTTTGACACAGTAAACCTCAAAAAGGGGCACATATAAATCTTTAAAAGCCTAAATATTGCCTGAGTCCAGTCATGACAGGTTCTCTTTAACTTTTTAAAAGCTGCCATATGCAAAAAGAGTTAGACTTAAAGTGACTTACTTAAAAAAAAAAAAAACACAAACACAAAACAGCCTGGTTGTGAAAGATTAATACTAGTTACCAGAGCTTCCAACAGTGAATCCTATCCTCCTTCTCTTGCAGAGCTACACCTGTTGAGCAATCTTCAGCATCACACGATCACAGTGGTGAGTGAGCGGACATCTTTTACAATTGTGTTATGCAAATTTCCTTTTTTATTCTTGTAAGTGCAACTTTTATTGGGGATTTGAAATAAGTTAGTGAAACGGAGAGCACTATGTTTCCTGTATTTATATTTGCATGATTCCGAATCACATCTTGAGAGGAATATCTTATCTGGGAAGCTTCCTATGTGAGAAACCCATACTGAGTAATGGGCTGGAGCAGGAGAAGTGATACCGGAGTGGAGAGAAAGTAAAGAGATTTCATTCTGAGTGCTTATTGCTCATTATTGAGGTGAGCAAGCATAATGGCTAGTGGAGGTGTGCACAGGTTAACATTATCTACAGAGCACAGTAAAAGCACAGTGGTGGATTATTTATTTATTAAGATTCACAGCAATCAAGAAATCACAGAATTTGAATAGCATTTATATGAACTTTATATTTATGAATTGAATTTTTCACTGTGTTGATATTTAATTCACAATTTAATGTATTTATATTTTTTTCATGTGAGTTGGCAGCGCTGCACTATTTATACACAATTACAATTTCTGATGGTGGGTGACACACACTATGAGTGATTAGCAGCTGCAGTTAATTAATTTATTGATTGATTTTTCACAATATTTATTTATTTATTTAATTCATTTGCACGTAGCACTTTGTAGAGTGGTGCTGATTGATCTTTACATATATTGAATCTTCAGCATCAGACACATTTAGGCTCTCTCTCACACTAGTGCTACTTTGGACACATAAAGTTGCATGACAAGTCGCAGACCATTGATTTCAATGGCACCCGTTCCAATCTAAACTTACTGCATTGTCGCAGCAACTTTAAAAGGGTTCCTGCACAAAGTTTTACTGGAAATCGCGCGACTTTGGAGTTGCACTAGTGTGAACTGAGTCTAAGGCTAAAGCTGGCTGGTAATGCGTTTCAGAGTAAAAACACTCCTTTATAAAAACCTGCCCTGACAGAAAATGACATGCATTTATAGCAACGAGCTTACCAGCCCTTCATCCCCATGCTGTCATTGTCCTGAGATTCCAAGGTTGAGGCCAGTTACGGTTTTCGCCTGTCTGCACATGGATTCCACCATGGCACTCATAGGATTCTGTATAGTTGCTGCTGTAATACACTTGAATCCTGCTTATCCCTGGGAGTCTCTGATGTAAGTGTGCTTTGTTTTGCATTCTAATAAACTTCTCTGTGTATTCAAAAAAAAAAAAAAAAGTTTTCGGATTTGGCTGGCTCTCATTCCATGGCAGAGACTATGTGAAGGGCAACATGAAGCATCGCTCTGTGGAGAACCATGGATATCCAAGAGTGGAGTGTGGCGCTGTGGAGGAGATGATGGACCATGTCTTGCTTCAGTGTTCCTTCAATGCAGAAGTCTATAAGTGGGTGGTTGAGGCTCTGGTTATCCCTTTCCTTTCCCACTTGTGTTATGCGGAATGGTCATACAGGGCTTTTGAGACTCATCAGAATTTTGAGACACTTTTTCTTGTTAATTTATTAGTCCTTTACTTCACATGAAATGCACGGTGTCAGGTTTCCATTTGGAAAAAAAGTCCTTCCCACCAAGGTGGTGGTGCACAACATTCTGGTTGAGGTTGGGAAGATTTTGGGTCTTGAGAGGGACAGGTAGAGGACAGGGGCCAAGACAAAGCCTTGCAGGTATGTCAGGTCCCCATAGTAGCTGTCTGTCAGTCTCTTGGTGTGTGGCTTTTCTTTCTATCCTTTCATGTCCCCTAAATTTTGATAAGATCAGATTTTAAAAAAATGGCTGCATGCATGGATTAAATGTTTAATCGCTTCTTAGCCTGAGGGTGTGTTTAGGTGGAGGTTAGGGTTTTGTTGAGGAGCTTTATGATGATGATAATAATATTAAAATATGTCTTGGTTTGTATATTGAGTTCTGTTTATATTTTTATCTGGCAAAAAAAGGCATTTTCTGTTTTTTATGCTGAAGTAAGCTATTTTTGTTTATTTATTTATATATATTTTATTCTATATGTGTATATGTTATTAAGTTGTATGTCTGTAAGATCTTTAATAAACAAAAATGTACATTCTAATGTCCCCCCACAGTCACACGCAATTATTAATTAAAATACATTTATATAGCTCTGACATATACTGCATGCTTTACAGAGAACCCTGAGCCAGTCACATCAGTCTCTGCTGTGAAGAGTCCCACATAGGCACTAACAGTGCAGAGCAGGAATGTCGCTTCAACATTGAAACTGCAGAGAAGGAGGGCCGTATGAACGCTGAAACAGCTGGTGTTTTTTCTAAACAGAATACTTTACTTGATGATGGGACTGCTGGAATCTGTGGTACCTCTGGGACTATGGTGAGCGGGACTGTTGTGCTGGAGGGGAGGAGGGAGGATCAAGTGGTGGGTAATTTACCAAACCAGATTTCAGAGGTTCCTATGCAGCCAGTTAATATTCCTATGCAACCAGTTAATGTGTCATCTGTCCCAGTTAGGAATTATGCTAATGCTGTGTCGGGACAAAGTCATGCTGCTGGTGGTGGAAGGGAGCCAGTTGTACGAATTTCACCTAACGCACCTTCTTCCATTAAACGCGGGAATGTGGTACAGCTCAGGTGGGAAGGAGGAGGTATTCCCCCTATTAGGAGGGTGGTTGTGGATAAGATCCTAGCCTTGGGATTTAAGGCGGAGGATATTTATGCCCTTATCAGTCCGGCTGGTTACTTTGAATGTGATTTATCATTTGTGAGTCCAGAATCGCTGGATGTGTTTTGTGTGTGCAAACACATCAGTTTTTGCACACACATAACTTGCTGTTATGCAAGGTTCTGTTGGTGCATTCTTCTATGGTCTCAGTGGGTAAAAGCAACAAGCCTGGGATCTCTCCTACAGATCTTTTCCCAGCCAGGATACAGCAGGCTGGGGAAGATCCAGGTGGGGGATCTCAAATCATCATGACAAGGCCTGGAACAGTAAGAGGCAAAGCCTTAAGCTGAAGTCTTTGGAGGAGGCATTGAAGAAGCAGGAGAAGTTGCTTGCCTCTTTAAAGGAAAACAGTTGTGCATTTAAGGAAAAATATGAAATATTTCAAGATCTGACAGATGAAGAAAGGTGCCTGTACAAGTACCAGCCAGAGGGTGGATGCCAGAACAGCGGTGACAGTACAAATGGGGGGAAAGGAAGCTGTTTCATGTGGGGACCCCAGGACTACCCCTGTCTCAAGATTTGTCACATCTGAGTCATTATCTGCCCCCCTCCCCAGCAGCCTGGGCCATCTTAGGAGGAGTTTGAGGAAAATGGCAGATTATTGCAGACTATTGAGGAAATGGAATCTCCCTTGAGTGGCACTGACTCATCAGATGAAGATGAGGAGGAGGATGTTACCCCTCAGCCCGTAAGGGAGAAATTTGAGGAAAAGATTGGCTGTGTTAAAAGTCAAGAGGGTGGCAGTGCTACAGTGTCTGCTGATGGAGCACATGCTGGAGTTGTTTCAATTAAAGAAAGTTCTGGTGAGGGAGTGCCTATGGACAATCTCTCTCAGTATGTAAAGGATGTTTCTTTGATTGCTGCTGCAGAGGAAAATATTACATTTGCTGTTGAATCCTTGCAATCGGCAAGGAATGCAGGTGGAAATGGTGGGACTCCAAATATAGATGTTCCTGGTGACTGTGGGAACACAGAGCAGGAGTCCTGCATGGGCACTAAGACTGCAAAACAGGAGTCCCGCATGGACACTAAGACTGCAGAGCAGGAGTCCTGCATGGACATCACAGCTGCAGAGCAGGAGTGCTGCACGGACATCAAGGCTGCAGAGCAGGAGTGCTGCATGGATATCAAGGCAGCAGTGCCGCATGGACACTAAAGCAGCAGAAGATTCTTCTGAAGAGAGGACTTTACCTGATAATGGGATTGCTGATAATTGTGGTACTTCTGGGAGTATGGTGAGTGGGCCTGCTGTTGCGGGGGGGATCAGTTAGGTAACTTGCCAAACCTGGATTCAAAGGTTCCTATGCAGCCGGTAAATGTGCCTGAGTGCAGTAATTCTATGTCCCCATCAGCTATTCCAGATAGGAGTTATGCTAGGGCTGTGCCAGGACAAAGTCATGCTGCTGCTGGAAGAGAGGCAGTTGTGGGACTTTCACCTAACACACATTCTTCCATTAAACACAGGAATGTGGTACAGCTCAGGTGGGAATGAGGGGATATTCCACCTTTCAGTTGATTGTGGATAAGATCCTAGCCATGCAATTTAAGGCAGAGGATATTTATGCTCTAAATATTTATGATAATCAGTCCAGCAGGTTCCTATGAATATATTTTATCATTTGTGTGTCGATCTGTTTCGGGAACGGTATGAGCACGTGTATGGGGGCCTGTCAGACTGGGAGGGGCTTGTCCCCAAGGTAATATCACAACAACCCTTGATAAAAAGTTTGACTATCCTGACTAGAAATGAGTCTATACCCTCCAAAGCATTTATGGGTTTGGTTAAGGAGCTTTGGTGAAACGTTGTGTATGATAGAGGAATTTGGACGGGTGATTAGTCGGTGCCGATGAGGTAGAATGTGTGTGGGAATGTGGTCCAGCATTTGCCCTCCTCTGCTTTTATTGGTAGAGATACGATTACCATCTTCTACCCTGGCCAACCTAAGCTGTGTCATAAATGTAGAGTCAAGGGATATTTAGTTAGTGGAGGAGTTATTTCATCAAGATAGGGAAAAGCCTGGATTGGCTGAGGTTGTACCAGGGGATCCTAGTGTCTCTGTCTCATCTGCGAGGCCGTCTGAGGTGTTGGTGTCCCTCCAGTCTGTGGTCCTCCAGTCAGTGTCAGAAAGTGTGGTTGTCAAGTTCGTGTCTGAACCTGTTGTTTCTCCTAGAGTAGTGGAGGCAATGGAGGGTGCTCGGCCAGCATTTATGGTTGCACCGACCCCTTTTCCTCGGTGTAGCAGAAGTGCGGCTTGAGGTCAGCAGATGCTGAGGGGTGGAGTAGGTGATTGGATGATGGTAGGGGGGTTGGGAAGGGGATAAGATTGGTTGGTGTAGAGTGTTGGGTGAATGATGTGGAAGGTGGAGTGAATGATGTCGGAAGGGGGGTTTGGCTGAGGATGTCCTGAAGGGTGGGGGAGGGGGATCTGCCATTGGGATTGTCATGTGAGGAAATTAAATAGTAGGAAGGTAAAGGGAAAATGAGTAAGAGGAGGAGGAAGGATGTCAGTGTTCCAAAACCAGTGAGGATGGAGGTGTCAAATATGTTTGAGGTGTTTTCTGAGGTGGAGGGTAAGAGTCCTTCTGTGGAGGGTGAGTCAGTGATTTCTATAGAGGAGGAATCACAAAGAGCATTGAAATGTGTAGGCTCTCAAAGTAGGGAGGGGGGTTAGCAGGCTAAGAAGTGTGTGCCTCAAATGGCAGTTAAATGTATAAATGTTGCTTAGCCTGGACTGTTTGAGTTGAGCTTAGGGTTTTGTAGTCACTTATATTCATTTTGTTTTTAAATACCAGGATCCTGCTGGTTCCCAATGCGCATGCGCAAACGTCGCAGCACTTTGTGAATGGTCCCGCAGTCTTCTGGGACCTGTGATGTGTCCCAGAAGGCTCCGGGGAAAGGAAGAAGGGGGTGCTGAACTTCTGCTCAGATTGCTGCAGATTGGTTTGACAAAGAGGCGGAGCCCAAAAAAAAAAAAAAAACATGTACTGTTTGCGCAGCTTGCGTTCCATCTCTTAGCATGTAAGCTGTTTTCAGGCTCTACCATCCAACTGCTGACTAACATCCAGCCACTTCCCAGCACTACTCTGCCGGCTCCAGCCACTTACCTGGTGATCTCAGCAGCTCTTCTGATACACACACATCTAAAGATGATATGCACACTACTATCTATCTACCAGCAAGTCCAATACTTTTCTTGATTTGTTATGTCATTTTCGAATACAGTCTGCATTTAGATGGACGTGCCGCCTCTCGTGTTTGCTTTCTTTGAGTGTAATAGGTACTCAGGTCCTGTTTTGAGGAGCAGCCTTCATCTTATTCTTCCTACATTCTTTATACCCACTTTCTTACCATCTCTTGATGGTCATTAGGTCTTCAGTAGTGACATAGTTTTTTCTGTTTGTTCCAAAGTGTGTACCCGCTCTCCCCACCCGCCAAAAAACGTCCATATGACCTTTAATGAGAAGTTTCATGGAGTCACACTATATGCTGATCTCTTGCAACTCACTGTACAACAAAGGAGAACTTTATTACTGTTGAAAAATGCAACAGAAAATAGCAAGATTCAGGGGGCTATGCGTGGAACCTAGCAGGGCAGTCATGCTGTACTAGAGCTCTGCTCCACGAGAGGTCAAAACCACCATACACAGCCTGCCTGTGGGCCGCTGGACACCTCATCATTCCCCGCAGCCTTCCGTGATCCCAGAGCGTTGATCGGACCGCCATGATGTTATGAGGCACCCAAACAAAACTGAGAAACACCTCCATAAAAGACTTGTGGGCCCAGGCCCCAGCTAAGATGGCGCCGGAACACTCTCCCTCCAGCAGTGCAGCACGCTCTCGCAAGCAGCTGCTGTCTCAGCCAGACTTCCAGGGTGAGTCAGATACAGAATTCTTCCTCTCCTCAGGCCCTGCAACAGACAGTACAACCCCCCCCAGCACTCCTGAAAAAAATAGAGCGTATGCTCCATTAAGCTCTTAACCACTTCAGCCCCGGAAGGTTTTACCCCCTTAATGACCAGAGCATTTTTTGCAATATGGCACTGTGTTGCTTTAACTGACAATTGCACGGTCGTGCGACGTTGTACCAAAACAAAATTGTCGTCCTTTTTTCCCACAAATAGAGCTTTTTTATTTGTATTTTTTGGGCTGTAAACAAAAAAAGACTGACAATTTTGAAAAACAAACAATTTTTTTTTTACTTTCTGCTATAATATTGAAATAAAAATTATATAAAAAAAAATGTATTCATTAGTTTAGACCGATATATGTTCTTCTACATATTTTTGGTAAAAAAAAAATGCAATAGGCGTATATTGATTGGTTTGCACAAAAGTTTTCGCGTCTACAAACTACAGGATAGATTTAGGGACTTTTTTAATTATTATTTTTACTGGTAATGGCGGCCAGCTGCATTTTTTAGTGGGACTGCGACATTGCGGCGGACAAATCTGACCCCAAATTACACTTTTTGGGGACCAGTGACATTATTACATTGATCAGTACTAAAAAAATGCACTTATTAATGTAAAAATTACACTGGCAGGGAAGGGGTTAACACTAGGGGGCGATCAAGGGGTTAAAGGTGTTCTAACTGTAGGGGGGATGGGCTTACTGAAACATGACAGAGATCACTGTTCTCGATCACTGGGAACACAAGATCTCTGTCATGTCACTAGGCAGAACAGGGAATCGCCTCGTTTATATAGGCATTTCCACGTTCTGCCTCTCCTCGCCATGATTACGGGCTGCCGTAGACATCTATGTAAGACAAAGACAATTCCATAGCTCAACTCACCAACCAGTCTGCTGACCAACCAAATTAGCCTGTCTAACCATATGTTAAAAGCAGGGGTTTAGTTAGCACACATTTGCAAACGCATGTGAAAGCTGCAAGGCCTCGTCAAGGCACCCTGTATACTTGCAGTCCTAACACTACTAAATTTATAAGTGTCTCCACAGTGGAAGCACATGCATTGAATGGATAGGTGTAGGCAGGTGAGCCTGGAGGCGGCCCAAGCCCCCTTAAAGGGACAGGAGCACACTGGACACCCAGCAAGAGCACAATGGCAGCAAAGGTGTCCAGTGTGTCCCTGACCCAAATTTACGTACAGTAACAAAACACTGGCCACCGCCCACACCCATAACTGGCCTTCACAGTAAGGAGCACATGGAGGGCATATACATGTAAGACAAAGACAATTCCATAGCTCAACTCACCAACCAGTCTGCTGACCAACCAAATTAGCCTGTCTAACCGTATGTTAAAAGCAGGGGTTTAGTTAGCACACATTTGCAAACGCATGTGAAAGCTGCAAGGCCTCGTCAAGGCACCCTGTATACTTGCAGTCCTAACACTACTAAATTTATAAGTGTCTCCACAGTGGAAGCACATGCATTGAATGGATAGGTGTAGGCAGGTGAGCCTGGAGGCGGCCCAAGCCCCCTTAAAGGGACAGGAGCACACTGGACACCCAGCAAGAGCACAATGGCAGCAAAGGTGTCCAGTGTGTCCCTGACCCAAATTTACGTACACATCTAGTCTGCGGGACACCAGGGCATGCTCCCACAGTGCACGCCAGCTATCCTGCTTTTACGGACTGGTGTACAGGCACATCAGTTTGCGCAGGAGAGCGGACCTGCCTCAGTATATGTACGGTCCGCAAGTGGTTAAACAAACTTCAGAGCACATCACCAACAGTCTCACTAAGGAGATTAGAGAGCTGGCCCCCCTACTGCAGTGTTAGAGGTGAGAGTGGATGAGATGGAGAACACAACACAGGATAATATGGCTGAACTCGAGAATCTCAAAGAGGAAAATATAACCTTACAATCCAGACTTGAGGACTAAGAAAACAGAGTGAGACATTCCAGCTTGTGCATCAGGGGCATTCCTGAATCCATTATTGATCAGCAATCCACTATGACTGCCCTGTTTCAGGAACTTCAACCGGCTATACCAATAGAATGCCTGGAGATGGACAGAGGGCACAGGGCACTTACACCAAAAAAACCTGACGGACCCCCCCCCCCCCCCGTTTACATCATCGCAAAGTTCCATTATTACCACACTAACAAGCAACTCCTGGTCGCAGTCCAAGAAAAGGAAACCCTCAGCTTTATCAACTTCTGTCCCAGCTGACCATCACCAAATGTCTAGCCATGAAACTCCAATCCCTGGAATTGCAGCATCATCACATCACCTATCAATGGGGTTTCCCTTTTCTCTGTTCGCTTCACCTATCAAGGTTCCAGATACAGCTGCAGATCACCAGAGGAGCTGCAACATACCCTGCAAGAACTGCACCTAGTGTAAAACCTCCCCAACACCAGCACTTCCTGTACACGATCAGCTTTGACCTCCCCACTCAACCCTCCACCATCTTCTGGTAACACAGCAACCAATATACACATAAACAAGGCCGCTTCACCTCTCCAGCTCAAGATCAAGAAGATTCCATGGACTGAGATCGGACTCCCACCTTGAATCCTTCTTCTTTCTCGCACTGTGGGTTTGGTACCTAACTGGCCGTTCTGCTGCTCTACACAACCAACTTCACGCAAATACTTTGCGCAATTTTGTTTAAACCTTATTCGTTCTTGTTTAGCACCCTCAGATACTCAATACATTTTTTGGCCCTGTTGGACAACAGACATATCATCCTGTTCTTTGGGCCTATTGCTGAATTGGTCTGAGGATGTAATCTGTAACTTGCTCTATTCCTTCAATATACCCTGTGGGGGCAGCATGCCCATTAAGCATATCTCACAACTCTTTTAAACTCCTACACCTTTCTGCAACCCCTCTGTTATCCAACATCTAGACTCGCTGTACCCAGCAGTGAACACCCCTACACACTCCTTGACTGCCAAAAGCAATCATGAACTATTGGAGCACCAGGTGCCCACCTAGCTTCAGTTCCAGTTGCTGTAGTTAACCTATGAATTTGTAGGAACTTTTAGATAATCCTGCTTGGGTTATTAACTTTGTTGTTAGTCTTTAGTTACACTGCTTATTTCAGGAACTCTATAACTCCTAATACTCTCTGTCTCCACCCCTGATCCACACCCCCCCCCAACCCAACCCCAAACATGGGCAGTTCTTGATCTACCTAAATTGTTGTCACTGACACCTCTCAAGTCAGTTATCATTAAAAGCATTCAAAGTTATAGACCCTAGATCATTGGTTAGCAGGTTATATGACTATATACCTTTCTGGTAACTCATCACATCGGCTTTATCTCTTGTTTTGGAAGATCCGTGTTCCCCAGCTTGCTCTCCTCATTTGCCCACCCTTAATATGTGGACAAGCGACAGTGGCTACACTACCCCTGATAGGGAACTTTCTCCCTTTTCATGGGCTCCTCTTGACCTTGTCTATTGTTGTTTTTTTTATATTACGGTATTTTGACTCTTGTGCTCTTTGCTTTTCCCCTATTCTAGACTCCTTTTTCTCCTCCTTCTCAAAGTCCAAGTCTACACGGGAGGACCTGGCTGACCAATGCTTCGCATTCACTGGTAAGTTTTACTCCCATACACAGCTACCATGGCCCCCTAAATGTTCTCTCCCTGAATATACAGGGTTTCAATATACCTCAGAAGTGCACTAAAGCATTCCGCTCCTTTAACTCTCTGAAAGCGCATATAGTATGCCTACAGGAAACACTTTACAGCGCACTCTAACCCAAAAATTTTCAGCTCCTTCTACCCACAAACATTTACCACCTCAGCTACAACTAAACAGCGTGGAACACTTATAGCCTTCCACCGATCTATCCCATTCACCCTCAAAGCCGAAATTAAAGACCCAGAAGTGTGTTATCTGATTCTCACAGGCCATATAATGGATACCGAAGTTACTATTGTCTCGTACTAGGATCCCAACACACCTCACCTTATGCACATGGTATCTTTGCACAAGATGTGTACGGTCATCATGTGTGGTGACTCCAACCAGGTCCTCCTCTCATTTCTAGACAAATCCCCCTACAATCCATCCTCCAATCCTGCTAAACTATCCCTTTCTCAGCTCCTCGCACGACACAATATCGTTGACACCTGACGTGAAAATAACCCAACCAAAAGATGATACTCCCACTATTCCCACCCACAGAGAACATTTTCACGTATTGATCATATTCTCGTCACTATTAGTATGGTCAGATCCTTACCTCGACCATTGTATCTATTCTCTGGTTGGATTACAATGCAGTCTCCACCTCCTGTACCTCACCAATCCCTAAAGCAAATGACCCTACCTGGTGTCTCCCAGACTTCATGCTTAAACACCCATACCATCGATTGAACATTAGTGCACCCTAAAAACTAGCTCTCAATACTACACCTCATATCTCTGCACTCACTGTTTGGGAAGCACATAAACCCGTCCCTCATGCTGCATTCCAACAACAATCTGCACTATTCAAGCATGAGCATAAAAACCTGGTAAATTAGAATCAGACTTTCATACCTCCTACATGGCATTCAACCTCAACCCCACCCGGCTGCAAAAACAAAATTAGAAGAAGCCCGCCTGGAATATGACCTATTCCACATTGAATCTGCTGATAAATCTTAATGTCACTCTAGACACACATACTACATGAAATCTAATAAACCGGACACCCTACTAGCGCGCACACTTAAGTCTGTAAACAAACCCACTAAACCTCCTACTCAAGCTATCCAACGAGGTGTACTCTAGCAATCCAGTAAAGATTGTGCACACATTTCACACTCATCTAGCCTCCTTATACTCAGCAGAGAAGGAATTTCATTGTGGGGGTAGGGGGGCGGAAGGGAAGGGGGTATCTATGGGAGAGATGGGGGGGAGGAAAGAGAGGAAGAGAAAAAAAATAAAAAAAAAGGGGGGAGGGGGGGGGGGGTTTCTGTCTCTGACTCCTCTTCCCGATTTATTTGAAAGAGTGGGGGTTTCCCGTTTCTGTCTACCATGAGAGTTTGTTTTGGAGTGTCTGGGAGTAATCCTGAGTGAGTATTGTGATTGTTACGTCTTTGTATGATGTTAACCTAGGTTGGTTTGGGTGTTCTCTATTGCTTTATGGTGGGGGTTCGAGTGTTCTGTGGTATGCGGGTGTGGTTTGGAAATGTATCCAACATGCCCATTTTGTACTGAATTTCGAGGGTGTGTCTCGTGATATGTGAATTAGCTCTTCCATCTCAGAGGTTTTACGTATTCTGTGGAACCACTCTTTGACTGTGGGTATTTGGGAGGAGCCCCAGTGTATAGGGATACATTGCCGAGCCGCATTGATCATGTGCATTGTCAGGGACTTATGGTATGTCCTGTGTGGTTGTGGGGAGTGGTGAAGGAGAAACTGGGCTGGAGTTAGGGTTAGTTCATATGTGGTTACTTGGGAGGTGATTCTACATACTTCTTTCCAAAAGGTTTGTATTAGAGGGCATGACCACCATATGTGTAAGAGTGTTCCTTTATCTTTGTGGCATCTCCAGCATCTATCTGGTGTGGAGGGGTAGAGTCTATTCAGCAGTGCGGGTGTGCGGTACCATCGGGATTGAATCTTGTAACCGTTTTCTTGTGTGCTGACGTTCAAGGATCCCTTATGGTTATTTAGAAAGATATATTCCCATTGTTCATCAGTAAGTGAAAGGGATAGGTCTTCTTCCCAACGTGTACAAGCTTTGCTTGTATTGGGGTGTCTGTTTTCAAAGAGAAGGTTGTGTGTGTGAGCTATTAGGTGTCGTTGGGGTGGTTTTTGGGAGCAAAGTTTTTCAAAAGATGTTAGTTGTCTCGAGCACTGTCGGTCTTTGTCTATTGATTTGAGGAAATGGGCGATCAATAGGTATGTCCAGGGTGGGATGGGAGGCCTGTTCATTTGGACAGCTAGGTTTGAGGGCGATCGGAGTTTCCCCGCGTTAAAGAATTGATGTGTCCGGGTTTGGTCCTGTGACCAGTTGTCTGTGAGGAAATGGTGAGACATTCCAGGAGGGAAGTCAGGATTTAATTTGACTGAAGTTAGTGGTCCTGGTATGGAGGATATATTCGTGCGGGTGCATAGTTTTTGGAAGCACGAGAGTGTTGGTCCTATGAGTGGGTGTTGCCGGATTGTCAACGGAATGTGTTTAGGAGTCATCCAGGGAAGAGAAGCTAGGGGGAAGGAGATGAGGGATTCCTCAAGGGGGACCCACTCTTTGTGAGGTGAATGAATGTTCCAGTCTACTATTCTGGACAGGTGTGTGGCTGAGAAGTAGTTTCGAATGTCTGGGAGGCCAATTCCCCCTAATCTTTTTGGTCGGGTGAGTTGCTGGAAGCTAATTCTGGGTTTCCAATCCCCCCAGAGGAATCTGGGACACATGCTTTTGTGTGCCTTAAAAAAGGTTTGAGGGACGTGGATCGGTATTGTTTGTAATACATACAGTATTCTTGGTAGAGCATTCATTTTTAGGATTGCTGCTCTGCCAAACCATGAGAATTTAGGTTTGTTCCAGTTTTTAAGGTCTTTATTAAGTGTATTTAGCAGAGGTAAATAATTTGTTACGTAAAGATTGGATAAATTGGAAGGGATTTGGATGCCTAAATATGTAATTGAATCATTTTTCCAATGAAATGGGAAGTTGACCATGCATTGTTTTTTAATTTCTTGTGGGAGTGATATGTTAAGGGCATATGATTTGGAAAGGTTAATTTTAAGATTGGATAAGGATTGGAAGTGTTGAAATTCAGAAAGAAGGTTAGGTATGGTAGTTAGGGGTTCTGTAAGGAAGGAACAATAATATATCTAATATTATATATATATAATATATCGTCCGCGAAGGCGGCGTATTTGTATTCCTTGTGGGGAGTTTGGATTCCTTTAATGTCCTGATTTAACCTTATTTTCCGTAAGAAGGGTTCCAAGGTGAGAATGAAAAGGATGGGGGAAAGGGGGCATCCTTGTCTGGTACCATTGCGGATGGAGAAGGCGTTTGACAGAGTGCCGTTAACCCTGACTTTGGCCGTTGGGTTGGAGTACAGGGATAAGATGAAGCTTAGCATTCGGGGTCCTAAGCCTATGGCCTTAAGTACTGCTTCCATGTAATCCCAAGCCACTCTGTCAAACGCCTTCTCTGCGTCTAGGGATAGGAAGAAGCCTTTTTTCCCGGTGTGGGTCATCAGATAGTGTATGTTGATGGCCTTTATGGTGTTGTCCCTGGCTTTGCGTCCAGGGACAAAACCCACCTGCTCTGCTGTAATAAGGGAGGGGAGGAGAGGGAGAAGTCTGTTTGCTAAGATCTTTGAAAAAATCTTGATATCGACGTTCAATAAAGAGATTGGCCTGTAACTGCCTGTATTAGTGGGGTCCTTGCCTTCTTTAGGGATGACCGTTATGTGTGCTTCTAAAAGCCCGTGGGAGATTGTTTTTGAGGGGGAGATTGAGTTAAATGCTTTTAGATAGGGGGTCTGAAGTGTCTCAGCAAATAGTTTATAGTATGCCGCGGATAGTCCGTCTGGGCCTGGGCTCTTGCCGGGTTTTAATTGTTTTATAGCTTGTGACCATTCAGCTGGGGTGATTGGTGATTCGAGTGTTTTGGCTATGTCTGTTGGGATTTTCCCTGCACCGAAGTCGTTTAGGAAGTTTTGTATTTCTTTTTGTCTGCGTTGGGAGGGAGGGGTGTTGTTGTTGGACTTGTTGAGGTTGTATAGAGATGCATAATATTGTTCAAATTCCTGTGCGATATCTATGTTCTTCGTGTGTATATTGCCTGTTGGAGAGTGTATCTGATGTATGGTATTTTTGGCTCTTTTCGAACGGAGAGCCTGTGCTAGTAGATGACCTGGTTTGTTGCCGTACTCATAGAAGAGCTTCTGAGAGAGGATAAATTTTCTTTTTAAGTTACGGCCCAGTTCTTCTTGTATGTGTGAATGGAGTTCGGTAAGTTCTGCATGTGTGTTTTGAGCTAATGTGCGCTTATGTTTCGCTTCTAGTGTTTTGAGTTTTGTGAATAGGTCTGAGAGCTTGGCTGATTTCTCCTTCCTGATTGCCGCGGCTAGGGATATTAGTCTACCTCGTACTACACACTTGTGAGCCTCCCATTGTGTCAGCTGTGATACCTCTGGTGTGTCATTTTCGGCGAAATATTGCGTTAAGCATTTACGTATCTCTTCTTCTCTAGTTTTGTCTGTCAGGATGGACGTGTCCAGTCTCCATATGTTGGCATGTGCTATTTTGTCTGGGAAGGTAAATGTGGCTGAGATAGGGTGATGGTCTGAGAAAGTCATGGGCTCTATTGTTGCTTTAGTTAGGGTTTGGAGGTCCTGTTGCGTGATAAAGAGGTAGTCTAGGCGGGAATACCTTTTATGTGGGATGGAGAAGAAGGTGAAGTCCTTCTCTTTGGGATTGAGGGTTCGCCAGGTATCATGAAGTGACAGGTCTTGTAAGCTCCTCCTAATTTGTTTGATGGCCTTAAAAGGGAGATGTGAAGTGCCAGATGAGGTGTCTAAAAGAGGGTCCAGTGGAACGTTCAAATCGCCTCCTAGAATTAGTGTTCCTTCTTGAAATGTAATTAGTCGGCATGCTATGTCTCGGATGAAAGGGACCTGGGATGTGTTGGGGCTATATATGTTTGCTAATGTTATTCGTTTATTTTTGAAAGTTCCTTTCAGAAAGAGGAACCTGCCTTGGTCGTCTACAAGAGAGTCCGAAATTTGGATAAGTGTGTCCTTGGAAAGAAGTATGGAAACCCCTTTGGATTTAGTGGTGGGGGAGGTTGCGTGGAAGCTGTGGGGGAAGAAATGATTTGTCAATTTGGGAACTGATTTTGTACAAAAGTGAGTTTCCTGCAAGAAAACAACATCTGCTTTCATGGATCGCATGCTGTTTAGCGTTTGTGAGCGTTTTTCAGGGGTGTTCAAACCTTTTACGTTCAGAGATATGAGTTTCAGTTTAGAGTTAAGGATTCTCGTTTTTGGTGTGTCCATGGTAATAGTAGATACGGGATGGGATATGATAATGATACTTTGGGAAAGAGGAGTCAGAGAGGGAATGGAAATGTCGGAGGGGCTGAGGTAGAGGGAGTAAGGGAAGGAAAAAAAAAAAAAAAAAAAGAGAGAAAGGAGGAGGGGGGGTAAGGAGGGGAGTGAGGGTTGAGGGAAGTTTGGATAGGAAAAGAGGAGTGGGTAGGGGGGGTGTGTATGAGGGGATAATACCGGTTAGAGAGTTTAACCTGTCAGCCCTCTATGTTGGGGGGTGGGAGTCCGGAATGGTCAACGATAACTGCCAGAGTCTGTTGCGTGGGGGTGGTAGATAAGGTAGCACAAGAGGTGTGTGCTCTGTGTTCCTATGAGGCCAAAGAGTTATGTGTTCGGCATGTTGTAAGTGGTGTCTATGGTTTATGGGGTGAGGAATGAGTCCTCTTCCTCTTCTGAGACCGATCCACTACATTAGTAAGTAGTGTTAGTAATGGAGTGCGTGTGGGTTGTCAGTAACGAGTGGTGGGGTGGTGTGAGGTATATTCTAGGGGTACTGCCGTCTGAATAGAAGACATGTCTTGGATATAATGACGATAGAATACTATGGCTGAGCTATGTTTAGAGGGAATCTCATTTGAAATTGGAGTAAGAATGATTTCTAGTGAAGGGTTTAATCAGGTGGATGATGTAGAGAGTACCCTTGGTGTGCTAGGTTTGTTTAATACCTTTTTAGAAACGTAGTATTGAGCAACTAGTAGCGTTAACCTTTACATGACAACTTAATAAGAAGAAAACCAAATAAGAACAACAATCGTGGAAACAATAACTGTAATACCTGCTGCGAGTAAAAGTGGGGTTTCGGGGTCCGAGATAGAGGTGTCCAGCCATCAAACCGATAAGTCAAGTTTCATGGGTTGATCAAGATGAGGAGGAGAGGGGGATCTTATAGGCAAGATATCAATTTGGGTATAATATGTATGACCCTTAGCTCTTCTTGTCATATGTTTTGTGAGGAATGTGAGAGTTTCACCTGGACACCTCCATCTCGGACTATCCGAGATAAGATAAGGGTAGGCATGAGGTTCTTTAGTGGGACCTCTCGGTCCGTTCTCTACTAGAAAAACATGAAAGTCTGTTGTTAGATCTGCTTATAATATGATACAGTGTAGCCCCACTCACAATCAAAGAGAGTAAGGGATAAAAGAGAAGGAGATGGGTAAAGAAGGTAGGTTAGTTAGGGTGGTAGAAGAGAAACATTAAGAGAGTAGTAAGAGAGGTGAGTTGAGTTAAGTGTGTAGAGTGGGTGGTATAGTTAAGAAGTGGGTAAGAGTAAGAGCATACTTGACTTCACATTCTCAGTGGTTGAGGGTTGTTCCAGTAAGCTGTTGTATGATAGGGGAATGCATAATTTGGCAGACAAAAAGAATGGTGAAGGGGGTGTTGCCCGTTCCAGAGGGTTGGTCTATATGTCCACTTTTGTTGGCGAGTTTTGAGTTTCAAGTCTCCATAGGTGTATGGGGGTTTGGTGAGGGAGGTGTTCGAGTCCCGGTTGATCAGGTGAGGGTCCTGGCGTTGAAAGCTGGGGGAGTCTCTAGGGTGGAGCGGTCCTGCCGTTGCCATTTTCTGCGTGGATCTCCTGGGACATGGCACATAGTGTATCATGTGGGAAAAGGGTGCTCCTGTGGTAAGATAGAGTTTGCTTCGGTTTCCACTGGGTGCTCCGTTAGCGTCTCAGGCGGTGGATGAGGGAAGCTTATCTGGCTGCAGTATGTTTCAGCTCTGTGGTGTGAGTTAGCTGGTGAGCTTCCTCATTTGTGGGTGCAGGTGGATAGCAGAGCATTTGGGAGTTATAACAAAAGTCTTTGGTGTGCTTCCGGGAAGAGTCTTCATATCTAAATTGTTGAAGTTGGGCTTTGGATTTCACTATAATTGTATTTGAATGTGAGTCTGATAAATTTATTACTGTCCGATTCAGTATTCTCTCTCTGAGTGGGAGCGGGGCAGGCACCGTGTGTCTTGATTCTGTAGTTGTTGGGTTGGGGGTAAGTTTACTTCATGTGGGGCAAGCGATGGGAGCTTCGTTGCTTAAGCATAGTGGTTGCAAAGCATGTGGGCATATACAAGTATCATTGTAGTGCTTCTCATCACAGTCAGGTATAAAGGAGCGAACTGAGCTAATGAATGTCAGGTGTCATGAAGGTGCTGAGGTAAGAAAACTGTACCTGATCAGAGCATTCGTGCTCTGCGGTGAGCCGGAGAGGCTGTCGGGCTTCCGTTTCTGGGGCCTTCTGCGGTTACCATAGGCGAGTGTGGTGGAGCCGGTTGCTGCGTGTGGCGGCGGCGGCGTCTTATGCTGAAGCCTCCTGCTTCGTCTACTCCGTCCATGGATGTTGCTCTGTTGATTGAAGGGAGTCTGAAGTCGCTGTACCAATCAGGTAGGTCTACAAGTAGGAAGATCTAGAATAGAGCAGAAGTGTTCTAGGTCTTCAGGGACTCTGAGGTTTGCTGTACGTCCCTGGTGTGTTACTGACAGACAGAATGGAAACTTCCAGCGGTATACGATTGATCTCGCCCGTAGTGTGTCAAGAAGGGGCCTCAGTTCCCTTCTGCGCTGTAGGGTTATGTTGGACAAATCCTGGAAGATTTTGATGTTAGAACCCCTGAAGGATAATTGGTTTCTGCTTCTTGCTTTATATAGAATTTCCTCCTTTAGTGGGAAATCTGTCAAGCAGCATATTGCATCCCTGGGAGGGTCTGTGTCTTTCCCCCTCGGGCGAAGTGCTCTACGTATTCGCTCGAAGGCGATCGGTGTGTCAGGGGGTCTTTCTAGTAGGTCATTGAAAATATTGGCGACCACCTGTGAGAGGTGGCCAGGCTCTATGGATTCAGGGATCCCTCTTACCCTGAGGTTGCAGCGTCTCCCTCTGTTGTCGAGGTCTTCCATGTGTCGGTTGATTTCCCTCAGGTGTATGGCGTGTGATTCGGTTAGTTGCTGTACTTGGCAGAGGGAGGCATCATGGCGGGCTTGTGTAGTTTCCACCTCTTCCACCCTTAGAGCTATAGCTTGGATGTCGGCTCTTAAATCCGAGATAGCGGCAGAGAGAGTGTTCTTTATGTCTAAGGCGACACTGCGGAGATCATCGAGGCACAGTGCTGGAGATGTACGGTTCTCTGAGCTCTCACTACCGCGCCGCGGGCTTCTGCTGTGTGAGCGTGACTCACGGGGGAAGGCGTCTTGAGATGGCTGCGTCCCGCCTCTAGGCCTTGTCCGGAATATCTCGGGTATTTGGCGGCTTAGCTGCGTGTCTGGCTCCGGAGCGGAGCTGGGTCTTGTCGCCGGTACACTCCTGGGTGTGCTCTCCATTTTGTAGTGGCGATGGGTTCGTGTGTTAGCCAGATGCTGAAGTTGCTGGGCCTCGTGAACGGGAGCTCCAGAACTACACGTCCATCTTGGTACGATGTCTCTCACAATTCTATATATTGTAATGAATCTGAGGGGGGTAATTTCTTCCATGTACGCTGTTTGGTAAGGAAGACACTTTCAAAATTTTCAATGACATTCAGTGGGTCTGCTATTCATTTTGTTACTTCTGGATACTAGTCCCACCAAACGGTCTTGGAGTGACCTTGGCTTAATATGTCCCTAGTAGGATCTATTACACTGGTTTGGGTCTGAAGGCCTCCATGTGTTATGCTCTTTTACTCTTTGTGACATGTGTGCCAATTGTTCCTCCCTTCTCAAATGCCCTCATTGTCCTTTTGGATGATTTGTTTATTGCTTTTATTGTTTTCTGTCTGTACATCGTTCTTTTCTGTACTTTGTTTTTTTGATCATTTCAAATAAAAACAATTTAACAAAAATTGCTGGCCATGTTATAATGAAGGGCAGGGATGGCTTTACAGGTGAAGAAATGGGGGCCAAGAATCTACCACCATTCTTGGTCTAAACCTGGGTGACAGAGGAGGGAGAGAAGCAGGGTTAGTCACTTCCTCCACATACTGTGGTTGTATAGCATACCCAGCACCCAAAAATGGCCAAACATGCCCTGCCTGCAGATAATAGATCATGTGAGGGGCCAGCACTTTAATTTGTGGACACAGAGGCTGCTTGACCCCTCATAGCTGCACAGAAGCCTCTGCATCTCCTAGTTGGCTTCCCAATTGTGATGACAGACTTGTTCAATAATATTATTTTCAGCTAATGGAAGTGCTGTATGGAGGAGTAGTGCTTGGGTGTATTCTAATCTGTGGTGCACTGTAGAATGTGGTGCTTCAGTGTTTTTACATATACATGCTTGCCCTACTCTGAATAATGTATTTGGGGGCAAATAGTTCTACTGGATTAAAGACTGTTCCTCAACTACAGTGGATGCATGAAGAAAGAATGCAAGGGTCACAGGTTGGTTTATAGGTCTGCATATAATGAAGGTCAGAGACCCAGCAAGAGAAGACCAAGTCAAGCATTTACTGTATGTTAGCAAAATGTGCAATTGGGTTTCTCCCCTTCATGCCTAAGCCTTTTTCTGACACTTGTTGCTCACAAGTTAAAGTCCATATTTTTTGCTTTTTTTTAGTAGAGACCCTAGAGAATAAAATGGCGATTGTTGCAATATTTTATGTCACACTGTATTTGTGCAGCGGTCTTTCAAAAGCACTTTCACGTATTAAAAAAAAACAAAAAAGAGTAAAGTTAGCCCAATTTTTTTGTATAATATGAAAGATGATGTTTTGCCGAGAAAATAGTCATGCTTTGAAATTGCGCACACTCATGAAATGGCAACAAACTACGGTACATGTTTAGAGCTACAGAGGAGGTCTTGTGCTAGAATTATTGCTCTTGCTCGAATGATCATGTGTGATTTGTACACCGTTTACATTTGCGGGCACGACTTACATATGTGTTTTCTTTGGTGCGGGAGCACGCGGGTCGGGAGTGCTTTAAGTTATTTATTTTTTTCTTATTTATTTTTATTTTTTTACACTGTCTCTTAAAAAAATTAAAATCTGATCACTTTATTGCTGTCACAAGGAATGTAAACATCCCTTGTGATAGTAATAGGCGGTGACAGGTATTCTCTATGGAGGGACCTGGAGTCTAAAAAAAACCAAATCCCTCCTTTGCACTTAAATGTATTCAAAACCTCAAAATCGGCGTTTTGGAAAACTAATGATTTTTTAAAATCCTCACCATTGGCAACCGAGTAAACCGGAAGTGCCATTGTGACGTTGCTTCCGGGTTACTACATTGGAGACCCGTTCAAAGCCGATTCCGGCTTAATGTGGGATGGGAGACCAGGGCGGAGTGGCGGTGGGGAATGTCCCCTCCCGCAGCTCGTGATAACGACCGAGCGGCCGCATCAGTTGTTATCACCAGAAAACCGACTGCTAGCTCTAAAAAACGGTACTGGGGTGAGGCCTGCATATCACCAACCACTTCTTCAAGATGACATATAGGTACGTCATTTTGTGGGAAGTGGTTAATTGAGACAGACAGTTCTACTTGATTAAAGACTATTCCTCAACTACAGTGGAAGGATGAAGAAGTCGAGGCTGTGCCTTCGAAGCGCGTTCTGATTGGCCAAACAGTGCGTGTGCGGCTCCCCAGTCTGACAGCCCTGGACCACTCCCACCCATAGACACACAGCCGACATCTCCATGAGGCTTATCAAGGCTCTAGCTGCGGCTAACACACGGAACTCGTGGATCCCTCAATAGAGACTTTCCTGCGGTGCTCCTGTGACACTGCACGTGGAAGCTCCCACCCTCTCTAGTACTCTGCAAGTGCTCCAACATTTTTCACGCAAGTTTTTAGTGTTGTTTTATACTTATATACTGAATAAATTCCTAAGCTGTTTAAAGGATTGGCTTGGCGCTTCTCTCTCCTCTTTTTGCTTTCCTTTTGTTCACGCTGGATGAAGAAAGAATGCAAGGTTCACAGATTGGTTTATAGGTCTGCAAGACCTAAAATTTTACATATAATGAAGGTTTAGAGACCCAGCAAGGGAATGCTGATGGACTGTCTAGCATTTACTATATGTTAGCAAAATGAGCAATTGGGTTGCTTTAAGGGAGTTTCACACCGGGCCCTTTTTTTAGGTATTCAATTTAAAATAAAACAAGCAAGACTCTATTTAAGTTCTGTACTTGCAGGTTCTTTAACCACTTCATTACCCGCCCATAGTCATATGATGTCCACAGATGAGATCTCCCATCCTGGGCGGGCGTCATATGACGTCCTCAGCTTACCACCGCTACTGCGGGCCCCCTCGGGGGGCGTGCAGCGCGGCGATCAGGGCTGAGGCTTTTCCCTCGGATACAGCCTAGCTCTGATCAGGGTAAAGAGCCAATGAAATTGTCTCTTTACCACGTGACCGGCTGAGTCCAATCACAGCCGGTCACTAAATGTAAACAAACATCTGTGTGTAACTGCTGTTGCTGGGTTCTCCTCTTCACACACCGATCCAGTGTGAGGAGGAGATTAGCTAACGGTGAGTTACACAATACAGTACCCTACCGTATATGTATGCACTACTACTCGATTTCCCCCCTAAATAAAGAGGACCTGTCATCAGGAGAACCTGTCATCTAGTACCTGTCCATCAGGAGTACCTGTCATCAGGAGTACACACCACCAGAGTACCCGCCACCTCACCAGAGTACTTGCCACCAGAGTACCTGCCACCTCACCAGAGTACCTGCCACCAGAGCTCCTGCTGCCAGAGTACCCACCACCTCACCAGAGTACCCGCCACCAGAGTACTCGCCACCTCACCAGAGTACCTGCCACCAGAGTACCCACCACCAGAGTACCTGCCACCTCACCAGAGTACCTGCCACCAGAGTACCTGTCATCCTAGTACCTGCCACCAGAGTACCCACCACCAGAGTACCCACCACCAGAGTACCCGCCACCTCACCAGATTACCTGCCACCAGAGTACCCGCCACCTCACCACAGTACCCCTCATCAGAGTACCCACCACCAGAGTACCCGCCACCAGAGTACCCGCCACCTCATCAGAGTACCCCTCCTTGGATTACCTGCCACCAGAGTACCCACCACCAGAGTACCCACCACCTCATCAGAGTACCCACTACCAGAGTACCTACCCTCAGAGTACCTGCCATACAGCCACTATGTCTACACTCTGGAAGAGGCATATCAGATTCTGAGTCTGACTGATGAGAGCAACAGGGAGCTCTCACCGCCCAATTCTGATTCCGATTCTGGTTCGAAATATGAGCCCCCCGAAGGCAGTACATCAAAATCCAAATCAGAGGAGGAAGCAGTCCGTCCAAAAAGAAGACGGTCTGAACACTAGGCAGCTACCAGCAGTGCCAACGGCGCTAGACCCCAGGAGGAGAGGCCCAGTACAAGTGCACGCCAAAGAATTAGGGCCCAAACCCAGCTTCCAGATGCCTTGGCAAACCCATTGTGGCTGCCTTCTAGCACAGGATCAGCCATAATCACCCCTTTCACAGCACAGCCAGGTGTGCAGGTGAACACTGCAGATTTTTCCCAAATTGATTTTTTAAATTTATTTTTCCCTGACTAATTAGTTCAAGGCATCGTGGACCAAACCAAACTTTTTACCCAACAATTCATTGCAAACAACCCCAGCTCAAGCTATGCCCGCCCTTTTGAATGGAGACCCTTAACAGTGGAGGAGCTTAAATTGTTTTAGGGCCTAAGGCTCAACATAGGGCTTATGCATTTCAGTAATAACTCACAGTGCCCCCCCCCAGAAATCACCCAAACTTTGATAAACTATATAAAATTCACCCCCTAATCAATTTTTTCTGCAAGAGGTTTGCCAAACTTTATATCCCTGACAAAAACATCTCTGTGGATGAATCCCTGGTCCATTTCACAGGCCGGCTGGGAATCAAGCAATATATACCCAGTAAGAGGGAGAGGTATGGATTTAAGCTCAAAAAGCTCTGTGAAAGCTCCACCATATATGTACACTCATTCCGCATGTACGAAGGCAAAGACTCCCAGCTCCAGCCCCCTGAGTGTCCATCGTACATGGGAATAAGTAGAAAAATTGTTTGGGAGTTGGCATTCCCACTCCTCCAAAAGGGGTATCACAACTACTACACCAGTTTGCCCCTTCTCCAAAATAGGGTCATTTTGTGGGCATTTCCATTGTCCTGGTGCTCCGGGATTTTCAAAACTGTAATAGGTGGTTGAGAAATGAGATGTGTAATTTAAGCTTGTAGCTTGTAATGCCTGATGGTGCTACTTGGATGTTGGGCCTCTGTATGTGGCCAGGCTATGTAAAAGTCTCACACATGTGGTATCTCCATACTCAGGAGGAGTAGCAGAATGTATTTTGGGGTCTCATTGCAAGTATGCATGTGCTGTGAGAGATAAATAACTTGTTATTATGACAATTTTGTGTAAAAAAAAAAAAAAATTTTCCCAAGAATTGTGGGAAAAAAATACAACTTCAAAAACTCACCTGCCTCTTACTAAATACCTTGGAATGTCTGCTTTCCAAAAAGGGGCAATTTGGGGGGTATTTGTACTTTCCTGGCTTGTTAGGGTCTCAAGAAATGAGATAGGCCTTCAGTACATCAGATGTGATCAGGTATGATGAATTTTCAATGATTTGCACCATAGCTTGTAGACTCTATAACTTTCACAGAGACCAAATAATATACACTAATTTGGGTTATTTTTACTAAAGATATGTATCAGTATACATTTTGGCCCAAATTTATGAAGAAAAATGACTTATTTGCAAAATGTTACAATAGAAACTAAAAAAAAGTGTTTTTTTTCCACAAATTTCTCTCTTTTTTCGCTTATATTGCAAAAAAAAACCAGCGGTGATTAAATACCACCAAAAGAAAGCTCTGTTTGTGAGAAAAAATGATAAAAATTTAGTTTGGGTACAGTGTTGCATGACTGAGTAATTGTCATTCAAAGTGTGAGAGCTCTGAAAGCTTAACATTGGTCTGGGAAGGAAGGGTGTGTAAAAGCCCTGTACTGAAGTGGTTAAAGGGATAAAACATGGGATATGTGCATGTATTGCAGAGATCTAGTATATATTTTTCCCCTGAAATACACTTTACAGAAATTTTACACCTGGACCCTTTTCCAAATTGAAATAAATACAAGTGCACAATGAACAAGGTAACATGCAGAAGGCCCACAAAGTCTATAACAAAAAAAAAACATGTGGCAAGAGTACCCTATTTGCGCTAACAAGCTATTAAAATGGGACAGAGTTATCCAGAATTTATACTTTCTGAAATAATATTTAAAATGGAAAAAATAAGTAAATAGAAGTCAATACATTTTCTTCTTCGTGCACTAATAAATAGTTAAGACGTCCTCCCCTGACAGTAAAAACATCTAAAAATAATTTCTCCATATAGCAATTATTATAGATCCCATGACAATATTAATACATATTTCATACCCCCCATAGCTCTTGAGAATTATTTTTCTAACCTATAAAAGCCACAGTACTCTATGGTCACAAAACATTTACAGGCCATGCTGAATGTTGTTTTTATTAATATTATTATGTTATTATTATCTAAATAAATCAATTAATATTTTTATAAGTTTTTGAAGATATTTTTGACATTGTTATAGAGCAAAAACATTACAATTGAAGGTTTTACACTGATAAAATTAAATTATCCACATTTTTTAATCTATACTTTGAAAGATATTTTGCCGATTTTTTCTACCTAAGAGCAGTATGTTATTTTTCTTAGCAAACCTAAACCTATTTTCCTTTTTGCTTTTATTATCAACAATCGGATGTAACAATTTTATCAATCTTATCAGATATTCATTTTCTTATATTGTTATGCTTCATTAATTTACCAATTGACTGCATTTCACATTCTATCTTGTGCTCAGTTTATTTGTAATTTTGTACTGCAATTATTTCTAATGCTGCTCAAAATGTTTGTAAATTTTTTTATGTTCATGTGTTAATATTTATTACTTCTGTTTTCCCTTTCTTCCTTTGTTTTTATGTTCTTCTACTCATTTTTTCCTTCCAAACCATCCCGCCCCCTGCATTAACTTTCGGCTCAAACCCTTTTAATGCCTGAATGAACAAAAAAAACAAATGTTCTATGTTTAAAAAATGAATGAGAAAAATAAGACCATAATTACAGTGATCCACCTCTTAGGGTTTCAGACCCCACAAGCTCTAACATTTTTTTTATTCATTTTATTTCTTCTGATGTATTATGTGACAATATGTGGAAACCTTCTGATCATCACACTGGTGTCCTACAGCAAAACCCTCCATTCTCCCATGTACTTCTTCCTCTCCCAGCTGTCTGTAATGGATATTTTATTGGCAACTGATGTGTTTCCTAATATGCTTCATTCTATGTTGGAGAAAGATTCTGCCACCATGTCAATTTCTAATTGTATCATACAGTTTTATTTCTTTGCTGTCTCAGAAACCTCAGAATGTCTTCTGCTGACAGTGATGTCTTATGACAGATATGTGGCCATCTGTAAACCGTTGCATTATACTTTGTTAATGAGTCATCGGTATTGCTGGATAACAATTATAACAAGTTGGATTTTAAGTTTTCTTTCTGGATTGATCTATACTATAGAGATATCAAAATTACAGTTTTGTTGTCCTAATGTTATCGATCATTTTTTCTGTGATCTTGACCCAATTCTAAAACTTTCCTGCTCTGATACAACAGTTGTTCAACTAGAATCAACATTAACAAGTGTAGTTTTTGCTTGCACCCCAGTTATTATGATCATTGTGTCATATGTTTATATTATAGCCACCATTTTTAAAATCCCATCTATTAAAGGTAGACAGAAAGTTTTCTCAACATGCAGCTCCCACCTGATTGTTGTTTGCATGTTTTATGGTACCTTAATTTTTGTGTATTTGATACCTAGGAGAGGACAATTATTGAACATTACTAAATTCCTATCATTACTGTACACTACGGCAACCCCAATGATAAATCCAATTATATACAGCCTGAGAAATAAGGACTTGAAACAAGTTGTAGATAGAATTGTCAACAACTTTTTTAAGATGCATTCACATCATTATTAAATGTTAGAGGTTTGAAAGCTGTAATCTAACAATATTACCTCCCTCACCCTTCTGGTTCTTCTAACTTCTGAAGATATATCCCAAAATCCTGGGCTTCTATCATTTAACTTTGACCAAAACACCCGGAACTCCACATCATCTAGCAGCAGCTGCAATCCATTCTATTCCTCCTATTCCCAACACAAGCCTCCCCTTCTCATGTGTCCTTTGGAATGCTTGTTCTGACTGTAACAAACATATTTCTGTGCTTGACCTTTTTATAGCTAACTTCTTTAAATTACCTGCTGTTACTGAAACCTGGCTTCAAGAATTTGACTCTGCCTCTACTGCTGACCTCTCCCATGGTGGCCTTCTCTGGACTCACTTTCCAAGACCCAATGAATGGAACAGAGGTGGAGTTGGAATCCTCATATCGCCATAATCTAGTGTCTTTGAAAATAGCTGTGATCTATCGGCCTTCTGGATGGATATTATGCTTCCCTGATTACTTCTCTGCCAGACTAACCTACTTACTCTCTTTAAAAAAATCCCACAATCATTATCTCAACATACCTGTTAATATTAACACTTCAGGCAACTTCTAAACTTCTCAGCCCAAATTTTTCCTTTTGCTTAAAACTATGGACACATGCTTCTACTCTGATGGCAACTCCCTTGACCTTGTATTCCCCTACCTATGTACTCCTTGAAGCCTCTCCAACAATCCTTTCCCCATCTCTTATTACTACCGTATTAGCATTACTCTTTCCCCCTCTTCCACGTCCTCTCCCTCCAACCGCCTAAACATTTACCCATAGAAACCTTCACCACTCTAACCTTTCCCTTTTCTATCCTACAACAGACTACCTCTATGACAAAATTAGTCCTGCCGAAACATAGCGACTTCCATCTTCAATCATTTAATCTCATCCTTCCTGAACACCCTAGCCCCCATCACTACACACAGAATCAGACCCCAACCTCTACAATCTTTCTGAACAGACAACATCAGAAGTCTCAAAAAGCGTAGCCACACTCTTAAGTGTCTGTGGCATAAGACTAACTCCCAGCAAAACTTTACCCAGTATAAATTTACCCTCCAAAAATACAATTCCTGCCTCCACACTGCCAACAGACCTATTTTATCACTCTCAACAACACCCTCTTACATAGTCCTCATCAACTCTTTTCTACTTTTAACTCTCTACCTTGTCCTTTGCTGCCTCCACCTACTAATTCACTTACTGCCCAGAATGCCAATTATTAAAAGAAAATTGATGCAATTTGTCATGAAATCTCCACTGTACAGATATCTTCAACGCCTAATAGTCTATGTCTACTTGCACACATGATACTTCCCTCCCTGATACTATAAAAAAAATTCTAACACCCTCCTAACCCTCTGTCTCCCTCTTGCGCTATCCTACACTCTCTAACTCACATCTTCAATCTCTCTCTCTCTCTACTGGCATCTTCCCCATCCCTATAAAACAGGCACTGATCACCCCCATACTTTAAAGCCCTCATTGGACCACACCAATCTTAACAAATTAAAACCCATCTCTTTGCTCTCTTTTGCCTCCAAACTTCGTGAACACCTAGTTTGCAACCACTTGAGGGCCCCCTACCTATGAATAACCTTCTTGACCCCCTTAAGTCTGGATTTCTCTAACAACACTTCATACATAACTACTCTCCTAAAACTCATGAATGACATGCCAACAGCTAAAACCAGTGGTCACTATCTTGTGCTCTTGCTCTTGGACCTCTCTGCTGACTTAGAAATGGTTGGCCACTTGACCTGTACATCAAAGTACAGGTAAACAAACTTCAGAGCTTTAAAATCGGCCACGGCTCTCATCGTGCTTGTGTCTCTGCCTGCCTGACATGTTTCATCCTATTTGACATCATCAGAGGCATAGCCTTAGGATACAAGCACCCCTTTTTCAATGATTCCCTAATGACGCGAAAATCAGAAGTGTATCTTCCAAGATGGATCTTATGTGGGTCACACAATGAGAGCCATGAACGTTAGAATTAAACGTTGATTGGGACATAAATAGCTTCATCAACAATGGTTCATTTATTTTCACCACCTTTATTCATATTTTATTTTATTTTATTTATTTTATAGTTGATTTTAATTATCAATAAGGGCCTTATGTATTTGGTTAACATATGTGGCTACAGTTATAAATATGTCCACCGGGGGGCAGTGTCCTATCACCAGATAGATGTTTTATATTGTTCCCTTTTTTTGTGTTTACAAATTTAAAATGTTGAACAATAGCTATGGGAAGCCTCCAGCAACGTCATGCTGCATCTCTTAAGCTAGATTGATAAAGCAATGTAATGGTGACCGTTTACATTTCCTAGTTCTTATTTAGTCATTGATAGAGATTGCCTTGGATTTTCGGGTGGTGGAACGCATACACGATCACGTGATGCGCTCAAACCACTTACTTCTGGTTGACGCGCCATCTTGGAAGATCCAAGATTTACCTGCCTGCTGGATGTTCTGGCCATCTGGATGCATATGAGCAGGGGCTAATGTTCGGGTTTTTGGGATTGAGCCATACGATACCATCAGACCAGTGTGTGGAGAGTGAGTCTGGAATCATTGCAGAGTGGCTTTACATGCTTGCTTTACATTACTTTCTGGTAAGGAGATTGGATTGTCACTGTGGTGTGCCTTTCCTATACACTGAAGTTGGTGAAGGGATTTCATCTCTCCCTTCCTTTCAAAGACTGTTTGTTTAACTTTTCAGCGCTGCACATGAATGTTTTTATTTTATGTATCTAATGCTTAAAGTATTAACAAAATATCTGTTCCTCACTAAATGGAGTTAAAAAAAAATGTTTTGCTTTGGTACTTGTCTCCCAGGGCAGTGTCCAGCCTGACTCTGAAGAAGTCCACACCACCTAGTGGACGAAACATATTAATGCACCAATGCATCCTGCATCCTGCTGCATGCATTCCCAGCTCACCACCACATCTGATGTCTCCCTTACACTCCCTGTGCTCAAGGCTGCCAGTTGTCTGTGTGTTCCAGCCTGCCTTGCTTTGCTTACTTGCCCTTCTGAGGAGCTGCATAGATGTGGCCCTTCACCTGCTTCCTACCTCCAGGCGCGACACCATCTCCGATCTGGAATGCCCTGACCCAAAGGGTCTTACAAGTGGGGCCAGAGATACTCCCCTGACCAGTGGCCGTACTGGCAGTAGTTTGAGGCTCTGGCAGCAATTTGAGGCTCCAGGTGGCAGTTTGAGGCTACAAGAGGTAGTTTGAGTCTATCAGCAGTAGTTTGAGGCTCTGGCAGTAGTTCGAGGCTCCTAAAGACAGTTTGAGGCTCCGGCAGTAGTTTGAGGCTCCTAAAGACAGTTTTAGGCTCCAGGCAGGAGTTCAAGGCTTCAAGCGGTAATTTGAGGCTCTGGCAGCAGTTTGAGGCTTCCATCACAGCGCTCGAGGCTCCTCTAGACCCACAATTGCATTATTTGGATCTATCTCAGGCATTGGGACAGTCTCCAAACTTCAGAAAGAACCCAAGAGGTTCGAACTTATTTCCTTTATTTTCCATGAGAAACTATAAGTAACATGGCATATTGACATCCCCGTAGGGACTCACTATACAGTGAATATAAAAAGTCTATACACCGCTGATAAAATGTCAAGTTTCTGTGATGTAAAAAAAGAGACAAAGATAAATAATTTCAAAACTTTTTTCACCTTTAATGTGACCTATAAACGGTACAACTCAGTTGAAAAACAAACTGAAATCTTTTAGGTTGAGAGTAGTAAAAATAAAATAAAAAAATAATATGGTTGCATAAGTGTGCACACCCTTAAACAAATACTTTGCTGAAGCACCTTTTGATTTTATTACAGCAAACTTGGATATGAGTCTATCAGCATTGCACATCTTGATTTGGCAATATTTGCCCACTCTTCTTTGCAAAAACACTCCAAATCTGTCAAATTATGAGGGCATCTCATGTGCACAGCCCTCTTCAGATCACCACACAGATTTTCAATGGGATTCAGGTCTGGGCTCTAGCTGGACAATTCCAAAACTTAATCTTGTTATAGTGAAGCCATTCCTTTGTTGATTTGGATGTATGCTTTGGGTCGTTGTCAAGTTGAAAGATGAAGTTCCTCTTTATGTTCAGCTTTCTAGCAGAAGCCTGAAGGTTTTGTGCCAATCTTGACTGGTTTTTGGAACTGTTCATAATACCCTCTACCTTGACTAAGGCCCCTGTTCCAGCTAAAGAAAAACTGCCCCAAAGCATGATGCTGCCACCACCATGCTTCACGGTGGGTATGGTGTTCTTTTGGTGATGTGCAGTGTTGTTTTTGCGTCAAACATATCTTTTGGAATTATGGCCAAAAATTTCAACCTTGGTTTCATCAGACCATAACACATTTTCCCACATGCTTTTGGGAGACTTCAGATATGTTTTTGCAAAATTTAGCCAGGCTTGGATGTTTTTATTCGTAAGAAAAGGCTTCTGTTTTGCCACTCTACCCCATAGCCCAGACATATGAAGAATATGTCAGATTGTTATCACATGTACCACACAGCCTATACATGGCAGATATTCCCGCAACTCCTTTAATGTTGCTGTAGGCCTATTGGCAGCCTCCCAGACCAGTTTTCTTCTCGTCTTTTCATCAATTTTGGAGAGACATCCAGTTCTTGGTAATGTTACTGTTGTGCCATATTTTCTCCACTTGATGAAGACTGTCTTCTCTGTGTTCAATGGTATATCCAATGCCTTGGAAATTCTTTTGTACCCTTCTCCTGACTGATACCTTTTAACAATGAGATCCCTCTGATGCTTTGGAAGCTCCCTGCGGACCGTGGCTTTTGCTGTAGTTTGCGACTAAGAAAATATCAGGAAAGACCTACGAGAACAGCTGAACTTTATGTTTTAATTAATCAGAGGCACTTTATATGATGGCAGGCATGTACTGACTCCTATTTAACATGAGTTAGAATGTGATTGTTTAATTCTGAACACAGCGACATCCCCAGTTATAAGAGGGTGTGCACACTTATACAACCACATTATTTTATTTTTACCTCCCTCCCCTAAAATATTTCAGTTTGCTTTTCAATTGAGTTGTACAGTTCATAGGTCACATTAAAGGTGGAAAAAGTTCTGAAATTATTTATCTTTGTCTAATTTTTTTACATTACAGAAATCTGATATTTTAACAGGGGAGTGTAGACTTTTTATATCCACTGTACATCCCTCTGTACTTATCCACACCCTGAGTGGTCTGACGCTGCCAACTTGCCCAGGTTAAGGGAGAACCTCACATATACTATTAATGTTTAACACTAGCTATTTTGATCAGGCTATAGGTTTATGGTGTGTGCAGACATCCACACTTTCTGGGCTTTGCCTGTTGATACCACTGTGGTTTCCTGCTATTCCACCTCACCTGGCCTCTCATTGCTTGCATGTTTGTACTTTTGCCATTTAACTCAGACAGTGTGTGTAAACATGAGGAATGTGTGTGATTTTAAGTGACAACGTTGTCTCTTAACTTTTTATTATTGTGTAGTCTGTGATAACTGTGCTATTTGTTATTGCTTCTTTCAATAAAGTTTTTCCAGTGAGGGTGAAACGGTGGTTGCTTTATTCCCTTCCTTCTTCATGAACTCCCTTGGGGGTTCTCCCCTCTTTTTTGTGACGTTGTCCAGCCCTGCATGCCATTTGTTTGACAATCCCTTGTCTATTAGCCTAGAAAATGACATAGCAGCCATGAAGTTGGATGTGTTGAGTTAGATGGGGAACACCAAGAGTAATTCCTCATCAGGTCTATGTGCCATGTGACTTGTCATTGCCCAAATGTGGGCATTGCCGTATTTGGGTAATGACATCAGCCAGTATCCCCGACCTCTTTGTTAACACCGTCTCTCCCAGCCAATAGCAAATTGAGGGCCGAGCAGTTCAGTGATTCTAACTAGGCATCTGGGTGTGTGCTCTGGGTGTGTGCTCCATACACACCTGGAGTCCCATGATTGTGGATCTGATTGCATGTTGTATTGCCATGTTTCCATGTTTATAACTTGTATCCTGTACCTCATGCCTCATCTATTGTACCCCTTATTTACCCGTATCCTTACTCTAATAAACACCCAAACTTTTGCAATCAAACCTACATCTATTACACTATTTATTATACTCTATTACTTATGAGTAGGTGTCCCCTTTAAAGTCCCCTAAGAGGATCAAATTTCCATTTCTCCCTGACTAGGCATCATATGACGTCCTGTCAGGATGCGCCGATTGCACTTCCGTGGGGGCCGCGCAATGGCGCGATCATCCACAGGACATGGCCGATCCGAATACTAGCACGCTGCCGGTACCATGTGACCACCGCGACCAATCAGAGCATGTCATATAACAGTTGTAAACAATAGATGGCTTCTTTTCATGCCATCTGTTGAATACAACTGTGTTGTGATTGGTCAGTGTGATCACATGGTAAAGACAGGGCCAATCACAGCCCATCTTTACCAGATGATTAGCACTGGCCTCACAGCTAATCAAAACAAAACAGACTGAATGGATCAGTTTCATTCAGTAAAATGCTTGCTTATAGCAATGTAATGCATTGCTATATGCAAACATAATGTGTAAAAATATATATATATAATAAAAATCCTGATCACTTCCCCAGAGTAGTACAAATTTACTATGGTAACATTATTTTGCGCTGGTCACAGTGTGTTAAAAACATCATTAAAAAAAAGAAAAACATGTAAAAAAAAAGAAAAACCTAAATAAATTGAAAAAAATATATATCTTTTTTTTTTTAACTGTCATGAGTCAGTGTCCCTAATTACTATCACACCAGTTATATGATGATGCTGTACTGCACTGGTGACAGTATGTTAAAAAAAAAAGAAATGTAATTTTTTTTTGTTTGTTTAATTTCTTCCTTTTCCAAAAAATTCTGACAAAAAAATTACAACTTCTGACAAAAAACTCGCCATGCCTCCTACTAAATACCTTGGACTGTCTACTTTCCAAAAAGGGGTCATTTTGGGGATATTTGTACTGTCTTGGCATTTTTGGGCCTCAGGAAATGAGATAGGCCATCAGTACATCAGGTGTGATCAATTTTCAGATACTGTATATACTGTATACCATAGTTGTAGACTCTATAACTCTCCTACAGACTAAATGATATACACTGATTTGGGTTATTTTCACCAAAGAAATGGAGCGGAATACATTTTGGCCTAAATGTATCAAGAAAGATTATTTATTTGCAAAATTGTATTACAAAAACAAAGTAAAACTAATTATTAAAAAAAAAAAATGTTCTGTCTTTTTTTGTTTACTTAGCAAAAAACTCAGCGGTGACTAAATACCACCAAAAGAAAGGTCTATTTGTGTGAACAAAATGATAAAAATTTTAGTACAGTTCTGCATGACTGAGTAATTATCATTCAAAATGCAACAGCGCTGAAAGATGAAAATTGGCCTGGGCAGGAAAGGGGTGAAAGTGCCATGTATTGAAGTGGTTAACAGCCAGCTATCAGCCGGGGAATATCCCAGCTGACATCTTAAAGTGTTTGTTAAGCCAAATAAGTAAGTCTATGCCAGCCCCTCTATTATAGGCAGGCATAGCACACTGTGTAAGTCTTTTACAAAAACTAAGCTTGTAAATATCTGTTTAGAGTGATCTTCAGGCCGAGAACTCGTGGCTGCTGTACAGCTCCAATACATCGCTTCTGCAGAAGGGGCTGAGATCTCCCTCTGATGTCAGAGGGAGGTCTCTGACGCTCCCTCTGATGTCAGAGGGAGATCTCTGATGCCCCCTCTGATGTCAGAGGGAGATCTCTGACGCTCCCTCTTGCAGTAGCCCTGGAAACCGGCCGGGAATCATGTGATCTATCCTGAAGATAGCTCTAAACAGGTATTTACAAGCCTAGTTTTTTTATAAAAGAATAATACAATGTGGTATGCCTTGCTATAATAGAGGGACTGGCAGTGATTATTTCAAAGTCTTTTTTGTACTAATTACAGCTGGAGGGGAAAAGGGTGGAAACAGAGACACAGAACACAAAGCTGACAGGAAGGGAGGGAGGGGGTGAGGGGGAGAGAGGAGAGCTGCGGATGACGGAGGGACGTACACTGACCACGGTGGTCAGGGCTCAGCAGCAATGATTATTGTGGTCAGCGCAAAGAGGGGGACACAGAAAGTGGCAGAAACAGGCAGGTTTTTTTTTTTTTTTTACAGTTTGGAGGGGGCAGATTACACAGCACAAGCACTATGCTAAAAAGAAAAAGTGGGGGGCGCTAGATAGTGAACCCACTGTGTGAATGGGCCGGTGATTACGCTAAATATAACAATTAGGGAAACCACAAAATACCTGCGTTCGTTAGAGGACTGATAGGTAAATCACTTATAAGCAGCTAGCAAAAAAGTTTCCTGGAAAAAACATAACATAAATAACAATAAAAAATGCAGCACTTACACTAGTAGAGGCAAATCTAAAAAAAAATGTAAAATAAAAAAATTTTCTAAATTTTTGGTCTTTTTTAGTTTATGGCGCAAAAAAATAAAAAAAATAAACCAGTAGTGATTAAATACCACCAAAAAAAAAAAGCTCTATTTGTGTGAAAGAATATCATAATGAAAATTGTATATGGGTGCAGTGTAGCACGATGAGTAATTGTCTTTTAGAGTGTGTAGCACTTACCCCCGAAGGAGCTGTTGATTAGACATTATATCCCAAAATCACGTTTTCCACCTAGCCATTCACAGCACATAGAAATAGAAACAGTCCATTTTGTACTTTTCTCTTGCTTTATCAATATAACATAACTGGGATAGGAGAAGGGTTTTCTGAGATGCTCTTTTGTTGCTTCATAATCTTTTATTTGCCTTCTTATGCAAAGACTTAGAACAATGCAGACTATAAGAAATCACTTTGAATGATTTCTTCAGTGGGGAAGACGGAAGTAGATTTACTAGAGAATATATGGTAAAGAGTCACTCTGAATAACTTCTTCACCTGCAGAACTTTTTTAGAACAGTCTGTATCTCTACTTGTGCTGGGAGCTTTACTGCTGCCTTTTTACCACTACTTCCCGTCTGTATGGTACTTCCAAGTTGAACTAAGGAAGATATTACTCTGAATAATTCCTCCTGCCTGACTGATTGGAATCCTGGGGTATTGTTGAACCCAAAGTCACAGGCCATCTCCACCTGTCTCACTGACTTGCGTACCAACATCCCTCAGCCTCTGGTTGTACCCTTCCCCTGGGCTTTCACTCACTTGATCAACAGTCCATGTGCCACTCATAAACGATCAATCGCCCAGTTGTCTACCGCTTAGTTGCTACTTCTTTTGAAATGGCTTCTCCATCCCTTCTCTCCGGTCTGGCACGCTCCCTTCTCCTCAAAGGCGTCCAGTGACACCAGCGACTACATGCTGTCCGGTGTCATTAGCTTTTCTGCAGGTCCCGGTCCCCCCCTCCTTCCCCGTGGGGGGGCTCCGTTTGGCTCCCCGCAGGGGAACCTCTCCCCTCTCTGGGCACCAGACTGGACTACGAACTAATTCCTGACTAACCATGTGACCCCAGCTTTTATGAGAGTCCCGCCTCCTGCCAAACAAATTAATGATTGGTCAGAACTCACACACAAGCTGCCTGTCACTCAGATCCCAAGTCCAACCTCTCTTCCAGAACCATGTCACTGAAAGCAAGAGGAGGCATCTCTGGGTCCAAGCACAGGTGGCCACACCCTGCACTACACTGACACTCCCAGTTCCCAAAATAAACAACCAGGCCTGTTATAATAGTACAAGCCTGCCTAAATTTTACCTGAAACTGTACTTTGTAATCTAAACACAGAAAAAGGTCACCTACATGAAAGTAGGTGCCCGCTACAAGTGTAAGAGAGCTTAAAGCTGAAAATTGGCTTGGGCAGGAAGGGGATGAAAGTGCCCGGTATTGAGGTGGATAAAAAAACATTATTTTTCTTTGACAAATGTTCCATGGAGTCCCAGCACCCATGCCATCTGTTTGACAATCCCTTGCCTATAGGCTAGAAAATGACCATAACTGTTTTTAAACATGGTACTCCCATTGACTTCAATGTGGTTCTGTTTCTTCTCCTAACCCTTACTAGAGTTCCCCAAACCTGCCTCAAACTGAAACCTAGGTACCCAATCACTACTTGTGATTGGTATCAAGCAGCAAGTCATAACCATGGATACATCTGAAGTGTGCTTTTTATTTGCCCCAAAGTATAATGAAAGCTAAAAGTTTGGATATAGTGGTGAGGGGTTAGAAACTCTGTTGGGTTTTAATGCTATCTCTCTTCCTATTTTCTCGAATTGTTCTGATCATTAATGCCACTGGGAATGAAAGTGAGGGGTCAATCCAAAATTCTGAATTGTCACCAGAAGATGAATGGAGTTGAAATCTTCCAATAGGTACACTAAATGCCATGACAACTGACTAAGAGGGTATTGCCTCTCACTGGAAATTACCTGTTGAGCTCCTGTTCGGTCTACAGGACAAGTGAAGGTAAATCTTCCAAATGACATGCGGAGGAAAAAAGAGTGGATGTAACCCTCCCCTACGCAATCCAAAATGAAAAAAGTTTAAAATCATGTATCAAAGTTTAACCCCTTCCCGCCGACCGTACGCAGATATGCATACTCGGCTTTCCGGGGTTATACTGTCCCCGCGAGCTCGCGCAGCGAAGAAAACGCATACAGAAGTCGCGCCCGCATATGAAAACGGTGTTCAAACCACACGTGTGAGGTATCGCCGCGATCGTCAGAGCGAGAGCAATAATTCTAGCCCTAGACCTCGTCTGTAACTCAAACCTGGTAATCGTAAAAAAATTTTAAAGCTTCGCCTATGGAAATTCATAGGTACCATAGTTTGTCGCCATTCCACGAGTGCATGCAATTATAAAGGGTGACATGTTTGGTATCTATTTACTCGGCGTAACATCATCTTTCACATTATACAAAAAAATTGGGGTAACTTTACTGTTTGGATTTTTTAAAATTCATGAAAGTGTCCCTTTTCCAAAAATATGCGTTTAAAACACCGCTGCACAAATAACGTGTGATAAAAAATATTGCAACAATCGCCATTTTATTCTCTAGATTCTCTGCTAAAAAAATATATATAATGTTTGGGAATTCTAAGTAATTTTCTAGCAAAAAATACGGATTTTAACTTGTAAACACCAAATTTCAAAAATAGGCTCAGTCATGAAAGGGTTAAATTTAGTTGAGGCATTACAGATTTTCTTTTTTTTTTAGTAGCGTGAACTCTTTGCTGGTCCTGATACTTTCCAATTGTCAATTTCTTCAGAAAAAGTTGTTTCCTCAGTGCCGGCTCTGATATTTTATTTTAATTCATTTTTATTAAGTTTCAGTTGAGCATAAAATTCAGTGCTATATGCCTTCCTGCCATTGAGCATGACAGTTTGTACAAACAATAAAAACATTTGGTCAGCAGAACATAAACTTCAGATAGTAAGATCTAGCTCAACAATTTTTCCCAATTGCTTTCCCTTCATTTCTCGCATCTTCCCCCCTCCCCACCAAGAACCCCCCATCCCCACCCAAACCATGAGCCATATTTGTTTTAGGTAGGCCAAAGGAAGGAGAGAAAAAAAAAAAAAGAAAAAAGAATTTATCCTTCCTTGGAACCAGCTGTTATACCAAGCCATTTCTCTCCCCGTTCCTTTCTTGATATCACTCTGCTTTCCTTGGGGCCACTGTCCCGCTACCAATAATATGAAATCATTCACAACGGAACAGTCATTCCCTGAATCCAGGATTTCCATATCCTAACGAACTTACTGTGGCCGCCCCTTCTTATATAGATTGTCTTTTCAGTCCTCACTAGAGTGTCTATTGTCCTTACCCAGTCTTCCGGGGTTGGGGGTGCGGCTGACAGCCAATGTTGAGCTATCAATTTCCTCGCCTGATAAAGGCATCTCGCAATGGCAGTGACTGTACTTTTATTTCCGAGGTTTCCACTGACCAGGCCCAAAACACACACTTTGGCTTCTAGTTTCAATCTAATCTTAAATCTAGCTTCAATAGCTTTTATAATCTCCGGCCAGTATCTCGCTAATTTTGGACATCTCCACATCATATGGATAAGGTCCCCTGTCCCCGAGCATCTAGGGCACTTGTCATCCTGCCTGCGACCAAACCTGTACAACTTCTGGGGAGTAAAATAAACTCTGTGCAACAGGAAGAGATTCGAGGCCCGCTGCGAAGGAGAGACAGACACCAGCGGGCCAAAATTCAATATCCTTCTCCACTGGTCATCTGCTATCTCTCCCACATCTGCCTCCCACCTCTCCCTGACCCCCATAAGCGTTTGCGACGATATCTTCTTATCCGTCATTTGCCCGTATATCACTGAGATTAGGCCTTTAGTGCTCCTTGACCTAACTATTTTGTTAAGAAGCGGTGTCTTACACCATTCCAATGGACAGCTCCTGGATTGACTATCCAGGGCATGTCTAATCTGTAAGTAGTAATAAAATGTTTTATTTGGGATTCCAAATTCTCGTCTCAGCTCAGCAAAATATTTTAGTAAGTTACCGTCGTATAATTGGGCCAGCCTGTGAATTCTGCGGGACTCCCAGTTCCCATTTTTCTCTATTGTTAATAACTCCGGCAGCTGCTTGTTATACCATATGGGTGAGAACTCAGTAAGGCCCCTATACCCTATATCTCTCTTAACTGTCTGCCATATTTTGGTAACCAACCTGTATGTTGGGAGCTCTCTCTGAAGTGTACCTGCCTCTAATGCTTCCGCTAGAGATTTGTGTGGGTTGCCCAGTAGCATAATTGTGGCACTAGTTTTCGCTACTCCCTGGATCTCGCAGCCCCCTATGTGCTGCAATTGAGCATCTAGATAATAGCTGACTGCCATTCCCCCTTCCCTAATAGGTCGCTGTAATGTTTGTAGACTAATCCTGGCCTGCCCTTTCCTCCAAATCAGCTCCCTGAAAAGAGTGTTAATTTTTACAAACCAGTTCCTCCCGATGCAAACTGGGGAGTTGTGAAGAATATATAATAATTGTGGCATCCATACCATTTTGATCAGGTTAACTCGACCAGCCATAGACAAAGGAAGATGACCCCAGGTGTCGCTTTTCCTCTTGAGTTTTGCCAGTAGTGGGACTAGATTATCCCTAATGTATTGATTAGGGTCGTTTGACAAGACTATCCCAAGATATTTCATCTTCTCTACTGTTTTTACCCTAGGTGTATCACTGGGGAAAGCACTGATGGTTGAATCGATCGGCAGAAGCGTTGACTTCTCCCAATTGATTGCCAGGCCCAAGAGTTTGCCAAACCCCTCCACCAGCTGCATCGCTTTTTCTAATGATGGCCCCATATCACCCAGAAGAGTAAAACGTCATCAGCGTATAACGCTATCCTTTCCTCCCCACATTTCCTTTGAAATCCCTGTAGTCCAGTCGACCTTCTCACTGCTTGCGCCAGTGGCTCCATCGCCAGGGCGAACAGCAGGGGTGACAGTGGGCACCCCTGCCTCGTACCCCTCTCAAGAGGTAATTTTGCTGAATAATCGTTGTTAATTTTTAGTCTGGCACTTGGGTAGTGATATAATATTCTGAGCCATCTTATGAATAGGGGGCCGAAACCAAATCTCTCCAAAACCCGCCATAAGTACCCCCATTCCAGGCTGTCAAATGCCTTGGCGATATCCAAGGACAAGACAGCTCTGGATCCCTTGTTCTCTACCGGGGTCTGGAGATTAATATATGTCCTTCTAATGTTTATACTGGTGGACCTGTCAGGGATAAACCCTGACTGGTCAGAGTGAACAAGGCTTAAGATGCATTTATTTAGTCTAGTTGCCAGGACTTTTGCCAGAATTTTAATGTCGGAGCATAGCAGTGATATCGGTCTGTATGAAGATGCTTCTAATTGATCTTTCTCTTCTTTATGTATTAATACAATGTTAGTTTCTGTTATTGAGCGGGGCAGACTACCTTCTGTGGCCGCCCAGTTCAAGGTCTTCAAGAGCTCTGGGAGTAACACCTCCCCGTAATATTTATAAATTTCTAAGGGCAAACTGTCTGGGCCCTGGGATTTCTGGTTGGGCATTTCCGCCACTGCTTGCTTTAATTCTTCCAGGGTTATGGGGGGCTTCCAACCTGTTCTTATCTGTTCCCAGCAAGGATGGTAGTTCAATACTCTCTAAGAATATATCTATCTCACCACGCTCAGGATTCCGACGCGACCTGTATAATTCCCTGTAGAATTCAAAGAACGTCTCCATGATTACCAGAGGGTCAGACGAGATTTCCCCTCTAGATGTCCTAATCATGGAGATTGTTGATGATGAGGAGTTGGTATTGACTAGTAATGCCAACATTCGGCCCACTCTTTCCCCCTCTTCGAAGCCCTTTTGCCTCTGGAAGAGTCTCCTATTTTCAGCATTTCTAATAATTTCCATTTTGTACTCTTGTTGCTTCTTAGCCCATATCTCCCACTTCTCCAGGCTTGGGTCAATCACGTATTGTCTCTCTAGCTCCAACACCTCTTTTCTGATGTGCTCTCCTCTAGCCCTTGATTGCTTCTTTACCTTAGAAACCCGTTGAATTAGGAGCCCCCTAAGAAATGCTTTTAAGGAATCCCAGACCATCCCCCCTGATGCAGAACCTGTATTGTGGTCTACAAACTCCTTTAATCTTGCAGAGATTTCTTCAGTACTCCCTATTATCTCCAACCATACTGGGTTAATTGTCCACATTCTCTGGATGTATCTGTCCTGGATATTTACCACTAATGTCAGGGGTGAGTGATCTGAGATCCCTCTTGGCCGATATTCTATTTTACTTATTAGGGGTTGTACTTCTCTATTACCTATAGCTAGGTCTATACGAGAGAGTGTGCAGTGTGACCCCGAAAAGCAGGAGTATTGCCGGACGTTTGGGTTGCGGGCTCTCCATAGGTCACACCACCCAATCTCCAACAAGAGCTGACCTAACCGACCTTCTACTGCCCTGTCTACCCTGGGCCCTGATGGAAACCTATCTATACTGCTATTAAGCACCGCATTAAAATCCCCCACCACTATGACTGGGTTATTGATTTTATCTTCCACAAACTCCAGCAAACGGTACAATATGTCCATCTTAAATGGGGGAGGAACGTATAGGTTTGCAATAACAAATGGTCTGCCCTCTATCAGGCAATTCAAAAAAACATAGCAGCCAAGTGAATCAATCCTGATATCCCTGCAGGAAAATACCAACCCCTTCCTAACCAGTATACTCACTCCCCTTGAGTAGGAGGAGTACACTGAATGAAATTGTGCCTGAAACTTTTTGTTCCTGATTAGTAGTTTGGACTCATTGGTCAGATGAGTTTCCTGCAGGCATATCAGTTCAGTGCCGTAGAATTCTAGTTCCGAGAATACTGTAGCTTTTTTAATAGGGTCACCCATACCCCTAATATTCCATGAACAGATTCTGAATGTTCTAGACATCATTGAAAGAGCAAAAGAAATAAAAAGAAAGAGAAAAAAAAGAAAGGAACCCCCCCCTACTCGACAAGAAGGAAATCAGAGCTGAAAGAGGGGGAGGTCCTATGACGGCTATATACAGTAAGCACCAACAACCCTTTTGACATATCCAACCTTTCAAGTGTTCCCGTCTCTCTATCAGACAGTTTATCATTTTCTCTAATTCAAATGTGAACAGCAATTCTATATTCAATGCAAATACCGTGAAAGAAGACCGAGGAGGGAATAAGAAGGGGGAACCCCCCTCCCCCCTCCCATCCCCATCTATAATTTCTATTCCTGGTGCCTCTTTTACTCCCAAACCCTTAAGTAACCCCTCATCCCTCCCCCTTGCCTAATTTGGCCATCATTAGGGGCATAACTTGTGACCTTTCTGTCCCACTCCACCCATTCCCACCAATGTGCCAACGTCCTTCCTAATTGTAAGCCATCTTCCCTACCGTTCCCCAAGCTGTTACCCGGCAACCGAACGCGACGGGGTCGAGCTACCCAGGATCACTCCGGCGGCGCAGCCAGCTTCCGTCACGGCCGGTCTCTCACGGTCACCACAAGGTCCCTCCGCGGCCCCCCTCCTCTCCCACACCGAGGAAAGCAAAGGATCAGCAAGGGATCAGCGGGGTCAGCAAGGTGCAGGTACTGCCAATAAGTGCTCGGAGCTGGTTTAAGGTATTGGGAATAGCAGCATAGGGGCTGAAGCAGGGAGAGAGCTCACGTTCACACTCCTCCGCTCACTCCTGCATCCGGTCACGCCCCACTGGCTCTGATATTGCTTGTACGGTGGATCTTTCCCCTTACAAGGTCCCATGGTGTCACCTTTAATTTCACGCTCTCCTGACTGGTCTACACAGTGAAGTGCCTAAACTGCTTGCACCAAAAATACAGGCAACTCAACAGAAAAAAGGCACCAAGACCTGCCTCTGTGACCTCTTTCAGCACTTGTCCTCCCTTGAAGGTGGAGCAGAGACAGCTCAACAATGATTTCCTTTACAGTCTGCCTAAACAGTATAGGCAAGGTCCTCAGATGGCAAACAATGTTCACATATGGAGGTACTAGCCATGATGTACAGTAGCAATGCATTGCACTGAAATTAAGCGTATGGCCCCTGACAGAAAACATGGGGATGATGTGCACAGTTACCTGGAGGATGATGCTCATGTTGGCATGAAAAAGTCATGTTATACAGCAATGTGACAGTAAACTTTTATAAACGGACAATTTTGGCACACTGGGGCTCAAGGCAGTTACAATTAATCCTCATGCCCACGGACATTTTTACAGTTGCTTTTAGGAGAGTTTTGCACAGGTTAAAAACACCTCTCCATCTTTCTCATTCCCACCAAGGCGTTTAGGAGCTGTAAGTGACATAGGTGTTTTTAAGCCCCCAAAAAAACCCAGGACCGGTGCGTTCTGAGGCTCCAGCGCTAGAGCTGTAAAAATGCCAGACGCTGGTAAAAGGTGTTAAACGTGATTTAATGAGGCTTAACGCTGTATACACAGCATTAAGCCTCACCCGACGTTTCTCTGCCTCTATAAAAAAACAATGGTTCCCTATGGCAGCCCATTGATTTGAATAGAAGTTGCACCAGAAGTCGGATCAAATGATCTGACTTGCGGTGTGACTTGTGTGCTGAAAATCTTTAAAGGGAACGCTGCCAAAATGTAAAACAAATTTTTTGCATGAGGTCCCCCCCAAGATTCATACCAGACCCTTATCCGAGCACACAGCCCGGAAGGTCAAGAAAGGGGGAGGAATGAGCGAGCATCCCCCTTCCTGGACCATACCAGGCCACATGCCCTGAACATGGGGGGTGGGTGCTTCAGAACAAGGGGGGCCCTGTGCCATCCCCACCACAAAGCACCTTGTCCCCATGTTGATGAGGACAAGAGCCTCTGCCTGACAACCCTTGCTGTTGGTTGTTGGGGTCTGCGGGCATGGGCTTATTGGAATCTGGAAGCCCCTTTAAAAAGGGGACCCCCAAATCCCAGCCCCCCAACCTAGGTGAAAGAGTATACGGTGCATCGTATCCCTACCCATTCACCTAAAAAAAGTGTCAAAAATAAACACACTACACAGGTTTTTAAAGTATTTTATTTAGTCAGCTCCAGCTCTTCTCCCTCTTCTGGCGACGTCTTCTCCCTCTGCTGGTCCTTCTCACCTCTCTCGTTCTTCTCCTCCTCTCTGCACCGTCTTCTCTCTCCGCTGCCTTGTAGCTCTTTTGCTGGGTCTTCTCGCTCTTTTGGTGGGTTTTTCTCCCTTTGTTCTTCTTCTGATATTGACTCAATGTGATCTCCCGGTGTAATGCAGAGTCCGGCATGTGCAATGACTTATATTGGCATGGGATGGGGCCACCCGATGGCTTAGTTTGGAGGCCACGCCCCTTGTGACTCATTGCCCCATCTTGCCCTGGGCGGTGACGTCACGATGTACCCCATACTCATTCACCTAGGGTGGGGGGCCGGGATCTGGGGCCCCTTGTTAAAGGGGGCTTCCAGATTCCGATATTCCAACCCCCCAACAACCAAAAGCAAGGGTTGTTGGGAAGAGGCCCTTGTCCTCATCAACACAGGGACAAGGTGCTTTGGGGTGGGGGGCGCAGGGCCCCCCTGCCCGAAGCACCCACCCCCTCATGTTGAGGGTATGTGGACTGGTATAGTCTGGAGGGGCACTCGCTCGCCCCTCCCCCTTCCCTGACCTTCCAGGCTGCGTGCTCGGATAAGGGTCTGGTATGGATCTTGGGGGTTCCCCTTAAGATCCATACCAGACCAAAGTGTCTGGTATCATCTTGGGGGGAACCTCACGCAAAATATTTTTTTACATTTTGGTGGGGTTCCCCTTCAAAATTCTCAGCACACAAGTCGCACCTCAAGTCGGATCATCTTGATCCAACTTGCGGTGTGACTTCTATTCAAATCAATGGGCTCCCATAGGGAACCATTGATTTTGAATAGAGACAGAGAAACACGGCTAAAAGCTAGCACAGCTAAACGTGCATTGACGCCAATGCAAAACGCGGATAAAATCATATTTTTAAAGCCTTTTTTTTCCTGGCATTGGTACTAGCTTTACAGCTCATTTTTTACAATGCCCACGGGCATGAGGCCTTATACATATACCATAGAATGTCATATATAAAAAGTTCAAAAAGTCGAAGGAAGGGTAATTGAAAAAGTCCTTGGTGCTGTAAAAGTTCTGTTCTCAGTGGCTGCCGGCATGAAAAGTCCTAGAAGGAACTCTGGAGATTAATACAAAAAGAGTGCAGCAATAAAACATTTTAATGCAGATAAGACGCTCACAAGATACATGTGCATGTGGCGCTTTGTGACATAAGGGTTCTTCCGCTCAGAGGATCGGTCCTGCTGCAGGGATGCAGCAGAGAGAGGTGACGACAGTGGTGGCTCCCAACGCTTCCAGGCTGTACGGGTACACCCCAACAATGCGCCTAATGACATAGACCTGAGGAAGGAGCATGCATGCTCCAAACATGCGCCCCGCCTGCTCACCTTGGACCCAGCAGTGACACCATCTCCATTGTCGAAGTGTACACGTACAGCCCGCAAGCACTGTGAGCCACCAGCGCCACCGCCTGAATCAGCTGCATCCCAGCAGCAGCACCGATCCTTTCAGAGGCAGAACTCTTATGTCACAAAGCGCCACACGCACATGTATCTTTGTTTTATCTGCATTAAAAGGTTTTATTGCTGCACTTAGATGGTGCTGCTCTCTTATTGTGTTCATCTCGACAATAAACTTTTATAATACTGAACCAAGCCCAGTAATAGTAATCTGGTGGCATGAAAATTGGAAGGCCTTAGTACAACTTTGGGACCCCCGGTCACACCGGTATGACTTCAGGTACGACATACAATTTACAAATTGCACCTGAAGTAGCATCTAATGTGTTTCTATGTCAGTGTCTTAATAGGTATGATTTCAAGTAGTGTGATTTGAGAAGTATGTATTACTTTTTCAGGACTTAAGCACAATTTCACTGTGTTACTAAACCCACAACAGTAAAATCAGTCTGTATATGCAGTAAAGCATGCTTGTTATACTCACTGTGGAACCTAAGGGGTTAATCCTCCATATTGTGTAAAAAGGCTATTTGATCCTGTCTTCTCTGATCCTCCCCTTCTTCCACTGTCCCCAATCAATATCCTGATAGTACAGAGCCTTTGGAGTCACCCTGCACATGCTTAGTTTGGTGTGTATTGCTAGAAAGATTTTTATTTATTTTTTCTTGGGAGGGTGCATGTGATCAGCACCAGGGATGAAACGAACACCCCACAGTTCGGTTTGAATCCAGAACATGCGAACGGACCGAAAGTTTGCGCGAACATTCAAACACCGTTAAAGTCTATGGGACTCGAACGTGAGAAATCAAAAGTGCGGATTTTAAAGGCTAATATACAAGTTATTGTCCTAAAAAGGGTTTGGGGACCCGGGTCCTGCCTCAGGGGACATGGATCAATGCAAAAGAAAGTTTTAAAAAAGGACGTTTTTGGGAGCAGTGATTTTAATGATGCTTACAGTGAAAAAATAAAAGTTAAATATTCCTTTAAATATCGCACCTGGGGGGTGTCTATAGTATGCCTGTAAAGTGGCGCGTGTTTCCCGTGTTTAGAACAGTCCCTGTACAAAATGACATTTCTAAAGGAATAAAAGTCATTTAAAACTGCTTGCGGCTGTAATGTAATGCCGGGTCCCAGCAATATGGATTAAAATTATTGAGAAAAACGACATGGGTACCCCCCCCAGTCCATTACCAGGCTCTTTGGGTCTTGTATAAATATTAAGGGGAAACCCACACCCAAATTAAAAAAAGAAAAGGCGTGGGGCCCCCAGGCCCTATATACTCTGAACAGCAGTATACAGGCGGTCCAAACAAGACAGGGACTGTAGGTTTGTTATTAAATTGAATCTGTTTGTAATTTGGAACAGGTACATTTTTTAAGTGTAGCTCCAGCCAAAAAATCTATTTTTAAGCTTTTTGGAAAACATAGGGAAGGGTTATCACCCCTGTAACATTTGTTTTGCTGTCTGTGCCCCTGTTCAGAAGAATTCACCTCACTTTCTGTCCCAATGACAATTGGATTTTGAAAATTTGGGGTTTTTAGGGAAACAAGGATTGATGATAATGTGGAGGCACCTTTTTCCCATATTAACTCTTAGAGGAGAGAATTTCCCTTCCTAGGGGTAGATTCCCTCTCACTACCTGTTGTCTCCCTCCGTTTGTAAGTAGGAGTCATTTATAAGTCGAATGTTTGAAAGTAGGGGACCTCCTGTATATACTATACAGCCTGCCCTATATACTCTGCAGAAATTTGGGCCTTAGGTGTTGGTGGTACCAGAACACTGTAATGTCCCGTACACAGACGGAAAATGTGTGATAGGACCTTGTTGTCGGAAATTCCGACCGTGTGTAGGCTCCATCACACATTTTCCATCGGATTTTCCGACACACAAAGTTTGAGAGCAGGCTATAAAATTTTCCGACAACAAAATCCATTGTCGGAATTTCCAATCGTGTGTACACAAATCCGACGCACAAAGTGCCATGCATGCTCATAGTAAATTAAGAGATGAAAGCTATTGGCTACTGCCCCGTTTATAGTCCCGACGTACGTGTTTTACGTCACTGCGTTCAGAATGATCGGATTTTCCGACAACTTTGTGTGACCGTGTGTATGCAAGACAAGTTTGAGCCAACATCATTTGGAAAAAATCCATGGATTTTGTTGTCGGAATGTCCGATCAATGTCCGACCGTGTGTACAGGGCATTAGCCCTCACAGTTACTCTTGGTGGGTGCTGGAACGGGCCCTGCTGTGAAATATTATATCAAGAATTGTAATTGCACGCCCCTGTTAAACAGGGTCAGAAAAATTGGGCCTTTGGTGGTGTTGTGGTGGCACAACACTGTAAGCCCTCACAGTTACTCTTGGTGGGCGCAGGAACGGGCCCTGCTTTAGGCACTGGTGCTGGTGCCATAACACTGCAACCCCTCACAGATACTCTAGTTGAGCACAGGACCCAGTAACCATGAACTTTGAGTATATTAATGTTTTTCACTTGTTATCTATTGTATTTTTGATCATCCATTTTACATTATTTGTATACAATGTAGTTTCATATCACATATATTTTTCCAATACTTTTTGGTTACACGCTTTTTTTCACTTTTTTCATTTTTTTTTAATCATGTAATTCATGGTGTTAATCATTGGTCATATATACGATTATCCTAGCCATCTGTTGGTCCTTTGATCACCCATTTGATTTGATATTTGTGCATCTTTTTTCGTTTATGCCCAAGGTAAAATATCCTAAGAACATTCAATCAGATGAGATAGTACCCTAAGTGCATTCAATCAGAAGAGATAATACCATAAGAACATTGGATCAGAAGAGAAAATACCCTAAGAACAATCAATCCTAAGAAAAAATGTCTTAAGAACATTCAATCAGAAGTAAGATACTCTTGTGGAGCCAGTCATGTTGGTTCTTTTTCAGGCACTTTAGTGTCTTACATGTGCTTTTCTGTTGTCACCCTTGGTGAAGACTGAAGTGGTCATGCGAACACGCATTGCACAATCATGGTCCACTGTTGTCACTATCAGTAAACCAAATGCAGGTACTTGCTCCCTACTCCCCCCCCAAAAGGTGCCAAATATGGCATCATGGGAGAATGCAGCACATAGGAAAATGTCTTACTTGCGCTTTTCTGTTGTCACCCTTGGTGAAGACTCGAGTGGTCATGCGAACATGCATTGCACTATCAAGGTCCACTGTTGTCACTATCAGTAAACCATGCCTCATGCCTACACAGGCGTCGGACCGGTCGCTCAGCCGCATCACTCCCTAAAGGATTGTGTGCTGATGTGTCCAACCACTAGGGATGAGCTTCGAGTTCGAGTCGAACTCATGTTCGACTCGAACATTGGCTGTTCGCAAGTTCACCGAACAGCGAACAATTTGGGGTGTTCGCGGCAAATTCGAATGCCGCGGAACACCCTTTAAAAGTCTATGGGAGAAATCAAAAGTGCTAATTTTAAAGGCTAATATGCAAGTTATTGTCATAAAAAGTGTTTGGGGACCTGGGTCCTGCCCCAGGGGACATGGATCAATGCAAAAAAAAGTTTTAAAAACGGCCGTTTTTTCAGGAGCAGTGATTTTAATAATACTTAAAGTCAATCAATAAAAGTGTAATATCCCTTTAAATTTCGTACCTGGGGGGTGTCTATAGTGTGCCTGTAAAGGGGCGCATGTTTCCTGTGTTTAGAACAGTCTGACAGCAAAATGACATTTTGAAGGAAAAAACTCATTTAAAACTACCCGCGGCTATTGCATTGCCGACAATACACATAGAAGTTCATTGATAAAAACGGCATGGGAATTCCCCAAAGGGGAACCCCGAACCAAAATTAAAAAAAAAAAATGACGTGGGGGTCCCCCTAAATTCCATACCAGGCCCTTCAGGTCTGGGATGGATATTAAGGGGAACCCCGGCCAAAATTAAAAAAAAAAAATGACGTGGGGTTCCCCCTAAATTCCATACCAGACCCTTCAGGTCTGGTATGGATTTTAAGGGGAACCCCGCGCCAAAAAAAAAAAAAAAAAACGGCGTGGGGTCCCCCCAAAAATCCATACCAGACCCTTATCCGAGCACGCAACCTGGCAGGCCGCAGGAAAAGAGGGGGGGACAAGAGTGCGGCCCCCCCTCCCTCCTGAACCGTACCAGGCCACATGCCCTCAACATTGGGAGGGTGCTTTGGGGTAGCCCCCCAAAACACCTTGTCCCCATGTTGATGAGGACAAGGGCCTCATCCTCACAACCCTGGCCGGTGGTTGTGAGGGTTTGCGGGCGGGGGGCTTATCGGAATCTGGAAGCCCCCTTTAACAAGGTGACCCCCAGATCCCGGCCCCCCCCCTGTGTGAAATGGTAAGGGGGTACATAAGTACCCCTACCATTTCACGAAAAAAGTGTCAAAAATGTTAAAAATGACAAGAGACAGTTTTTGACAATTCCTTTATTTAAATGCTTCTTCTTTCTTCTATCTTGCTTCATCTTCTGGTTCTTCTGGCTCTTCTGGTTCTTCTGGTTCTTCCTCCGGCGTTCTCGTCCAGCATCTCCTCCGCGGCGTCTTCTGTCTTCTTCTCCTCGGGCCGCTCCGCACCCATGGCATGGGGGGGAGGCTCCCGCTCTTCTCTTCTTCTCTTCTTCTCTTCTTCTTTTCTTCTTTTCTTCTTTTCTTCTCTTCTTCTCTTCTTCTTCATTTTCTTCTCCGGGCCGCTCCGCAATCCATGCTGACATGGAGGGAGGCTCCCGCTGTGTGACGGCGCTCCTCGTCTGACAGTTCTTAAATAACGGAGGGGGGCGGGGCCACCCGGTGACCCCGCCCCCCTCTGACGCACGGTGACTTGACGGGACTTCCCTGTGGCATTCCCCATGACGTCACAGGGAAGTCCCGTCAAGTCACCGTGCGTCAGAGGGGGGCGGGGTCACCGGGTGGCCCCGCCCCCCTCCGTTATTTAAGAACTGTCAGACGAGGAGCGCCGTCACACAGCGGGAGCCTCCCTCCATGCCAGCATGGATTGCGGAGCGGCCCGGAGAAGAAAATGAAGAAGAAGAGAAGAAGAGAAGAAAAGAAGAAAAGAAGAAAAGAAGAAGAGAAGAAGAGAAGAGCGGGAGCCTCCCCCCCATGCCATGGGTGCGGAGCGGCCCGAGGAGAAGAAGACAGAAGACGCCGCGGAGGAGATGCTGGACGAGAACGCCGGAGGAAGAACCAGAAGAACCAGAAGAGCCAGAAGAACCAGAAGATGAAGCAAGATAGAAGAAAGAAGAAGCATTTAAATAAAGGAATTGTCAAAAACTGTCTCTTGTCATTTTTAACATTTTTGACACTTTTTTCGTGAAATGGTAGGGGTACTTATGTACCCCCTTACCATTTCACACAGGGGGGGGGCCGGGATCTGGGGGTCACCTTGTTAAAGGGGGCTTCCAGATTCCGATAAGCCCCCCGCCCGCAAACCCTCACAACCACCGGCCAGGGTTGTGAGGATGAGGCCCTTGTCCTCATCAACATGGGGACAAGGTGTTTTGGGGGGCTACCCCAAAGCACCCTCCCAATGTTGAGGGCATGTGGCCTGGTACGGTTCAGGAGGGAGGGGGGGCCGCACTCTTGTCCCCCCCTCTTTTCCTGCGGCCTGCCAGGTTGCGTGCTCGGATAAGGGTCTGGTATGGATTTTTGGGGGGACCCCACGCCGTTTTTTTTTTTTTTTTTGGCGCGGGGTTCCCCTTAAAATCCATACCAGACCTGAAGGGTCTGGTATGGAATTTAGGGGGAACCCCACGTCATTTTTTTTTTTTAATTTTGGCCGGGGTTCCCCTTAATATCCATCCCAGACCTGAAGGGCCTGGTATGGAATTTAGGGGGACCCCCACGTCATTTTTTTTTTTTAATTTTGGTTCGGGGTTCCCCTTTGGGGAATTCCCATGCCGTTTTTATCAATGAACTTCTATGTGTATTGTCGGCAATGCAATAGCCGCGGGTAGTTTTAAATGAGTTTTTTCCTTCAAAATGTCATTTTGCTGTCAGACTGTTCTAAACACAGGAAACATGCGCCCCTTTACAGGCACACTATAGACACCCCCCAGGTACGAAATTTAAAGGGATATTACACTTTTATTGTTTGACTTTAAGCATTATTAAAATCACTGCTCCTGAAAAAACGGCCGTTTTTAAAACTTTTTTTTGCATTGATCCATGTCCCCTGGGGCAGGACCCAGGTCCCCAAACACTTTTTATGACAATAACTTGCATATAAGCCTTGAAAATTAGCACTTTTGATTATTCATGTTCGTGTCCCATAGACTTTAACGGTGTTCGCATGTTCGAACGAACTTTTTTCCTGTTCGCATGTTCTGGTGCGAACCGAACAGGGGGGTGTTCGGCTCATCCCTACCAACCACCCTGCTTCCCTTCTTTTGATGTGAGACCTGGTCACACGGAGGGATATAGCATCCCTCCCTACTATTACTAGACCCTTACGTGATCTCCTCCTATTTACGCTGAGTGCTCTCTACCTCGTATGAGCCTATAGGTGATATATATACCATTCACAGCAGCTGTCATCAGTCAATTTGCAGATGGTAGGATGCCCTTTGTGTTCTGTTTTGGGCTACATGTCCGTGCCGTGTCCTTGGTGCTAGCGTTGGCTCACGGGCCCGTTCCCTGTCAGTGGGTCACTGTGCTCATTCTGGTTTTTAAAGTTGGATGCTTTCTAACTGTGGGTTCAGAAGTTAAATGATAATCACTCATAATCACTCAATCAATTTTAAACTTCGAAAAGTGTCGGACCTTTGTGTGTGTAGACTTCAGCCACTACAGTTGATGTGGTTCTTTGTGTTTATCATTGTACCCTTACAAACATATTGCCATTGTCTCCACTATTTGAATTGGTAGCATCCTCTCTTCCTAGTTAAGTATTTTATGTTTTTTGCCTTACAAAGTCCCACTAGAGGAAAGCAATGTAATACTATCAGTAAACTAGTTCAATCCAAAGCAATGATGTGCAGCTAACAATGAAGCAAGTTCAAGTAGACAGAACATTTTGAAAAAGTGAAGTAGATCAGCATCACTGAGATGATGTGAAAAAAAAAAACGCTAACAGAAAATGTGGTTTTATGGGGGAAAAGATTATAGCTTATGTACAGTACACAGAGTAAACTAACTGTAATCTCTTTTTTTTATATATCAAAGAAGACTTTATTAAGTACAAACAAAAGTACAACAGTCCAGTGCATTCAAAATCACAAAACTGAAATACAGCTCCAACGAAATCACCATGAATTATCCCATTACATAAAGGCAAACAGGTAAGCTTACAGGTAAGCATTAGAATGGATAATCCACAAGCAGTATCAGCCCACAGGGTATTCCAAAAGTCACATTTGAATCATGTCTGAAGGATTAAGTCCAGGGGTATTCAGCCAAGGTGGCCATAATCTCTTGAATTTACCAGGGCACCCCTTACGCTGGTAGATTTATTTTTCCAAATGGAGGGTGTCGCCACAGAATGAATCAGTTCCTTCAAGGAGGGAGATTCTTAAGCTATTCAATGGACTAAAAAAAATCACCTGCTAGAAAAAGGACTCTAGAAACTGTCTCTCAAGCAAATTCTCTAGGTTCTACAGTAATACTGCTCAGAATTATCAGCAGATAGAATTTAGGGTCTAGAGGTATAGTAGCTTGGAATACAAGCTACTATATTTATGGTCAACCACTCCCTTCCGATAAGGATGGAGCTTGGGGCAGCTCCAAAGTAAATAGATGAGATCTCCATGGTCCCTCTTACACTTAACACAGCAAGGATGTGGCTGGTTGCCCATTTTATGCAGACAAAGTGAAGTATAATGGATTCTAAGTAGAATATATAGTTGAGAATATTTCTAAAATACCATGAGAAAGCAACTGGTACCAGATACAAAAGCTTCTTCCCACTGATCCCCTGTCATCGACCCCAGATCCCTCTCCCACTGCACTTGAGTTCTCATGGGGTATGTACTCAGACAGAAGCATGGAATTCCACTGTGAAATTAATCCCTTAGAGGACTTGGCTGGGGAGACCACATGAAAGAGGGGTGTGGGAGACAGACGCCACTCGGAGGCATCCTCAGGTGCCCTAATAGCATGGCGCTATTGCTCATAAGGGGACCGACCTTCCAGCTTAGTTTACCACTGTAAACTGAGCAAGAAGTGAGAGCGGGTACTTGTCAAAACAAGATACCTGCTCCCTACTCCCCCCCAAAAGGTGCCAAATATGGCAGCGGAGGGGGCACACAAGGTGCAGGCTCCACTGAGTCCTTAACAACCAGTGACATCACCGGCCCCTTTTACCTACTTAGCCAGGGATGCCTAGCCATATAAGTATAGGAGCATGGATAATTAAAAAGTGATGTACACACTGGTAAAAGTTTAAAAAGAACCAACCACCATACCAGACCTTTATCCAAGCATGCAGCCTGAGTGGTCAAGAAGGGGCAAATGTAGAGGTGAATCCTGTAATAAATCGTACCAGGCCATATGTGCTGAACATGAAGGGGGTATCTTGTCGGGGGACATACTTGTCCAAAAAAAAGGCTCTGTCTTTATACACAATTATCTTTTTTTTTTTCTTGTGAATGATTGAGAAGACTATGTACCCCTCACTCATTCACATGGGGACAGTATCTGGTGGACTCTTTTATTGTTAAAGGGGGCTTGCAAATAATAAATAAGACCCCTGACCACAACAGATCCCCACAATTCCCTTGGCAAGGCTTGAAGGAAATAGACCTTTCTCCTAATAACCAGGAATATATGGTACTTTATCAAGCAGTGTCCCCTGGCAAGGAACACCACATGTTGAAGGCCCAAGATATTATTCAGAGAGGGCACACATTCATCCTCCTCTTTTCTAACCTACCAGGCTTCATTCTTAGATAAGGGTCTGGTATGGATTTTTTTTGGAGGGGGGGTTACACTTTTTTTTCTTGATTTTTGCATAGGGTTTCCTTTAAAGTATACAAAACCTGAAGGGACAATGTTGGATTTATGGGGTCCCTCTCACCATTTGTGTTTGTTTTTTCATGGGTACCCTTTAAATTGATATCACACCTGAAAGACCTGGTATGTATTTGGGGGAACCTCATGACTTTTGTGGACGATTCCCATTAACATCGCCTGTATATTATACATTCATCACGTTCCAACTTGATTTATTCCAAAAAAAGTCAAATGACAGCCACCAAGACAATGACACAGGACCCAGGAGGTCCTGTGTCATTGTCTTGGTGGCTGTCATTTGATCTTTTTTTTGGAATAAATCACTTTAGTACATTCCTGTTGTTGTGCAGCCTTCCTTCCTTCTCATTGATCTTCGGTGGCGAGCCATGGCTTGCACCCAGCGCATCCGGACTGCAGTGATTGCTCACCTGGTGTGGCGTGCCCCTCTCTGAACTCCTTATGGCAGGAGTAGCTGTGAACAAAGAGGCAGAATAAAACACCCTGGCAGTTGCGGTGGACTGCGCACTACTCTCTGCTTGGGTGACAGATGATGAAGAGGATGAAGATGGTTTAGTAAGCCAGTCCACCACCTCCTCTGCATGCTGTGGCTGGATGGCACGGGCAACATCACTAAACCAAAAAAATGATGCCCTGCCTAAGGACGGACCATATCCACCTTTGCCTGTGGACATAGATGCTGTTGGCCCCCCATAGTGGCATAGGAACGTCTGCCTCTGCTTGTTGACCTCTCAGACATCATGGGAGGGGGTATGTTCACCCACCAAGCTTTCTACATATTTGTGTGCTCACCGAACGGCAAATAGGCGATGTACAGGCCAAACTTACGCTCAGCCCACAAAGTGTTCTCCCGACTCTAATGGTCATGCATGGGTGTAGATGCTAAGAACAATGGGGCATGTAGCCTCAAAGAATGTAATACATTGTTATACAGTTAGCTGAAGGATGCTGATCATGAAGCCATTAAAAAGTGATGTTATACTGTGATATGACAGTAAACGTTTAAAATACTGTAATAAGTCTAGAAAAAGAAATCTGGTGGCATCAAAATGGAAAGGCTTTAGTACTTCTTTAAATTCTAAATATATAAATTAATTGTGCATCATTATTTTACATAAAGCAATTGCTATCAAAGATTGATACTGTATTTCATGCCTTCGCCTCCTGACCCTTTAAGGGGATTCAGATGCTGCGAGACGGGGCTTCTGATCATGTGACCATTGTGATTGGCTGTCACAGCGGTCACATGATAGGAAAGCTCCAGATCGCTTCAGAAGTACAAATCAGGAGCTTTCCGTTAGCTGCCAGTAACTGTGCCCGGAGTGCTCTCTCAGCACAGCACTGTTTGTCTTTAGGTATGCATATATGCGGCCTATCAGCGTTAAGGCCCACCCACCAAGAGGCCCCATATATGCGTACGGCTAGTGGGAAGGAGTTAAGCCTTTTAAAAAAGTATATGGAGAGTTTTCTAAATATATATGGAGAGTTTTCTAAATATATTATAACATCCAAATATTATGCTCTCATTTGGTCCAAAAGGGTCCAAACTGGTCAGAATCTCTCAACTGCTCTCAACTGAGTGAAAATGGTGAAACTGATTTTGCAGCAAAATTACCAATTTTGGTTAAATGTAAATGTTGGTGAATCTGAGGACATAGTTCTGCTGGCTGCTCAGGGTCCATTAAGACGACAACGCCCCTGGATAGTTGTTAGATTTGAAATTAGTAATATAGGACATCAAACTGGCTTTCATTTCCTTATTCCTCAGACTGTAGATGAATGGGTTTAGCAAAGGAATCAATACCGTGTACACCAGAGAGATGACCTTTTTCAGTTTTTTGGAGTACAGCTGAGAAGGGACCAGGTAAATTAAAAATAATGTCCCAAAATACAAAAATACAGATGTCAGATGAGCGCTACAAGTGGAGAAAGCTTTCATCCTCCCATCCTTGGAGGTAATGGTTAGGATAGTGCTGAATATGAATACATAGTTCACTATGATCAAAATGAATGGGCACAAGCAAAAAACTGTTGCTGAGACCAATATTTTTATTTTTAATATGTTGGCATCCATTGAAGACATCTCTAAAATACACACAAACTCACAAAACAACTCGTCAATGATTTCGGAAGGGCAAATCTGTAAGTTGCAGATTTCAATAGTTGAGATGGATAGCATTGTAAATCCTGACAGCCAGGCCATGAAGACTAGATAATTGCAAGTCTCAAAATTCATTAGTGTAGGGTACCTTAAAGGGTTGCAAATGGCCAAATACCTGTCAAATGCCATTAGAGCTAGGAGAAGAATTTCAGTGATCCCAGCTGAAGTACATGCAAAAATATGTCCAATAACATAGTATAGTGATACAGAGCCTCCATTTCCCCATACCAGGTAAAGGATGTGGGGAAAGACAAAACTAGAGAAAAGGATTTCACACAAGGAAAGATTGCCAAGGAAAAAGTACATAGGAGAATGCAGCTTTCTAGTGATGACAGTTAAACCAATAATCAGGGAGTTGCCGATAAGGGTGCTGATATAGAGCAATAGAAATATAAAAAAAAGTAAATATTTAATTTGGAAGAGATCACCAAACCCAAGAAATGTCAACACAGTTATCCTTGTCTGGTTTCTGTCACACATAGCCTGATGATAAAGAATATTCAGGTTTACTATACATACAAATCCTTAGCTTTGCTTATACCTTGGCCTCTGTATTTTTCAGTGCATGCAAAGTTATCATTACGAGTGTTGATATTTAGAGTGGCTGCTTTGGGCCTAAGTGGAACAACTTAAATAAAGCAGATAGATGCAGCAAGTTAAATATTTAGTATTAGGGCTTAATTTAGGTGTTAATTTAGGTAAGAGTTGGAGTCAGGTTTTAGTTTAGGTTTTAGAAATAATGTAATTTTAAAGGCCAATTTTAGAATATTAGCACCAGGATCGGTGTTGTGGAACTTGAGTTTCCTGCACAGAGCTTTGACTTCAACCCTACTTACCACCCATGGGATGAATTGGAACGCCAACCATAAGCTTCTTCACATCTAACATCAGTACCTGACCTCACAAATCAGCATAAATTCCCACAAACTCACTATAAAATTTAGAGGAAAGCTTTTACAGAAGAGAAGAAGACTGTTAGATCCACAAAGGGATTGAGACTGTACCAACCACAAATGTAATGATTCTGGAATGGGATGTCCACCAAGCTTATATAACTATGCTGGACAGTTGTCCAAAAACATTTTGCCATATTGAGTATAAAGAGTCTGCAAGTACATTTCTGGAGGTTTTAAATGCTGGGTTTGCAAATGTTACTGTATTTATATAAATGTTCAAGACATATAATATGACAATATGTTAGCAAGGAATAGGGAGTGATTTCATATCATCCATACTTGTGAAAATAGTAGTCCAGGGCTGTTGCATGGAAATGTATTGTATGTATTTAAAAGTGATGGGGAATTTATAGATACCAAATTCTCAAATGACTCTCTCGCAAAGGACAAGCCAGATTACTGTAGGTATCCCTCTGAAACATGAATGCACATTAGAATAAAATATTAATTAATATTTGTTCAGATGAGTTGCTAAAAAAAAATATTTAATCCAAGAGAATTTGTACAATTGTATATACTTTTTTCTTTTTTTCACCACCATAAAAGATATTTTCATAAACAATATTGTCTTATAATTTTGTATATTTTAGTCAGGTAATTATATGTTTTTTCCGAAAATGTAAAATTTCCTTCCAACTGGTAAAGTTCAAGGCTCCTTTTTATGGTCTCAAGTAGATCATCTAAATACTATTTGATATACATATTCCTTCTTTAATTTACCCACTATAAAATGATTTTGTTAAAATGTAGTTTTATATTTTATGTTTATTTTAGTTGATAAATATAAAATATTGTTTATGAAAAAGTTATATTTCCTTCCAATGGGTGTAGCTCAAGACTTAGTTTCATGACCTCACTAACACCATCTTCATAGAACCATTGAAAAGTGATGGCATTAAAAAGTGTTCCATCGAGTCCGTCCATTTTTTTTTTTTTTTCATTTATAAATGTTTTAGGTTTTTTTTTTGTTTTGTTTTATATATTTGTTTTATTTTTTTAGTTACATTTTTCTGTGCATAGATCTACATTATGTATCTATCTTGCCCCAAGAATGTTTAAAACCATTTACTGTTAACTGTCTCACTACCTCTGCTGAAAGTTTATTGCAAGTATCAATTACCCTTTAGGTAAAATAATACTTTCTAAAATTAGTTTTGAACTTTCCTCCAGGTAGTTTGAGGTCACGTCCCTGTGTTCTTGATTTTGGTTTCATATTCAAAATACTGCCCTCTTGAATGTTAATCACCCCCTTGATGTATTTAAAGGTATGTCTCCCCTTTCCCTTCTTTCAGTTTGGACCGTACATAATAAGTTCCTTAAGTCTCTCATGATATTTTTTATCCCCCAGACATTTCACCATTTTTGTTACCTGTATCTGTACTCGTTCTCTTTTATCCATATCTTTTTGTAAGTGAGGTCTCCTGAACTAGACACATTATTCTAAATGAGGTCTTGCTAAAGATCTATATAGAGGAATCAGAACCTCCTTCCTCCTGCTGATGACTCCACTAGTGATATAAAGATCTATATAGAGGTATCAGGACCTCCTTCCTCCTGCTGCTGACCCCTCTAGTGATATAAAGATCTAAATAGAAAAATCAGGACCTTCTTCCTCCTGCTGGTGACCACACTAGTGATATAAATATTTATATAGAGGGATCAGGACCTCCTTCCTCCTGCTGGTGATCCCTCTAGTGATACCAAGATCTACTATATATAAAGGAATCAGGACCCTCTTCCTCCTGCTGGTGACCCCTCTAGTGATATAAAGATCTATATAGAGGAATCAGGACCTCCTTCCACCTGCTGGTGACCCCTCTAGTGATATAAAGATCTATAGAGAGGAACCAGGACCTTCTTCCTCCTGCTGCTGACCCCTCTAGTGATATAAAGATCAAAATAGAGGAATCCGGACCTCCTTCCTCCTGCTGGTGATCCCTAAAGTGATATAAAGATCTATATAGAGGAATCAGGACCTCCTTCCTCCTGCTAGTGACCCCTATGTGATATAAATATCTATACAGTTGAGTCATGACCTCCTTCCTCCTGCTAGAGAGCCCTCTAGTGAAAAAGAGATCTATATAGGGGACCCAGGACCTCCTTCCTCCTTCTGCTGACCCCTCTAGTGATATAAAGATCTAAATAGAGGAATCGGGACCTCCTCCCTCCTTCTTGTGATCCCTCTAGTGATATAAAGATCTATATAGAAGAATCAGGACCTTCTTCATCCTGCTGGTGATCCCTCTAGTGATAACTGAAGATCTATGTAGAGGAATCAGAACCTCCTTCCTCCTGATGGTGATCCCTCTAGTGATATAAAGATCTATATAGAGGAATCAGGACCTCCTTCCGCTGGTGATCCCTCTAGTGATGCATCCTAGAATTCTATATTCTTTTCCCACTACCTGGTCACAGTGTTTGCTCATTTTGCAATCATCTGAAATAAGTACTCCCAAACCTTTTTCTTCTATAGTGCTGGCCAACACTGTACCCCCAATGTTGTACTCTCTAAGGGATTTCTTTTTCCTTAGGTACATAATTTTACATTTAGAAACATTGAACTGCCATTTCCACAACTTTGATCAATCTTATCAATCTCATATAAATTAAAGTGGTTGTAACCCTAAAAAAAAAAAAAAAAATCTGACATGTTCTGCCTTTAGTAAAGCCATGCTGCTTTGGGTCCAGCAAGTTGTGTAATTTTAGGTGATCAATGATCCTTCTTTTTAGGAGTGATTTCATTAACTTAACTACAATTGATGTTAAACTCACTGGCCTGTAATTGCCATCTTCTACCTTGCTGCTCCTCTTGTGTATAGGTACAATATTAGCTGTCCATCAGTCAAGGGGAACTTCCCTTGTTAGAAGAGATTGACTGACTGCTTGAAACCCCGCCACAGTACACTTACTGCGGCAGGTCGGAACAGGAATGCAGGATCACGTACATATATGCCCCCCTGCCTGCCCCTGCCTGGTCGGAAAAAGTTTCTATCCGAAAATGCGATCGTCTGTACAAATTCCGACGCCCAAAATTCCTACGCATGCCTGGAAACAATTCCACGCATGCTCGGAAGCATTGAACTTCATTTTCTCGGCTCGTCGTAGTGTTGTACGTCACCGTGTTCTTGATGGTCGAAAGTTCAGAGAACTTTTGTGTGAGCATGAGTATGCAAGGCAAGCTTGAGCGAAATTCCGTAAGAAAACCCATCCAAGTTTTTTCCGATGAAAAATATGCTCGTGTGTACATGGCATAAGAGAAAAAATGGTGACATGGGAGGGAGCTCCAGCACACAGCCTGTGATTGACAACCCTCATCTCTGTTTCTGCATGCTGTGTGAAAGGGGTGTGCCCCTTTCCTCCAATCAGTTCTCACAGCTCTTCTCACTAAATTCTGATGTGTCATTTCAGCTCTTTCTAAATTCTGGACTTTGAATGGATATAGAGAAGAGAAGACTGACTGATAAAAAGGTACAACTTAACAAAGAGGAATTGCCCTTCTCTGTGTATCACCTGAGACCAGTCACATCACTGGGTAAAAAACACTTTGAATAAATCTGAATTTTAGCTAAAAACTTCCTCTCTGTGAACTTCCAGCTCTGCAATGGTTAAAAGCTGCAGGTCCACAAAGAGAACAGCAGTACAGATGGTCTTTTGGGGACATGTCCCCTTCTTCTTCCACCTTCACTGAGAAATGTTCTTTCTCTTATTATACTGCTTGTAAAATGATTTATGAATGAGGGAGAGACTTACAATAGGTAGTCAATTAAAGAATTCTTAATGGAGGAGGAGGAAGGAGTGAGTCCCTCTCAGACTGTTTGTATTGCTGTTTCTGCCTGATGACCCAAAACTGTCAACCATTGTAGTGTTGGAAATTTAGTGACAGGAAGAGGATGGGGCACCCCTACATGGAAGATTTCTCCAAGACCTAGCTGCCTGCACAACATGGCATATGGCACAAACTGATGATCCGCTGGCAGGTAGAGGTGGACACAGTGAGCAGTGTGAGTTTGGAGTGGAGGATTCCTGGAGTGATAGAGTTGAGCACAAAGCTGAAATCCACAAAGAGGATCCATGCGTCTGTGTCTGGGGAGTCAGGTTGTTGCAGGATCTAGTGCATGCCCATTTGGACAGCATCCTTCACTAACCTGTTTGTTCTATAGGTGAACTGCAGGGGGTGCAGCAGGGGACCTGTGATGTCCTTCAAGTGATTCAACACTGGACTCTCAAAGGACTTCATGGCTACTGACTTCAGGACAAATTCTTTGTTGGTGGGTTTCTTAGGGAGAGGGACAATTCTGAAACATTTGAAGTAGGAAGGCTCTTCATACTTGCTTCACTCCCCGTTACTTCCCTTACCCCCTTTTCCTCCCCTCCCCTTTTTTTTGTTTTCCCCTTCCTCCTTCCCTCTTATATCGTGTACCTAGAATTTTGTATTATTATTATTTTTTTTTATTTTTTATTGTCATATATGATGATATGTCATTTATTGTCTTTTTCTTCTTGTGTTTGTATAATAAATTATCTCTCCACTGTTATTATTTTTCATGTTTATTCATTTTGGTTTATTGTTGTTTCTCATTTATTTTGCCAGATGTATGTTCTTTTTGCTATGCCTGTTCCTTTGATTCATGGGCTACTGGCAGGTGGTCACCAGCCTTAGGTCTATGGTTGGTGCCTCTGCCATGCCTGATTTTTCCCCTTCTTGTGGGGACCATTCTTGGCTCTTTGTGAATTGGGGCACACCTGCTGCCATATGGACACCCAGGGCACTGAGGCCTACTTCTCCATTTCGGTGCCCACCTCACATTTGTGCTCTGCGCCTATGGTCCCATCCAGCGGAGATTTGCCATCGGTATATTCTCTGCTTCCTTCACTCTTTTTTCATCTGGGTGTTCGACTTGTCTCCCCTCCCTGCCCCTTTGCTTTGGGGCATGGTTTGGTTGGGGCTGCCCGGTGGGCCCAGAGCTCGTTTGATTTTCCTCTTGCATCTGTGCCCCCCGGCCACATCCCCTCCCACCCCTCACTGCTCGGCATTGTGGTTGTCGTGGTTTGGGAGACTCGCTGGGACTCCCGTGCATACGCACAAGCATCATCACGTACACTTCTGGTCAGTGATGTCAGACGGCGGCCTGATGGAAGGCGCATTGAAGCCAGTCTCTTGGGCCTTACACCTGCCAGAGACGGAGGGCGGCTGTTTCACTACATGTTTATGCTGCAGGTATTAATCCCTTATACATTGTATCCTTATTTTTCTCACTATTTTTCAAACTTTTGACTTTGTTACATCCAGTCTCCTTATCAGTCTGTTTGTTTTATCTGTCTCACTTGCGCATTATCTTATTGCCACAATCTCCCTGCATTACCACATTATTATTACCTTTACTCAGGTATTTTTTAATTTCCTCTCCATTCCTGGTTATTTTACACGTTTACTTCACATGCCCATCTTAGAATTTTCTCTTTCTTTTTTTTCAGAATACAATTGGTTTGTTATTTATTTATTTCATTTTTTATTTTTTCATTGCCATTTTTATTCTAAATTTCCTTTGATCGTTTTGAGACATTTATCCTTTGCATCCCTGTATTTGTGGACGCATATTCTGATTATGTTGCTGACAGTTTTTTATTATTGATTTTCTTTTTTATTGGTTAAACATATTTCTTTCTCCCCTTTTTTGATTTTGATTTTCACTTTTATTTTTATATTTATTTTTATATATTATTTGGATCATAAAAGTTTTTCTTTTCTTCTCTTGAGTAAGTATTTTATATGGATAAAAGATAAAGAAACTCCTGCGCTGTCAGAAATACCTAGGCTAAGGGACACTGCTGCAACACCAATGTGGCTGATCCAAACAGACAAAATAGCATGTGTGAAGATGAGTGGTGGTTGCGCTGTGACAAGGGGGGGGAGGGGGCTAGCTCTAATAGATGGAGAGATGAAAAAAACTTAAAATGAGTGTAGTCACATACACACTAAGTATGAATATACTAAAGGAACAAAGTTGATTGGCATATACAAAACTGTAAAAAAGATGGCAAAATCAGTGTAGGTGAAATAATAAACAATATAGAAAAAAAAGTAATGAATTAAAAGTCCACGTGTATAAGGTCCACATGTCCACGTGTCACAGCGCAACCACCACTCACTCTTCACACAAGTATTTTATATGACCGCTAGACACCCAGTTTATCTCCCCTGTATTTTTACCTTCTCTTTTTTTTCTTTTTACTCACGCTTTCATCATCAATGTTCTTTTCTAATCTTTTTAGAGCTATCTAGAATATTCCCTTTGGGCTCTTCATTTTTGTCCATATCTCAGATGCCCTCCACCCCATGCTCTGAATGTAATCATTTTAAGTGAGTACTCATTCAACTTAACTTTATTTATCTTTTTTTCATTTTCACCCCTTTTTTTTCCTATTAAACATAATACATTCAATCTTTCTGTTCTATCTTTCCTTTTACGCACTTACAGCCTGGTCTTTTTGTGTGTCTTCTGTGGCCGCATAGAGCTCACTTTACTTGGTTCGATTGGTTCCCCTTGGCGGTGGCTGCCTCTTTGAGGTCTGGCGTGGTAGGTTCACCTCCCCTGGGGGCAGGCATTGGCAAAGGGACATATATTTCTTTATATTGTATAATATTTATGTTTTGTATATTGTGTACTTAATTCATCCTCTTTTTTTGTATCCTTGTATAGTTCTTACGCTTTTTTGATTCATATATATCCCCTGATGAAGCGAATGCGAAACATGTCGGGTTAATATACGAAAATGCAACTTTGGTTAAAGCTGAATACTCACCTAAATGACCACCTGCATTATGAATTGTTGACCTTTAATGAACAACGTGGCTTTGTGGAAACACTCCTATGGCCGCTTCCGTATGGGAATTTGATATAATAAAAGAAAAAATTGTGCATAAGATAGCCAAAAGGTCAGACTTTAGAGGCACAATGGACAGTAATAGATATAAAGTTATATATTTTATTTATACCAATACATGGTACAAAAAGCAAAAAAAGGTAAAGAATCAAAAATACATGCACAATACGTGACAAAAATGAGCATGCATAGTATACATGGTAGTGAGCCCCTGCGCGTCAACGCGTTTCGCTGTCTAGCTTCGTCAGGACACACTCAGGGATTGTTGGAGGAAAACAGGTCTCATTATCTAAAATAAAACACATAGATAAGACTTCATATAATAGCAACATATGTTAAAAATCATCATCATTGTACCATGTATTGTTATAAATAATCATCATCATTGTACCATGTATTGTTATAAATAAAATATATAACTTTATATCTATTACTGTCCATTGTGCCTCTAAAGTCCGACCTTTGGGCTATCTTATGCCCAATTTTTTCTTTTATTATATAAAAAAAAACATATTGAGTATGAGCAAGGTCCCAAACTGCTCAATGATGATGCCTCCTCACACATAAACAGCAAAAATAAACTCCATATCATTTAAACAAAAGTTTTATTATGCAAAACAAAGCCCTAGTACATAGTACTCACATGGGTTTGGTGCTTCAGTGCACCGCTCTAAATTGTGCCTTTAAAATCGCCGGGATGTAGCTGAGACCATAATGTTATAAATATAAATCCTTTTTTTCAAACTTCCCTTGATTTTTTTCTAAAATGCTTCTAAAATGTTATTAGTATTCTGGAAACATTTCCCCCTCGGCAGAGCTCTGACCATTTTAGCAAAAACTGATTGCTGAACTGCTTCCAGCGACAAAATCCCATGGATTTATCACTGATGCCTGATGAAGGGGCCCCGCGTGACTCCAAAACAACGCCTTTTTTTGTAACTATGTGATCATTGATTAAAGTTTTGGAGCCATTTTTGGAGATCCTGGTGTGCTGGTGACATTTTCTCTTAATGACTATTTACGGTCAGTGGTGTATTTAGGTTTTGTGCTGCCCTAGGCCTGACTAAACTTGGGCACCCCCTAATTTAAATATGAACCACCCCTTCCTGTCAAGGCCACACCCCTTCCTTTTTAAGACCCACCCTGTCATCTTCATCTGAGGAAGACAGAGGGACGTTGGGGGAGGAGGACAGAGAGAGTTGTTGTGGTGGTCAATAAGGCCTAGAGAATAGCAGGTTAGGCATGGCTCAGTCTGTAGGAACAGTAATGGATAATAACCAACAGGCCCTCTTACCAGACCCAGCGAAACCGCAACAGTGATCCTGTGGCTCTCTGGTGGTGCGGGTACAGCGTGGCTCCCTCTCTGGTGGTGCGGGTACAGTGTGGCTCCCTCTCTGGTGGTACGGGTACAGTGTTGCTCCCTCTCTGGTGGTGCGGGTACAGCGTGGCTCCCTCTCTGGTGGTGCGGGTACAGCGTGGCTTTATCTGGTGGTGCGGTTACAGCGTGGCTCCCTCTCTGGTGGTGCGGGTACAGCGTGGCTCCCTCTCTGGTGGTGCGGGTACAGCATGGCTCCCTCTCTGGTGGTGTGGGCACAGCGTGGCTTTATCTGGTGGTGCGGGTACAGCGTGGCTTTATCTGGTGGTGTGGGTACAGCGTGGCTTTATCTGGTAGTGCGGGTACAGCGTGGCTTTATCTGGTGGTGCAGGTACAGTGTGACTTTATCTGGTGGTGTGGGTACAGCGTGGCTTTATCTGGTGGTGCGGGTACAGCGTGGCTCCCTCTCTGGTGGTGCGGGTACAGCGTGGCTTTATCTGGTGGTGCGGGTACAGTGTGGCTTTATCTGGTGGTGGGGGTACAGCGTGGCTCTATCTGGTCTCCCCCAGCACAGTCTTCTCTTTTTCTTCCCCTGTAGCACTCTGCTGTTTGCTGGGTTCCAGGTCAGGTCCCCCCCAGTACATGTATGTTGGGGGACTGTAGCCTGTAGTATGTCTGTGGACATACTGGGGCCGTCAATCTTCTGGGACTACGTTTCCCATAATGCCCATTCCCGTGTTTTCGGATTGGCTCTCTGCTATGACAAGAGCGGGCAGAGAGCCGGGCGGCGCTTAGGGGAACGAGCCGCTCTCCTCTCTTGTTCAACTTCAGCTGACAGGAGAAAGGAGGGGGGGTGAGCGGGGGAAATACACAGACACTGTGTACACAGCTATCCTCTCCCTGTCACAGCGCCGCTGCCTGTGATCACCGCTTTGCCGATGGGGGGGTTTGACTGCACCCACTACAACTGCTTCCTGTTGTCACCCAGGTGCAGTACACCCCCCCCCACACTCCCATAGCGATGTCATTTAGATTTACTCCTCGGATGGCGGCCCTGCATGCGCGAGTCGGGAGGAGGATGCAGGTGCTTTTTTTTTCGTGGGGGGGGTTGCTGCCCCCTGCAAAGTGCCGCCCTAGGCCTGGGCCTTGTCGGCCTAGGCCTAAATACAGCACTGTTTACGGTTCCAGCCGATGGTAGCTTCAGCACCCAATTAAAAATACAGCCATCTTTGCAGGAACATGTGCGTTTGAAATATTGCATTATTAGTCATCGATAGGGCTCATCGTCTCCCCATACTGTCGTTTTCCATCTGCTTCGGGGTACAAGCTAAGGCAAAAGATCTAAGCAAAACTAGAGTCTTAGTCTGCAGAGAGTTTTTCATTGCATAGTTTGCTGGAGGGGGTGTGTGGCAGTGTGTGGAGGGTTCATCCAGAATTTGTGTTAACATGTGGTCACACCCCTTTAGCACCTGATAGTTTAAAATACCCTAAGAACATTCAATCCTAAGAAAAAATGTCTTAAGAACATTCATTCAGGAGTAAAATACTCTTGTAGATCCAGTCATGTTGGTCCTTTTCCGGCACTTTAGTGTCTTACTTGTGCCTCTCTGTTGTCACCCTTGGTGAAGATTCAAGTGGTCATGTGAACACACATTGCACAATCATGGTCCACTGTTGTCACTATCAGTAAACCGGTACAGAGCAATGATGTGCAGTTAACAATGAAGCAAGTTCAAGCAGACAAAAAGTTTTGAAAAAGCGAAGTAGATCAGCATCACTAAGATGATGTGAATAAAAAAACACAAACAGAAAATGTGGTTTTATGGGAAAAAAACTATGATAGTTTATGTACAGTGCACAGAGTAAACTAAATGTAATCTTTTGTTTATATATTAAAGACTTTATTAATTACAAACAAAAGTCTAATGCATTCAAAATCACAAAACTGAAATACAGCTCCAAAGGAATCACCATCAAATATCCCATTACATAAAGGAAAACAGGTAAGCTTACAGGTAAGCGGGGGACTGGATAATCCACAAGTAGTATCAGCCTGCAGGGCATTCCAAAAGTAACATTTGAATGAGCTACTATATGAAGGATTAAGTCCAGGGGTATCCAGCCAAGGTGCCAATAATCTCTTGAATTTACCAGGGCACCCCCTATGCTGGTAGATATATTCTCCCCAGATCCCTCTCCCACTGCACTTGAGTTCTCTTGGGGTATGTACTCAGACAGAAGCATGGCATAACACTGTGAAATGAATCCCTTAGAGGACTTGGCCATGGAGACCACGTGAAAGAGGGGTGTGGGAGGGTGTGAGAGCACTAGTAGGGGAAGGCACCCCTCACTGGACCCGAATACTCTAAGGGTCACACTTCAGGAGCCAACCACTTTGGGACTGTCTTTGGATATTGACCCTTTCGGCATGCAGCCGGCATATTACAGGTTCAAACGAACGCTCTTCCCTAGATTGGCTCTCTTACTGCTCTTTGATATCGGCAATATAATACACGTATTTTCCTTATATGATCTTGGTCTGGCGCATATGAAAATACGCTATTGATCTTAGGGGCCATGGGTGCTACTTGAACACAAAGTCATTCCATGGGAATCCATACACGCATAAAACATTTACAACTCTCAAACCCCTGATGAAGGTACCAGAATACCGGAAACGCGTCAGGTATTAGGCTACACTACCCCCATGAGAGTACATCTACCATTTTCACCTTGTATATATTCTCTGTTTTGATTTTTGTATCAATTTTGGGTATTGGGGTACACTGCCCCCATGAAAGTACATCTACCATTTTCACCTTGTATATATTCTCTGTTTTGATTTTTGTATCAATTTTGTATGGAATTATTTTTTATTCTGCATGTTATAGACGCTTTAACGTCTTTTTTAGGCATATCAATAAACATATATTTTTTATTCTAAGAGCTGGTGGTCTGTCAAAGTCCCAATCTAAGGGGGATTCTTTTTTCTATGGTCTAAGAGGAGCGTGGGATACAGACTTCACACGGTGGCAACCCAATGTGCCCTAATAGCATGGCGCTATTGTTTATAAGGGGGCCAACCTTCCAGCTCAGTTTGCCATTGTAACTGAGCTGAAAGTGATAGCGGGTACTTGCCAAAGCAAGTTACCTGCTCTCTACACCCCTCCAAAAGGTGACAAATATGGCAGCGGAGGGGGGAGGCACATAAGGTGCCCCCTTTACCTACTTAGCCAGGGATGCTTGGCCATATAAGTATAAAAGCATGGATAATTTAAAAAGTGATGTACACACACACACACACACAATTTATACCAGGTTCTTTAGCTTTAGTAAGAGTTAAAAAAAACAAAAAACTGGAATGCCCCCCCCCCCACCAGATTTTACACCAGAAAAATCTATACCATCATACCAGACCTTTATCCAAGCATGCAGCCTGGGAGGCCAAGAAGGGGCAAATGTAGAGGTGAATCCTGTAATAATACATACCAGGCCATATGTGCTGAACATGACGGGGGTATTTTGCTAGGGGACATACTTGTCAAAAAAAAAGGCTCTGTCTGTATTCACAATTAACATTTTTCTTGTGAATGAGTGAGGGGACTATGTACCCCTACTCATTCACATGGGTGACAGTATCGGTGGACTCTTTAATTGTTAAAGGGGGCTTCCAAATATTAACTAAAACCCCTGACTGCAACAGATCCCCACAATTCCCTTGGCAAGGCTTGAAGGAAATAGACCCTTCTCCTCATTACCAGGAATTGAAGGTAGTTTATCAAGCAGGGTCCTCTGGCAAAGAACACCTCATGTTGAAGGCACAGAGTATTATTGAGGAGGGGGGGCACATGTTCATCCTCCTCTTTTCTGGCCTGCCAGGTTGCATTCTTAGATAAGGGTCTGGTATGGATTTTTTTGAGGGGGGCATACACTTTTTTTTCTTTATTGTTGCATAGGTTTCCCCACCATTTTTTATTAGTTTTTTCATGGGTACCCTTTAAATTAATAACAGACCTGAAAGACCTGATATGAATTTGGGGGAACCTCATGACTTTTGTGGAGGTCTCCCATTAACATCTACTGTATATCATACATTCATCTAGGTACAGTGATGGCAAACCTTGACACCCCAGATGTTTTGGACCTACATTTTCCATGATGCCCATGCACTCTCAAGTGTAGTCATGGGAAATGTAGTTCCAAAACATCTGGGGTGCCAAGGTTCACCATCACTGATCTAGGATAATGGTCTGATATAAATGAAGGGAATCCCTAGCTGTTTAAAACAAATGGATAGGGTGTTAAGGGGTTAGAAAATCTGTTGAGTTTTTATTTCTGTCTCTGTCCCCAATCTCTCTGGGAATGAAAGAGAGAGTAAATCTAAAAAAAAATAAAATATAAAACAAATAAAAAAATAAAACTGACAGCGGATTTAAATTGATTTCCATGGTTGTCATTTAATGAAAATAATAACAAACATGTTATATTTATTTGCTCTGTGAAGGTGTTTTGCACAGAGCAGCTCCAATTCTCTTCTTTTTGCATGTCCCATCACTGGTCCTGCCCCCCCTCCCCCGTCGAGTGCCCCCAATAGCAAACTTCTTACTACAGGGGGCAACCGAGCAAGCTCACTCCCAAACCACGCCCTGTATGTCCATTCACGAACAGAGCACAGCTCGGCCCCTTCCCCTGCTTGCTCCTCATTGGCTCACTGGCTGTGACTGACAGCAGCAGAAGCCAGTGGGTCCTGCTGCTGTGTGAGCCAATGATGAGAGAGAGACCCGAGAGAGCCTCTCATGCACATCGCTGGATCAATAAGGGGCTCAGGTAAGTATAAGAGGGGACTTTGGAGGAGCTGCATCCAGAAGGCATAGATTAAGGTAAAATATCTTGAGTTTTTATAACCAGTTTAACCCTCCCCTACTTAAAGTGCAAAAATATTTATGTGATATTAAAGCTTAAATTTAGTTAAGGAATTACAAATACTCCAGAAGTAACTTAGTTTTTTTTTTAACTAAAACTGGGGAGTGCAAAATCTGGTGCAGCTCTGTATAGAAACCAGCTTCCAGGTTTTATTGTCAAAGCCTAATTGAACAAGCTGAAGTTAGAAGCTGATTGGCTACCATGCACAGCTGCACCAGATTCTGAGTGTACCAGTCTTAGTAAATCTCCCCCTTACACTCTTTGCTGGTCCAATTGTCTTCTTCCTTCCGAATGGATTTCTCACCTAAGAGCCCTGGCTCTGGCACAGCTTGTAGGGTGGCTTCTTGCAAAATCACATGGAGCCACCCTTTCCTGTACACTAAATAAAAAATAAACATGAAATAAAAAGGGTATGGAGGCCCAGGTACTGCTCTGGGGGACATTTATCAAGGCTTTTTTTTTTTTAAAAAAGATCGCTTTTAAAGAAGCATTGATTTTAATGTTGCTTAAAGTGAAAAAATAAAAATGAAAAAATCCTTTAAATATAGTGCCTGGGGGGGTCCCCTTAGTCTGCCCAAAAAGTGGCACATCTGTACCATGTATAGAACCTGCTGCAGCAAAACTGACATTTAAAAAAGAAAAAAAAAACATATAAATAGATTTTCCCTGCAAGCTTTCTTTATTTTGTAAACAACGGCTTGGGGAGCCAGTCACTATGATGAGGCCACAATTTGGTGTACTGGGAACAAGATTTGAGATTTTTTGGATAAATTCTGCTGTCTCTTTGGCATATTTTGGATGGAAATAGCAAATATTTGCACCACAGTGAGCAAGCCTTATGTGAAGAAGCCAAATTATAGTACAATAAGGACAAGATTAACAATTTTTGTTTTAGAAAAAATCAGTGACCTCATCATCAGCATCCCCTCCATCCTCATCATCAATGGAGCCAACTTGGCGATAGGCTGCGGCTGGGGAAACATGATTGCCAATTTGTTGTTTATTAGTGTTCTCCCTTCTCTGTAGGCTCATGTTCCTCTCTTCCTCTACCTCAGAACTAACATCAGAATCAAGTAATATCTGTACATCCTAAAGAAGCAAGTGGCTGACGCTGTGGTCAAATTATTCAGCTGACTTCTCCATCCATAATGCTGGGGCTATGGCAGGAGTAGCTGTGAACAAGGAGGCAGAATAAACCACTCTAGCAGCTGCGGTGGTCTGTGCACTAGTCTCTGCTTGGGTGACGGAAAATGAGGAGGGTGAGTACAGTTTAGTAAGCCAGTCCACCACCTCCTGTGCATGTTGTGGCTGGATGGCATGAGCAACATCACTAAACAGAGGAAATGATGCCCTGCCTGAGGACGGACCACATCCACCTTTGCCTGTGGACACATATGCTGCTGGCCCCCTCATAGTGGCATAGAAATGTCTGCCTCTGCTTGTTAACCTCTCAGGCATCATGGGGGGGATTTTCATCCACCAAACGCCCCGCAAATTCATGTGTTCCCCAAACGGGCCAAACTTTTTCTCAGCTCAAACTGTTCTCCTGACTCTAATGGTCACGCATGGGTGCAGATGCTAAGCACAATGGGACAAAGAGCCTCAAAGAATGCAATACATTGTTATACAGTTAGCTGAAGAACGCAGATCATGTAGCCATTAAAAAGTGATGTTATACTGTGATATGACAGTAAACGTTTAAAATGCTGTACTAAGTCCAGTAAAAGAAATCTGGTGGCATAAAAATGGGAAGGCTTTCATGCTACTTTAACTTTTAATATATAAATTAATACTGCATCATTGTTTTACATAAAGCAGTTGCTATCAAAGGTTGATACAGGAAGTCCCCGAGTTACGAACACAATAGGTACTGTAGGTTTGTTCGTATGTCGAAGTTGTTCGTAAATCGCAACACTGCATTTGTAAGTGTAACCTCCGGTTGGAACACTGCATTCGTAAGTGTAATGTCCGCCTGTGCATGGATATGGGATGTTCCGGGCGCTTGTTATGTTATCTGGGCCTCTTCTGGCCATGCAGTACATGTAGTACTGCAGTATGGGATGTGTCCCATGGAGGTATCCAGGACCAGCATGGAGCACAAGTGGCCGACATTTGAGGCTGTTCGTAAGTAGGAGTCGTTCGTAACTCGGGTGTTGGTAACTCGGGGACTGCCTGTACTGTATTTAGCCCCTTCGTGCCTTCACCTCCTGGCCCTTTAAGGAGATTCAGATTCTGGGACTTGGGCTTCCTGTCATGTGATCATTGTGATTGGCTGTGACAGCGGTCACGTGATTGGAAATCTCCTGGTCGCAAGTAAAAATCTGGAGCTTTACGTTAGCTGCAGCCGCCGGTAGCTGCGGTGGGATCGCTCTCTCAGCACAGCTCTGTTTCTCTTTAGGTATGCATATATGCAGCCTATCTGCGTTAAGGCCCACCCACCAAGAGGCCCCATATATGCGTATGGCTAGTGGGAAGGAAATAAGCCTTTTAAAAAAGTATATGGAGAGTTTTATCAAGATGTTATTACATCCAAATTTTTACTCTCATTTGGTCCAAAAGGGTCAGAATCTCTCAACTACGTTAGAACTGAGTTGCTCAGGGCCCATTAAGGCAACAACGCCTCTGGATAGTTAGTAGATTTGAAATTAATAATATAAGACATCAAACTGGCTTTTATTTCCTTATTCCTCAGACTGTAGATGAATGGGTTTAGCAAAGGAATCAATACAGTGTACACCAGAGAGATGACCTTTTTAAGTTTTTTGGAGTACAGCTGAGAAGGGACCAGGTAAGTTAAAAATAATGTCCCAAAATACAAAAACACAGAAGTCAGATGGGCGCTACAAGTGGAGAAAGCTTTCATCTTCCCATCCTTGGAAGCAATGGTTAGGATAGTGTTTAATATGAATACATAGTTCAATATGATCAAAATGAATGGGAACAAGCAAAAAACTGTTGCAGAGACCAATATTTCAATTTTTACAATGTTGGCATGCGTTGAAGACATCTCTAAGATACAAACAAGCTCACAAAACAACTCGTCTATGGTTTCGGGAGGACAGATCTGTAATCTGCAGATTTCAATAGTTGAGATGGATGGCATTATAAATCCTGACAGCCAGGCCATGAAGATGAGATAACTACAAGTCCCAAAATTCATTAGTGTGGGGTATCTTAAAGGGTTGCAAATGGCCAAATACCTGTCAAACGCCATTATAGCCAGGAGAAGAATCTCGGTGATTCCAGCTGAAGAGCATACATAAATATGTCCAATAACATAGTATAGTGATACAGAGCCTCCATTTCCCCATACCAGGTAAAGGATGTGGGGAAAGACAAAATTAATGAAAAGGATTTCACACAAAGAAAGATTGCCAAGGAAAAAGTACATGGGGGATTGGAGCTTTCTAGTGATGGCTGTTAAACCAATAATCAGGGAGTTGCCGATGACAGCGATGATGTAGAGCAATAGAAAAATTAAAAGAAGTAAATATTTCATATGAAAGAGATCACCAAACCCAAGAAATGTCAACACAGTTATTCTTGTGTGGTTCCTTCCACACATAGCCTGATGATAAAGAACATTCAGGTTTAATATACATACAAATCCTTAGTTTTTCTTATACCTTGGCCTCTGTATTTGTCAGTGCATGCAAAGTTATCAGCACGAGTGTTGAGATTTGGGGTGGCCACTTTGGGCCTGAGTGGAGCTACTGTTACGTTAGGTAAGAGTAAAGCCTAGCACACACGGGCTGAATGTTGGGCAACATTGGCCGGTTCAATAAAAACCGGCTGACATTCTGTCCGTGTGTATGGCAGCAGGTTCAACAGAAGCCGGCCATTGGGCTGGTTTTTATCAGATGAGCATGCTGGAAAACCAGCCGACCAGCAAAGTGTTCTCATGGGGGGGGGGGTCCCCCTATTAGAACACAATAGCACAGCAGGGGAGATCGCTGTACTAACATCAGGTTGTTAGTACATTGGCTCTAAGTCGAGCTGTCATTTTTTTTCCATTCAACGTGCTGGGTTGAATGAAAAAAAAAAGCTAGTGGTGTGTATTAGGCTTTAGAGTGAGGGTTTAGTTTAGGTTTTGAAAGTAAGGTTGTGTTAAAGACCAATTTTAGGATATTAGCACTAGGATTGGTGTTGTGGAACTTGAGTTTCCTGCACAGAGCCCTGACTTCAACCCTACTGAACACCTATGGGATGAATTGGAATGCCAATCATGAGCTTCTTCTCATCTAACATCAGTACCTGACCTCACAAATCGGCATAAATTCCTTCAAACTCACTCCAAAATTTTGAGGAAAGCCTTCACAGAAGATTAGAGACTGTTAGATCCACAAAGGTATTGAGACTGTAACAACCACAAATGTCCATGATTCTGGAATGGGATGTCCACCAAGCATTTATAGCTATGCTGGTCAGGTGTAGCAAGGAATATGGAGTGATTTCATATCATCCATACTTGTGGAAATAGCAGCTCAGGGCTGTAATATTGAAATGTATTAGCAGGTATTTAAAAGTGATGGGGAATTTATAGATGAACTCATACACTGCCAAATCCTCAAATGACTCTCTCGCAAAGGACAAGCCATATTAGGTATCCCTCTGAAACATGAATGCACATGAGAATAAAATATAAATTTACATTTGTTTAGACAAGTTGCTAAAAAACTATTTAATCCAAGCGAATATGTACAATTTTATATATATTTTTTTTTTTCTTTATTTCATCATCATAAAAGCAATTTTCTTAAACAAAATTGTCTTATAATTTTGTACATTTTAGTTAGGTAACTATAATATTTTTTTTTTTTGAAAATGTAATATTTCCTTCCAACAGGTGTAGTATCCTAAAATGTAGTCTCTTCAAGTCTCCTTTTTATGGTCTCACCTAGACCATCTCCATACTATTTGATATATATATTCTTTCTTTAATTTATCCACTATAAAATTATTTTGTTAAAACATGTGTAGCACTGACCCCAGAAGGAGCTGCTTATATTTGATTGGGCCTGTACTCTGCTATCTTACCCCTTAATGAATTGGCTCAACCCACTTGACACAGCTGTGAAACAGTTTAATGCCCCGTACACACGGTCGGATTTTCTGATGGAAAATGTCCGATCGGAGCGTGTTGTCGGACATTCCGACCGTGTGTGGGCTCCATCGGACATTTTCCATCGGATTTTCCGACACACAAAGTTTGAGAGCAGGCTATAAAATTTTCCGACAACAAAATCCGATCTCGTCAATTCCGACCGTGTGTGGCCATTTCCGATGCACAAAGTGCCACGCATGCTCAGAAGAAATTCCGAGACGGAACAGCTCGGTCTGGTAAAACGAGCATTCGGAATGGATACAGCACTTTCGTCACGCTGCAATGTCAAAAATAGTTTAATGCAGTGAACTATCTTCTTCTTTATAATGTGAGAAGAATGAAGTAGTTTTGCTGCTCATATTCACACAGACTTCTAACAAACTTCTTTCTTTATTATTTGTTGGAATTCCCTCAATATATTTACATTTGTCACATCTGACCAAATTTTTTTGGTATTGTTTTTAAACATTTTATGTTTTTTTTAAGGCTGTTTTTTTTTAATTTTTTTGGTGTTTGTCTTTTTTTCAAGGCTGTGCTTTTATTGTTTTTTTTGTGTTTTACTCCATAATATTTGTGTGTGTGTTTTGTGTGTCAAGTTACCACAACACCATTATTATCTTGTATTATTTAATCTCAAGGAGAGTGTTTGGTGTTGGTGTCTCTTGTTAATTTCACATTGTATTTTTGAAATGTACCTTAATCCTCACAAACAAACTGTCCTTTTTGAAGGAAAACACACCTAGGCGAGTATAATTGAAACAAAAATTCCTTTATTAAGGGCTCAGAATCAAACAAAGAGGGAGGCAACGCTGGAGAAACAGTTGAAATTGGCGAAGCCTTTGACCCCCAGGGCACACATCAATTATTTACTAGCAAAATTGGTGGCCTGAGGAGTCCATATCTAAGGGAGTGCAGTCTGGTCCAGAAGCCCCAGAGATCCGGAAAGCAGCAGATGACATCAGTGTCCCCAGGCTGTGCTACTACAAGAGGCTGCATCTTTTGCCAGACCAGACTGAACCCAGGTCATCACTCTCTGGTCTTCCTTAGACGCTTCCTTCCACGCTGTGGCTCTGGTGTTGGAAATGTGGCAGGAGGAGGAGTAGGACCTGGAGGAGGAGGAGGAGGAGGAGGAGGACCTGGAGGAGGAGGACTATGTGTGAGGTCACAAATGTGGGTAGCACATGTTATTTGGCCCCTCAACCCCTTATTGAGAGCTTCCAAAATTAGGAACTCACACAGGAGTCATTGGCCCTCCTCCATCTGCATCATTTTGCAGGCAGTTATGCCAGCAAAGTCCTCCTCCACAGTGTGGGGGGTTCTTAGGGCCTCTGTAGCCTTCCAAAAGAGGCCTATGGCAGCCTCCTCCAGGGTACTCCTCTTCCTGGCACTTTGTCTTTGCAGGTGTAGGGGAAGGACCTGCATATCAGGCAGCCTGCTTGGCCCGGCCACCTCCTGGCTTAGACTTCCCTGTGTATGAAAAAGGGACATGGTTTTAGTTTTTGCTTCATCAATCACAATCATAAATTAGTAGTACACCCAACTAACATCTAGTTAACATCATTGATTGGACAAGCAGAAATATTTAGAGGAATGCTATACCTGGCTCAATCTGGGCTCCTCCACATGTTGCTGCTTGGAAGGCCCAGGTTGGGCGTCACAAGCCTCAGCTGGGGGGGGAGGAAGCGTGGAAGGAAGACTAGAGAGTGCTGGCCTGGGTTCAGTCTGACCTGCCAGAAAATGCAGCCTGTCATAGTACCACAGCCTGGGGACATAAATGTCATCTGCAGCTCCGGATCTCTGGGAATGCTGGACCTTCTTGTGCTCCCTTAGTTAAGTGCTCCTCAGGCCACCAATTAGAACCTTCAAATAGGTGATGTCTGCTGTGGGGATCACCGTCTTCACAAATTCCAACAAACTATCCAGCGCTGCCTTCCTCTTTGTTTGGTTCTTATAATGTGGGTGGTTTATCTGCCACAGACAAGGCAGCTCCCTGTACATATCAATGAATATGGCCATAAATTCATTCTCTCTAAAGATATCCATTTTCACTGCAAGACACAACACAAGACAAACCCTAATGTCAGCCTAAAGTTTACTAAACTTGTGCAAATACAGGCCTCAATCTAGAAGCAGTATAGGCCCAATGTAAAATCTTACCTTCGCAATCACAATCGGCGCCTCCGTTACTCCTTCCTCTGCTCACAGATCATACGTACTACGCACACGTGTTACGCTTTATAGACACTGCGCGTGCGTGAAACTCCGCCCGCCCCTGACGTTCTTTCTAGTCTATTCCCCGCCCCTTCTCATTCGGCACAGTGGGGGAAGAGCACATGGCGGAAACACAGAAGGTGTCTGATAATTACACCAACGAGGAAGAGGAGGAGGAAAGCCCGAAGCCTAAAACTTCCCGATCCAGAAGGAGACGATAGAAGGCATCAAATATGTCCTTTGGGGAGATGTTGGAGATGGTCGACATCCTGAAGAAGGCCGACTATGACGGGAAGTATGGACCTTACTCCAACCCCAATGTCAGAAAGGCCAAGATAATGGCGAAAGTGGTCAAGAGACTGCACCGGAATTTCGGGGTACACCGATCGAAAGATCAGCTCAGGAAGCGGTGGTCGGACCTGAAATTAAGAGAACACGAGCAGTACAGAAAGATCCAGAGAGTGCTGCAAAAAAGTAAGTAGTTGTGCTGTGTTCCTATTCTTTCTGTTTATTACGTTCGTGCTGCTCCATGTGCTTTTCTTAATAACTGTTATCCAGTTTAAAATGGCAACTTTCATGTTCATGGGCACATTATTCGCTCGTATCAAACATAGTTCGTTTGGCCATATGCAATTGCCATCCTTTTTTGGGGCCTACTTGTGTGAAAAGAATTGGGTGGTGTAGATGTGTTTGTTACTAGAATGAAATGCCAACTAGATTCTGTGTAAGGAGAGGACACTCAGCAGCAGTTTTCACATCTGGACGCTGGAGCACTAGTGTGGGACACAAAAACACCCTTTTTATTAGGGGGCCCACACAGGTACTCCAGTGTATACTATAGGGGGGTCTCCATCTGTGAAGCTTGTACAAGACAGGTAAAGTATTGAAGCTTGACAAAGGACAATAAAAATGCTACATCTTAGAACTCTGCCAAAATAGACAATTGTACCCCACTTCCAAGCAATGCTTCATATTTATAGTTCTGACATTAAATATCTGTGTGCTAAGTATACCTATTTTTTTTTTACATGGGGATAAAAGACTCGGAGGACACCCCTCATCTGAGGAGACCACAGACCCCCCCACCTCTGGAAGAAGGTGAAATCCCCCAAAGACAAGAAGAGCAGGAGGAGGAAGACATGGTGGAAATTGTCACCACAACAGGTGAGTGTCTGCAACCACAGGCTCAGGTAAGAGATGGATGCCGGCATATTTATAATACCTGTTTATTTTTTTGGTTTCTCTCTTTTCAGGTGATCGTGATGTTGTGGATCCTGATTATTTCACCTCTGAAAGTGCCTAGATCCTGATTGGGGAGATCATGGGGTGTAATGTTGCATTGGAAAACATCAAGAAAAACATGATGTTCTCCAAAAAAATAAGATCATTGATGTTTTAGTGCGAGTTTAAAAGCCCTCCAAATCCCTTTGTTTTTTGGTGTGCTAAAATTTTTGCAAATTTTATAAAAAATATTAGAAAAGCCAAATTTTGACGATGCACACAGTGTGTCAACATGTGCTATCTGCCATCACGGGAGATCAATGGACGCATTTTGGGGGTGCAACCCCTTCCTCAATAATAAAGTAGCTGTGAGGAAGGGGTTGCACCCCCAAAACACATCCCTTGATCCCCCATGATGGCAGCTAGCACATGTTGACATTCTTAAATTTGTGCGCATCTTCAAAATTTGGCTTTTCCTGGGGTGACTTCACCCCATCTGAACGCAATATCAAACTCAGTTTGTAAATACTCATGTCTGATATTGCCTTCAAGTTCTACCAAATGTGAACTTTGTAAGTTCAAGATTTGTGTCTTTCTTGTTGGTTTTAAACATGCCTGTTTTATCTTAAATGGACATTTCTAATTTTTCTAATGTGACCCCAAAAATTGTTATACAACAAACATGTTGGTTTGTTTTAAAAACCTTTTCTAAATGCGCATGTGATTGTGCTGGTATTAAAAAGATTGTTGGATTATTGTCTCAACGCTACAAAACTTTTGTTGTGCTGTAATTGGTGTTTTCTGCGACAATGGGTGTTATTTCCTAAGGGCAAATCCACTTTGCACTACAAGTGCAGTTTCAGTGCAGTTTCAAGTGCACTTGTAGTGCAAAGTGTCTTTGCCTTTAGGAAATAACACCCAACAGTGCTTTGTAAGGTTACACAATCACGCCAATTTCAGGACTCACCACATTTCTCTCAGGGTCAGCTAAAACAAACACAAGCAGGAAATGTCACCAGACCCTGGTGTTATTTTTTTTTTATTTAAAAAATGTTTTAGACATTGTCTGGCATATTGATGGCCCCCCTACCCGCAAAGAATTCAAGGTATCTTAGCCGAACATCACGGGCACTCAGGGAGGGCAAGCCAGGACGGCCACTTTCAAGCGCCGTCAGAGTTGGTTCATTAGGAATTCCGGCCTCAGGCCCAACTGAGCCAGCATAGTTGGCAGAATGTTTCCGTAAAAATTTGTGTAGAACACAGCATGCCAGGATAATGTGATTCAGTTTGTACTCCGCCATATGTATGGGTGTAAGAAATAGGCGGAACCGGCTGGCCATGATTCCAAACGTGTCCTCCACCACTCTTCTGGCTCTGGCCAGCCGGTAATTAAAAACCCTCTGGTCCGGGGTGAGGGTCCTCATTGGGAATGGCCGCATAAGATAGTCCCCCAGCGCAAATGCTTCATCCGCAACGAAGACGAATGGGAGTCCTTCCACATTGTCTTCTGGAGGTGGCAAGTCCAAGCTGCCATTCTGGAGATGCCTGTAAAACTCTGTCTGGGCAATGACTCCTCCATCGGATATCCGGCCATTCTTCCCCACGTCCACATACAGGAACTCATAATTAGCCGACACCACCGCCAACATCACAATACTATTGAACCCCTTGTAGTTGTAATAGTTCGACCCCGAGTTGGATGGTGGGACGATGTGGACGTGTTTCCCATCAATTGCCCCTCCGCAGTTAGGAAAGTCCCACCACTGGGCAAAGTGGGAGGCCACAGTCTGCCATTCCTGTGGCGTGGAAGGAAACTGTGGAGTCAAAACAAAATAAAAAATTAGTCATTTTGCACATAAACATGGAAAGCAGATTAGACACAAACATTCTTGCCCAACATCAAGCTAACATTTTTATGAGGGAATTTTTTAAGACCAAAGTATAAGGTACACCTATCAGATTCCCCCCCCCCTCTCCTGGGCCATCTCTAACATTATAGGGGGGGAACTCTGGGACAGGTAACCCTCTCCACTTCATTGAGATATGAATGCCTAAATAAATGCCTAAATAATGGGTATTACTTTGAACAGCCCCTCCTTAGTTACACTATTGGCAGCCCACTGGACAGGTAAGAAGTGTCATAATACAAAGATATAAATACACACTGTGCACATTTGAGCACATTTGAACATTCTGCTATTACTTATCAAGATAATAATAGTATACAAAAACTTGAAACAGTACCATTTGAAAGTATACAGGCAGGCCCTTGCACTACATGCTTTGGGGAATTCATCCATAAATCTGACCACAAAAGAGGTGGGTATAGTGTGTATGGGTTTGGCAAAGTCAGCAGATAGATGATTGAGGATAGATAGAGAATTGTTATCAGCTGACTTAGCAGTTGGGGGGAGGGAGGGTTTCAAATGATTTGGGGACACCCAAAAAAAGCCTCTGGCACTCTGCCTGAATTTAAAGCACAAGTCACATTTCTAAACATTTTAGGGGGTGTTTGGGGTAAAGCGCTACTATGGAGCTGATAAAATACATTGTTAAGTGACTACATGAGGTGAATATAGGGGCAGGAGAGCATGCTGGGGAGGTAAGTGAAGGCAAATATGTATGAAGGACAACAAAAATAATTACATAAAAATCTAGCATGCATGAGAACAAAGGGGACATTCACAGCATATTACAATCATGGTAATTAGGGAATGAGGAAAGAAATACATTACATTAGCAAACATTAAATACAATAAAATGTGATATTAAAAGATTAAAATCTCACCTTCATATACTCCTTCTGCAGGACCTGGATGATGGCAGAACAGGTCTATGGGATAATGATACCCAGAGCCTGGGGGGAGATGCCTGTCGAGAACTTCAAGTCCTGCAGGCTTCTCCCCATCGCCAAGTACCGCAGGGTGGCAACCAGCCTCTGCTCCGGAGTGATGGCTTGCCTCATGCAGGTATCCTGCCTGCTGATATAGGGGGTCAGCAAAGCCAACAAACGGTAAAAAACGGGGTCCGTCATCCGGAGAAAGTTCCTGAAATCATCAGGATTATTCTCACAGATCTCACGGAGCAAAGGCATATGACAGAACTGGTCACGCTGAAGCAACCAATTCTTGGTCCATGAACTCCTCCCCACCCTGTTCATGAACTGGACTTGTGTCAAGGTCAGGACCCCAACACCAAGCCCCCGCACAGCACGAACTCTACGAGGAGTACGTATACGCAACATGGCTAGAAAACGGTCGGCTGCTCAGAACTAAGTAACAGAACGCACTGAAGAACAGCAAGGCCTGTGAAGAGCGACCTGAAAACCAGCAATGAGCGGACAAGAACGCAATGAATAATCAAATACGAACTCACTGCATGCACTGAAGAGCAGATACAAACCCACAAGCACAAACTGAACAGCAGAAAACGATCTGAAAACCACGTCTGAAAAAGTGCGAATCGTCTCTCACCAAACTTTTACTAACACGAGGTTAGCAAAAGGAGCCCAAAGGGTGCCGCGCTTGGTTCTGAAATGGCCTTTTATAGTCTCGTAGTACGTGGTGTACGTGACCGTGTTCTTGGTGATCGGAAATTCCGACAACTTTGTGCGACCGTTTGTACGCAAAACAAGTTCGAGCCAACATCCGTCGGAAAAAATCCTAGGATTTTGTTGTCGGAATGTCCGATCAATGTCCGACCGTGTGTGTACGGGGCATTAGTGTGAAGCTAAACAACAAAGGACAATCCCACAATAACAATATACCAATAATTTACCTTTACCATTACCTGGGTATCTGTTATTCCACCTGTAGGGGAATGAACAACACTTCACACCAATTGTAATTAACCAGAATGTAATTTTACTGAGACTGGCATAAACAGTAATTACAATAACTGCACTGTCACACCAACATAATATGACAATGCGATAAGTATTCACAAATTATTAATATGTAAAGATTTCTTGAATGATCCCTGCAAGCGCGTCTCCAAGTGGGACTAGTGCTCAGGGTGACAATGCCTTGACACTGGCCACCTTCCCACTTCCAGCACGCTGCACTAAGCACTCAAATGCAAGGTTACCAAACACAACACAGTACAGTCTGCTCAAAGCTTCCCCTGAGGTACAATGTGGTCCTTTATTACTGTAACTGAATACAAGGCCTCTCAGTGAAAGTTGTAGTCTCTGGTCTTCTGTCTTCTGCTAGCTATTATACTACAGTGTTTGTAATCCAAGGGTTTAACAAGCAAAGAAGTAACATAAGCTGATGATTTAGAACAGTTCCTGCGGTGTACACACTTATAACTGCTTCCGGTACAGTTATCTCTGAATCGCCACAGTATCAGCCCTTAGTAAAGTATAGGCTTGAGGCCAGTCTATTTGAGTGAGACCCCTCTGCGGAACTGCAAGTCTCAGCAACACTGTAGTATGAGTCTAAGTGTGTTAAGTGCGTTAACTAACTTCTGGGCGTCCACCCTCTCACCACACCAGGCCTGGAAAATTGGAAGCCTCCGCTCCGCGTCTTTGAGTCCTACTGCCGGCCAGCTCCGTCACGCTGCTCCGCTCCGCAAGCTGACTGGGACCCTCAAATGGCTCCGTCAGGTGTCTCTGGATCCTTCCCAATCTGATCACACTGCCTCTCCAGGATACTGGGATCGGGCAGAGTCCATGGCTTGCTCCGCTCCGCAAGATGCAGGCCGCGCTCTCTGGAACACCTCCTCACAGATCCTTGCAGGCAGGCCACGCATCCAGAAGAGAAAGAAAATGGCCGTGCTCAGCCATTTATATCCTACCCAGCATGCAGTTCAGTCACTCAGTGTACATGGGTAGGTAAGTGAGCATTGTGGGTAGGTGAGTCCTTTCACAAAGTAACTAAATCACCTCCTGTAAAGCTTTCCCTATGCCCTTCAAATGAAAAATAAACAAAGTCTCTTTCACGTTTATACCACTAGGGGGTGCCAAGTACCAATTTATAACATTGTCCATTGTTTAGCATTTCATGGCATTAGAAGTCAAAAATACCAGCGCAACACATGGTTTCATATTTTATGTGTATTTTAGTTGCTAAATGTAAAATATTGTTTATGAAAAAGTCATAAGTCATATTTCCTTCCAATGGGTGTAGCTCAAGACTTTGTTTCATGACCTCACTAACACCATCTTCATAGAACCATTGAAAAGTGATGGCAGAAAAAATTGTTGAGTCCATCCTTTCTTTTTTTTTATTATTTATAAATGTTTTAGTTTTTTTTTGTTTTGTTTTATATATTTGGGTTTTTTTTAGTTACATTTTTCTGTGTATAGATCTATAGTATGTATCTATCTTGCCCGAAGGATGTTTAAAACCATTTACTGTTAACTGTCTCACTACCTCTGCTGAAAGTCTATTGCAAGTATCAATTACCCTTTAGGTAAAATAATACTTTCTAACGCCCCGTACACACGATCGGACTTTCCGACAACAAAACCATGGACTTTGGGCTCCTTCTGCTAATTTCGTGTTAGTAGAAGTTTGGTGAGTGTTGATTTGCGCTTTTCTTTTTGCGTTTTTCATTTATCGCTTTTCTGTTCGTGCTTTTCAGTTCGCTTCTGAACGGCTGTTCGTCAAGCAGACATGTTGCGGAATCAGAGGAGATAACGTGTTATTTATTATTGGTCTTGGAGTTATTGCTTTGACATTATTTTTTGGGTTGAATAATAATGATTTGGTATATTTTCTATATTTTTGGATGCATAGAATGCACTTTTTGGTTAAGTTCTATTGGCAGAAAGCATGTCTACTTGATTTTTTTTTAATGCACAATAAAAAAATTGTGTAGAATAATACTTGGCTATGTGTTTTACTTTAAATGACAGTTTGGGAGTAGGCAGTTACATTTTAAAAAATACAATGTAAACATACAACATAGTTGTATCTTTGATCTTAAAATCTAAGGGATAATAGTGTTGTGGTAACTTGCCCAAAAATAAAAAAATAAAGCATAATAATATTATCCTTGATATCACTAGAAAAAAAAATCTTTGAAACTTCGTTTGCAATAGCTCCATAAGTATCACCAGCAAAGCAGCTTCATTATTATCCCATTAAAGAAGAAGAGAATTGTGCGCTGCATTTGGAGATTTCATAATTTGCCATGTCACGAATGTTAATTCTCTATTACAAACGCTAGTTTACAAGACCGACTGCTTCTGAGCATGCGTGTTTGTACTTTGGACTTTTGTCCAACGGTTTTGTGTACACACGATAGGACAATATGACAACAAACATTTGTTAGCGGAAAATTTGAGAACATGTTAGCCAATATTTGTTGGCAGAAAGTCCGACAACAATTGTCCGATGGAGCACACACATGGTCGGACTTTCCGCCAACAAGCTCACATCCAACATTTCCCGTCGGAAAATACGATCGTGTGTACGCAGCATTCGTTTTGAGCTTTCCTCCAGGTAGTTTAAAGTCACGTGCCTGTGTTCTTAATTTTGGTTTCATATTCAAAATACTGCCCTCTTGAATGTTAATCACCCCCTTGATGTTATTAAAGGCTTTATTTCTCCCCTTTCCCTTCTTTCCTTTAGACTGTACATATTAAGGTCCCTTAAGTCTCTCATGATATGTTTTATCCCCCAGACATTTCACCATTTTTGTTACCCATATCTGGACACGTTCTCTTTTATCCATACCTTTTTGTAAGTGAGATCTCCCAAACTAGACACATTATTCTACTGTAAATTAGGTCTACTTAAAGATCTATATAGAGGAATCAGAACCTCCTTCCTCCTGCTGGTGACCCCTCTAGTGATATAAAGATCTATATAGAGGGATCAGGAACTCCTTCCTCCTGCTGGTGATCCATCTAGTGATACAAAGATCTACTGTATATAGAGGAATCAGGACCTCCTTCCACCTGCTGCTGACCCCTCTAGTGATATAAAGATATTAATAGAGGAGTAAGGACCTCCTTCCTCCTGCTGATGACCCTTCTAGTGATATAAAGATCTATATAGACGAATCAGGACCACCTTCCTCCTTCTGGTGATCCCTCTAGTGATATAAAGATCTATATAGAAGAATCTGGACCTCCTTCCCCCTTCTTGTGATCCCTGTAGTGATATAAAGATCTATATAGAATGGAATTCCAACGGAATTCCAACGGAATTCCATTCAAGCGGCCTTGCCTACACACGGTCAAACCAAAGTCCGATCAAGAACGTGGTGACATACAGCACTTACGACGGGACTAGAAAAAGGAAGTTCAATAGCCAGTAGCCAATAGCTTCCGTCTCATACTTGCTTCGGAGCATGCGTCGTTTTTGGTCCGTCGGAACAGCATACAAATGAGCGGTTTTCCCGACAGGAATTGGTTCAGTCGGAAATATTTAGAACATGTTCCATTTCTAGGTCTGTCAGAATTATCGAAAAAATAAGTCCAATGAGGCATACACACGATCGGAACAGATGATGAAAAGCTTTTGTCTGACTTTTTCTGTTGGACTGTCTGTCGGACATTCCGCTCATGTGTACGCGGCATAAGTGTCATTTCTGTCAGCTGCTTCATTCCTCAGCTATCATTATACATCACTTCTGACACATTTTTCTGACACTAAGAGAAAAAATGGTGACATGGGAGGGAGCTCCAGCACACAGCCTGTGATTGACAGCTCTCAGCTCTGTTTCTTCATGCTGTGTGAAGGGGGTGTGCCCCTTTTATCCAATCAGTTCTCACAGTTCTTCTCACTAAATTCTGATGTGTAATTCCAGTTCTTTCCAAATTCTGGACTTTGAATGGATGTAGAGGAGAGAAGACTGACTGATAAAAAGGATCAACCTAACAAGGAGGAATTGGTTCATCTCTGTGTTACACCTGAAACCAGTCATGTCACTGGGTAAAAACACTTTAAATAAATCTGAATTTTAGCTAAAAACTTCCTCTCTGTGAACTTCCAGCTCTGCAATGGTTAAAAGCTGCAGGTCCACAAAGAGGACAGCAGTACAGATGGTCTTTTGGGGACATGTCCCCTTCTTCTTCCACCACCATTGAGAAATTTACTTTATCTTATTATACTGCTTTTAAAATGATTTATGAATGAGGGGGAGACTTACAATAGGTAGTCAATTAAAGAATTCTTAATGGAGGAGGAGGAAGGAGTGAGTTCCTATCAGACTGTCCATATTGCTGTTCTGCCTGATGACCCAAAGCTGTCAACCATTGTAGTGTTGGAAATTTAGTGACAGGAAGAGGATGGGGCACCCCTACATGGAAGATTTCTTCAAGACCTAGCTGCCTGCACAACATGGCAAATGGGACAAACTGATGATCCGCTGGAAGGTAGAGGTGGACATAGTGAGCGGAGTAAGTTTGGAGTGGAGGATTCCTGGAGTGATATAGTTGAGCACCAAGCTAAAATCCACAAAGAAGATCCATGCGTCCGTGTCTGGGGAGTGAGGTTGTTGCAGGATCTAGTGCATGCCCATTTGGACAGCATCCTTCACTAACCTGTTTGTTCTATAGGTGAACTGCAGGGGGTGCAGCAGGGGGCCTGTGATGTCCTTCAAGTGATTCAACACTGGACTCTCAAAGAACTTTATGGCTACTGACTTCAGAACAATGGGTCAGTATTCATTAAATTCTTTGTTGGTGGGTTTCCTAAGGAGAGGGACAATTGTGAAAAATTTGAAGTAGGAAGGCTCTTCATACTTCCTTCACTCCCTGTTACTTCCCTTACCCTTCTCCCCTTTTCCTCCCCCCCTTTTTTGTTTTCCCCTTTTTCCATCCCTCTTACATCATGTACCTAGAATTTTGTATTATTATTATTATTTATTTTTATGTTTTCTTGTCATATATGATGATACAGTATGTCATTTATTGTCTTTTTCTCTTCTTGTGTTTGTATAATAAATGATGTCTCCACTGTTATTATTTTGCATGTTAATTCATTTTGGTTTATGGTTGTATCTCATCTATTTTGCCAGATGTATGTTCTTTTTGCCATGCCTGTTCCTTTGATTCATGGGCTACTGGCAGGTGGTCATCAGCCTTAGGTCTATGGTTAGTGCCTCTGCCGTGCCTGATTTTGCCCCTTCTTGGTGGGACCATTCTTGCCTCTTCGTGAATTGGGGCAGACCTGCTGCCATATGGACACCCAGGGCACGGAGGGCTACTTCTCCATTTCAGCACCTGCCTCACGTTTGTGCTCTGCGTCTATGATCTCATCCGACGGAGATTTGCCATCATTATATTCTCTGCTTCCTTTACTCTTTTTTCATCTGGGTGTTTGACTTGTCTCCCATCCCTCGTCCGCCCCTTTGCTTTGGGGCGTGGTTTGGCTGGAGCTGCCCGGTGGGTGCGGTGCTTGTTTGATTTTTCTCACATCTGTGCCCCGGCCACATCCCCTCCCACCCCTCGCTGCTCAGCTTTGTCATGGTGTGGGAGACTTGCTGGGACTCCTGCACATGCACACAAGTGTCATCACATACACTTCTGGTCGGTGACGTCAGACGCCGACCAGATGGAAGGCGCTTTTAAGCCAGTCTCTTGGGCCTTACACCTGCCAGAGACGGAGGGCGGCTCTTTCACTACATGTTTATGCTGCAGGTATTAATCCCCTATACATTGTATCCTTATTTTTCTCACTATTTTTCAAACTTTTGGCTATTTTATATCCAATCTCCTTATCGGTCTGTTTGTTTTATCTGTCTCACTTGTGCATTATCTTATTGGCACAATCTCCCTAATTTCCTCTCCATTCCTGGTTATTTTACACTTTTACTTCACATCTTAGAATTTTCTCTTTCTTTTTCTTTTTTTCAGAATACAATTGGTTTGTTATTTATTTATTTCATTTTTAATTTTTTCATTACCATTTTTATTCTAAATTTCCTTTGATCGTTTTGAGACATTTGTCCTTTGCATCCCTGTATTTGTGGACGCATATTCTGTTTATGTTGCCGACAATTTTTTATTATTGATTTTCTTTTTTATTGGTTAAACACATTTCTTTCTCCCCTTTTTTTATTTTGATTTTCACTTTTATTTTTGTATTTTATTTGGATTATAAAAGTTTTTCTTTTTTTCTATTAACCTGAGTAAGTATAGACCTGACCGCTAGACACCCAGTTTATCTCCCCTGTATTTTTACCTTCTCACCCTTTTTTTTTCTTTTTTTCTTTTTTTTCTTTTTATTCACACTTTCATCAAATCTTTCTGTTCCATCTTTCCTTTTACGCACTTACAGCCTGGTCTTTTTATGTGTCTTCTGTGGCCACATAGAGCCCCCTTCACTTGGTTCGATTGGTTCCCCTTGGCGGTGGCTACCTCTTCGAGGTCTGGCGTGGTAGGTTCACCTCGGGGGGGCGGGCATTGGCAAAGGGACATATATTTCTTTATATTGTATGACATTTATGTTTTGTATATTGTGTACTTAATTCATCCTCTTTTTTGTATCCTTGTATAGTTCTTACGCATTTTTGATTCGTATATCCCCTGATGAAGTGATTGCCAAACATGTCGGGTTAATATACGAAAAATCAACTTTGGTTAAAGCTGAATACTCGCCTAAATGACCACCTGCATTATGAATTGTTGACCTTTAGTGAACAACGTGGCTTTGTTATATTTTAACTATATTCTCATTAAAATTATTATATATATTTTTTTTTAAATCATTGGTTTCCATTTTTTGGTTGTTACACCATTAGCCGGACATACTCCACATAAATTGTTTATTCTAATGTCAAATCAAATGCAGTTAGAATGTATCAACTATTATATGTTTTATTGTATGGATTTCTCTGGAGAATATAAGCATTACTAGATGACCCATATTCTAAGAATATTCAATCAGAAAGGATAATACCCCATTGAATCAGAAAAGAAAATACAGTCAAACCTAAGAAAAACATTTTTAAGAACATTTAATCAGAAGTGAAAATAAACTTGAAGCTTAGCCTGGATATTTCTGGACATTACACCCCCCCCCCCCCCCCCCATTGGAGATACTGTCTGGGACCGATCTTGATAGCAGTCCACCAGTACATCCTAGGGATATCACCAGAAGACTGAAGTATGAAAACTGAATAGACTACCATCTATTGCAGACATCTCTGATAACCCCCATATTGAAAATATAAAGGAAACACTCCTATGGCCAAATCCGTATGGGAATTTGATATAATAAAAGAAAAAATTGGGCATAAGATAGCCAAAAGGTCGGACTTTAGAGGCACAATGGACAGTAATAGATATAAAGTTATATATTTTATTTATACCAATACATGGTACAAAAAGCAAAAAAAAAGGTAAAGAATTGAAAATATATAGGCAATACATGACAAAAATGAGCATGCATAGTATACATGGTAGTGAGCCCCTGTGCGTCAACGCATTTCGTTGTCTAGCTTAGTCAGAACACACTTCAGTCAGAACACACTCAGGGATTGTTGGAGGAAAACAGGTCTCACTATCTAAAATAAAACACATAGATAAGACTTTATATAATAGCAACATATGTTAAAAATCATCATCATTGTACCATGTATTGTTATAAATAAAATATATAATTTTATATCTATTACTGTCCATTGTGCCTCTAAAGTCCGACCTTTGGGCTATCTTATGTCCAATTTTTTCTTTTATTATATAAAAAAACATATTGCGTATGAGCAAGGTCCCAAACTGCTCAATGATGATGCCTCCTCACACATAAACAGCAAAAATAAACTCCATAGTGTGATATCATTTAAACCAAGTTTTATTATGCAAAACAAAGCCCTAGTACAGGGCACTCACATGGGTTTGGTGTGTCAGTGCACCGCTCTAAATCGTGCCTTTAAAAATCGCCGGGATGTAGCTGAGATTGTATGCTATAAATATAAATTATTTTTATCAAACTTCCCTTGATTTTTTCTAAAATGCTTCTAAAATGTTACTAGTATTCTGGAAACGGCTTCCCCCCGGCTGAGCTCTGACCATTTTTGCAAAAAATGATTGCTGAACTGCTTCCAGCGACAAAATCCCATGAATTAGTCATTGATGCCTCATGAAGGGGCCCTGCGTGACCTTTTTTTGTAACCACGTGATCATTTATTAAAGTTTTGGACCTATTTTTGGAGATCCTGGTATGCTGGTGTCATTTTCTCTTTATGACTGTTTACGATTCCAGGCGATGGTCGCTTCAGCACCCAATTTAAAATACAGCCATCTTTGCAGGAACGTGTGCATTTGAAATATTGCATTATTAGTCATTGAAAGGGCTTATCATCTCCCCAAACTGTCATATCTACCAGAACGTGTACCTAGGGATGTGATAGCAAAGATCCATTATTTCTTTGTAAAGGATCAGCTCATGTATTTTTCTCTCAAGCGCAACTCGCTGCCGGAACCCTATTCAGGAATCTCCTTATATATGGATCTTTCACAGGCAACCATACAGGCCCGTAAAAACCTGATTACCATTACAAAAATCCTGTGAAAATAAATAAATAAATAAAATGTATGGCTTGCCAGCACTACATCGGATCCATGCTGAAGTGTGTCGTTTTCTATCTGCTTTGGGGTACAAGCTAAGGCAAAGGATCTCAGCAAAACTAGAGTTTGTCATTGCATAGTTTGCTGGTGGGGGTGTGGGGCAGTGTGTGGAGGGTTCAGCCAGAATTTGTAGTGTTAACATGTGGTCACACGCCTTTAGCACCTGATAGTTTAATTACATGTACAAGCTTTTGGGATTTGAGCATAGGTATATCTTGCCCCTGTTGCAACGTAGGTTGGTGACCAGACCTGAACCTAGTGGCTCTGCCCCACCTGTTTGCCACATGTTGGCATTGTGTCCACCATAGCATTTGTAGTGGCAGAGCAGTGTAGGACTGGTCGTAAGAGGGATTACTTTGACGCAGTGGGTCAGCTTAAACATGTATTGCAATATGTGTGAACTAAAAGTCGCTGTTCTTCATTGCATAGTTTTCTGGAGGGAGCGTGTGGCAGTGTGCGGAGGGTTCATCAAGTGTTTTTAGTCGGCAGAGAGTTCACCTTTGTTCACCTAGGTGTATCCTGCTCCACACTACCTCATACACACCAGCTGCTTCCTCTCGGCTGCTTTTCAAGACTCCCCTTGCATGTGGCTTAGTCCCTTCAAGACCAAAATCCATGTAATCAGGCAAAAGCAAAAAGAAAACTTTAATCTTTCATTTACCACCCATTCACAATTAAAGTGATTGTAAATGCTTAACTTTCTAAATTAACAAAAAAAAAATGTTATGCTTTCCTGCTCTGTGTTCCTCGCTCCTCGTTCTTCTCACTGTTGAGTGCCCTCATAGCAAGCCGATTGCTCTGAGGACACTTGTGCATGCTCGCTCCCGATCCCTGCTCTGTGTGTCCCCGCCCCCTGCTCTCTTATCACTGGCTGTGATTGACAATAGCAGTCCCCTCCTGCTGCCTGTAAAAGCAATCCAGCAGCTAAACAGCTCCTAGGATGGCTTTTACCAGTGAGGGAGTCGCCAGCTGAAAACAAAAGATATTTGGACAAGATCTTACGGACAGAAAGTGGTTAAATATTAAGTTTAGCTAAAAACTTTTTGGAGAAATCTTCTGTGCAGGGATGCTCTGTCCTCTTCCTGTCTCTGAACTTCCAGCTCTGCAATGGGTAACAGCTTCAAGTCTACAAAGAGAACAGCAGTACAGATGGTCTGATTGGGATATGCCCCCTTCTTCTCCCTTCTGCATTGAGAAACTTTCTTTTACTTATTACACTGCTTGTAACATGATCTATGCATGAGAGAGAGAATCCTATGACTAATCAGACTCTACTCCATATACAGATTGTGTTACAAGCAGTCTAATCAATGAAAAAAATGTTCTCAATGGAGGAGGAGGAAGGAGGAAGTATGCCCCCATCAGACCATCTTCACAGTGTTCTGCCAGAAGACTGAAAACTGTTAACCTGTGAACTGTTGCAGTACAGGAAATTTAGAGACAGGAAGAGGATGGGGCGTCCCTGTACAGAAGATTTCTCTGGGATCCAGAGATCCTGCACAACATACATGCAAGATAATGGCACTGCAATCAAATCATGCAATCAGGGCCGGCAAGTGCTCTCTACTTCCACTCACTGTGCTTGACTTGCAAACTCCACCCTGCAACACAAGAATCTTTCCATGCAGATAAAGTCGGCAACCAGGTGAGGATGAATAAAATGTCTCTTTATTTTGTCCAAGGTGTACACATGTTCCAAACAGAGCCAACTGATACATTTCAGCCTATCAAGGTCTCACTCATAGTCACATAGTGACTATGAGTAAGGCCTTAAAAGGCATGTTGGCTCTGTTTGGAACATGTGTACTCCTTGGATGGAATAAAGAAACATATTATGTATCCTCACCTGCTTGCTGACTTTATCTACATGCCTGCACAGCATGGCATATGGGACAACATGATGATCTACTGGCAGGTAGAGGCGGTCGCAATGAGCTAAGAAAGTTTGGAGTGGAGGACTTCTGGAGCGATAGTGTTGAGCACCAAGCTGAAATCCATAAAGAGGATCCAAGTGTTCATGTCTGGGGAGTCGGGGGGTGTTGCGTGATCTAATATATCTCCCATTTGGACAGCATCCACCACTGACCTGTTTGTTCTGTAGGTGAACTTCAGGCGGTCCGGCAGGGGGCCTGTGATATCTTTCAAGTGGGCTAGCACAAGTCTCTCAAAGGACTCCATGACTACTGACTTCAAGCTAATAAGCCAGTAGTCATTTAATTCTATGATTGTTGGCTTCTTAGGGAGAGGGACCATTATGGAGCATTTGAAGTAGGAAGGATCTTCACACTGCTGCAGTCATTTGTTGAAGATCTGTGTGATATTTCAGTTATATTTTGCAGGGTAAATTTAATGTTTTTTTGGCCAATCCTGTTTATTCTAATGTTGTCAAATCAAATGCAGTTGGAAAGTGTTAACTATTATATTATATATACTGTATATTATATAAATGTATATGTTATTGTATAGGGTTCAATGGAGAATAGAAGTAGTACTAGATGCACCACATGCTAAGAATATCCAATCAGAAGACAAAATTCCCTAAGAACATTGGATCAGAAGAAAAAATACCACAACAGCATTTGATCTGAAGAGAAATTTGATCCCAAAGTAAAATACCCTAAGAACATTCAATCAGAAGAGATAATACCCCAAGAGCATTCAATCAGAAGAGATAATACACTAATAACATTGGATCAGAAGATCAAATACCCTAAGAACATTCAATCCTAAGAAAAAATGTCTTAAGAACATTCAATCAGGAGTAAAATACTCTTGTACAGTAGATCCAGTCATGTTGGTCCTTTTTCAGGCACTTTAGTGTCTTACTCGTGCTTCTCTGTTGTCACCCTTGGTGAAGATTCAAGTGGTCATGTGAACAAGCATTGCACAATCATGGACCACTGTTGTCACTATCAGTAAACCGATCCAGAGCAATGATGTGCAGGTAACAAAGAAGCACGTTCAAGTAGACAAAAAGTTTTGAAAAAGTTAAGTACATCAGCATCACTGAGATGATGTGAAAAAAAAAACACAAACAGAAAATGGTTGGTTGGTTTTATGACAGTTTATGTACAGTGCACAGAGTAAACTAAATGTAATATTTTTTTATATATTTAAGAAGACTTTATTAAGTACAAACAAAAGCACAGCAGTCCAATGCATTCAAAATCACAAAACTGAAATACAGCTCCAAAGGAATCACCATCAAATATTCCATTACATAAAGGAAAACAGGTAAGCTTACAGGTAAGCGGGGGAATGGATAATCCACAAGTAGTATCAGCCTGCAGGGCATTCCAAAAGTCACATTTGAATCATCTATGAAGGATTAAGTCCAGGGGTATCCAGCCAAGGTGCCTACAATCTCTTGAATTTACCAGGGCACCCCCTATGCTGGTAGATATATTTTTTTCCAAACGGAGGGTGTCGCCCACAGAGCTAATCAGCTCCTTCAAAGAGTGAGATTCTTCAGCTATTTAATGGACTAAAAAAATTGACATGCTAGAAGAAGGACTCTAGAAACTGTCTCTCGAGCAAATTCTCTAGGTTCTACAGTACTGTATATTGCTCAGAATTATCAGCAGATAGAATTTAGGGTCTAAAGGTATAGTAGCTTGGAATACAATACTTATGGTCAACCATTTCCTTCTAATAAGGATGGAGCTTGGGGCAGCTCCAAATGCCCCTCTAAGTCCCTCTAATGCCCCGTACACACGGTCGGACATTGACTGGACATTCCGACAACAAAATCCTAGGATTTTTTTCCAACGGATGTTGGCTCAAACTTGTCTTGCATACACACGGTCACACAAAGTTGTCGGAAAATCCGATCATTCTGAACGTGGTGATGTAAAACACGTACGTCGGGACTATAAACGGGGCAGTAGCCAATAGCTTTCATCTCTTTATTTATTCTGAGCATGCATGGCACTTTGTGCTTCGGATTTGTGTACACACGATTGGAAATTCCGACAACGGATTTTGTTGTCAGAAAATTTTATAGCCTGCTCTCAAACTTTGTGTGTCGGAAAATCAGATGGAAAATGTGTGATGGAGCCTACACACGGTCGGAATTTCCGACAACAAGGTCCTATCACACATTTTCCGTCGGAAAATCCGACTGTGTGTACGGGGCATAACACTTAACACAGCAAGGATCTGGCTGGTTACCCATTTTATGCAGACACAGTGGAGTATAATGGATTCTAAGTAGAATATACAGTTGAAACTATTTCTAAAATACATTGAGAAAACAAGTGGTAAGTGATACAGAAGCTTCTTCCCACTGATTCCCTGTCATCGGCCCAAGATTCCTCTCCCACTGCACTTGAGTTCTCATGGGGTATGTACTCAGACAGAAGCATAGCATAACACTGTGAAATTAATCCCTTAGAGGACTTGGCCAGGGAGACCACGTGAAAGAGGGGTGTGGGAGACAGACGTCACTTGGTGGCATCCCAATGTGCCCTAATAGCATGTTGTTTATAAGGGAGCCAACCTTCCAGCTCAGTTTGCCACTGTAAACTGAGCTGGAAGTGAGAGCGGGTACTTGCCAAAACAAGGTACCTGCTCTCTACTCCTCTCCAAAAGGTGCCAAATATGGCAGCGGAGGGGGGAGGCACATAAGGTGCAGGCGCCACTAAGTCCTCAACAACCAGTGACATCACTGGCCCCTTTACCTACTTAGCCAGGGATGCCTGGCCATATAAGTATAAAAGCATGGATAATTTAGAAAGTGATGTACACACACACACAATTTATACCAGGTTCTTTGGCTCTGGTAAGAGTTAAAAAAAGCAAAAAAACTGGGATCCCCCCCCACCAGATTCTACACCAGAAAAATCTATACCACCATACCAAACCTTTATCCAAGCATGCGGCCTGGGAGGCCAAGAAGGTGCAAATGTAGAGGTGAATCCTGTAATAAATCATACCAGGCCATATGAAAATGAAGGGGTACCTTGCCGGGGGACATACTTAAAGGCTCTGTCTTTATTCACAATTATCATTTATTTTTCTTGTGAATGATTGAGGGGACTATGTACCCCTCACTCATTCACATGGGGGACAGTATCTGGTGGACTCTTTAATTGTTAAAGGGGGCTTCCAAATATTAAATAAAACCCCTGACCGCAACAGATCCCCACAATTCCCTTGGCAAGGCTTGAAGGAAATAGACCCTTCTCCTCATTAACAGGAATTGAAGGTAGTTTATCAAGCAGGGTCCCCTGGCAAGGAACATCTCATGTTGATGGCACACAGTATTTTTCAAGAGGGGGGCACATGTTTATCCTCCTCTTTTCTGGCCTGCCAGGTTGCATTCCTGGATAAGGGTCTGGTATGGATTTTTTTGGGGGGACACACACTTTTTTTTCTTGATTTTTGCATAGGTTTTCCCTTATGCCCCATACACACGATCAGAAATTCTGCCAGCAAAAGTCGGATGTGAGCTTTTGGTCAGAAATTCCGAAATTGTGTATGCTCCATCGGACTTTTGCTGGCAAAATTCCAGCCAACAAAAATTGAGAGCGGGTTCTCTATTTTTCGGTCTTAAAAAGTTCCTTTCCAAACATGCATTCGTCTGTATGCAAATCGGACGCGCAAAAAATCACGCATGCTCGGAAGGATTGAACTTAATTTTCTTGGCTCACGTTGTACGTCACTGCGTTCTTGCCGGTCGAAAGTTCAGAGAACTTTTGTGTGACCATGTGTATGAAAGGTAAGCTTGAGCGGAATTCCATCGGAATAACCATCCAAGTTTTTTCTGACGAAATTTCTGATTGTGTGTATGCGGCATAAAAGTATACAAGACCTGAGGGGACAATGTTGGATTTATGGGGGCCCTCCCACTTTTTTATTTGTTTTATTTATGGGTACCCTTTAAATCAATACCAGACCAGAAAGACCTGGTATGAATTTGGGGGAACCCCATGACTTTTGTGGAGGTCTCCCATTAACATCTACTGTATAACATACCTTCATCTAGGTACAGTGATGGGGAACCTTGACACACCAGATGTTTTGGACCTACATTTCCCATGATGCTCATGCACTCTCAAGTGTAGTTGAGCATCATGGGAAATGTAGTTCCAAAACATCTGGGGTGCCAAGGTTCGCCATCACTGATCTAGAATAAGGGTCTGATTAAGATGAAGGGAATCCCTAGCTGTTTAAAAAAATATGGACAGGGTGTTAAGGGGTTAGAAAATCTGAGTTTTTATTGCTGTCTCTGTCCCCAATCTCTCATGGGGGCCCGGGTAACCTGAACAGAGAACGAATGCATGCAGAAAACAAAAAAATAAAAAAAATAACTCCAGCCATGACCGAACAACCCCCAATACCCCCCCCGCCGACTTTCTCAGGTTTTTTTTTATTTTTGGTAACTCCATACCAGTGTTCTTATGGGTGGCAGGGAGGGACTATTTCTTCTATTTCGCGCAGAAGAATGTCTCTTCCGCGCCCGCTCCTCAAGCTGGCTCAAGTCCTGGCCAGCGTCCTGCATATTGCCTTCCCTGGCTCCGTGGGGTGATTCCTTTCCCTCCGCTCTTGGCGCTCTGCTCTGTTCTCCACTGCCTGAAAGAAAAAGCAGTGAGGTGAATGGTGGCGGCAGAAGAAAAGAAGGAAGCAGCTGACAGACTGACTGAAATTGCTTGTGACACTGACTGTCACTCCAGTCCAGGCAGCAGCAGGATCAGAGAGCAAGTGACTCCTGGGGCCCGGCTAACACAGGTGTTTGCTTGCTTGGGGAGGGTGATGATTCAAGATCTACTACTACTATAGCAGCATCTATACATTATGGAATTGGTGGCATGGGTGGCACTGACTTTGCAGGCAGCACATGCATTACAGCCCATAACGCATGTGCTGCCTGCAGCCAGTGTCACCCATGCCACCAATGCCATAATGTACTGCAGACAGTGCCACCTATGCCGCCAATGTCATAATGTACTGCAGATAGTGCCACCCATCCTGCCAATGCCATAATGTGCTGCAGACAGTGCCACCCATGCCGCCAATGCCATAATGTACTGCAGACAGGACCACGTATGCTGCCAATGCCATAACGCATGTGCTGCCTGCAGAGACAGTGCCACCCATGCTGCCAATGACATTATGGCATTGGTAGCATAGGTGGCACTGTCTGCAGTACATTATAGCATTGGCGGCATGGGTGGCACTGTCTGCAGTACATTATGGCATTGGCGGCATGGGTGGCACTGTCTGCAGTACATTATGACATTGGCGGCATGGGTGGCACTGTCTGCAGTGGTAAATATCACTTGAAGACAAACCTGCACTTTGTTTCAAGGCGGGGTCTAGGGAGGGGCCAGGGGTGTGGCTGAAGGAGGGACCAGGGGCGGACAAGGGGTGGGGCTGAAGGGGGCCCAGTCGGGTAAGCTGTATGGGGCCCCATGATTTCAATCACACACAGAGCACAGCTCAACCCCTTCCCCTGCTTTCTCCTCATTGGCTCACTGGCTGTGACTGACAGCAGCAGAAGCCAATGGGTCCTGCTGCTGTGTGAGCCAAGGAGGAGAGAGAGACCAGAGATAGCCACTGCTCTCATGCACATCACTGGATCAAGAAGGGGCTCAGGTAAGTATAAGAGGGACTTTGGAGGAGCTGCATCCAGAAGGCATACATTAAGGTAAAAAATCTTGAGTTTTTATAACCACTTTAACCCCCCCTACTCAAAGTGCTAAATTATTTATGAGATATTAAAGCTTAAATTTAGTTAAGGAATTACAAATACTCCAGAAGTAACTTAGGGGTTTTTTTTGACTAAGGAGTGCAAAATCTGGTGCAGCTCTGTATAGAAACCAATCAGCTTCCAGGTTTTATTGTCAAAGCTTAATTGAACAAGCTGAAGTTAGAAGCTGATTGGCTACAATGCACAGCTGCACCAGATTCTGAGTGTACCAGTCTTAGTAAATCTTCCCCTTACGCTCTTTGTTGATCCAATTGTCTTCTTCCTTCTGAATGGATTTCTCTCCTAAGAGCCTTGGCTCTGGCACAGCTTGTAGGGTGGCTCCGTGCAAAATCACATGGAGCCACCCTTTCCTGCACACGAAAGAAAAAATAAACATAAAATTAAAAGGGTATGGAGGCCCAGGTACTGCCCTGGAGGACATTTATCAAGGCTTTTTGTTTTTGTTTTTAAAGATCGTTTTTAAAGAAGCATTGATTTTAAGGATGCTTAAAGTGAAATAATAAAAATGAAAAAATCCTTTAAATATAGTGCCTGGGGGGTCCCCTTAGTCTGCCCATAAAGTGGCACATCTGTACCATGTATAGAACCTACTGCAGCAAAACTGACATCTAAAAAGAAAAACACATTTAAATTGATTTTCCCTGCAAGCTTTCTTTATTTTGTAAACAACGGCTTGGGGAGACAGTCTATATGATGAGACCACAATTTTGGTGTACTGGGAATAAGATTTGAGATTTTTTGGATAAATGCTGGTGTCTCTTTAGCAGATTTTTGATGGAAATAACAAATATTTGCACCTCAGTAAGCAAGCCTTATGTGAAGAAGCCAAATTATAGTACAATAAGGAGAAGATTACCAATATTTGTTTTAGAAAAAGTCAGTGACCTCAGCATCCCCTCCAGCCTCATCATCAATGGAGCCAACTTGGCGATATGCTGCGGCTGGGGAAACATGATTGGCAATTTGTTCTTTATTAGTGTTCTTCCCTCTCTGTAGGCTCATGTTCCTCTCTTCCTCTACCTCAGAACCAACATCAGAATCAAGTGATATCTGTACATCCTAAAGAAGCAAGTGGCTGACGCTGTGGTCAAATAATTCAGCTGACTTCTCCATCCATAATGCTGGGGCTATGGCAGGAGAAGCTGTGAACAAAGGAGGCAGAATGAACCGCTCTGGCAGCTGTGGTGGCCTGCGCAATAATCTCTGCTTGGGTGACGGAGGATGAGGAGGGTGAGGACAGTTTAGTAAGCCAGTCCACCACCTCCTCTGCATGCTGTGGCTGGATGGCATGAGCAACATCACTAAACAGAGAAAATTATGCCCTGCCTGAGGATGGACCATGTCCACCTTTGCCTGTGGACACATATGCTGCTGTCTCCCTCATAGTGGCATAGGAATGTCTGCCTCTGCTTATTGACCTCTCAGACATAATGGGGGGATGTTCACCCACCGAATGCCCCGCAAATTTGCGTGCTCATCGAACGGCGAACAAGTGATGTTCGAGCCGAACTTTTGCTCAGCTCAAAGTGTTCTCCCAACTCTAATGGTCATGCATGGGTGCAGATGCTAAGCACAATGGGACAAAGAGCCTCAAAGAATATAATACATTGTTATACAGTTAGCTGAAGATTGCTGATCATGTAGCCATTAAAAAGTGATGTTATACTGTGATATGACAGTAAACGTTTAAAATGCTGTACTAAGTCCAGTAACAGAAATCTGGTGGCATAAAAATGGGAAGGCTTTCATACTACTTTAACTTTTAATATATACATTAATACTGCATCATTGTTTTACATAAAGCAATTGCTATCAAAGATTGATACTGTATTTATCCCCCTTCGTGCCTTTGCCTCCTGGGCCTTTAAGGGGATTCCGATTCTGGGAGTCGGGCCTCTGGTCATGTGACCTTCATGACTGGCTGTCACAGTGGTCACATGATCAGAAATATCCCAGTCGAAAGTAGAAATCTGGAGCTTTACGTTAGCCACCGCCTCTGGTAACTGTGGTGGGATCACTCTCTCAGCACAGCTCTGTTTCTCTTCAGGTATGCATATATGCAGCCTATCTGCGTTAAGGCCCACCCACCAAGAGGCCCCATATATGCGTATGGATAGTGGGAAGGAGTTAAGACTTTTAAAAAAGTATATGGAGAGTTTTAAAAAATTGTTATTACATCCAAATATTTTTGCTCTCATTTGGTCCAAAAGGGTCCAAACCAGTCAGAATCTTTCAACTACGATAGAACTGAGTTGCTCAGGGCCCATTAAGACAACAATGCCTCTGGATAGTTGTTAGATTTGAAATTAATAATATAAGACATCAAACTGGCTTTTATTTCCTTATTCCTCAGACTGTAGATGAATGGGTTTAGCAAAGGAATCAATACAGTGTACACCAGAGAGATGACCTTTTTCAGTTTTTTGGAGTACAGTTGAGAAGGGACCAGGTAAATTAAAAATAATGTCCCAAAATACAAAAACACAGAAGTCAGATGGGCGCTACAAGTGGAGAAAGCTTTCATCTTCCCATCCTTGGAGACAATGGTTAGGATAGTGTTTAATATGAATACATAGTTCAGTATGATCAAAATGAATGGGAACAAGCAAAAAACTGTTGCAAAGACCAATATTTCCATTTTTACAATGTTGGCATGCGTTGAAGACATCTCTAAGATACAAACGAGCTCACAAAACAACTCGTCTATGGTTTCAGTAGGACAGATCTGTAATCTGCAGATTTCAATAATTGAGATGGATGGCACTATAAATCCCGACATCCAGGCTATGAAGATGAGATAATTGCAAGTCCTGAAATTCATCAGTGTGGGGTATCTTAAAGGGTTGCAAATGGCCAAATACCTGTCAAATGCCATTATAACCAGGAGAAGAATCTCGGTGATCCCAGCTGAATTACATACATAAATATGTCCAAAAACATAGTATAGTGATACAGAGCCTCCATTTCCCCATACCAGGTAAAGGATGTGGGGAAAGACAAAATTAGTGAAAAGGATTTCACACAAAGAAAGATTGCCAAGGAAAAAGTACATGGGGGATTGGAGCTTTCTACTGATGACTGTTAAACCAATAATCAGTGAGTTGCCGGTGATGGCGATGATGTAGAGCAATAGAAAAATAAAAAGAAGTAAATATTTCATTTTAAAGAGATCACCAAACCCAAGAAATGTCAACACAGTTATCCTTGTGTGGTTCCTTCCACACATAGCCTAATGATAAAGAACATTCAGGTTTAATATACATACAAATCCTTAGTTTTGCTTATACCTTGGCCTCTGTATTTGTCAGTGCATGCAAAGTTATCAGCATGAGTCTTGAGATTTGGAGTGGCCACTTTGGGCCTAAGTGGAGCTACTAAAATAAAACAGGTAGATGCAACGAGTTAAATATGTAGTATTAGGGCTTAATTTAGGTGTTATGTTAGGTAAAGAGTAAAGCCTAGCACACACGGGCTGAATGTCGGGCGACATTGGCCGGTTCAATAAAAACCGGCTGACATTCTGCCCGTGTGTATGGCAGCCAGTCCAACAGAAGCCGGCCATGGGGCTGGTTCCTTTTGGATGAGCATGCTGGAAAACCAGCAGCCGACCAGCAGAGTGTCCTGGTGGGGGGGGGTCACCCTATTAGAACACAATAGCACAGCAGGGGAGATCGCTGTACTAACATCAGGTTGTTAGAACATTGGCTGTAACTCGAGCTGTCATTTTTTTTCCATTCAACCTGCTGGGTTGAATGAAAAAAAAAAGCTAGTGGTGTGTATTAGACTTTAGAGTGAGGGTTTAGTTTAGGTTTTAGAAATAAGGTTGTGTTAAAGACCAATTTTAGGATATTAGCACTAGGATTGGTGTTGTGGAACTTGATTTTCCTGCACAGAACCCTGACTTCAACCTTACTGAACACCTATGGGATGAATTGGAACACCAATCATGAGCTTCTTCTCATCTAACATCAGTACCTGACCTCACAAACCGGCATAAATTCCTCCAAACTCACTCCAAAATTTTGAGGAAAGCCTTCACAGAAGATTAGAGACTGTTAGATCCACAAAGGGATTGAGACTGTAACTACCACAAATGTCCATGATTCTGGAATGGGATGTCCACCAAGCATTTAGAGCTATGCTGGTCGGGTGTAGCAAGGAATATGGAGTGATTTCATATCATCCATACTTGTGGAAATAGCAGTTCAGGGCTGTAATATTGAAATGTATTAGCAGGTATTTAAAAGTGATGGGGAATTTATAGATGAACTCATACATTGCCAAATCCTCAAATGACTCTCTTGCAAAGGGCAAGCCATATCAGGTATCCCTCTGAAACATGAATGCACATGAGAATAAAATATAAATTTACATTTGTTTAGACAAGTTGCTAAAAAAACTATTTAATCCAAGGGAATATGTACAATTATATATATATAATTTTTATTTCTCCATCATAAAAGCAATTTTCTTAAACAAAATTGTCTTTTTTTTTTTTAGTCAGGTAACTATAATATATTTTTTATGAAAATGTCATATTTCCTTCCAAAAGGTTTAGTACAAGGTTCTGTTTTATGGTCTCACCTAGACCATCTCCATACTATTCGATATGATATACATATTCTTTCTTTAATTTATCCACTATAAAATTATTTTGTTAAAACATAGTTTCATATTTTATGTGTATTTTAGTTGCTAAATATAAAATATTGTTTATGAAAACGTCATATTTCCTTCCAATGGGTGTAGCTCAAGACTTTGTTTCATGACCTCACTAACACCATCTTCATAGAACTATTGAAAAGTGATGGTAAAAAAAAGTGTTCCATCGAGTCCGTCCATTCTTTTTTTTTTTTTTTATTTATAAATGTTTTAGTTTTTTTTTTTGTTTTGTTTTATATATTTGTTTTATTTTTTTAGTTACAATTTTCTGTGTATAAATCTACAGTATGTATCTATTCTTCCCCAAGAATGTTTAAAACCATTTACTGTTAACTGTCTCACTACCTCTGCTGAAAGTCTATTCCAGGTATCAACTACCCTTTAGGTAAAATAATACTTTCTAAAGCCCCGTACACACAATCGGACTTTCCAACAACAAAACCGTGGACCTTCGTCCGAAGGGTGTTGGCTCAAACTTGTCTTGCTTACACACGGTCACACAAATGTTGGCCAACAATTACGAACGTAGTGACCTACTAGACGTACTACGTGGTTTTTCCGCTCTTTAGCGCCACCCTTTGGGCTCCTTCTGCTAATTTCGTGTTAGTAGAAGTTTGATGAGTGTTGATTTGCGCTTTTCTTTTTGCATTTTTCACTTATCGATTTTCAGTTTGTGCTTTTCAGTTTTCTGAACGGCCGTTCGTCAAGCAGAAATGTTGCAGAATCAGAGGAGATAAGGTGTTATTTATTATTGGCCTTGGAGTTATTGCTTTGACTGAATAATAATTTGATTTGGTATATTTTCTATAATTTTGGATGCATGGAATGCACTTTTTGGTTAAGTTCTATTGGCAGATAGCATGTCTAATTTTTTTTAATGCACAATAATAAAATTGTGAAGAATAATACTTGGCTATGTGCTTTACTTCAAATGACAGTTTGGGAGTAGGCAGTTACATTTTATAAAATACAATGTAAAATTAACAAGGGACACCAACATAGTTGTAACTTTGATCTTAAAAACTAATGTTGGGGGCGCATGCGCGGCGCGAACCGAGGAGGAAGCAAGGGCTGAGAGCTCCGTGAGCCGTGGAGACTAACGGCACTTCCCCGGGGCTATCAACGCACGTTATCCACCCCACTTATCCCCGCACCCCCGGCGGAACACTCAGCGCATGACGGGCACCAGAAATCGCCGTGAAAAACCGGCCCAAAGATCCTTAATGACTTATTTGTTGAGAGAGAAGGAGAGAAGCATGCAGGCCCAAGATGGAGCCCGGAGGACACAGTCACAGGCACATTCTCCTGCAGCAGCTCCCTCACCACCGCACTCCCAGGGAGATAGTGAGTACACGTTTCAACTTACTAAGGCTGATCTGGATGAGAGCTTAACCTTAATGTATGACAAGATTGCCCAGAAATTTCAATCAGAGCTCCTCAAATCTACTAACACGCTGTCCCTGGAGATTGCGGCCTTGGGTAGCAGAACCGACTTACTAGAAACAAAACATGATGAGCTCACCTTGGTATATTCTGACCTAAGGAAGGAGCATGAGTCACTATCTGAAACGGTCCAGCAGCTTCAAGCCCACATTGAGGACCTTGATAACAGGAACCGCCGCAACAATCTAAGGGTGCGCGGAGTGCCCGAATCGGTCACCGATTTACTACCCACGGTTCAGAAGATATTCCAATCTCTTTTACCAGACTCCCCACTGTCGGCTTTCTCCTGTGATAAGATTCATAGGGCCCTACGCCCTCCCCTTCCCCCTCCCCCAGAGAAACCACCAAGGAACATAGTGCTCTGCCTTAAGGACTTCCTGATCAAGGAGGAAATACTTAGAGCTTCACGGAACACCCCTAATATTCATCTGGAAGGCACCCCGATTCAAATCTACCCGGATATCTCCCCTACCACCCTGGATAAACGCAGGAGGATGAAGGAAGTCACTGCTGTTCTTCAAAATGCCAGTATTCGCTACCGATGGGGCTTCCCCTTCAAGCTGCAGGTGCCCCACAATGGCACAACTTACACTGTAACCACGCTAATAGAAGGAAAAGAATTATTGGTGAAACTGGGCCTCCTGGACGCGGCTTCCCTGCCCAGACTACCCTCCACTCCACGTCACTCAGCAATTTGGGCAACCCCTCCAACTAGAAGAGATCAACACCGTGACTGACAACAAGACACTCTTCTCTCTTTTTTCTCCCTTATTTTTTTTGTGTTTATCTTTTCCCCTACCCTTGTTTTTCTCTTTGTTTTTCTCCCTCCAAGGTATCGAGATTTGAATATCTCCCATCATGCCTACAGAAAATTGGACTCTCCCGGCTCATTACGGACTCCCGGTTGCATCCGCATGATTGTCCCTGTTAGGTGCTTCGTCTTCTCTTTGTGGCCTAGGCTCTTGGAGATGGCTCAGTGGAGGTCCTCGCCGGCGGTTAATCAATAACACATACACACACTAGGTATGCTGAAATGATTACAAGTCTTTATTTTTAGATTCGCTTTTTTATGCTGTCTTTACAAGACTCTGCCCACAATTTGGGGGCCAATCAAAATGATAATACATATTAGCATATTCGGTAATTTCCAAACATATCCCAATCTTGTGATTTTCCAAACATTAATAATGCCTACATCTTGTGATATCAAAAATGGTGACCCCTGTAGTTCAAGTTAATAGGTCAAAACATTCCTCATCCCCTGTCACTTGTCTGCTGGACAACCGCAGCTTCCTTAAAAAGTACAGAGACGAAACCACAAGCAGATGTTTCCTCAGATGAACACAGAAAAAGAGGAAAAGACATATATGAGATATTTCAGTAAATCATAAGACAGTCTGATCTTAATCAAAAATATACTAAGATATGTTTCTGATTATTAAAGCAAAATCTGATTATTAAAGCAAAACCCTGAACATATCATAAACAGAGTGAAAATCAACAATTAATCAATAACCTATAATGTAATGTAATATAGAATCTCCTTACAATCCTCCCTTTGACCATTCGATATCATCGAAATGGTCATTCTACCAAGTAGGTATGAATACTATCAGAATCAGACATGTCCAGAAGCATAATGTTTTTCCTGACACAAAGGTAGAAATCATTTTGTCAGGTACTGTGTACAAAGTTCTGTTACACGTTTCTTCTTGTTGGTGGGGGATTCGTCTCGTCGGTCCGAGAGATTTGTTTTATGCCTTCTTGAATGTCCTTCAAATCTGGTCGCTGTTCCTGGTCAGAGGAGTCTTGGGGTGCTGGAGGAGGGTCAGGGGTCTGGGGTTGCTGTGGACACTTCTTTAACCGGCTGGCGTGGATCCAGGTGTTTCCTAGATCGGTCAGTACAGCAGTTCTGGAAACCTTCTCTATTTTCCAAGGTCCAGAGAAAATGGGTCCAACCTTCTTTTTGTGTGCCAGTTGTTTCACCAGTACTTTGTCTCCTGGGATGAAGGGATGAGTAGGTTCTGTTGAAAGAGGAGAAAAGGTGACAGAGACTTGTTCGTTCATATCCTGTAGCATACTTACCAGATTTTTCACGTACATTTCCTGTTGAGAATAGATGTTAATGTCAGTGTTTTGATCTAAGAGGGGCAGCTCTATGTTTGCAGGAACTCCCATCAAAATCTCAAAGGGCGAGAGTTTTGTTCTAGCATGTGGTGTTGTTCTGATCTGAAATAGGACAGAAGGAAGGTAATCCAACCATCCTTTCATGGTGCCCCCCGTGGCTTTTTTTAACTTGTCCTTAATGTTCCTATTCATTCTTTCCACTACTCCTGCACTTTGTGGGTGGTAAGGGATGTGCAGTTTCCACTGTAAGCCTAGTAGCTTAGCTAAAGTCTGTGTAACAGAGGAGCTGAAGGCAGGCCCTCTGTCTGACCATATGGCCGTTGGTATTCCGAACCTACAAACCCAATGGTTCAGTATGCATTTGGCAGCAATTTTGGCAGTCTCACCTGTACATGGAATTCCTTCAACCCAACCTGACCATTTGCATACGATCACGCAAAGGTATTTCAAATTGCCTTTTTGTTTGGGCATGTGTGTGAAGTCTATTTGCAAATCTGTTAGGGGACCCAGAGGTGGGGGCAGGTGGCCATGTAATCCATGATTTTTCCCTTGGACATTGTTTTGTGCACAGGTCAGACAACTGCTGGTGAGGAGTTTTGCCTGTTTACTTAAGTTGTTTGTGCAGAAAGACTTTGTGTATATGTTTGTTAGGGCGGTGGTACCTATATGTCCTGGACCATGGAGATAGGAAAGTATGAGAACACTGCTTGATTCTGGTATGCCCAATATCTTCCCCTCTTTTGACCAAAGACCTTCTTGGTCCTTGGTCAAGCCATCCTTGTCCCAAAAAGAAACATCCTCTTCTGTAGCTAATCCCTGTATTTGTGCCACAACGGTTTTGAAGTTGGGTGATGTAAAATGTTCTTTGAAGAACATTGTTGTGGGGGCTGGCTGACCAATGTATAGGGCAGCGGCTTTTTTTGCTTCTCTGTCTGCCAGAGCGTTTCCACTGGAAATTCTGCTGTTATCTGATGAATGTGCCTTTACTTTGATGACCGCTATCCTCTTTGGGAGAAGAATCGCTTGCAGGAGTGCTTTAATTTGTGTAGAGTTAGCGATTGGCTTGTTGTCAGCGGTTTTAAATCCTCTATTCGCCCATATTACGCCATAGTCGTGCGTGACACCAAAAGCGTACCTACTATCTGTGTAGATGTTTACCTCCTCATCAGAGAAAAGTATGCAAGCTCTTGTGAGCGCCTCCAGTTCTGCTACCTGTGCCGAGGAGGGTGGTAAGGCTTTTGCCTCCAACACCACATCAGGGAGTTGGACAATGGCGTACCCTGTCAGAAATGTTGCATCAGAGGGGCGAGTACAACTGCCGTCTATGAAGACGTCCTGTACTCCTGGTAGGGGAATGTCAGTGAGATCTGGGCGAGGGCTGGTTATTGCTGCAACCTGTTCAACACAATTGTGCTTCTGATCAGGGTCTCGCGGTAACCTGAGCAAAGAGTGCAAAAGACGGACAGTGGGATTACTTGGTGGTGCGTGTTTGAGAGTGAGGTTATCAGTATTCAGAAGTGTGATCTCATACCCACTAAGCCTCTGTGCTGTCATATGCTGCGTGTTCATGTTTTGCAGGAGGTGAGTTACTGAATGAGTAGTGTAGAGAGTCAATTCATGGCCTAATACTGATTTGTTAGCCTCTTGAACTGCCATAGCACAAGCAGCAAGGTTTTGTAGACAAGATGGCATCCCTTGTACTTGGGTAGGCAACTTTTTTGAGAGATAGGAGACTGGTCGGTACCCGGTTCCATGTTGCTGTGTCAAAACCGCAGCAAAAGAATTTCCCGATACCACACAGTATAATTGAAAGGGTTTGCCATATTCTATCAATCCCAGGGCGGGGGCCTGAGTCAGACTTTGTAACAAGGCCTGAAAAGCACAGAGCCTTTCTGTTGTCCAATCTACTGTCTTTGGGGCGGTGGACAAGGTAGCCTCCCTCAGAATGCCATCATAATATGAACAATCTGGGATCCATTGGCGGCAATATACGATTGCGCCCAAGAATGAGAGCAAAGTTGCTTTGTCTCTTGGAGGACTGAGAGCCTGCAGGGCTGCGGCACGTTTGGGGAATACCAGCCTGGTTCCCTCCTTCAGAATGCATCCCAGGTATTCTACCTGACTTTGACACCATTGTATCTTCTTCCGCGATGCTAGGTGGCCAGACCTGGCCAGGTGATGTAACAGAGATGTGGAATCGACCGCACAATCTTCAGCAGATCGACTGCACAGGAGCAAGTCGTCCACATACTGTATTAGTACCGACCCGCGCTCAGCAGTCCATGACTTAATTGTCTCATTAAGGACCATGGAGAAGGCTGCTGGACTGTCCACATACCCCTGAGGTAATCTTGACCAGGTCAACTGCTTTCCCCTCCCCCATGAGAATGAAAACATGGGCAATACCCCTTCATCGATCGGGATGCTAAAAAATGCATTCGCCAGGTCTACTACTGTGTAGCAAAGGGAATCAGCAGGTATTTTCAAAAAGATGAAAGAAATATCTGCTACCAAAGGTGGCAGAGGTATAACCTGCTTGTTCACGGCCCTTAGGTCCTGTACAAGCCTCCACTCCCCATTTGCCTTTTTCACAGGGTAGATTGGTGTATTCCAGGGGCTTATGATGTGTTTCAGAATCCCTTTTGCTATGTAATCATTGATTAATGGTGCGATGCCTTCAATTTTTTCAAGTGGCAGGGGATACTGCTTGTGATATTGTACTTCAGCGTCTGGACGCATTTGTGGTGTGTAGGGTGTACAGTTAATAAAACCCACACTCCCTTTGTTGTCTGCCCATATAGCATGTGTTTCTAGAGTGGGTGGCAATGATGCAAAGAGTCCCCTGAAAGTGTGTCTCTTTGGAGCATGTAAATCACAGAACGGTGAGCTGGCAGTGAGGGAGCCCCCTCTGTCAAATTTAATGGTGATATTCAGTTTTGAGAGTAGGTCCCTCCCCATTAAAGATACTGGACAATCCACAAGGACAGCAAAACTCTGGGTACACAGTTCCTGCCCTTCTGGAGTAGCCACGGGCAATGGTGGAGTGATGGGGTGGGTAATTGATGTCCCATTTATACCAATAGAGTTTCCCTCAGTGCAGTGCGGTGTGTCATATATGGCATCATTCAAACTACTGAATGTAGCCCCTGAATCCAACAATAGACATATCAGGTGATTGTCTACCCGCAATAGTACCTGCGGAAGACTTTTCCACGATGGATTGTAACACACAAGGCTGAGGGACGGGACGTACTCTTGGCATCCCTATTGTGGCGTCCGCCGAGCGGATGGCCACTGCATCGGAATGCGTGGGGGTGGTCTGTTAGGCTGAGGCTGGTATTGGGGTTGTGGTTGGGGTGGTTGGGGTTGTGGTGGGTGAGGATACCTGATATCCTGAAGGCGACGGGGGGTGGTGTTAAGATTCCTACCTCTCCCTCTCTGGGCGTTTGTTCTAATTCTGTAGGGACATTGGGACTTCCAGTGCCCCAGTTCCCCACAGTTAAAGCACCCCTGGTCTGGTGGGTAACCCTGATTTGGGGAATAAGATTGCATTGGTGGATAAGGTTGCATTGTCATTATGTGGGTGGGCGGAGTCCCACCAGTTGGCAGAGTCTGGGTTGGTGTCAGGGAGGGAAAAATGCCACCCTTCTGCTCAAATACCCCTGATGTTTCTCGTGACCTAGCATCCTTCATAAATTCATCTGGGGGTTGTTCTGCCCACTTTGGATTAGTGAATTTAAGCAACTGTGTCACCTTTGTATCGCCACCAGCCATAATGGTGGTGGTGAACAACTGGGGGTTGGCGTTATCTACTGCTTTCCACAGACCATATACCCGGGTACAAAATTCATAGAACTTTTCCTTCGGTCCCTGTTTTGCTAGGACAAGTTCCTGAAGTGCAGATGAACCCTTGTATATAGTAGACCAATGATTCCCCATACCTTTCCAAAAAGATACCCAATCTTTATCTTCTTCTATGTGGGCTGTCCATAAGGCATCTACGGGATGCCCTTCTGGGCTGTCAGGGTCAACTATACTAAGGATCCCTGCTATATCTTCTTTATCCAGGCTAGTCCCTGCACTGTATTTTGCAAGGAAAGCTCCAGCCTCCCTAGGGCTTTTCTTTGGGCTGGGGCATAACTCCTTTATTTTTGACAGTGTGCCTAGGGGTAGGGGAATATGCACTACCGTCTCCCCTATATGCATGAGTGGTGCTTTAAAGGCGGCACCTAGACTTTCCTGTTCCATGTCTATTTCTCTTTCCTCAGTAGAGGATTCACCCTGCTCCCTTTCCTCCTGTGGGGGTTTCTGGCTTATGGCTGGTTTTGTTTGGCTTCTGAGTGTGGTGGATGGCTGTGAAATTATCTTTTCCTTGGCCTCCTTAATCCTTCTTGCTTCTTTCTCTAGTTTCCTCTCATACGCCTCTAAATCTTCCCTTTTCCTTTGTATCCTTTCTTCCTCTTCCTGCTGTCTTTTATTAAATTCTTTCTGTTTCTCCTCCCATTCCTTTTCCTTGGGGCTTAACTTCCTGACTCCTTCCTCTTCTCCCTTTTCCAGGGACATTCCATCCCTTTCTTCCTTAGTTATCGCAGAATACTCTCTCATCTCACCTTCCCTCTTATCTAGCTCTCTTTTGTAATGTTCTAGCTCTTCCTCCCTCCTAGACATTTTCTCCTCTAATTCCTCCTTTCTCTTCTTAAACTCTTTTAACTTCTCTTCTAATTCCCTTTCCTTCGGATCCAACCTCCTAATCCTCTCTTCTTCCCTCCTACGTATACCTTCTACCCGGACTTCCTCTTCCTTGTTTCTACTTTCGTTTTCCCATCGTGTAACCTGTGCCTGATCAGCTGCACTATATACCATGGTAGCTAATACTGCTGGATCCAGAGATGGATACAGCTGAAGACATGGACCCAATGTTCCATCCTCCTGTTTAACCATCACATAAGGGGGGGGTGCTTCGGGTGATAGGGCGGGTGAGTTTACAGGTTTTGGTGTGGGGGCTTTAGTTACATACTTTGTTTTATATTTGGCTAAGCATTTGTTCCATGCTTTGTAACAATCTTTCATGTATTGGGTGTCTTCCCATTTCCCAGGTGGATAAGAGTGCTTGTGCACCTGACACACCTTGCTCACTTCCTTCCACTCGTCCTCAGAACAGGGTCCCACTGGCCCTGGGTCATGTATCCCCAGCTGTTGGCACCTCTCTCTGACCTGTGTCCAAAACGGTTCTACCTGTGGCCCCGGTAGTGTGTTTTTAACATACTCATAGGGAGATGGATTGGCCGTGGTCTGGGTTGCTGCAGAATTCCCCATCCAATAACCTAGGTAGTGTGTGTCTAGTACAGGGACAGAGATGAAAGCAACCTGTTTGTGCTATAATCTGTTCCCTGACTTGGGAATAAGTCCCCTCGTCTGTTATCGCTGTGGGGCTGATATAGCTATGAAGGTTAACCCTCAGTACTCGGTATAGGAAACCCCTCCTTGTGGTAGGGTATACTCCCCTTGCACCAAGTCGGTATGAGAACCCGGTTGGTCTAGTGGTGAGCAGGATCCACGTCCTGTCAACACTAAGGAACAGTAAACCAAAGGTGCAATGTGGGCAGGCGGGCGCTATCTCACTACAGTCAGGCTCCTGTCTTAGGTCGTTCATTTAGTACATATATGTGTAATACAATATCTTAACAAAAAAATCCTCTAAATTAATACAGTACTTTACATTCAGTTGTCATACACATATATTATCATACACTTATCTCTAATTCTCTAATACTCTATACACTCTAAATACTTACGGTGGTACCTTAAAAGAAAAAACAAGCAAGAAAACAAGCAAAATCTTATATATACAGTGGCAAAATAAAGTTACATTATATGAACATGTTATAATAAGTATAATAAGTGCACTTTTCAATATTTTCCCCAAAAATTGGGCGTCCACTTAGCCACTCCTTATACTACGGGCGTATTCTATACTTCCCGAGTTTTAAACACACATATATTTACTCAACACAGCAGTCAGACCAACCTAGTCAGACTATAAAAAACCAAAAAACCTGCGAGCCCTTAACCCTCCAAGGGGCTACAGCCCTAGCCCGTTGCGAAGGCACAGTTATGTAAGTGGGTGGATATACAAGGTTATTTGAACAAGGCAAGCATCAACACCAGTTACCAAAAATAGGTAAAAAGGAGCAGAATGTCTTACCTGTTCAAAACACCCCACTTCTGGTACCAAAAACTGTTAGGTGCTTCGTCTTCTCTTTGTGGCCTAGGCTCTTGGAGATGGCTCAGTGGAGGTCCTCGCCGGCGGTTAATCAATAACACATACACACACTAGGTATGCTGAAATGATTACAAGTCTTTATTTTTAGATTCGCTTTTTTATGCTGTCTTTACAAGACTCTGCCCACAATTTGGGGGCCAATCAAAATGATAATACATATTAGCATATTCGGTAATTTCCAAACATATCCCAATCTTGTGATTTTCCAAACATTAATAATGCCTACATCTTGTGATATCAAAAATGGTGACCCCTGTAGTTCAAGTTAATAGGTCAAAACATTCCTCATCCCCTGTCACTTGTCTGCTGGACAACCGCAGCTTCCTTAAAAAGTACAGAGACGAAACCACAAGCAGATGTTTCCTCAGATGAACACAGAAAAAGAGGAAAAGACATATATGAGATATTTCAGTAAATCATAAGACAGTCTGATCTTAATCAAAAATATACTAAGATATGTTTCTGATTATTAAAGCAAAATCTGATTATTAAAGCAAAACCCTGAACATATCATAAACAGAGTGAAAATCAACAATTAATCAATAACCTATAATGTAATGTAATATAGAATCTCCTTACAGTCCCTACACTCTTTCTTAATGAGAACTGACTGGCTCCCCATCTGGTTAGTGATGTCAGAGCTGGTTGATCCTCTACAGGTAAATTCCTCAGACAAATTTATGTCTGCATGGATGACACGAACACTATCACTTAGAGTGTCGGACCCTTTGGTCCGAAAGGACATTTTTTTTTGGGTCAATGGGATGTTTTCCCCCATGACCCCCCGGAGCTATGTTTGGCCATTTTTTGGCCTAGTACTCAGGTTTCCTGTTCTTTTTTTGCTGTTTTTTTCTTATGTTTATGACCTTATGTTCTTGTTTTTTTTTGGTATTCTTCACACCAATTGGTTTATTCTATGTGATTTATGTGCTACTGACTCTGAGTATAGATACACGCAGTCCCATAAGACTGTGCGTCATAGCTATGTCATGCCTCTGAAGAGGCCGGGTTGCTGTTTGGCGGCTCCCTCTTGGCCTGGACCTCTTACTGATCCTAGCAGATTCATTATAGACTGCCATGGGTATTAAAATAATTTCCCATAATGTTAAAGGGTTTAATACCCCTCAAAAAAGAAGAAAAGCATTCAAAATGTACAAAGCTCTTGGCGCAGATGTTATCTTGCTCCAGGAGACTCATTTCTCTAGAGATAATCACCCATCATACTTTGACAAATCTTTTAATCAAAGCTATTTTACCACGAGTGGGTCCAGGTCTAGAGGGGCGGCCATTTTTATCAAAAACTCAGTGATGTTTCAAGCTCAAAAGATTTATAAAGATCCCAACAGTCGTTTCGTTATAGTTCAGGGTACCATCCAAAATAAACTTCTAACTATGGCTTCAGTGTATGCCCCAAACGCCTCACAGGCTACATTCTGTAAGGAATTCTTTCAGACCCTAGATAGGTTCCATTCCCCCCATATGTTAATCGGTGGGGACTTTAATTTAGTAGCCCACTCAGGACTTGATAGAAGCCGAACATGCCCGACATCTAAGGCCTTTCCCAAATCCCTTCAACATTCCTTGAAATCCTCCCAACTCATAGATATCTGGAGAGCCCACAATGTCGGCTCTAGGGAATATACGTTCTATTCACACCCTCACGACAGTTATTCACGCCTAGATTATATTTTTGGCACCCCCTCTCTGACAGTAAATTCTACTACAGCCAACATACATGTTTGCCCCTGGTCAGACCATCACCTGGTATCAACCCATATCTCATGTTTAGGCCTCTCACATATAGCCAGGTCCTGGCGCCTTAATGACGCATTACTCACAGATCCTGTGATTATGGCTCAGTTGATGGAACGTCTTAAAGAATACTTTAGGCTTAATAATGTAGAGAACATTTCTCCGATCTCGCTGTGGGCAGCCCATAAGGCTGTAATGAGGGGCCACCTGATAGAGCTTTCCACGACCTTAAAACGTCAAAAACAACAGGACACCCACAAACTCACCTTAGAATTAGAACAACTATATCATAGACATACTCAATCCCCTACACAGGAGTTGCTCCTCCAAATCACCGAAAAAAGGAGAGCCCTTGATGATATATTGTCAGGTCACATCGAGAAATCTCTTAGATGGTCTAAAGCTCGCTTTCTCCTATACAGTAACTCGGCTTCTACGATGTTTGCGCGAAAGCTTAAACAGACCACCCAACCGACCCACCTTTATAAATTAAAGGATAGCCTTGGAAACCTAACCTCTCATCCAAAACATGTTCTACAGATCTTCTCCACCTTCTATCAAAAACTTTTTTCTGGCCCAGACCCTTCACACCCTCCCTCCATGCAGTCCTGGCTGGATGCCCTCTCGCTTCCTCGAATTTCGGAGGAACAATTGGATATCCTCAATGCCCCCTGCTCATCAGAGGAAATCACCTCCATTATCTCCTCTCTTAAACCCTCCAAAGCCCCAGGCCCCGATGGCTTCTCTCCCGTTTATTATAAAAAATTTGCTGAATCCCTTCTCCCCACACTTACTAATATGTATAATCAAATACTCAAAGGACAATCTTTCCCTGAAGAAATGCTACTAGCCAACATGTCCCTTATTCCTAAACCCGGCAAAGATCATACCCTCCCCCAAAATTTTCGCCCCATTTCAGTTATAAATAATGACCTTAAAATTTTTGGGAGGATCCTGGCCAACAGACTGGCCAAAGTTATAATAACCTTGATATCGCACGATCAAACCGGATTTATCCCATCGAGGCAGATCACAGATAATATACGTTTAGCCACTAATATCCTGCAGGACGCCTATATGAACTCAAACTCAGTATTGTTTTTGAGTTTAGATATAAACAAAGCATTTGATAGCGTTCTCTGGACGTATTTAGATACAGTCCTATCTAAGTTTGGATTTAGTGGGGCATTTATACATGGCTTCAAAGCCCTTTACCATAACCCAAAAAACTCGAATTAAGCTTCCAGGATGCTACTCAGACTATTTCTCTCTGAAGTGTGGCACTAGACAGGGGTGTCCTTTATCCCCACTTCTGTTTGCGTTGGCTATGGAGCCCCTGTCTAGATCCATTGCTAGTGACCCAAACATCAAGGGCTACAGAAAGGGTGATCAGGAATTTAAACTTAGCCTCTACGCGGACGACGTACTATTATTCATTTCAGACCCCCTACTCTCCCTCCCTAACCTCATGTCCTCCCTTGACTCTATAAATTATCAGGCCTAAGCGTCAACCCCTCTAAATGTTCGGCTCTACCAATTCACCTCCCGCAACATCTACTGACCACTCTCACAGATAAATTTAAATTCTCATGGAACCATACCTCCCTACAATATCTAGGTGTTAAATTAGCCCCCTCTCTGAAACAGTTATTTTCATTGAATTATCCTCCAGCTTTTTCCAATGTCAAACGCCTTTTAAATCAATGGTCCTCCTATCACATATCATTTCTGGGGAGAATCCAGGCAGTGAAAATGAACATCCTCCCCAAGCTACTATTTCTCTTCAGATCCCTACCCCTATATGTTTCTCGATCAGTTCTTCAGAAGGTTCAGATGGACCTGCTTAGGTTTATATGGCAAAATAAAAAACCACGAATGGGAAAAGTACTGATGTATAGAGCCCAGAGGAGGGGAGGCTTGGGATGCCCGGATCTATGGAAATATTTTCTGGCATCACGGCTTATCCAAATGGCGCAGTGGCACATCATCCCTGCCCCTGTGCCATGGCTACAATTCGAACAGATCTCGGTAACTCCATACTACCTCCCCGGTATTCTGTGGTCCCGCTCAGTCTCCCCCAGGGATATCACCCCATTAAATAATATTGTAGGCCAATCTCTTTATCTATGGTCTCTCTATCGCAAGAAATTCAAGTTGCACTCAGACGTCCCCCTTTTATCCTCTTTTTTGGGAGAACCCTCATTTCCCCCGGCCTTCTCCTCCAGTTTGCCATCCCTGCTGCAGAACGCCTCCTTTTGTTCCTACACTCACCTGCAGCGGACTTATGATATGGGCAGATCTGGGTTTCACCAATACCTGCAAATTCGACACTTCTACTCGACTCATATGAAGGGCGTGGTGGAAGTGTCGAAAACCCCATTTGAACTTTTATGTGGAGAAGAGGCGAGGGATAGGGGGACCATCTCTGTACTTTATAAATACCTTAATGATCATAACTCCCCTCAAAAATCCTTGGCAATGGTAGCTTGGGAGGTTGAGATGGCCCAGGAGGTTCCTGACGGAGATTGGCAGGACATGATCAACAACATGCATAAATGCACACGTTCTGTGTCGATTAAGGAAACGGTACTCAAGCTTCATACCAGATGGTACTACACTCCAGAACGCCTTCATAGAATATATCCCCTGGTCTCTGGCACATGTTTTAGAGGATGCCAGGACAGGGGCACGTTGTTACATACGTTCTGGAGCTGTAAGGCCTTAGACACAGTTTGGCACAAAACTACATCCCTCATAAGGCTTCTCTCTGGAATATCGCTTACACTGACTTGTCAAATGTGTCTGCTGTTTGCGGAGCTTACAGGTGTTCCCCTCCCCCTACAAAAATTAATCCATACTCTCTTCAGTGCAGTTCAGTGGGCAATAGCATTGAACTGGAAGCGCCCCCGAGTATCCTGGTCACAGGTGATTTCCCGTATGGAGTCCATCAGGTCTATGGAAAGAATACATCATACTCTCATGGATTCCATACATATATTTGATCGAAAGTGGAGCATCTGGACAGCTCATCTGCTTAGCAACAGTCTGGA